>NC_134353.1:556342471-556969346 GCF_048569485.1 Anomaloglossus baeobatrachus
GAGCAAAAGTGGAGAAAAAGTGGAGAAAAAGTGGAGAAAAAGTGGAGATTAAGAGGAGAAAAAGTGGAGAAAAAGTGGAGCATAAGAGGAGAAAAAGTGGAGAAAAAGTGGAGAAAAAGTGGAGAAAAAGTGGAGAAAAAGTGGAGCATAAGAGAAGAAAAAGTGGAGAAAAAGTGGAGAAAAAGTGGAGAAAAAGTGGAGAAAAGTGGAGCATAAGAGGAGAAAAAGTGGAGAAAAAGTGGAGAAAAAGTGGAGAAAAAGTGGAGCATAAGAGGAGAAAAAGTGGAGAAAAAGTGGAGCATAAGAGGAGAAAAAGTGGAGAAAAAAGTGGAGAAAAAGTGGAGAAAAAAGTGGAGAAAAAGTGGAGAAAAAGTGGAAAAAAAGTGGAGAAAAAGTGGAGAAAAAGTGGAGAAAAAGTGGAGAAAAAGTGGAGCATAAGAGAAGAAAAAGAGGAATAAAAAGTGGAGAAAAAGTGGAAAAAAAGTGGAGAAAAAGTGGAGAAAAAGTGGAGCATAAGAGGAGAAAAAGTGGAGAAAAAGTGGAGAAAAAGTGGAGCATAAGAGGAGAAAAAGTGGAGAAAAAAGTGGAGAAAAAGTGGAGAAAAAAGTGGAGAAAAAGTGGAGAAAAAGTGGAGAAAAAGTGGAGAAAAAGTGGAGATTAAGAGGAGAAAAAGTGGAGAAAAAGTGGAGCATAAGAGGAGAAAAAGTGGAGAAAAAGTGGAGAAAAAGTGGAGAAAAAGTGGAGCATAAGAGGAGAAAAAGTGGAGAAAAAGTGGAGAAAAAGTGGAGAAAAAGTCGAGAAAAAGTGGAGCATAAGAGGAGAAAAAGTGGAGAAAAAGTGGAGCATAAGAGGAGAAAAAGTGGAGAAAAAGTGGAGAAAAAGTGGAGAAAAAGTGGAGCATAAGAGGAGAAAAAGTGGAGAAAAAGTGGAGCATAAGAGGAGAAAAAGTGGAGATTAAGAGGAGAAAAAGTGGAGAAAAAGTGGAGCATAAGAGGAGAAAAAGTGGAGATCAAGAGGAGAAAAAGTGGAGAAAAAGTGGAGCATAAGAGGAGAAAAAGTGGAGAAAAAGTGGAGAAAAAGTGGAGAAAAAGTGGAGCATAAGAGAAGAAAAAGTGGAGAAAAAAGTGGAGAAAAAGTGGAGAAAAAGTAAAGAAAAAGTGGAGATTAAGAGGAGAAAAAGTGGAGAAAAAGTGGAGCATAAGAGGAGAAAAAGTGGAGAAAAAGTGGAGAAAAAGTGGAGAAAAAGTGGAGAAAAAGTGGAGCATAAGAGGAGAAAAAGTGGAGAAAAAAGTGGAGAAAAAGTGGAGAAAAAGTGGAGAAAAAGTGGAGATTAAGAGGAGAAAAAGTGGAGAAAAAGTGGAGCATAAGAGGAGAAAAAGTGGAGAAAAAAGTGGAGAAAAAAGTGGAGAAAAAGTGGAGAAAAAAATGGAGAAAAAGTGGAGCACCCTTTGGTACCTTTCATGTGGCACTAAGGGGTGCTTAGCTTTGTATTTAGCCAAAAAAATGAAAAAAAATTACGTAGGGTTCCCCCTAGTTTTGTAGCCAGCTAGGGTAAAGCAGACGGCTGCAGCCTGCAGACCACAGCTGGCAACCTCACCTTGGCTGGTAATCCAAAACTGAGGGCACCCCACGCTGTTATTTTAAATTAAATAAATAATTAAAAAAAAAAACACTTAGGGGTCCCCCAAAATTGGATCACCAGCCAAGGTAAAGCAGACAGCTGGGGCCTGATATTCTCAGACTAGGGAGGTCCATGGTTATTGGACTCTCCCCAGCCTAAAAATAGCAGGCCGCAGCCGCCCCAGAAGTGGCGCATCCATTAGATGCGCCAATCCTGGTGCTTCGCCCCAGCTCATCCCGCGCCCTGGTGCGGTGGCAAACGGGGTAATATATGGGGTTAATACTAGATGTGTAATGTCACCTGGCATCAAGCCCTGGGGTTGGTGAGGTCAGGCGTCTATCAGATACCCGACATCACCAACCCAGTCAGTAATAAAAAAAAATAGACGACAAACACATTTTTATTTGAAAAAACACTCCCCAAAACATTCCCTCTTTAACCAATTTATTAGATTGAAAAACAAATCCAGGTCTGGTGTAATCCAAGGGGTTGCCATGACGATCCACACTGTCCCAGTCAATGAAGAGCAGGATGTTCCCCATTGGCTGGGAGAGCAATGCAGTGACCTGAGCTAACATCAATGGGTCAGCCCAGGTCACTGCAGGGGGGTGACAAGTGCTGCTGTCAGCGAGGTACATTACCTGCGCTGATCTCCAGCACACTGACAGCCCCTGTCACTGAGGTCAATGACCGGCGCCTTCACATCAAGTATCGCGAGAGGTCCGTGACGTCACCGCCAGTGTCAGTCTCGGGTCGGAAGCGATAGGTGATGTGACAAGTGGCGGCCATGGACGACAGTGACAGCGCTGAGGTCAGGATGGCGGGACTTCATCACCGCAGGTAAGCCGAGCGGGGGGGGGGGGGTGAGAGTGTGTGTGTGTGTGCGTGTGTGTATTTGTATGTGTACATGTCGCGGGCAGGAGGGGGCGGAGTGAGCTGAGCGGGAAGTGTGGGCTTCCTGCACGTAACTAAGATAAACATCGGGTTACTAACCAAGCGCTTTGCTTGGATACCCGATGTTTATCTTGGTTACCAGCTTGTGGCAGGCTGCCAGCGATGGCTCCTGCACACTGT
The DNA here is from genome assembly GCF_048569485.1 of Anomaloglossus baeobatrachus. Lineage (NCBI taxonomy): Eukaryota > Metazoa > Chordata > Amphibia > Anura > Aromobatidae > Anomaloglossus > Anomaloglossus baeobatrachus. The sequence continues at coordinate 556,345,167 of NC_134353.1, forward strand.
AGCTGGGAGGGGGGGGGGGGTGTGCGTGAGTGAGAGTGTGTGTGTGTGTGTATATGTATGTATACATGCCGCGGGCAGGAGGGGGCGGAGTGAGCTGAGCGGGAAGTGTGGGCTTCCTGCATGTAACTAAGATAAACATCGGGTTACTAACCAAAGCGCTTTGCTTGGATACCCAATGTTTATCTTGGTTACCAGCTTGTGGCAGGCTGCCAGCGATGGCTCCTGCACACTGCAGCTGTAAAAAGCCCTGCTTTTTGCTGCTAGAACCGTTCTCGAACGTATCTAGAACTATCGAGCTTTTGCAAAAAGCTCGAGTTCTAGTTCGATCTCGAACAGCCCCAAAAATCACTCGAGCTTAGAACTGGAGAACCTCGAACCGCGAACCGCGCTCAACTCTACAGATCACTTGACCCAAAGATGAAACTGCCCTAAATAGCTTTTCACTGAGCCATTCAAATTATTTCACTTACAACTTACTTTTTTTACTGGCATATACTGAATTCTCATATTCCACAAAACTTTGCCCACATTGTCCTGCAATTTAAGTTCCCAATTAGTATGTTTTTATAGTATGAAATCAAATAAGAATACGCAAAGTAAATCCACATGAAAAAATATACAAACTCCATATACAGTTAGGTCCAGAAATATATGGACAGTGACACAATTTTCGCGAGTTGGGCTCTGCATGCCACCACATTGGATTTGAAATGAAACCTCTACAACAGAATTCAAGTGCAGATTGTAACGTTTAATTTGAAGGCTTGAAAAAAAATATCTGATAGAAATTGTAGGAATTGTTCACATTTCTTTACAAACACTCCACATTTTAGGAGGTCAAAAGTAATTGGACAAATAAACCAAACCCAAACAAAATATTTTTATTTTCAATATTTTGTTGCGAATCCTTTGGAGGCAATCACTGCCTTAAGTCTGGAACCTATGGACATCACCAAACGCTGGGTTTCCTCCTTCTTAATGCTTTGCCAGGCCTTTACAGCCGCAGCCTTCAGGTCTTGCTTGTTTGTGGGTCTTTCCGTCTTAAGTCTGGATTTGAGCAAGTGAAATGCATGCTCAATTGGGTTAAGATCTGGTGATTGACTTGGCCATTGCAGAATGTTCCACTTTTTTGCACTCATGAACTCCTGGGTAGCTTTGGCTGTATGTTTGGGGTCATTGTCCATCTGTACTATGAAGCGCCGTCCGATCAACTTTGCGGCATTTGGCTGAATCTGGGCTGAAAGTATATCCCATTACACTTCAGAATTCATCCGGCTACTCTTGTCTGCTGTTATGTCATCAATAAACACAAGTGACCCAGTGCCATTGAAAGCCATGCATGCCCATGCCATCACGTTGCCTCCACCATGTTTTACAGAGGATGTGGTGTGCCTTGGATCATGTGCCATTCCCTTTCTTCTCCAAACTTTTTTCTTCCCATCATTCTGGTACAGGTTGATCTTTGTCTCATCTGTCCATAGAATACTTTTCCAGAACTGAGCAGGCTTCATGAGGTGTTTTTCAGCAAATTTAACTTTCGCCTGTCTATTTTTGGAATTGATGAATGGTTTGCATCTAGATGTGAACCCTTTGTATTTACTTTCATGGAGTCTTCTCTTTACTGTTGACTTAGAGACAGATACACCTACTTCACTGAGAGTGTTCTGGACTTCAGTTGATGTTGTGAACGGGTTCTTCTTCACCAAAGAAAGTATGCGGCGATCATCCACCACTGTTGTCATCCGTGGACGCCCAGGCCTTTTTGAGTTCCCAAGCTCACCAGTCAATTCCTTTTTTCTCAGAATGTACCCGACTGTTGATATTGCTACTCCAAGCATGTCTGCTATCTCTCTGATGGATTTTTTCTTTTTTTTCAGCCTCAGGATGTTCTGCTTCACCTCAATTCAGAGTTCCTTAGACCGCATGTTGTCTGGTCACAGCAACAGCTTCCAAATGCAAAACCACACACCTGTAATCAACCCCAGACCTTTTAACTACTTCATTGATTACAGGTTAACGAGGGAGACGCCTTCAGAGTTAATTGCAGCCCTTAGAGTCCCTTGTCCAATTACTTTTGGTCCCTTGAAAAAGAGGAGGCTATGCCTTACAGAGCTATGATTCCTAAACCCTTTCTCCGATTTGGATGTGAAAACTCTCATATTGCAGCTGGGAGTGTGCACTTTCAGCCCATATTATATATATAATTGTATTTCTGAACATGTTTTTGCAAACAGCTAAAATAACAAAACTTGTGTCACTGTCCAAATATTTCTGGACCTAACTGTAGATGATGTCCTTGGTGCGATTTGAACCCATGACCACAGTTGTGGCAAACACTAAGCCATCATGCTGCCATGCTATCTGAGTTGAACTTTTGGATTCTTAGCCTGCATGAGTAAGGGTATGTTCACACTGCTTTTTTCATGCAGTAAAAAAATGTGTTTTCAAGCAAAAATGCTTTAGGAAACTCTCATTTTTTTCCTTTTTGCATCTTTTTTAACTTTTTTCAGTAATTTCTGAATACTTTATCATCGTTTTTGTTTACCAGTGTTTTTTTTAGTGTTTTATGCTGCATTGTTATTGACATTTTTTTACTGGTGTTTTATGGCGATTTTTAAAATCCGTTAAATAATGAAGACATTGCTAGCAATTTTTGAAGCAAAATGTTGCAAAAATGCTCAGAAAAATGCCAAGGCATCCTTTGGGCATTTTTTCACCTTCTCATTTATTTTGATTGTGTAGTATGAATTGACTTTCTGGCGGAAAACATCTGAAAAATGTTACCTTTACATATTTTAAGCTCTTGGCACCTTTGAAGACATGAACCATTTAAAGGGGTTGTCCATTATTTGGACAACCCCTACTCATTTCCCATGTTAAAATAAAAAGTCTACACTCACCTCCTTTGCGATGCCAATACTTGCTCTTTCAGGGCTCAAGGGAAGTTGTTATGTCACGTAAGCCTGGTGTCCAATCATCACTGTTTTGTCACTCTCTGCTTCAGATAAATAAGTAATCAACAGGAAGTGAGATCTGGGAATGGTCGCTCAACTCCTCTTGATTATTTATTCAACTGAGTGCGGGGAAAGGGAAGCAGGCGCTGATTAGGCACAGGGCTTGTGTGATGTAATAACCTCGCATGAGCACCAATAGAGCGAATGGAGGCATTGCTATGTAGGCGCCACCATAGGAGGTGATGCTAAGCTTTTTTTTTAACAGAGCCATACATTGTAAATGAGAAGGGGTGGTCCAAATAATGAACAACCCCTTTAAAAGAGATTTAATGCCTGAACATATGAACAGCACATCTTCTTCCCATACACATTAGTAGGATCATTCTTTTGATTCTTTTTTTAACTGTTTCAACCATTCTTTGGAATGGATCAATTCGAAAAACATCTGAAAAAAGACACAATATAAACATACCTTAATAAAGATCATAAACTGTTACTAAATGATCTAAGGAATTAAACTGTTATATTGATGCTCATTTTATATGAATGATCATTATACAATATAATAACTGTACATTTCACATCCAAGTTTTAATACCAGTGGAGAACATCAATTTATATGATTTTTTATAACCTTTACTGTTTCCTGTTTTTGTCTTTCTAAAATAAATTGTCATATGTGGTGGATTAACATTAGCTCGTATTCCTAGCGGTATAGGATTGAATTTATCAACCAGGTTTGCTAAGCTGAATCTATTTTTCTTGCCAGTTTCTAAGTCTCTGAGTTTGCCTTCAGCATATAGTTGAAAGGTTCACTGTATCAAAATGCACCTGTCATCTTAGGGAATAATTGGTAACTCTATCAGAAGTATTACACAGTGAAATATATATAAGATGCATAATATGAATATCCCATGGTTTACAAAAATGAAGAAGCTATGTGTGGTAATTATTCATGAATGGTTTGCATGAATTGCTATGTACTTAACCCCTTAAGGACGAAGCCAGATTTGTACTTAATGCCCAGGCCATTTTTTGCAATTTTGACCAGTGTCACTTTATAAGGTTATAACTCTGGAACGCTTCAATGGATCCCGGTGATTCTGAGATTGTTTTTTCGTGACATATTGGGCTTCATGTTAGAGGTAAATTTAGGATGATATTTTTTTATTTTATTTGTGAAAAAATCTGAAATTTGACAAAAAAATTAAAAATTTTGCAAGTTTCAAACTTTTAATTTTTATGCCCATAAACCGGAGAGTTATGTCACACAAAATAGTTAATAAATAACATTTCCCACTTGTCTACTTTAGATCAGCGCCATTTTTGAAACAAAATTTTTTGGGGTTAGGAAGTTAGAAGGGTTCAAAGTTCATCAGCAATTTCCCATTTTTTCAACAAAATTTACAAAACCATTTTTTTAGGGACCACATCACATTTGATGTGACTTTGAGAGGCCTGGGTGACAGAAAATACCCAAAAGTGACACCATTCTAAAACCTGCACCCCTCAAGGTACTCAAAACCACATTCAAGAAGTTTATTAACCCTTCAGGTGCTTCACAGGAACTAAAGTAATATGGAATGAAAAAAAATAAAAATTAACATTTTACCTAAAAATGTTACTTTAGCACTAATTTTCTTACTTTTTCAAGAGGTAACACCAAAAATTGGACCTCACACTTTGTTACCCACTTTCTTATGAGCGCGCCGATACCCCAAATGTGGTCAGAAACCTTTGTTTGGGTAAATGGGAGAGCTTGGAATGAAAGGAGCAATATTTGAATTTTGGAAAGCAAAGTTGGCTGAAACAGATTGCGGGCACCATGTTGCTTTTACAGATCCCCTAAGGTACCTAAACAGCAGGAACCCCCCTCAAGTGACCCCATTTTGGAAACTAGACCCCTTAAGGCTTCTATCGAGGGGTATACTGAGCATTTTGGACCCACAGGTACTTCACAGATTTTGATAACGTTACTTTGTCATATTGAAAATTGTAATTTTTTTCTCAAAAATGTTGCTTTAGCATCAATTCTCTCACTTTTTCAAGAGGTAATTCCAAAAATTTGACCCAAATGTTTGTTACCCACTTTTTTATGAGCGCGGTGATACCTCACATGTGGTCTGAAACCTTTGTTTGGACAAATGGGAGGGCTTGGAACGAAAGGAGCAATATTTGAATTTTGGAAAGGAAATTTGGCTGAAAAAGATTGCGGGCACCATGTCGCATTTGGAGGACCCCTAAGGTACGTAAACAGCAAAAAACCACAACAAGTGACCCCATATTGGAAACTAGGCCTCTCAAGGAATTTATCTAGATGTTTGGTGAGTACCCTGAACCCCCAGGTGCTTCACAGAAGTTTATAACGTTGAGCCATGAAAATAAAAAAATAAAATTTTACCACAAAATTGTTACTTCAACCAGGTAGCTTTTTTTTTCACAAGGGTAACAGGAAAAATATCACCATGAAATGTATTGTGCAATTTCTCCTGAGTTTGGTGATATCTTATATGTGGTGGAAATCAACTGTTTGGGGACACGGCAGGTCTTGGAAGGGAAGGAGTGCAATTTGACTGAACATTTGGCTGGAATAATTAGTGGACGCTATGTCGCATTTGGAAAGCCCCTAAAGTGCCTAAACAGTGGAGGCCCCCCACAAGTGACCCCATTCTGGAATCAAGAAACCTCAAGGCTTTTATCTAGGTGTATATTGAGCATTTTGAATCCACGAATACTTCACAGAATTTGATAAGCTTAGGTTGCCATATTGAAAATTTTCATTTTTTTCACAAAAATGTTTCTTTAGCATCACATTTCTCACTTTTTCAAGAGGCAACAACAAAATGTGGACCCCACATGTTGTTATCCAATTTCTTGTGAGCGCAGGGATACCCCATATGTGGCCAAAAACCTCTGCTTGGATATATGGGAGGGCTTGGAATGGAAGGAGCACCATTTGAATTTTGGAAAAGTTGAAATAAATTGCGCGCACCATGTCACATTAGCAGGGCCTCTTGGGTACCTATACATTAGAAACCCCCCACAAGTGACTCCATTTTGGAAACTGGACCCCTCAAGGATTTTATTCAGAAGTATAGTAAGCATTTTGAATCCACAGGTACTTCACAAAAATGTTGCTGTAGCAACAAATGTCTCTCTTTTAGGCTATGTGGCCATGATCCAGCGACACGGCGTCCAGTACACAGTGTCAGCCTTCCTACAGAGATGTGAGTGTTGTCCACGGGAGAACGCAGCTGCCCATGCCCACGATTTGGGTTCAGGCTGCTGTGGAGCTTTATGCTACCTGCAGAGCACACTCATCTCCGCAGCATAAATTGACATGCTGAGGCTCGGGAAGCTGCGCCACAGGTCGGTTTATGCTGCGGAGAAAAGAAGCACAGTGGGCATGGGATTTCTAAAAATCCTTCCACTGTGCTTCTACTGCACAACGCAGCGTTATGGACGCAGTGAAAACACTCTGCACCCATAACGCTGCAAACCCTGATTGTGGGCACACAGCCTAAAATGCTACAATGGATGAATGGATAGATGTCAAACATATATAATGTCCCACCCCCCTGCATATTCTAAGCTGGCGCCCTTTAGTGCCTTTCATGTGGCACTAAAGGGTGCCTAGCCTTGTATTTAGCCCAAAAAGAAAAAAAAATAATGAAAATAAATGACGTGGGGTCCCCCCTATTTTTGATAGCCAGCTAGGGTAAAGCAGACAGCTGTAGCCTGCAAACCACAGCTGACAGCTTCACCTTGGCTGGTGATCAATTTGGAGCGCTCCCCAAGCTGTTTTTTTTTTTTTAATTATTTATAAATAATTAAAAAAAACAAACAAACGTGGGGTCCCCCCAAATTAGATCACCAGCCAAGGTGAAGCTGACAGCTGGGGTCTGGTATTCTCAGGATGGGAAGAGCCATGGTTATTGGACTCTTCCCAGCCTAAAAATAGCAGGCCGCAGCCGCCCCAGAAGTGGCGCATCCATTAGATGCGCCAATTCTGGCGCTTCGCCCCAGCTCATCCCGCGCCCTGGTGCGTTGGCTAACGGGGTAATAAATGGGGTTGATACCAGATGTGTAATGTCACCTGGCATCAAGCCCAGCAATTAGTGATGTCACGGCATCTATCAGATACCCGACATAACTAATTGACAGTAATAAAAAAAAAATTGACAACAAAAAAAAAATTATTTGAAAAAACACTCCCCAAAACATTCCCTGATTGACCAATTTATTGAAAAGAAAAGAAAAAAAAATCCGCTGTAATCCATTTGGACGTCCCACGTCGCCTCTGGACCTTCTAGAATATGGGGGACACGTTCAGGGAACGTATCCCCCATTTTCTAGGAGGGCAGACCCTCCATTTCAGGAGAGTGGGTGCAAAGAATCTGCACCCACTCTCCCCGGGTCACAGCTGCAGACTCCGTGCAGCAGCAGCAGCAGCCAGCGTCCTGAACACAGGAAGCTGACAGCAGCGCTCTGCACATGTGACCGGCGTCTGCTGTGAAGGAGCCGGAGGAGGGGGCCGCGGGGGATCAGGGCTCCGACAGGTATGTATGACACCGGGGGACACCGGGGGGGATAGGGGGGGACCCGGCAGGGCCTGGGGAGCAGGTTTCTGTCGCATGTGTGATGGCACATGCTACAGAAACCATAGGAAAGGGCGAAATGCGGCCGGCGCGCTGCTGTGATCGCCGGTACGCGCGGCCATCTTGGATTTTCGGGAGGGGGTTGGGAGTCAGGGGGGCACTTTGGGGATACCGAGGGGACCGGAGGGAACCGGGAAAAAGATTTATCTCCCATCTGGCATGTTTGATCATGCCAGATGGGAGATAAATCATTTTTTACCGGCGCGGTCATTTTCTGTAACCTGATCATCGGTATACGGTGTATACCGGTCATCAGGTGAGCGGGGACCGGAAAAACCGGCCAGAATCATGATCTCCAGGGTCTCAGCTACCCCCGGCAGCTGAGACCCCGGAAATTTTCCGACTCTGGGGGGCGCTAGACCCTTTTTTCCGACCGCCGTTAAAAAGCGGCGGATCGGAAAAAGTACCCTAATATGCCGCCGTTAAAAGGCGTATCGGCGGTCGTAAAGGGGTTAATGATATGATCGAAGTAAAAGAGATTTCAACTTCTGGGCCAACATTTTCAAAAACGATATTGAAGTGACATATTTCACCAAACTTAAGAATATTGAAACTCTCTTAAATGCTCACTTCTAAATGTAAATATATGCCTTGTCAATTATAAGAACATTGAGAAACAATGTAAATTTGTAAGTGGTAAATGTGAGTATAAAGTGTTTAGACTATTGGATAGTGAAAGCTAATAAGGTCCTTTGAGACGGTACATCAATAGCATTGATTTTAAGCATGTATACATGTCAAAGGTGGAAACGATTGTTCTTGTAATTCAGCTTTTTTTTATTTTACTTTATTACATTTTGTAAATGTAAATGAGAACTGTAGTTTTTTTAATCACATAGCAAAACTTTATTATCATGTAATGAGAAAAAAAAGTCTGACTTGATGTTTTTATGGCTCAAGGAAAAAAATATCTCTTTTTGTTTTTGGTATTGGAAATTACTAATGGTCTTGAAGAGTGTATTAGGCTATGTGCGCACGTGTGCGTTCTGGTTGACAAATAAAATGCGTTTTGACACTGCGTGTGCGTTAAGAAATGCATCCAAAATGCTGCATTTATGATGCCTTTTGGATGCATTTTGAATGCGTTCTGGATGCATTCTGGATGCATTTTTGACAGTGCGCTCCCACAGACAGAGAAAGGCTATGTGCGCACATTGCGTAGTGTCCATGCTGAAAAGTCTACAGCGATTTGGCAGTGCATGTGCGCTTCAAATCGCTGCAGAAACTCTGCTTAATGGATGCAGTGTGTCTGCAGAATAGATGTCGATTTCATGCGCTCTGGATGCTGCCTCTCCCATAGACAGAGTGGGAGCAACATCCAAAGCACATGAAAGACGTGACATGTTACTTTTTGTGAGCGCAGCGATTAGGATCAAAATTCAAATTTCAGCATGTAAATCGCTGCGCTCTCAAATGCAACATGCGGATGGATTATGCACAATCTTAAGAGATTGTGCTGGGGACGCAGAATGCATGCATTTACGTAGAAGTGCAATATGCAGCGTAAACACATGCAATTGCGCAATGTGCGCACATAGGCAAAGAGTGGGTGGAAAATGCATCCAAAACTCACAAAAGAAGTGACATGTTGCTTTTTAAAACGAATCGATTTTGTCAAATATTTGGCATCCAAAACGCTGCTTTTAAAAAAGCAACGTTCGCATGGAATTTGCTCAATTCCCATAGATTTTGCTGGGGATGCACAACGCATGCATTTACACTGCAGTTTAAAACGCTGCAAAAATGCATGAAAAATGCACACGTGCGCACATACCCTAAGGGTGGTCTTTTCCTGTAAGCTTCAAAAACATTCAGTTTGTTGCCAAATATTTGCTGCCCAATCTGAAAGCAATATGATGTCTGGGCAGAGGCCCGGATTCAAACGATGTATCACCTACTTCTATGCTTGCAGTAGTTTTTTTATAAAATTCCAATGTAATGCTAGACACTACGAGCAGTATGAATAGAAGGATAGTCAGACAAGCCAGGATCAAAAGCCAGGAGTTAACTTATAAGATTCAGGGAGCAGACAGAGACATGGTCAGGAAGAGGTCCGAGGTCAGAAGCCAGGGTGTATAAGAATTTCATGAAATAATTAAAAAAAAACGACATGGGCTTTGCCCCTTTATTGTGTCCAGCCAGGTACAACTAGGCATCTAGGGATTGCAATAAGCAGCGCAGGTTGGCTCAAGCTTTCTGGGCCCCCCCACTGTGAATTGCAGTCTGCTGCCACTCCAGAAAATGGCGCTTTCATAGAAGGGCCATCTTCTGGCGCTGTATCCAACTCTTCCAGTGGCGCTGGTGATAGGTGGCATGCTGGGTAATAAGTGGTTAATACTAGCTTTGTTTTACTAGCTATTATTAAGCCAGAGATTCAAATGTCACGCAAGTTTGACCCGGCCATTAAGAATCTCCAATAAAGGGTTAAAAAAAGACACCACACAGATAAAAAATACTTTAATAGAAATAAATACACAGACACACTTAGAGACTCTATGTTAATTTCTCCCTCTCACCCTTCCACGATCCTGGTCTTCTTTCTCCTTCAACCCATGCAGCTCTGCTACTTCAGACAGCACTGCATGGGAGGAAGAACATTTCTGCTCCCCGTGCAGTCTACTCACTCAGTGAGTGAGCAGAGGCTTTGGGTTGGTAAGCAATGACGTCACCGCTGCCACCGTTGCAATAGTAACCTGGCAGGTGGGTTACTATAGCAATGGTGATCTCTGAACACCTGGTTCCCGGCGCCGCTATTCACCGGCTGTGGCAGCCAGTCCCTAAATGTGTGCTGACTCTGTAAAGAGCGCTGACATGCAGGGACGGGGAGTTTATTATGTGCCCGAGTATCTCGCCGGTACATGGCAATCGCGTAGTATACTGAGTACAGAGATACTTGGGCGAGCCCCGCATACTGGTGAGATGCACTGACAGGACCTAGCATGACGTCATAGCCATGTGACCAGTCTGTAGCCAATTAGATAATACACACATGACTGGTCACATGCTATGACATCACGGAAGGTCCTATCATCAGTGATGGTTACAGGGTGGGCACAGCGATGATCAGAAGGGGAAGCAGCGGGAGACAGAGTCTGCAGGATGCATCGCGGAACCTGTAAGTATAATGACAATGTTTATGTTAACTATATTTTTTATTTTACAGCTCCCCACCCCATCACATAACTGTAAAGTGTTCGGACACAAGTTCGCGTTATCTCAAAACCCGAACTTGAACTTTACAAATGTTCATGCGAGTCTCCTGAACACCGAACATCGAGGGGTTCGCCCATCCCTAGTGATGAAGTCATTCTTCAGATGTTCTTGCTCACTCTGATTCTGTACTACATCAAACTCAGGGGATTATGCTATAGTTACGTGGGAACTTTGCGTTCTAATAAATTGGTGAACAAGGGACAGTGTCTTGTTTTTATTTCTCTCCTTTTATTTTTTTAAGGTTTACATTTGTGGACTATGTTGGATTCCTTGGACTAACTCAGAATCCCTTTACAACTTTGGACATCCATGGGTTTTTTGGTTTTTTTTTAATACATTTCTGAATCAAATAAATAGTCTCAATGTTTTTCCGATTGACAATTTTTGTGTTTTTTTTAATTTTACTTACTGGTTTAATAATTGTGTCTCATAAAAACCTCTACATTTCTAACACTGGAACCTGATGCCAGCTGACACTATGCAGCTCGCATCAACCCCAACTATCATTACACTGATTTCCAAAGCACAAGGGCAATAGGGAAGAGCAGAGGTGATATGCCAGAATTGCAGCATTTAATATGATGCCCCATGTTTCAGGTGGCTGCGGACTGGTATTTTTAGGCTGGCAAGGACTCAGTAACTATGGATATTCCAACCTGATAAGATCAGCCTACAGCTATCTGCTTTACCATTGCTGCTTATCAAAATTTGAGGGAGACACCAGGTTGTTTTCTTATTCTTTTATTTATTTTGTATTTCATCATTAAAAACCTATCCAATAAGCTCCACAGGTTGTGATTTTATTAAATGTCGTGGGGTTGTGCAATTATACATTTATATGTCTGTCTGTCTATTTGTCTCTCTATATGTCTATCTATCTATCTATCTAGCTGTCTTATCAATCTCTATAGCATTCATTGCTGCCCAAAAACACTAGAAAAAAGTTTTTGCATTTTTCCTGCCAAGAGATGCAGAAATGCTTCAGAAATTTCTACCTCTAAATATTCAATGTGTGCAAATATCCTAAGGTTCAGCGGGGTTCTCTCACTAGCTCTCTCCTTTCTCCTATGTGTATTTTCCGAGCAATGATTTTCAGTACTGAGAATTGCTCAGATTTATTCACCATAAATTGAATTTTCTAGTAAAATTTTTAATGGCGGCGAATTTGAATTTCAAAAGATCTGCTCATCTTTAAAAAATAAACGGGAATAAAGATAAAATGGTTCCAAAACAAATAATACTTGTTTTTAAGCTTGAACTTTTATAACATTGTATAGTTATGCAGTTTTGTCTATCTGTTCTGTTACTAGAAAAAAAGAATCAGCCCCCTTGGCAGACTGGGTAATCAATTGATTGAGGAATATGGGCTGCACTACTGGGACCATAAATCGGGTTGTTCTCTACTGGAAAACCCCTGCCTGTTTAATTACAGGGCTCCATTTTAAATAAAAACAATTGATACTTCAGCTCCACAGTGGAAAAGTTCCTTCTATGCCAGTGCTACTCTTCCCGGCAAGTCATACAATGTTGTGTAGCGGGACAGCTGCAGCCAATCAGCTTCAGCTCATGTTTTGTCCCTGATCCAGCATCTATGCTTGTTACTGCTGGAATGAAGAGGCTTATACCTTGTTTACATGGAGTTATTTCACCCTGGTTAGAATCATGATTGATTTTTCTAAGCTATATTTATATGAAAAACAAAATATATACTGTGAATTGAAGTTTATTACAATGAAGGAAGTTTTTGCACCGGCTGTTTTATTGATTGCCGCAGAGTACATCCTGACACTAGACAAAATCGAGAACTGTCTAAACTAGGGATAGACAAAGTGAAGAGTGATGGTTTAGACTCGCAGTTATGCACATTATCTGGTCTCCCGGTACTACTGAGCACTTTCCTTCTCAATCAAAGCAATCATTATTTGATAACTGCTTCTGAGAAGACACTGATTGAAAAGTGTTCTCTTGCTGGGTAAGCAGGTGGCCTTAACAGGCTATAGTTCTGGATGGCATTCCCCCTTACAATGTTGAGATGTGCAATGTGACACAAAAAAGAAAGCATACTTTCAGCAGCATAGGCTGTGTTCCCATGTCCTGTAATTTTTCTGTGTTTAGATCCATTTGTAAAATGTGTAAACGGATCCATTAATGGATTGTAAAAACAAATCACTTTTATAACCGATCTGTTAATGGATCTGTTATCACTGTAGTCAACGGAACCGATAACTAATCCATTAAAGTTTTATATAGCTAGCGAACTAGATAAATATATATATATATATATATATAGATGATAGATGGTGCATAGATAGATGTGCAACACATACTGTATATAATATCCCACCCCCCTGCATATTGTAAGCTGGAACACCTTAGTGCATTTCATGTGGCACTAAGGGGTGTTTAGCCTTATTTGTAGCCCCAATTTCAATCTTAAAAAATGACATTGGGTTCCCTTTATCTTTGGTAGCTAGCTAAGTTAAAGCTGACAGCTGCAGCCTGCTGACCGCTGCTGGCAGCTTTACATTGGCTGGTAATTAAAAACAGAGGTTGCTCCCCACTATTGCTTTAAAATTAAATAACTAACTTAAAAACAAAAATGTGTGGTCATCTTCAAATTGGATCATCAACCAAGGTAAAGCGGACTGCTGGGGTCTAGTATTCTCAGGCTGGGGAGGCACATGGTTATTGGGCCTTCCCCAGCCTAAAAATAGCAGGCCACAGCCGCCCCAAAGTGGCACATCTATTAGATGTGCCAATTGTGGCACTTCACCTTGGTTCATCCCATTGCCCTGGTGCAATGGTAAATGGGGTAAATAAATGGGGTTGATGCCAGCTGTGAATTGCCAGTTAGCATCAAGCCCTGGTATTAGTAATGCCTGGGTGTATAGCAGATACCCCGATTACTAATCCAGTAGTTTAAAAAAGAAAACTAATTTTTATTTGAACAAACACCCCCTGACTACAGCCCTCATTCACCAATTTATTACAATTGTTTTTTAAAAAGAAAAATCAGACGTAATCCATAGCGGTGTCCCAAAACGTTCCCCAAAAGCAAACCTAAAAAACAAAAAATGAGAAAAGTAGTGAAAAAAAAAGACAAGAGACACCTGCTTTCAACAATTTATTTCCCTGGCAAATCCATAATCCACATGTGACATAATCCAAAAAGGGGGGCCATGACGATTCCATACTCTCTGTTCCAGGCAATAAATAACAGAATGTTTCCATTGGCTGGATGGACAGTCCGTGCAACTTCACACACTGCTGTGAAAAGCACTGCAGTGAACTGAGTTGAAGCCATGGTGTCACACAATTACGAGAAAGTACCAAGTGCATGGCAAAAAGGAAATTAAATACCACATCTAGGGAGATAGAAAATGGTGACCCCTGATAAAAACCTACTGCTGGTCCCTGGGGTTCCTCACCACCCTAGATAGGTTCTGCACCTATGCCTTGTGCCGGATACCTGACCCTAAGTATCCCTAAAATACTAGGCCCTAAATAGGAATGGATAGGATGAGCTCCTCGTCAAGCCCATTAAACAACTATAGAAGACACAATGAGGACACACAGGGGGAAAAGTATGTGTGACACCCCACAGAGCTCAAGATAGCTTACCTCCGTACCTTGTTTACCCGTCACTGGGCCAGTGATTTGTAGAAGTCGTGGCCTGACCCAGTCCCGTGGCCCTGTGGTGCACAGTAAAAGGGGGGTACTTGCAAGGATTGTCATGGAGAGGTAGTCACCAGTTACGGTAGTGACTGGAGTCCCAGCCTCCTGTGCTGCGGACCCTTCCTTCGACCTTTCCTCCTCCAGGAGTTGAACGGATGATGTCGACTATGCCACCTGTGGTGTGCAGCCAGGAATAAGGCCGCCGCTGCATGGTACCTCGTCGGGGGAGATGTTGGGATGCAGCAAGGATGATATCGCTCCGCACAGGCAGAGCAGCCCCCGGGAGGGAGAACGGGGAACTGGGAATCGCCAGATCACACGGCGACAACAAACAGAGTCAGAGTCACTGGGTTGCGGGTTTCAGATCTTGTTTACTCACAGTTCTTTCATATTAGGTAATGACTGTTCGTTCCCAGGCAGGGCAGAGGTTAAGTCCTGTAGAGCAGCTTGTGGGCCTTCTCCCCCTGTGCGCTCGTGTGGTGGTCCCCTCCTCTGACTGGAGCTCTTGGGACCCATTACTCTGCCACCCGAAGCTGCAGAGCTCTGTACTTCATCCCGGCTAGCCACCTCTCCCATTCCAGGGGTCTGCTGGCTAATGGACCTGGAGCCTCCTAACTGGGGCTGTCCGCTCTCTCAGCTTTCAAACGGATCCAAAAATTGAAATGATTACAGGACGTGGAAACATAGCCTACTCGGCCACCCCCTCTCTTCTCGTAGCGTAAACAGGTGGTATGCATGCCAATATAACCAATGACCATTGCTAAAAATATATGCTTATTATGCTTATTCACTTTCTATAGTATACAATATATGCTATTGCTCTGCAATGCAAAATATGCAAACTCTAATTTAAAAAAACATACTAACCTAGTTTGCAGAAAGTCATTCACAACAAAAGAACAATTACCATAATGTCACTTAATAAAAGTCTTACCCAGTTTACAAAATGACATATTCAGTTTTTACTCTTTAAGTTCAACCATACTTATGTTATGAAACTTTAGTGTGTCTTGCTTTTTTACAAATTAAAGTTTGCATGACCTACTTTGCTAAGTGTGAATATTATCTAAAATGTGGCAGAGACATTGGCATATCTACTTAAAAAATAAATATTTTTCAACCATCCTCTTCCAAAAAATATCTAAACAGAGCTCCCTGGGGGTATATTCTATCACTATGACAAAAGTGAAAGCAATTCTCAAAAAAATTGATATGACTAAGGGCCTTTATAGCCTCCAATATAAAAGTAGTGTTTGTCTTGTGTTACATGTGAGTTTTACTTTTTATTTTAGATATTGGAGGTTACATTTCTATTATTTTTAAGGTCTCTTAAAAGGGTCCTACTATGTCTGTGGGTTAGTTCTAAAGCATACAAATTCCCTTCCAGAAACCCAAACAGGACTAAAGCAGTAAAAAACAGTTGCAGAAATATGAAAATAAGATTTGTTTTAAAATAATATAATTTTTCCATAATGTATCAAAACAGTCTATCAAATACATTGACTTTGTAAAAGACTATCAAAACTCCCATAGTTTTAATCTGACCAGGCAAGTTTTTTAATTGGTACTTGTGTAGCGCCCCTGAGCCATCAGGAGCTACAGGGAACTGTATCCTGTGAAAGATGCAGAGCCTACCCCCAGGGACCCAGAATACCAGTACCGGTAACATCAAAACAGACATATAATCCCTGTTTTTCCTTTTCCCCAAGAACTGGTGACAGACTAGGGTTGGACCCAATGGACGGCCATCTAGGGGTGGAACCGATCCAGTCCACTAGACGCAACCAGGGGGAGGGGTCAGACAGTCAGTAAGTGGAAGTGAAAGGAGACAGACGTAACGGTACTGACGGGAGAGTGTAGCAGTGAACTGTCAGGCTCAGGCGTGTGGTTGCGAAGGTGTACGGTGGAGTACTCTTGGAACAATAGCATCGGTGGGGTGCAGAACCCTAGGTCAGGAAAACACTCCAGGCAGACCTGATAAAATCTGCAGGGTGAGGGGACTATCCAGGACCTCACCGACCTTAAAGTTCGAGGCACAGCAGTGACGGGAGAACCTGGGAACGTGAACAGAGAACCAACCCTACAGGGTTCAAATTGCCACCGTAAGGACTAAGACTGAAAGACAACCAGGAGGTGACCCCAAGACGCTTCAAGCAACAGGTACCCACCAACCAGAGACGGGTGCAGGAGAAGTAAGCCACCAGGTCACCACACCAGAACTAGAACTAAGGGGACCAGTGGTGAGGACCAGCCTCCATCGGGTTGCAAGCATCACCATTGTGAGTAAAAAACCAGTTACACTGAAATCCCTTGTGTGGTCTACTTTTTTCCGCGCCCTGCTATTGTGAACGGACTTAAACATCAAATTCCATCATTTATCCCCTGGAGCCTAGCCCTACTTGTGGAGAGCCACTACATCCCTGCTGCCATTACCATCAGCCCCAGCAGTGAGAGACTGTGCAGCGGTGACTCTATCTATGTAGCCGCAACCTTCAAGTGGCATCACGACAAAAGCATTATTATAATCCCTGTAAATACCCCCTTTTAAAAGCGACACGGAACCAGGAACTAGCCATTACCCCCGTGACACTTCCCAGTGGAACCAGGCACTTGTTATAATTAGTTTAAGGATACGCTATTAGAATCCTATGGAAACCACATACCCTCTGGTAATAAAATGTTCAGGAATAAAAATAAACCACTATGGATAAATAGGACAGCTCAAAGTATAATAAAACAAAAACAGAAGCCATTCAAAGTATTGAAGTCTGAGAATACAGAAAAAGCATTTCAGGAATACAAAGATCTCAATAGGAAATGTGAAAAAGACAAGCTAACAAAATTAGCTACTGAAACACAATTCGCCAACAACATGGAAATAAATCCGCTACATTTTTAAAAATACATTAATTTAAAAAACAAAACAAAGGGTGGCATTAGCCTCTTAAAGGAAAAGAACAGGATTATTGAGGACAAAGGCTAAAATATTAGACAGGAACTTTTCAACCATGTTCACAAAGAACTGCCTGATCAAGATTTTTTTACACCTAATCTGAGAGCAGCATAACATAGGGGCACAGATCCTGATTCCAGCAGTGGTTCACTTACTTGGTTGCTTAGTGTAGTTCTAATAAAATTACTGTTTTTTTACTGCAGAAATATATTGCAGAGAATAATATAATAACTTATAACCAGCATAGATTCATGAGAAATAAGTCATGTGTAACTAACATGATCGGTTTCTAAGGAGGTGAGTGCAAATCTGATATTGATAATTCAGCTGATGTGATGTATCTGGACTTTGCAAAGGAATCCTGTAAAATATAACAGCCTTATAATAAAACTGCAGAAGCAGGGACTAGGGAAAACTATATGTAGATTGGTATGGAATTGGCTAAAAGATAGGAAACAAAGAGTTGTTGTACTGGAAATGGTACATTCTCAAAATGGACTATAGTCAGTAGTGGGGTGCCGCAGCGATCTGTGCTAGGATCAATTCTTTTTAATCTCTTTATTAATTATATTGTGAATGGGATTGAGAGTAAAGTGACAGTCTTTGCTGACAACACAAAACTATATAGGATATGAAAAACTGACCCCGATCTGTCAAAATTAGAACATGATCTGGATAAGATGTCAGAAAGGGCAGAAACTTGGCAAATAAAATTTAATGTTGATAAATTTAGAGTAATACATCTAGGATGGAGTAATTCTATAGCTGTGTATACATTAAATGGAAGAAAACCCGGGACTACAGAAAAGGAGAAGGACTTGGGTATTTTGGTTACAAGTAAGCTGAGCAACAGCACTCAATGTGAAGCAGCAGCTGCTAAAGCAAACAAGATTCTTGGGTGAATAGAAAAAAGAGATTAAATCCTGTGATCTGAACGTATTGTTACCCCTCTATAAATCACTTGTAAGGCCACATATGGAATATGGGATTCAGTTTTGGGCTCCACATTTTAAAAAGGACATTCAGAAGTTAGAGTCAGTTCAAAGGCGGCTAACTAAACTACTACAAGGAATGGAAGGCCTTCCTTATGATGACAGGTTGGAAAAGTTGAGTTTGTTTAGCTTCAAAAAAAAAAGATTTCTCGGAGGTGTTCTCGCTTATAGGTGGCAATATTTGTGTGGTCAATTTTCTCAGTACACATAACCTTGTTGGTTATGGATGATTTAGTAACAAAAATGTAGAATTGGTGGAGGAAGATTGAACTAGATGAATAAAAGTCTTTTTATAACCAATGTAACTATGGTTAACAGGGCCATTTTTTTCTGTTTTGAAATACAAAGTTCACAGTGTTTTAATATGGCATCTTAAATCTCATCAGTACATGACGTTTTAAGCAAATAACTGAAATTATAAATTAATTTCAATTCATTATTACTTCAGAAAGGTAAACAAATAAGAAAAAAATCTGAATCCTTTGTTCAAACTGATTTTGTTAATATTGTGTAGCAAAATCTTATCAGTGTAAATAGGTTATCATTTTTTTAACATTAATTATAATGCAAATAACCTTCATAAAATATCAGTTGAAGATTAAAGTGAGTTTTGATTTACAATGGAAACACTATTTGTGCATATCAAGGAGTATAGCATACAAAACAGAACACAGAAGCATGTGAGACAGTTTATGTAGATATTACAGCAGAATAATTGGGCAAAAACAAAGGGAATTTTTGTGTCTAAATGGGCACTGGATCCACGTCAATACTCAATATATCAGAAACATGTCTGCATATATTAAAAAACAATTTTTATTAAGGGAAGAAGTTAAAAATCTTTAAAAACATAACACAAAATAGGTAGTCCAGACATTCCAAAGGTCTCCCTAAGGCCTCTTTCAGATGTCCGTGAAAATTACGTTTTTCACAGACGTGTCAAAGGTGCATATTGCCCTCCATGGGCCGTGTTTATGGCACACGTGTGTTCTCCGTGTGTTATCTGTGATAATACACGGAGAACGGGAACTTTCTGCTCACCTGTCCCTGGCGTTGCTGTCCGTGGTACTGATCTTCAGTCTCCGGTCCTGCCGACTCCCCGCTGCTGCTGCTTCCGGCCTGCAGTGGCGTGAATATGCAATGAGCTTAATGAGCGGGGGTCGGAAGCAAGTGACAGCAGCGGCAGAGATAGCAGTGCTGGAGAAGGTGAGTACAGAAATTATTTTCATTCACAGACACGTGTGTTTTCTCCGGTGCGTGTCACACGGATCACATCTGTGCAGTCCATGTGCGGTCTGTGTGACACCCGTGATGCCGGACAAAAACAGATATGTCTACGTGTGGAGCACACGGGCACACGTATGCTCCACACATACACATAGTCCATGGCAAAACACACACATGTTTGATTTCAATGGGACTACGTGTGCCCGTGTCTCCGGCACGTGAGGAAATGGACCAAACATGTACTAGAGACATGAACATGTGAAAGAGGCCTAATACAAAGCATAATGAGGACACAGGGAAGAATCTGTCAAGAGTAGACAGGGTACAAAAGGGGATACTCAGAGTGACACACATCATATAGCAGAATCAGCATAAATTATCACAGATAACATGTGTACAAGACACCTACAGCATGCTCAAAAGAAAATTCATTATTATTAATATAGTACCTGTACAAAGAAATATAAAGAGATAAATAACCCTAGATCCTTGTAAAAGAGGGAGCAATCGTGAGCCGGCTGCTGATCGCTCCCCTCTTTTACAGGGATCTAGGGTTATTTATCTCTATATTTCCTTGTACAGGTACTATATTGATAATAATGAATATTATTTGAGCATGCTCTAGGTGTCTTGTACATATGCTATCTGTGATAATTTACAGTATGCTGATACAGCTATATGATTTCTGCCACTCTGAGTATCCCCTTTTGTACCCTGGCTATTTTTGATAAATTTTTACCTGTGTGCATATTATGCTTTGCATTAGAGACCTTTGGGATCTGGACTGCCTTTTTTTGTGTTATGTTTTTAAAGATTTTTTACTTTTTCACTTAATAAAAATAGTTTTTTAATATATACGGATATGTTTCTTGAGTATTGACATGGTTCCAGTGCCCATTTCGACACAAAAATGCCCTCTTTTTTCTATATATGCCCTTTGTGTGGTGCATAGAACTGTTCATTATCCTTCTACTATTATATTGTAGTAGTGCAGACTCATTTACTTTGTTTTTTATAAAAATAACTAGGTAGTCATTGCAAAAGTTAGTCTATGTTTATGTAACGTACATAATATCAGTACTGTACGTTCTATCTCACATTTAAAATGGCACCTGTCTTGCATTTAGAATGAATTTTAATCTTTTACAGCAGTTGTTGTAATGTTTGTAACCAGTAATTTCATTCAAAGTTACTAATCATATGATAGTATAATGATAGTATAATGATAGTATAATTGGAAAGGGTTTGCTATCTTCTGAACAACATTTTACAGTTTGTATATAGGTATTGTCAAAAGAATTGTAAAGAAATTGAATGCATTAGTTATCTAATTCTGTTCCAAACTTACAGCCTATAATATAGCTCAGAGTTTTATTTATGCCTAGTTTTATTATTAATTGCTATTGGAAGTGGTCAACCAGCAGGACACACTCTTTCCAGCTTAACTCCTTAACGACCTCGGGCGGTAATATTACATCCTAGTAGTCATAGTGTTAATCCGCGCGGGCTGCTGAAAGCAGCCTGCGGCGATCAGCGCACATGTCAGCAGACTTGTAAAGCTAACATGTGTGCCTGCCAGGCACAAGTGGAAACACGTTTCACCCGTGCCCTTTAACCCCTTAAATGGCACTGTCAATATGTGACAGTATCATTATAATCGCGATCGCACTTATACTTTACTTACAGGCTGATACCGGAAATAATGTGATGTGATCACGTGGATCTGATGGTTGTCATGGTAGCAAAGGGTCATGTGATGACTCCTGTAGCTCACATGACTCAGGTCCTGCAAGAAACAGCCGAGTACTGGCTGTTACAAACGATGATCATTTCTCCCAGTCTGAGCGGTGCTGCTCTGATTGTGAGAAATGAATGAGGAATCAGGCAGCTGATCCTTATAGTCCCGTAGGGATATTAGCAAAATTTTAAAAAAGTTTAAAAAAAGTTTTAAAGAATTAAAAAAATAAAAAACCTAGAAGTTCAAATCACCCCCCTTTTTCCTCATTGAAAATTAAAGGGTTATAAAAATAAAAAATATACACACACTTGGTATTGCCGTATTCAGAAATGCCCAATCTATCAAAATATAAAATCAATTAATCTGATCGGTAAATGGCATAGCGGCAAAACAAATTCCAAATGCCAAAATCTCGTTTTTTGGTTGCCTCAAATTGTGCGCAAAATGCAATAACAGGCAATCAAAACGTAGCATCTGCTCAAAAATGGTACCATTGAAAACGTCAGCTCGAGTTGCAAAAAATAAGTTATGACTAGAGATGAGCGAACTGGTCCCGGTTCGGCTCGAGGCCGGTTCGCCGAACGGGGGTCCCGTTCAAGTTCGGTTCGTCGAACGTTCGACGAACCGAACTCGAACGTATAGGCTATAATGGGAGGCAATCACAAACACATAAAAATGCATTATAAATGTACACAAACAGTTAATAAACATTGCCATAACACTTACCGGTCCCTTCTGCACTCTGTCTCCTGCCGCTATTCCATCCGATGATCGCTGAATCCTCCCGGTGACCTGCACTGCCAGCAGAGATGCAGGACCTATCGTGACGTCAAAATAGCCATGTGACCAGTCACGTGGCTATTATCTCATTGGCTACAGACTGGTCACATGACTATGACACGTCATGTAGGACCTGCGAGTGCATCTCTCCGGTACACGGTGCACATATGTGTATCGCCGTGTACCGGCGACATGCTCTAGCACACGGTCGACTCCCCGTTCCGTTAGGGACCGGCTGACACAGCCGGTCATTAACGGAGATCACCGTTGCCATAGCAACGCAGTTAGCGGTGACGTCACCGCTAACCGCGGCTCCGAGAGCACCGTTGCTATGGTAACGCGTCTGTCAGCGTTACCGCTAGCAGCCAGCACTGATCACTCACGGAGTGAAGGCTGCACGCTGCTTCCCGATTGTAGTGATGATTGTAGTGAGGATGGTGGTTCCCCAGCCCCAAGTGATGAGATGGTGAACCTCATCCTTCCTCACTACAATCGTCACTACTACTACACTAGTGAGGATTGTAGTGAGGATGGAGGTTCCCCAGCCCCAAGTGATGAGCTGGTGAATCTCATCCTCACTACAATCGTCACTACTACTACACTAGAAAGAAAGAAGACAGAAGAGCAGGATCGTGGAGGGCTGACAGGGGGTAATAAAGATGGAGTCTCTAATGTGTCTGTGTATTTATTTCTATTAAAGTATTTTTTCTCTGTGTGGTGTCTTTTTTTTAACCCTTTATTGGAGATTCTTAATGGCCGGGTCAAACGTGCCTGACATTAAGAATCTCTGGCTTAATACTGGCTAGTAAAACAAAGCCAGTATTAACTCATGATTACCCAACAAGCCACCCGGCTCCAGGGCTGTTGGAAGAGTTGGATACAGCGCCAGATGATGGCGCTTCTATGAGAGCACCATTTTCTGGGACGGCTGCGGACTGCAATTCGCAGCAGAGGTGCCCACAAACCTCGGGCTAACCTGTGCTGCGGATTCCAATCCCCAGCTGTCTAGTTGTACCCGGCTGGACACAAAAATGGGGCGAAGCCCACGTCATTTGTTTTTTAATTATTTCATGAAATAAGTGAAATAATTAAAAAAAAACGGGCTTCCCTATATTTTTGGTTCCCAGCCGGGTACAAATAGGCAACTGGGGGTTGGAGGCAGCCCGTGGCTGCCAGCTGTACCTGGCTAGCATACAAAAATATGGCGAAGCCCACGTCATTTTTTTGGTGGGCAAAAAAATTCTGCATACAGTCCTGGATGGAGTATGCTGAGCCTTGTAGTTCTGCAGCTGCTGTCTGCTCTTCTCCATACAGACAGACAGCAGCTGCAGAACTACAAGGCTCAGCATACTCCATCCAGGACTGTATGCAGAAGTTTTTTGCCCCCTGAAAAAATTATGTGGGCTTCGCCATATTTTTGTATGCTAGCCAGGTACAGCAGGCAGGTACGGCTGCCCCCAACCCCCAGTTGCCTATTTGTACCCGGCTGGGAACCAAAAATAAAGGGAAGCCCTTTTTTTATTATTTCATGAATTTCATGAAATAATTAGAAAACAAATGACGTAGGCTTTGCCCCATTT
This sequence comes from Anomaloglossus baeobatrachus, assembly GCF_048569485.1. Taxonomy (NCBI): domain Eukaryota; kingdom Metazoa; phylum Chordata; class Amphibia; order Anura; family Aromobatidae; genus Anomaloglossus; species Anomaloglossus baeobatrachus. The sequence continues at coordinate 556,368,937 of NC_134353.1, forward strand.
TTGTGTCCAGCCAGGTACAACTAGGCAGCTGGGGATTGGAATCCGCACCACAGGTTGGCCTGAGCTTTCTGGGCCCCACTGCTGCGAATTGCAGTCTGCAGCCGCCTCAGAAAATGGCATTTTCATAGAAGCGCCATCTTCTGGCGCTGTATCCAACTCTTCCAGCACCTGCCTGCTATACCTGGCTAGCATACAAAAATATGGCGAAACTCACGTCCTTTTTTTGTAGTTTTTTGGCAAAAAAAATAAAAAATGCTTCCCTGGATTTTCCATTGCCAGTGAAGGTAACACCAAGCAGTGGGGGTTAGCAGCCAGTAGCTGCTTGGATTACCCTTAGCTAGCAATACAAAAAATGCAGCGGGAGCCCATAATTATTTTTTTTAATTATTTATATAAATAACTAAAAATAAAATGGGCTTCCCTGTATTTTGATTGCTGGACATCACAGTGCTGTAAAAATAAATCTTTAAAAAAATGACGTAGCGCTCCGTGGTATTTTTGATTCTCAGCGCAGATAAAGCAGACAGCTATGGGTTGCCACCCCCATCTGCCTGCCGTTACCTTGGTTGGCAATCAAAATACAGGGAAGCCCATTAATTTTTTCTATTTAACAAATAGTTAAAAAAAAAAAATGACGTTGGGTCCCCCCATTTTTGATAGCCAGCTAGGGTAAAGCAGACGGCTGTAGCCTGAAAACCACAGCTGGCAGCTTTACCGTGGTTGGGGATCCAATGTGGAGGTCCCCTCAGGCTCTTTTTTATAATTATTTTATAAATATTAATAATTACACAAAAAAAGTAGGGTCCCCTCCAAAGTGGATCACCAGCCAAGGTAAAGCGGACAGCTGTGGTCTGGTATTCTCAGGGTGGGAAGGTCCATAGTTATTGGGCCTTCACAGCCTAAAAATAGCAGGCCGCAGGCACCCCAGACGTGGCGCATCCACTAGATGCGCCAATCCTGGCACTTCACCCCAGCTCATCCCGTGCCCTGGTGCAGTGGCAAACGGGGTAATAAATCGGGTTGATACTAGCTGTAAAGTCACCTGAGATCAAGCCCAGCAGTTTGTGATGTCATGGCGTCTATTAGATACCCAACATCATAAACTGTCAGTACTAACAAAAACAAAAAATCGACAAAAGAAATTTATTTGAAAAAACAGTCCCCAAAACATTTCCTCTTTCACCAATTTATTGTAAGAAAAAAAATAAAGGGGTCCCACGACGACTCTGGACCGTCTAGAATATGGGGGGGAGACACTCAGGGAACGTATCCCCCATTTTCTAGGAGTGCGGACCCTTCATGTGAGGAGTGTGGGTGCAATGAATCTGCACTCACTCTCCCCGGGTCCACAGCAGCAGAGTCCATGTCGTAATGGTTGCTACCAAAGCTGCAATGCCCTGCTCATGAGGTAAGGGCATGCCTAATCAGGAGAACTACTGTAGAGGAAGCTCTGCTCACTGGTATATAGGTGCTCAGAGGTAATAATAGATAAAATTAGTGAGTAACCTCGGCACTCTAAATCTCCCAGACTAAGTCAGTAAGTCCCAATGGATAGTAATGCAAAATCACTCTTTATTGGTCCGTATTAAGAACATTTTTTTTTTCATAAGCATATATGTTTTTGTCCAAAACAAGTTACAAATGACGTTTCGGCCTGAGCCTTCGTCAGATTGGACTTATCTGCATGTAATCATGAAAAATGACAATAATCAGTATCACATAAGAGTGAGAGAACAATAACATAAACTCGAACAATGTAGAGGTACAATTGGGATGCAGCAAAAAAACTGCAACACAGCAAGAAATGAAACACATGATACAAATGTCATAATACAGTACAAGGACAATATAGTAATGACAAATATGGGGTCAGAGTAGACTTAGACAGCTCTGGTACGAAAGAGATGTCAATCATAAAGTAACATGTGCAGTAGGTGTAGAGCTACAGTATGCATGGCAGAGCTAATGGGTAGACCGACCATAGAAAAAGAACGGAGAAAAAGTGGAGAAAAAGTGGAGAAAAAGTGGAGAATAAGTGGAGAATAAGGGGAGAAAAAGTGGAGAAAAAGTGGAGAAAAAGTGGAGAAAAAGTGGAGAAAAAGTGGAGAAAAAAATGGAGAAAAAGTGGAGAAAAAGTGGAGAAAAAGTGGAGAAAAAGTGGAGAAAAAGTGGAGAATAAGTGGAGAAAAAAATGGAGAAAAAGTGGAGAAAAAGTGGAGAATAAATGGAGAAAAAGTGGAGAAAAAGTGGAGAAAAAAAATGGAGAAAAAGTGGAGAAAAAGTGGAGAAAAAGTGGAGAAAAAAATGGAGAAAAAGTGGAGAAAAAGTGGAGAATAAGTGGAGAATAAGTGGAGAAAAAGTGGAGAAAAAGTGGAGAAAAAAATGGAGAAAAAGTGGAGAAAAAGTGGAGAATAAGTGGAGAAAAAAATGGAGAAAAAGTGGAGAAAAAGTGGAGAATAAATGGAGAAAAAGTGGAGAAAAAGTGGAGAAAAAAAATGGAGAAAAAGTGGAGAAAAAGTGGAGAAAAAGTGGAGAAAAAAATGGAGAAAAAGTGGAGAAAGTGGTCGACAAAAGGACCTATATTTGATCCAGACACTTAGTGATAACCTGAACATCAGGAATGGATCAAACTTCCTGGCTACAATAGACAAACCCGTTATACCTGTACTTTCAACCCCGGAGAGTCAAGGCACTATCCGATGGGAAGTTGTAACCACTATTTGGTTTGGAGATAGTCTCCCTGGCATCTTTTAAGAACACAAGTACTTTATCACAGGGATCTACTACCTTGTGTCATTCTTTCCAAGGAGTGATTCCTCTATATATCCCCTGATGATCCCCTATACTGCGTTAGGGGGGTGAAACGCGTCGGGAGAGCTAGGAGATCCACAAGCTAAGTGGCATCCTAGACTCTAATCTAACCTTCCAGTATTGTCAAACTAGGGAAATCTATGTAACAGTAGAACCCTGGACACCTAACGCCTATTGTCTCTGTTGTCTATGGTTCTGTATATCTGTACTACATGTTAATCACGATAATTTGGTGGTGGGAACCCCCGCTAGAGATGAGCAAGGACGGCGAGTCTGACATACATCTACTATGCCAACTTAGGCTCAATTAAAGTGAAGTAAGCTAACTTGTGAGGGAGAGTCACAGCACATACTAAGCAGTATCATTCTGACAGTGACGAATCTATACCCCTACCTCACTTATTCAGCTACATTGTCTGGGGCTGTCCCTAGGCGAGGGCACTGTTTGTCTGACACCTGCACCTGCACCTGATCTGTATGTTTATATGTTTCTATGCCTATTTATGAGAAGAACAATATGTTTGTTCTGTTTTAACTAATTATAATAAACGATTTTATAAGAGTAGATTTAATAGTGGTGTTTTGGATAACTACTACTCTATACAACATTTGTCAGTGGTTCAGATATTACCCACCAAACCCTAGGTCTGACTTAATCCACATGAGGTCCCATGACACAGTAGAGAACGTAACCACCCACTGTGGCTTCAGGCAGCACTGACTGAGCCGCAGCTGTGAGTGGTGATGTCACTAAGTTTATCTGCGGTCACAGCTGGAGGTTCCCAAAAGGGCTTTTTTGGCCAAAAGATTCAGATTTGGTGCTGGAATTTATACACCAAATTCGTGCACCAAATCTACATCTCCTGGCAAAAAAACTCATCAAAATGCAATGGCAGGAGATACAGATTTGGTGCAGGAATTTGATGTATAAATTCTAGCACCAAATCTGCATCTCCTGCCAAAAAACACACAAAAATGTGGTTTTGATGGCACTTTGGTGTGATTTGCTGCCAATAAATGCAAATTTAGTGCAGAAATCTGGTACAGACACTTCCGCACAAAATCTGCGTTTCATTGCCAGGAGATGCAGATTTGGTGCTGGACTTTATACATCAAATTCCTGCACCAAATTTGCATCTCCTGGCAAAAAAACGCATCTACATTGCATGAAAACCACATTGCATTTTGATGTATTTTTTTATGCCAGAATATGCAGATATGGTGCAGGAATATGTATAGAAATTTCAGCATAAAATCTGCATCTCTTAGCAAAAAAATACACTGGAGATGCAGTATTGGTGAAGGAATTTGGTGTATAAAATCTGCAGATTTGTGCACCAAATTTGCATTTCCTTGCAGAAGACCGCACCAAAATGATGTTAAAGCTGTTATTGTCCTTTTTTTGCCAAGAGATGCAGATTTGGTGCTGAAATTTATACACCAAATTCATTCACCAAATCTACATCTTCTGGCAAACAAATCGCAGCAATACCACATCAAAACTGCCTTGTGTTTTGTTCTGGTCTTTTTTTTTTTTGCCAGGTGATGTAGTATTGGTGCAGGAATTTGGTGTAAAAATTACCTTACCAAATCTGCATCTCTTGATCCTGAAATGCAGGTAGAATTGAACTCAGTTCACCTGAGTTGATATCACAGAGTTCAATTAGTTCACCGGAGGTCAGTTTACCCGTGACCACGGGTGGGTACCATGGGAACTTCCAGCTGTGACTGCAGATAAACTTATTGATTTCCCAGCTAACAGCTGTGGTTCATTCAGTGTCTTCCGGAAGCCGCAGAGAGTGGTTACATTCTGTACTGTGCCCATGTGCTGCATGGGACCTTGTGTGGCTTATGTTGGATCTTGGTGTTTGTGGGGTTAATAAATTGGAGAATATCAGGGAGGGTTTTTTTTTTTTTCAAACAAAGGATTTTTTTGCTGTTTGCGTTTTATTTCTTTTTACTTACTGGGTTAGTAATGGATGAGTCTCATAGACCCCTCCCCACAACTAATCTAGGGCTTGATGTCAGCTGTCATTTGTTGACAAATCACAGCTGTCATTAACCTCTTATATTATCTCAATAGCCACCATATTAGGGAAAACAGGATGAGCTGAGTAAAGTATCTAATGGATGCAACAATTCTGGTTGGCTAAAGGCTGCAATTTTTAAGTTTGGGGGCCTAATAACCATGTGCCTCCCCAGGCTGAGAATACCAGCCAACAGCTGTCAGCTTTATTAAGGCTGAGAACCAAAATTGGGGGGCACTGCATGTCATTTTTAAAAATTATGTAATTAAATAATTAAAAATTCCAGCACGGGATCCCTCGTATTTTTCTCTTCTTTATCGTAAATTACCAAAAAACACAAAACAACAGGGTCAAATAAATAAAATGAATCAGGGAATAATACACCCTGACATGGTAATCACAATGGCAGAGAATAAATCCACCCTAGGCTATATACAAAAAAATCAATTAAGAGCACCAATAAAGAACCATAGCAAGATAACCAGAAATAAAATGTAGAGTTTATTTAAATCAATTAAAAACAAAACAGTAATTTGAAAAGGGCAACGCAAAACAGCAGGGGGAGACAATGAAAAATGCAGCTGCACAGAGATTGTTGTATAAAGCCACTCATGTGACACCAGTGGGTAAAGAAATCACCTGCGTGAATAGTCCCAGTGACACTGAGATGCCAAATAGAGATAGTGTGCAATTTTTAAAACGTTCAAAATACAGAAGACATTTTTCCACTCCTGGGATCAAACCCATGTAGCACACTCCAGAGGTGGCAACTTTACCCCTCAGCCATTCACTGGAGGCATGGGGGAAGGCTATATTTCTTGCCCTATGAGATTACCCAGCAAATATTCTGTTTTAGTCCTGATTCTCAGTCTGATGTCTGAGAAGTGAGACCTGAGAAGTAACCTTCTCATATATCACCACTCACTGATCAGAGTCAAACAGCATTTGCAAGTGTCTTGGAGGAGGTCAGTGGGAAAGGCCATGGCTCTGGGTTCTAAGCCCCATAGTGGATGAGTGTATTTTTTTTTTTATTATTATTTGAAAGGATAATGCTATGTGTGACACAGATGCCTTACCATTAAGCTATAGGTTCATTATTTATAGGATTTCATATTTAGATAGCAATATAACTGTCACGCTCCCCGGGTCCTCTGCTCCGCTCCCCGGGTCCTCTGCTCCGCTCCCCGGCTCACCTGCCACGCTCCCCGCTCCCCAGCCTCCAGTGCCCGCGCTTCCCAGGCCTCCTGGTCCCCGCTCCCGGCGCCCGTCGGCTTCCCAGTCCCTGGCCGGCTCTGCTGCGTCCTCCTCTCAGCTTCCTGCCCTGGCTTCTGGCACCCGGGCCGCGCGCATGCGCATTAGGGCGCGCGCGCGGTCACTGACCCTTTCTTAAAGGGCCAGTGTCCACTGACAGAAAATGATGCATACAGGTACAGGGTATAAAGGGGGTTAATGTCCAAGGGAGCGGGGCCTGTTCTTCGTGTTTTCCCAAGCTAGAAGTCAGGTCTCCTTGTGTTCTGTGAGATACTTACCTCTCTGTCTTCTAGAGCCGATCCTGCATCGCCATCCGGTCCTGCTGTATCTCGAACCCCGAATGCTGCCCATCTGCCATCCTGACAGTCCGTACCATCTCGGTTCCCTGCGGTGACCCGTCATCTCGCTCCAACGGTTCCGGACCCCGCCTGACATCATCACGGCTTCCGAACCTGAGCTCCGTCACCCGGACCACCATCAGTGACCTCGTGGTCCCAGGGACTTCTCCATTGTGTTCCAGTGCACGGACTGTCCTGCTACCTAAAGTGCTCCGGCTACTGGACTCCTTTCCCTCATCGGGGAGTTCGGCCCAGTGGATCCACCTCCCGGGTCTGCCCGTCCATCTGGCCCTAACAATATCATAGGAAAAAAAATGTCAGGTATCAGGTGTCAGTGATCAGGTGTCAGTGGTCCCTTGTCAGTGATCAGTTGTCAGTGATCAGTTATCAGTGATCAGGTATCAGTTGTCAGTGATCAGGTATCAGGTGTCAGTGATCAGGTATCAGTTGTCAGTGATCAGGTATCAGTTGTCAGTGATCAGGTATCAGTTGTCAGTGATCAAGTATCAGTTGTCAGTGATTAGGCATCAGTTGTCAGTTGTCAGTGATCAGTTATCAGTGATCAGGTATCAGTTGTCAGTGATCAGGTATCAGTTGTCAGTGATCAGGTATCTGTTGTCAGTGATCAGTTGTCAGTGATCAGTTATCAGTGATCAGGTATCAGTTGTCAGTGATCAGGTGTCAGCTGTCAGTGATCCAGTTGTCAGTTCTCAGTGATCAAACAAGGTATTTCTGATGTTTGATACTGACATATGATCATGTCCTAAAATGGACACTGTATGGTTGATACCTTATAATGGCTAACTGAAAAGATGGTAATAACAGCAAGCTTTCAAGATTACGCAGGTCTCTTCATCAAGCTCAGTATAATGCAAAATCTGAAGAGTCAAATATTTATACACAACAGGACATAGAATGGAGCAGTAAATAAGACAAGTTATGTGAAGCAGAACTATCATTATGGGAAGGGGACAAACAGTTCTCTAATTGTGTGGCAAAGAGAATTAATACTTGTTTTGAGCTGTTGTCTCGTCTCCCCTACATTCAGGATAAATTCTCCTGACCTCACAATTAGAGAAAAAAAGGATAGATCTACCTGTGGCCAAACATTTTTGTAACCCAGACCCCAGCATCATGGACATGAAATTGCTGGTATTGAAAGGGAACTTCAAGTCCCAGAGAGACAGGAGACTTTGGGAATACAAACTTTTCATGACCTTTGACACATTCAGAGCAGGAATGAATGTGTCACATGAATTTATGTATTTTTACATCACTTAAGAAATGTGCTCCTCAGAGTATCTGGGGGCATCACAACTCTGGACCAGACCTTAATCAGAAGACAATAAAATTTTCACTCTCCTTATCTATGAACTGCTGCAATATTTACTGCCACAACTGTTTTTCCCCTTCCCATACTGATAGTTCTACTTCACATACATTGTCTTATTTATTGCACTACTCTATGTCCTGTTGTCTATAAATATGTGACTCGTCAGATTTTGTGTTATATGGAGCCTGATGAAGAGACCTGAATAGTCTGAAAACTTTCTACTTACTACCATCTTTTCAGTAAGCCCTTTACCTGTATCACATTCAGCATGAAATTAATTATTTTAACCATGTCTTAAATCTTATGCATGAAAATGATGCATATTATTTTATGGCATATTGTAAAACAAAGGTTTTGGTCCTACTGTGAAACTGTGTTGTTTTAAAAGCTTGATGATTGTAATAGGGGAAGAAGTTGAATTAAAAAGATTATTCCCGGAATAAATTTCATTCTAAAACTCCTAACAAGGTGACAATAGTAGTTGTAAGTTCGATTTTTAGCTAATTTATTCTCTGCAAATTGAATGTCTCCTATTATGCATTGGGGTATAGATAGACTCCAGAGTACTATAATAGTAATATATATAAAAAAAATTAGTTAATACTTATCTCTCATCTTTACTGCTCACTGAGCCCTCTATGGTCCTTGGTGCATGTTCTTATCAGCCTAGCATGCTGCACATTCATTATGCAGGTAGGGTACAGTTGTTCTGAGCCTAATCAAAGCCCAAAGGTCCTGTCCTAGAGTATGCTTTGTAAGGTTGTCATGCCCTTCAAGATGTCAGGATGTCTCTGTGACCTTACAATGCACATGCACAGAGACTTACCTATACTGGTCATATGTTCGGTGCCAGGACTTCCATATGCAAATAGTTTCAGGATGGCTTTGTGATTTTGTGTTGTAAGGTAATGTAATCTTCAACTTATGATGCCTACTTTAGGTCAGGATTTCTGGCAAGTGCAGGGTTGTATGAGACCTATTTGTCATTGAAAATGCAGGATGAGGAGGTAAGAAAATCATCTGAAGGCTATACAGGGAAGAGAGAACAGTGGAGGTTGTTGAAAAGATGAGTAATGAGGTGAATATTGTTTTTTTTATCCTTTTACCAGACCTCTGCGGTTCAGCAAACAATTCACTAGCTATTTTGCTGAATTCAAGTGGAGCAAATTGCAAAAAAAACCTGCATGCTGAAGGATATGGAGTTTTGTAAAGAAAAAAAAAAAAAATCTAATTGAAAAATTTGCACATTTCTAGTTAACAAGTATATTTGTAAGTAACTTTTGTAAACATGCAGTTCTGTTTGGAATAACACTATTTCTAGTCATTATAGGAGGGAGAAGACTAAAGACTGCTTTACACGTTACAATATGTCATGCAATCGCATTTGCAATCACACCTGCCCCCATCGTTTGTGCGGCACGGGCAATTTCTTGTGTGTGTCGCACAATGTTGTAACCCCCCGTCACACGTACTTACCTTCCAAACGACCTCGTTGTGGGCGGTGAACATCCACTTCCTGAAGGGGGAGTGACGTTCGGCGTCACAACGACGTCACACAGCGGCCGCACCAATAGTAGCGGAGGGGCGGAGATGAGCGGGACGTAAACATCTCGCCCACCTCCTTCCTTCAGCTTTGCCGGCGGGATGCAGGTAAGCTGCAGTTCATCATTCCCGGGGTGTCACACGGAGCGATGTGTGCTGCCTTCGGGAACATTGAACAACCAGACGTTCAATTTTTAGAAAATGTGCGACGTGTCAACGATGAACGAGAAGGTGAGTATTTCTGCTCGTTCATAGCTGTCCTACACTACGATATCACTAATGATGCCGGATGTGCATCACTTACGACGTGACCCCGCCGACATCTCATTAGATATATCGTAGTGTGTAAAGCCCTCTTAACTGCTTACATGTCTTCCACACAATGCACAGCACACAGAAGAGGTATTCCTGCTCTTCCTGAGTCAACAAAAAGAAAAGCAGCATAGAGGAAATAATTAAGCAGTACTCAGTGGAGATTGCCCATTTTGTTCATGTGAAATTGAATTCGACTCAATCTTTTTAAAAATTTGCAAAGAAGGAATAACTGGAATTCGCTTCACTTGAAATCAACAAAATGTCGACCAGCTATGACCTACATTTTGCTTAACTTTAGGAGACGAGTAAAGATAAAAAAGAAAAAAAATACCCTCTTCATTACTCACTTCTTTGATCACTCCAAGTGCTCCCTTCCCCCTGTCTGTCCACCATGCCTCCATCTTGTTGCATCTCAGGCCTGGTGGTCACCCTAGACATCTGGTTCCAGCCATGAGCAGTGTAGGAAATCAGCTGTTAGCACTCACACAGGCACAATGTTCTTGTATCACACAATGAGAAGTATATGAAATGTCCATGAACAGTTCATAGCTCAAAAAGCAAAATAGCCTTTCTTCAGCATGAAAGCTATAACACAACCAAAATAGTCCATAAAGCAATAGAGATTATAGAGCTGTTTAGATGCTCAAGATTAAAGTCCAATACTCAGCCACTGGCAGAGTCTGAGAAGCACATATTATGTCTTTCTACCTTGCATACGCAGACTAAAGTCCAAGAAGTGGTTCCACCTCTACCTCAAACACCTATGCAGAAGCTCAGCTGCCCTTTTGCCTCAGCTTTACCTCTTGTATTGGAGGATAGAAATGACCAGTGCCACCCAGCTCTACCATTCATTCCTAAAACCTGAACCCCAAATTCCAGGTCTCCTAACAACTGTCTCAGCACCGATTGTGCTGGAGTCTTCTCTCTGAGTTTCACTTCATCAGGGCTAGAAACCTTGGGAACACATAAACTACATCCAGTCCCTGCCCAACTACAAGCCTACAACAGGCACCAGAGTTCACTGGGCATGCTCTGGGGTCTACTCATGGCAAGAAGTCACGCGTTCCGAAGAGCCATAGCTTTTTATTTTTGTGTTGATACAGTCACATGAGATCTTGTTTTACTGGGAAAAATAATTTTGGGGGTTTGATTTTACAGCTTTTATTTGTGGTAAAAAGTACCTGATATCTGATTCTCCAAATCTATACCATTCTAGTGATATCAAACTTTTATGCTTTTATGGTTTTTAAATTTTATTGATCAATAAAATGTATAAACTTATAACAAAAATAGTTTGTTTTGCCATTTTCTCTGACCTGTAACTGTTTTATTTTTTTGTCCAAGAAGTTGGATGAAGGCTTGTTATTTTATTCATTAGTCTCTTAAGGAAACAATAATTGGTGATAGTTTTATCACTAATACTACATACTGAAATACTAAAGTATTACTGTATATTCTGCAAGTACTGTTTCTCCTATGAAGCTTAAACCTGTAAATGAGCCTTGAAGGAATACTAGGATGGCAGTGATTGGGCCTTCAGCATGCTCCCAGCTGTCTGTGTGACCCATCGGCTTTATGCTATTATATTGCTGATGGCTGATGAGACATATGTCACTATTTAGATGTAGCTGTCAGTGATTGACAACAGTATTTAAATAGTTAAATTGCAGTGTTGTAAACTCCGTTGCTGCAGTTACAGGAATATACTGGCTATGTTACACCGCTGTCATCTGCCACTAATGAGCAACTTTCCTTAGTGTCTTATGATAAAAATATATCTCATAGGTCATTTAGAAGTTAAGTTCACAGGTAAGGATTATTGATGAGTGAATAGTAACTATTCCTTTCGCAATATTGGTAACAAATCCCAAAGTACTATTCTGTATTCGTCACTAATGCAAGTCAATGGGAAACGCCAGCATTTTGTCTTGAAAATTTCTTAGAAAAATACTCAGGTTTCCCATTGACTTATATTAGGTTCATTATTCAAGGTGAATACCAGAATAGTACTTTGGGGTTGGCTACGAATAATCTGAACACAAATAGTTACTTTTCGTTCATCACTGGTAAGGATCTTTATCTGTACCTTCTGACTGAGGTTAAGTTGAAAGTCATCCTATGTCAGCATATCATTGGTGCAGACTATATGGTCCAAGTGGTAAGGTGGCTTACCACCAGCACCTCCAAAGCAACAAGCTTGTCTCATAGACAGAACTATAGTACGGCAAATGGCCCATTTACTGTTCTTGCACAAGGGACCTTTAATCTCTGTGTCCGCCAGTGGCTTGTGCTATATGGCTTCATTTCATTTGCACTGTCTGTATTTATTTTATTTTACTCATAAACAGTTTGCTAATCAACATAAATCCAATTATGATAGAGTTGCGTACAATTTCATTAACAGCGGCCCCTGATTCTCTCTTTTTGATTGATGTTGGAGAAAAGAGAATTCAGTACTTTCAATTTAAATTGCCTATCTTTTTGTTTTTAGTGAGATTATTCACCACCTGAGCTGTCCTTAATTTTCTACTTCTCTTTCCATACTAAAAGCCTACATGACTAGCTTAACAGTCTATCATGTTTCCTATATAGAATTAGAAATATGATGTTCCAATGTTCCTACATCATTAAATAGCATTCCTTTTTTTGAATGAACAGCATTTTAACCTCCAATTTTTTAGAGATTGGAATAGAATGGAACTGAGATAATTTAACCAATGGAGAGAAAACAATTTGTGATGTTAAGTAACCCGAAAGAAAAAACACTATTGCAGTTAGATGTAAAATGTGATACTAAACGGCAAAAACAACCTGTTCCTTTTACTGACTTTTGAAATTATCCTATTATCCGCAGTAATGTTTATATTTTTGTGCTTTTTCTTTTTTACTCAGTATGGTTTAATAGATGTGTAATCATTCTTACATTTTCAAAATTACTATTATCTTAATTTAGCTGTTAATAGGTTAATTGCCAACCAACATTTAAAAGCTTAAAGTTATATTTTGGAAAATACAGTAAGCAGGAAAACTGTGTGCCTATTGATGCAGGAGATAAACTCAACATAACTGTAATTTCAAGAATTTAAAAAACTATTCTTACATATTAATCTATTTGTCATAAAGACATTTAAGGCATGTATGCATCTGATAATTCTTGCTGTGAATAAAGAAGAAATAATGAATTCACTTTGATCGTTATGAAAAGAGTGCAAAGTTCTTTTATTGTTAAATGTAGATTATTTTAATTGCTTTCATACCTTGTCTCAAGCAGAAAATTATATTCATTTCTGCAATGTTTTTTAAACACTGAATCCCCTCTATTTTACCTAAGCAGTAGGCTGCTCTTATTAGAAAAAAAAAAGAAACAATATCAAACCCTACTGTAAAAATAAAACAATAAAAGGATTTGCTCATTGATAATAATGCCCTAAATTAATTCTAATTTAATAAATTAAATCACTATAATTTACTCCTTACAAAATGTTGTGCTTTACTTGAAATATGTCACGAGACAGGTGGTTTCAATCCTTTCTCTACTTCTGGAATAAGATGTCAGATTTCATAGAATCATAGAGTGGTAGAGTTTGAAGGGACCTCAAACGCTATCAGGTCCAACCCCCTTTGAGCGCAGGTTTTACCAAATTATCCCAGCTATATGTTTATCCAGTTTCCCCTTGAAGATTTCCATTGATGGAGAGCTGACTACCCTCACTGCCAGAAAGTATAAACCATTGGCCAAAGCTTTACAGAGTACATGTGTCAGGCTGCCAGAAGGGGAAGTTGGAGTCCTGCAGGGAAAGACACTACACAGAGCTGAATGAGCAAGGAGGGGAACTCCCAGTGTTTTGCTAATGCAGTGTCTACTAGCATCAGCTGGGCAGCTGAAGCTGTGGAGCATGCATGGGATGGTCATATGGGTCCTGGTCATACACAGTACAGGCAGCAGGAAGACCAGAGGAACTAGCAATGGAGGAGTCGAGATCAGGCCGAGGTCGGTACCAGAGGAAACAACCGAATTGGTAGGTAGGAGAGGGGGAAACAACCGGGGCTATTGTGTGAAGGAAGGAGGTGGGAAAGAGGAATGGCAGAATGACCAGGGGACAGAACACAGACAGAGGCTTAGGGCACAGAGAGGGAACGGATCAGGACCAGCACTCACAGGCAAAGCAATGCTAAGCTTATTGCTGGCGCTGGTTCACTGGAAATGTCAGCTTTTAAGGCATCCAGGCTCCGGAAGTGAGGCCCGAGAGAGGGATCCGGCCCCTAACCATGTGGACGGGGAGGCGAACCATGACAACATGGCCTCTGACTGGGATTCAAACCCACGACCTCACACGTCTTAAGTGAGGACTAGACCAATGAGGAAAAGTGTAGTTAGATTATATGCTTTTTTTTCTGAGCTGTCCTCTTCTTTTTGCTAATGTTTGGGATGATTTTTTCATTCCTTAAGTCGAGATGTGTGCTGTTCCATACTCTTCATACTCAGCTGTATCAATATACTTCTAACTTCTCCATTGACTTAGATGGAACACATCATGACTCTAAGCATACAGTAAAAAAGTACTTGAAATATGTTATCTTTTTTCATATTCTGAAGTTTATTGTAAATAAAAAGTTAGTATAAATTATTTTCCAGCTGTATGAGCAACATCAAAGCCCTAACTCTCTTGAAGAGAAGAAATTATTTTTGCAGTTTATTACCCTAAATAGAAAATATCTAAAAAGTAATCTTTACAACTGCACAGTTGTTGATTAACATAGCTTACACAGACACGGGGAATGAAACAACAAAATAAGGAAAATAATTCCAAACGTGATATGTACTATATGTTTTTACTGTATACCATTGTATGGAATAAAGTAGGCTACTATTCTATGTCATACCACACAATAAAAGGTATACCTTACAAATACACTGGCATGGCAAAGAAAAAAAAACACTCATAAAGTAGATTTTACAATATTGGAGTTCTATGGGTAACCTTGACAAATGCATAGGGAAACTTTCCTGGCATATGCAGCAAAAGTTGACTCGAAACTTGATGTGACTATAAACTAAAACAAAGAAGTGCTTCTTTTCCTAATACAAATAAATAGTCAATGATAAAAGACAGCTTTCCCAGTGTCACCCAAGAGCTGAAACCTTGCTTTTCTTGTCTCAGCAGTAGTTTTAGGCCGGAATCACACTTGCAAGTCTCGCATCGCATTACCTGGCACAGCCACACACTCTCCTGACAGGAGCAGTTCGGCTGCATGTATTTATATGCAGCTGAGATGCTCGTGTCCGGAGAGTGTGCGGCCGTGCCAGGTGATGTGATGCGAAAAACGCGCGAGACACTCGCAATTGTGACTCTGGCCTTAGGGGTACTTTGCCCACTATGACATCACGAGCCGATTGCTGCAATGCCGAGTCTGATAGTCCCCGCCCCCGTCGCAGCTGTGATATCTTGTGATAGCTGCCGTAGCGAACATTATCGCTACGACAGCTTCACATGCCCTTACCTGCCCTGCAACGTCACTCTGGCCGGCAAACCGCCTCCTTTCTAAGGGGGCGGGTCATGCGGCATCACAGTGACATCACACTGCAGGCGGCCAATAAAAGCAGAGGGGCGGAGATGAGCGGGACGTAAACATCCCGCCCACCTCCTTCCCTCCTCACTGCAGCTGGGACACAGGTAAGGTGATGTTCCTTGCTCCTGCAGCTTCACACACAGCGATGTGTGCTTCTGCAGGAACGAGGAACAACATCGTAACATCGGTTCTTCCGAAATTATGGAAATGACCGACGCTACATCGATGATACGATTTTGACGCTTTTGCGATCGTTAATCGTATCAAAAACGATTTACACACTCCGATGTCGACAGCGACGCCGGATGTGTGTCACTTTCGATTTGACCCCACCGACATCGCACCTGTGATGTCGTAGTGTGCAAGATACCCCTTAGACTGTATCTTGGAGCTACAACCAATGTTTCCTAGTGTCCTGCTAGAGGTGGGGAAACAAAAGGCGCAATAGGGTCTTACCCAGTATAACGTGAGATGATAAGAAAGAAATAGGTACACTCACCTGATGGGGTTGTGCCAGTCACAACTCCTTAAAATGCATGTGAGTGTCCGCGTGGTTCAAGCAGCGGCCCCATGATATCGTGGTAGAAATATAATCAATGGGAAAATGGGTATATGCCGCGCTTAATAACCACTGATGCAGAATTGATGTAGAATTTTTTTTTATTTCAGCATTCCAACGCGTTTCAGAGACAAGAACTGTCTCCTTCTTCAGGGAAAAAAAGATTTCTTTTTACCCTGAAGAAGGAGACGGTCCTTGTCTCTGAAACGCATTGGAATGCTGAAATAAAAAAGAAATTTCTACATCAGTGGTTTTTAAGCGCGGCATATACCCGTTTTCCCTTTGATTATATTCCTAGTGTCATGAGCAGTCATCACTAAACTGTAAACCAGGTGTTTTCATTGTCTGCATCTGTCTCCAAACATAGCTTTAAAGAATTGTAGTTAAGCTTTTATAGACCTGTCAACAATCTCAGTATGATTAAACACATTTCACTGAATATTTCTTCATTGCAGACATAGCAAATATTATACTTATGAGACAAACTCTGGTGCACTTTAATGCAGAAAACTATAACATAACTTTTAACCTTTTCACAACCGGCCGATTTTGCGCTTTCCGGTTTTTTTTTCGCCATTCTTCTTCCGAGAGACGTAACCTTTTTATTTTTCTGTCAATATGGTCATGTGAGGGCTCATTTTTTGCGGAACGAGCTGTAATTTTAAATGCAACCATAAGTTTTAGCATATAGTTTATTAGAAAACAGCAAAAAAATTACAAATGCAGAAAAATTGCAAAAACAGTGCGATAGCACTATTGTTTTTGAGAAACTTTATTCACCGTGTTCACTATATGGTAAAACTGATGTGTCATTGTGATGTCTGAGGTCAGTGCAAGTTTGTGTACACCAAACATGTATAGGTTTACTTTTATCTAAGGGGATAAAAAAAATCAGAAGTTTGTCCGAAAAAAGTGGCGTATGTTTTACGCCATATTCCGTGACTCACAGCATTCTCCATTTTCGGGACCTATTTCTCAGTGATGTCTTATTTTTTGCATCTCAAGCTGATGTTTTTAATAGTAACAATTTTGCACAGATACTACATTTTGATCGCCTGTTATTGCATTTAGTGCAAAATTTGTGGCGACCAAAAAATGTAATTTTGGCATTTCGAATTTTTTTGCTGCTGCACCATTTACCAATCAAATTAATTGATGTTATACTTTGATAGATCAGGGATTTCTGAACACGGTGATACCAAATGTGTGTATATTTGTTATTTTTTGAACCTTTTATTTTCAATGGGGCAAAAGGGGGGTGATTTGAACTTTAAGGGTTTTTTAATTTTATTAAATTTTTAAAACTTTTTTTAAGCTTTTTTTTTATTTTACTAGTACCCCTAGGGGGCTAAATGGATCAGCTGTCTGATTGCTCTGCCATATCTGCTGATCACAGCTACACAGCATTAAAAGCAATCAGACAGTGAAGAATGCTCCAAATATGCAACTGATGCTTTTGTGATTAAACTAACTTCATTAAACATGTACAGTAAACAAATGACATACCAAAAAGGCGGACAAAAAAACGCAACAAAAAGGCAACCAAAAATGCAGCAAAAATTCAACTAGACCTGCTTTTTGGAAGCAGATTTTTATTGCCAAGAGAGCAGATTTTGGCTGCAGAAAAAAAGCAGCAAAAATGTGGGCATAGCCTAAAACAGTACTTACTACTGTGTTTCATTAAACTCTGGGCAGTATATGAATCTCGCATGCGTATTTACTGCGTTTTAGGTGCGTTTTTAGCGCTTTTTACATACTTTTCAATAGCATTTTGACAGATGCATTTTGAACATAAAGACACTGCTAAATAAAGTTTAAACAGTCAAACATAATGAAAAAAAGAGGAAAAAAAGGGCCACAAATATAACTTATGAAAATATAAAGAAAATAGTTATATTTCATATAATTATAGCGTTTTTTTTACTATTTAGCGGTAAAATAGCAATAAATTAATATTTTTCATTAATTTAATTGTCGGACTATATGTGTGTGTAAAGGGACATATCAAATCTTTATTTTGATGTCCAAAAAGCATTAGTTCAAAATGCTTGTTTTCTGCACCTAAAAAGCAGGTAAAACGTTGAAATTTTGATTTTGCTTGTATTTTCACATTTCTCATTGACTTCAATGTTATCAAAACGCTGCAGAAATGGCAAAAACAATTGACATGCTGCTTCCTTGAAGGCATGTTTTTTGCCACAATTTATGCATATTAAACGCAGCGTTTTAAAACACAATGTGCGAACGGAAAATCATCCTTTTCCATAGACTATTATGGAAAATCAAAACGCATGCGTTTTGGCATGAAAATGCTGCTGCTCAAAACGCTGCGGAAACGCAGGTGGAAACGCAAAGTGCCGACACAGCCTTAAGTGTAAAGGAAAAGAGGTTTTTTTTATACAGAGTGGAAAACAAAGATATATTACGTAGATAATGTACATTTTCCTACTGAATGTATCATGCATATGGATTTCATGACAGATTACAATGGAGACTGAATATCAAATAGAAGACAAAGACGTACGCAAAGTTATTATCTTATTTTTCACTTACAAGGAATCTATTGTTTATTTTAAAGAAAAAAACTAACATGTAGAAAATAAACTAAAATAGCACAGCGCAGCGTAATTTTTTTTTGATAAATAAATATACAAATGCAAACTATAGAACAAAAGCAAAAATATTTTCTGCAGTATTTATAGTGTGAACATACAAGACTTCTGTGCACAGTGTTTTTTAAATGAAACATTCACCGAAACGGGAAAACTTGGCTTAGTAATGAACTGTCTAATTAATTCAAAGCACCACAAATGGAGTTTAATGGGGAAAGAAGATAAACAAGACAAAAGTAGAACAAAATAAAAAGGTAGATAATGAAAAGAGATGAAAAAAAATGAAGGTAATTAAAGGAAGGACAAAAGAATAGATTCTTGTCCCATGGGAAGATCTCTCAGAAAACCAAGAGTCAAAAGTCCTAAAAGTGAGACAGTAAGCCTCAAAATGTAAAGTGTGTAAGGGAGCCATTGCCACTGGATATTCTCTAAATAAGAAGTATTTAATTATGCTGGTTAGATTTATGTTGACAATGCTCGAGAAAGACCTCTATGAATTTCAAAATTTTGCAACCTTTTTTATGCTGGAAGAGTACATTTTTTGTCTACTAAGTTTTTACAATCAAGAACAATCTCATGTTATGTGGTTTTTTTTACTATTTGATTTTATGACTTTATTTTTTATCCCCCAAAATTGGATCCGACATAGTTTGCCTTGCCTTTTCTTTTACACATGCTGGTATATGGATCTATTCTGCCTTTTACACCATTACTCTCTAAAGATTATTTTATTTCCAGCAATACAATCATAAAATGTGTGTGAGGGAAGGCAGTATTGTGTGGATCCACTGTGCCACAAGACCTGGATTTACCCAGGAATGGTGTGGCTAAGTGGCTACCTGGTCATCACTAAAGCCTCTGGTCAGGAGGATAGGTATGAATCACAGGTAGCCACAAGATGCTACTCCATAACAACCCCCGAGCATACAGCAGCTTAATGTGTCATGGTGCAGGAGGCAGAGAACAAAGGCAGACATAAAGTTACAAAACATAGACAAATATAGGCAAGGAAAAAGCACAAATACAGGAAAAAGACGATGATTAGAGAGAAGAGGTCAGGGAAAAACAGGGACTAATAGACTAATCAAACAGACAGAGCCCAACAGGCAGATGGGAAAAGAAGTAATAAATAACTGGCAGACAGATAGAACAGAACATAGCTTGCAAGCAAACAGTAACTAAGTAAAAGGTTATACACCAGAGTGGAGGGAGGAACTATCAAATAAGTCACCTGTTGGCAAGGGATTGGCCAGGGAAGCAGAGTTCTGCAGGACAAAATGATATAAATTCCTTCAGAGTCTTGCCCCGCCTACCTATAGCCAGGTGTAGAAGCTACAAAACAGGAGGATGCAGCAAAGCTGGGAGTGCTGCAAACCAGCTTAGCAAAAGATCTGCCACTAGTAGGAGCAAAGCAGAGGACAGGATAAGTAGGAAGGTACTGAGAAGGCATGTGTAATTTTCAGGGCTGAAGACCAGGTGCATAACTATATTGGGTGAAGGAGTTAAAATTGCAATTATGTCCTGGAACCTTTAGAAGCCCAAAATATTTCTTTTGCTTCTATGAGAAAACCAATATTATTAAAGTGCCATGACAATTTTAGGCCCATGTAGAGTTTCAACATTGAGGAATATAACGTCAAGTTACATCACTGGTTATGACTTAACAGTTTGTAGTGTAAAAATGCCAGCCGTGGGTGTCTGGAAAGTAAAATATTCTGTTTTAAACTAGTTATTATTAGTGATGGGCAAACCCCCAGATGTTTGTGTTCGGAAGACTTACCCGAATGTTTTGTAAAGTTTGAGTTTGGGATCTAAGATAATGCAAACTTGCGTCCAAACCCCAAACTTGGACTTTACAGTTATGGGATGGGGCGGGGGTGTTTTTAAATAAAGAATATAGCTCATAATAAACATTGTCATTATACTTACTGCTCCTGGCTGCCTCTGCTACCGGGTCCGATCACTAAATTCTAGGGGTTATCACTAGAGTTGAGCGCGGTTCGTGGTTCGTGGTTCTCCAGTTCGCGGCTCGAGTGATTTTGGGGCATGTTCTAGATCGAACTAGAACTCGAGCTTTTTGCAAAAGCTCGATAGTTCTAGAAACGTTCGAGAACGGTTCTAGCAGCCAAAAAACAGCTAAATCCTAGCTTGGTTTCTGCTGTAATAGTGTAAGTCACTCTGTGAATCAAACTATTATCACATTTCAGTGTATAGTGTGCGTGAACAGCGCCTTCAGATCACTGCTGTTTCTATAATGGCGATCGCCATTTTTTTTTTTTTTTCTTGTCTTCCTTCCCTAAGCGCACGCGTCTTGTGGGGCGGGCCAGCATGTCAGCCAATCACAGACACACACACACCTAAGTGGACTTTGAGCCAGAGAAGCAACGGCATGTGTGATAGGATCTGCATGTCACATGTCCCTGCATTATAAAACCGGACATTTTCTTCACGAACGCCATTATCTGCCTTCTGCGTCTTTGGTGTCAGACATCAGTGTCGCAGCTCAGTCCTCCTGAGTCCTATAGCCGATACAGCTGTATGCGCTGCATACACAGCGTTAGACAGCTTAGGGAGAGCACATTCTAGCAGTCCTTTTAAGGGCTCAAAGCGGCAGGGTCAGAGAGCCATAAGTGACAGGTCCTGCAAACAGCAACAGCGTCTGTGTAGCCCAGGTCAGGGATTTCCTCCCTGCATTTCACCATTAGGAGGGAATAGAAAGGCAGGCTTCCATTCCTCTACCCAGAGCACCACAATCCTGCCACTGTACCCTCTTGTCCTCTGCACACTCCAACTCATTCTAAGTAAGCCATTATACTAGCAAACACTCAGTGTACCTAGTGGCATCCTAAACGTGGCTATTGGACTTTGCTATAGTCCCACTAGTGCAAAGACATTAGCAGAGCACATCTGCCTGCATTGCACACTCCAAGTTTTTTAAACTAAGCAATTTTACTAGCAAACACTCAGTGTACCTAGTGGCATCCTATACGTGGCTATTGGACTTTGCTATAGTCCCACTAGTGCAAAGACATTTGCAGAGCGCATCTGCCTGCGTTGCACACTCCAACTAATTATAACGAAGCCATTATACTAGCAAACACTCA
This sequence comes from Anomaloglossus baeobatrachus, assembly GCF_048569485.1. Classification (NCBI taxonomy): domain Eukaryota; kingdom Metazoa; phylum Chordata; class Amphibia; order Anura; family Aromobatidae; genus Anomaloglossus; species Anomaloglossus baeobatrachus. The sequence goes on from NC_134353.1 coordinate 556,390,400, forward strand.
GTGTACCTAGTGGCATCCTATACGTGGCTATTGGACTTTGCTATAGTCCCACTAGTGCAAAGACATTAGCAGAGCACATCTGCCTGCATTGCACACTCCAAGTTTTTTAAACTAAGCAATTTTACTAGCAAACACTCAGTGTACCTAGTGGCATCCTATACGTGGCTATTGGACTTTGCTATAGTCCCACTAGTGCAAAGACATTTGCAGAGCACGTCTGCCTGCATTGCACACTACAACTTTTTTAAACTAAGCAATTTTACTAGCAAACACTCAGTGTACCTAGTGGCATCCTATACGTGGCTATTGGACTTTGCTATAGTCCCACTAGTGCAAAGACATTTGCAGAGCACGTCTGCCTGCATTGCACACTACAACTTTTTTAAACTAAGCAATTTTACTAGCAAACACTCAGTGTACCTAGTGGCATCCTATACGTGGCTATTGGACTTTGCTATAGTCCCACTAGTGCCAAGACATTTGCAGAGCGCATCTGCCTGCGTTGCACACTCCAACTAATTATAACGAAGCCATTATACTAGCAAACACTCAGTGTACCTAGTGGCATCCTAAACGTGGCTATTGTACTTTTGTCAATTCACAGTATTGGAACGTTATTTGCAGGACATCTGCCTGCATTGCACACTCTAACTTTTTTAAACTCAGCCATTATACTAGCAAACACTCACTGTACCTAGTTGTATCCTAAACGTGGCTATTGTACTTTTGTCAATTCACAGTATTGGAACGTTATTTGCAGGACATCTGCCTGCCTTGCACACTCAAACTTTTTTAAACTCAGCCATTATACTAGCAAACACTCACTGTACCTAGTTGTATCCTAAACGTGGCTATTGTACTTTTGTCAATTCACAGTATTGGAACGTTATTTGCAGGACGTCTGCCTCCATTGCACACTCAAACTTTTTTAAACTCAGCCATTATACTAGCAAACACTCACTGTACCTAGTTGTATCCTAAACGTGGCTATTGTACTTTTGTCAATTCACAGTATTGGAACGTTATTTGCAGCACGTCTGCCTGCATTGCACACTCAAACTTTTTTAAACTCAGCCATTATACTAGCAAACACTCACTGTACCTAGTTGTATCCTAAACGTGGCTATTGTACTTTTGTCAATTCACAGTATTGGAACGTTATTTGCAGGACGTCTGCCTGCATTGCACACTCAAACTTTTTTAAACTCAGCCATTATACTAGCAAACACTCACTGTACCTAGTTGTATCCTAAACGTGGCTATTGTACTTTTGTCAATTCACAGTATTGGAACGTTATTTGCAGCACGTCTGCCTGCATTGCACACTCAAACTTTTTTAAACTCAGCCATTATACTAGCAAACACTCACTGTACCTAGTTGTATCCTAAACGTGGCTATTGTACTTTTGTCAATTCACAGTATTGGAACGTTATTTGCAGCACGTCTGCCTGCATTGCACACTCAAACTTTTTTAAACTCAGCCATTATACTAGCAAACACTCACTGTACCTAGTTGTATCCTAAACGTGGCTATTGTACTTTTGTCAATTCACAGTATTGGAACGTTATTTGCAGCACGTCTGCCTGCATTGCACACTCAAACTTTTTTAAACTCAGCCATTATACTAGCAAACACTCACTGTACCTAGTTGTATCGTAAACGTGGCTATTGTACTTTTGTCAATTCACAGTATTGGAACGTTATTTGCAGGACATCTGCCTGCCTTGCACACTCAAACTTTTTTAAACTCAGCCATTATACTAGCAAACACTCACTGTACCTAGTTGTATCCTAAACGTGTCTATTGTACTTTTGTCAATTCACAGTATTGGAACGTTATTTGCAGGACGTCTGCCTGCATTGCACACTCAAACTTTTTTAAACTCAGCCATTATACTAGCAAACACTCACTGTACCTAGTTGTATCCTAAACGTGGCTATTGTACTTTTGTCAATTCACAGTATTGGAACGTTATTTGCAGCACGTCTGCCTGCATTGCACACTCAAACTTTTTTAAACTCAGCCATTATACTAGCAAACACTCACTGTACCTAGTTGTATCCTAAACGTGGCTATTGTACTTTTGTCAATTCACAGTATTGGAACGTTATTTGCAGGACGTCTGCCTGCATTGCACACTCAAACTTTTTTAAACTCAGCCATTATACTAGCAAACACTCACTGTACCTAGTTGTATCCTAAACGTGGCTATTGTACTTTTGTCAATTCACAGTATTGGAACGTTATTTGCAGCAGGTCTGCCTGCATTGCACACTCAAACTTTTTTAAACTCAGCCATTATACTAGCAAACACTCACTGTACCTAGTTGTATCCTAAACGTGGCTATTGTACTTTTGTCAATTCACAGTATTGGAACGTTATTTGCAGGACATCTGCCTGCCTTGCACACTCAAACTTTTTTAAACTCAGCCATTATACTAGCAAACACTCACTGTACCTAGTTGTATCCTAAACGTGGCTATTGTACTTTTGTCAATTCACAGTATTGGAACGTTATTTGCAGGACGTCTGCCTGCATTGCACACTCAAACTTTTTTAAACTCAGCCATTATACTAGCAAACACTCACTGTACCTAGTTGTATCCTAAACGTGGCTATTGTACTTTTGTCAATTCACAGTATTGGAACGTTATTTGCAGCACGTCTGCCTGCATTGCACACTCAAACTTTTTTAAACTCAGCCATTATACTAGCAAACACTCACTGTACCTAGTTGTATCGTAAACGTGGCTATTGTACTTTTGTCAATTCACAGTATTGGAACGTTATTTGCAGGACATCTGCCTGCCTTGCACACTCAAACTTTTTTAAACTCAGCCATTATACTAGCAAACACTCACTGTACCTAGTTGTATCCTAAACGTGGCTATTGTACTTTTGTCAATTCACAGTATTGGAACGTTATTTGCAGCACGTCTGCCTGCATTGCACACTCAAACTTTTTTAAACTCAGCCATTATACTAGCAAACACTCACTGTACCTAGTTGTATCCTAAACGTGGCTATTGTACTTTTGTCAATTCACAGTATTGGAACGTTATTTGCAGGACGTCTGCCTGCATTGCACACTCAAACTTTTTTAAACTCAGCCATTATACTAGCAAACACTCACTGTACCTAGTTGTATCCTAAACGTGGCTATTGTACTTTTGTCAATTCACAGTATTGGAACGTTATTTGCAGCACGTCTGCCTGCATTGCACACTCAAACTTTTTTAAACTCAGCCATTATACTAGCAAACACTCACTGTACCTAGTTGTATCCTAAACGTGGCTATTGTACTTTTGTCAATTCACAGTATTGGAACGTTATTTGCAGGACGTCTGCCTGCATTGCACACTCAAACTTTTTTAAACTCAGCCATTATACTAGCAAACACTCACTGTACCTAGTTGTATCCTAAACGTGGCTATTGTACTTTTGTCAATTCACAGTATTGGAACGTTATTTGCAGCACGTCTGCCTGCATTGCACACTCAAACTTTTTTAAACTCAGCCATTATACTAGCAAACACTCACTGTACCTAGTTGTATCCTAAACGTGGCTATTGTACTTTTGTCAATTCACAGTATTGGAACGTTATTTGCAGCACGTCTGCCTGCATTGCACACTCAAACTTTTTTAAACTCAGCCATTATACTAGCAAACACTCACTGTACCTAGTTGTATCCTAAACGTGGCTATTGTACTTTTGTCAATTCACAGTATTGGAACGTTATTTGCAGCACGTCTGCCTGCATTGCACACTCAAACTTTTTTAAACTCAGCCATTATACTAGCAAACACTCACTGTACCTAGTTGTATCCTAAACGTGGCTATTGTACTTTTGTCAATTCACAGTATTGGAACGTTATTTGCAGCACGTCTGCCTGCATTGCACACTCAAACTTTTTTAAACTCAGCCATTATACTAGCAAACACTCACTGTACCTAGTTGTATCCTAAACGTGGCTATTGTACTTTTGTCAATTCACAGTATTGGAACGTTATTTGCAGGACGTCTGCCTGCATTGCACACTCAAACTTTTTTAAACTCAGCCATTATACTAGCAAACACTCACTGTACCTAGTTGTATCCTAAACGTGGCTATTGTACTTTTGTCAATTCACAGTATTGGAACGTTATTTGCAGCACGTCTGCCTGCATTGCACACTCAAACTTTTTTAAACTCAGCCATTATACTAGCAAACACTCACTGTATCTAGTTGTATCCTAAACGTGGCTATTGTACTTTTGTCAATTCACAGTATTGGAACGTTATTTGCAGGACATCTGCCTGCCTTGCACACTCAAACTTTTTTAAACTCAGCCATTATACTAGCAAACACTCACTGTACCTAGTTGTATCCTAAACGTGGCTATTGTACTTTTGTCAATTCACAGTATTGGAACGTTATTTGCAGCACGTCTGCCTGCATTGCACACTCAAACTTTTTTAAACTCAGCCATTATACTAGCAAACACTCACTGTACCTAGTTGTATCCTAAACGTGGCTATTGTACTTTTGTCAATTCACAGTATTGGAACGTTATTTGCAGCACGTCTGCCTGCATTGCACACTCAAACTTTTTTAAACTCAGCCATTATACTAGCAAACACTCACTGTACCTAGTTGTATCCTAAACGTGGCTATTGTACTTTTGTCAATTCACAGTATTGGAACGTTATTTGCAGGACATCTGCCTGCATTGCACACTCAAACTTTTTTAAACTCAGCCATTATACTAGCAAACACTCACTGTACCTAGTTGTATCCTAAACGTGGCTATTGTACTTTTGTCAATTCACACTACTGCAAATCTATGTGCAGCACCTCTGCATGACAACCTCGTGCTCTGTTTTTAATAAGCTATAATGATAGCACAAAATACTGCCATTTTGTGGCATCATAGAACTGGCTGTTGTATTCCATTAGTGCCCCACTGGTGACAAGCTATTTCTAGCACCTCTACATCACACCCTCATGCACATTTTGCTACGCTAATGTTATAGCAAACTCATGGAATTCATTGCTGCATTTCATAATTCGGAGGGATAGAAAGTCAGGCTTCCTTTAGCTTTTCCTTCTGTTCATAGACAGCATCTCCAAGACAAATTTCCCCTCCACGTCTAAGTGTGGAGAGGCAGCTAGTGCGCATGCGTGTGCCGATGTACCCCAGCTGCAGCATAATTACAGTGTTTCGCCTAGTGAGTATGCTCAGCCTGACTGTGCCATTCCTGACGCTAAGTTTTCATTTCGGGATACAGCGCATGCTCCCACACTAAGTGTGAAAAGCCTCTTTGCACAGGTGCTTGCATTCCGTGCCGGGTATAAGTCCTGTTTTGGGCATAGACACCATGCTAAAGCTGATAGTCTTTTTTCAGAGACTGTATTTCATGCTACTGAGCATGCTCAGGCACTTCCTGCATCAGAGACTAGGTCCGGTAATGAACTCTTTGGCCCTGGCCCTGATGTGGGGGTCCCATATAGACCACAGGGCATCAGGTGTCCTCCCAAATGGCTTGCAGAGGCCCACACCTATGACTTGTCACCGCATTATTGATGCTCAGACGATGACTGGTGAGGTGTTTGGGTCATGGCAGCCATGAGGTCATCATTGAAGTTGCGTTTCCAAATAGGACGCTAGTTATGCCACTCATGACGTGTCACTCTACTTTTGTCTCCAGGAGGTGCATTGTGGTTCACCCTGGTTTGGGGCGGACCCAGGTTATAAAAGGGGCTGGAGCCAACAAGGATGTGCGCAGTCTTCTATTATGCTCCGAAAGAGCACACCTCCATGTGTTGAACCCATTGCGGCTTTAGGCCAGAGGTAGGCAGGGATCGGGTGGTGGATGCAGTCCACCACCACAGTTGGTAACGCAGAACGGTTAAGACCAGCTCCTGTCCTAACAGTCCTGCTTGTGCAGCCCAGTGGCATTAACAGGCCTGCTGCTGCTGATGCGCCTGCTGTCCACAGGTGTGGCCCCTACGCACACGGTCAGCGTACTCAATGGCCCCTGTGTTGTTAACAGGGAGTTCCTGGGCTGGGTGGGCATGTGGACCCTGTGACGCTAACAGGGCTCACAGTCTCCAGATCCGAATGGCGTCTAACTCGGTTCAGGCTACTATTAGTTTCATAGCCACACAGCTCTGTATCCTCCACCAAACCTTCAAGTTGCCAACCTCTCCTTTTCCAACTGGGAGCACGGTGGACACTGACTGCTGATGGGGATATATACCTTTCTCTTTCTTTTCTTATTTATTTTCGTTATATAGCGGTCACAGATTATATACCACTTTATCCAAATCTGCCAGTCCCACTGTAACAGATGTTGCTTCTTCAGCAAATGTTACAGTTGCTTAACCACCAAATCCACGGACCAAAACTTTTTTCCCCTTTCCAACACACCTGTTCCCCTTTCCAACAGCATCTGTCCTTTTTCAACTCATTTTGGGATATGACCAAAAGTACAACTGTGCAGGGACACCGTACTCAACGCCATCTCAGCACAGCAGCCATCCCTCGGTCCCTCCGATGTGGACAAGTAAAAGACCATTTCCTCCTATCCATGACAAAGCGTTGAGATTCACTCTGTGCAGCACTGGTGTTTAGTGGACAAGTAGATCTAAGATTGCGTACCACATTCTGCAGATACTCCTGTATACGTGCGTCTATTTCTATGGCAGGAATTAGTTCGCCAAATTTTGTCTTGTACCGGGGATCTAACAGTGTGGCAACCCAGTATTCAGGATTAGTTCAAATTCATACAATCCGAGGGTCATGTAGGTAGTGCAGCAAGAAGGCGCTCATGTGTCTTGTGCATCCAGGAGGACCAAGTCCTTGGTGTGTTGGTGGCAGAGAGGTGAGAATCGTGCATCCTTCCTCTGCCCTCTCCCCCCAACCTCGCACAACCGAAATGTGAGCAAGCTCTCACTCATCTGCTGAGTCTTCCATGCCCATCGCCAGTTCGTCCTCCATTTCTTCATGGGCTCCTGCACTTTCATCAACACTTTTTGCTGATACTATGCGCCCTTGTTAATCCCTCTCCCTCACCATGACTGCCGCATAGGTGCCGCTGACCATCTGGACCTCGTAGATCTTGTTATCCCTTCCGCATATGACTCCTCCTGTACTTCCTCCCCTTCCTCTTGTCCCAACACCTGACTCCGAATAATAATTACAGTGTGCTCCATCATGTAAATGACCAGAATTGTCACGCTGAGAATGACATTGCCAGTGCTAAACATCTTCGTCGACATTTCAAAACTGTGTAGCAGGGTGCATAGGTCCTTGATCTGACACCACTCCAGCAGCGTGATCTGCACCACCTCTGGATCAAGTTATCCCAGGCTATATGTCTTACCGTATTTCAGCAGGGCTCTGCGGTGCTGCCACACACGCTGCAACATGTGCAGATTCCAATTCCTGCGTGTCGAAACATCGCATTTACGGCGTTTAACTGCCAGACCCTAAGACTTCCGGAGTGATGAAAGTTGTTGAGCTGCTGTGTGCGCACGATGGAAGTGAGCACATAGCGAGCGTGCCCACTGCACAAGGCCATGTAGGCCGTGATGGTGTTTTAAAAATTGCTGGCGAATTCGGTTCAACACGTGAGCCCTAAAAGGCACGTGTGTCACATTGCCCTGAGGATGGCCCGCAGCCAGGTTTGCATCATTGCCGCACACGGCTGTTAAGTCACCAACGGAGTCCGCTCCGTCAATTTGTACTCCGGTCGCCAGGTATCAACGTGTTCCTTTCATGAATAGTGCTGATGATGGGAGAGTAGTCGATGCCAGCGGCGCAGGTGGACGCAGGTTATGCTCACCCACTGGGCTGCATTACCTTGACAGATGCAGAATCTCTGGCTGAATGTAGCTGGTGGGTATCTCACAGATGAAATACCATCATTCAGCTACAACCAATGGGAAGACACCACACCCTTTTTTATGCCCATCCTGTCTGCAGACCACTGCCAGACATAGCTATGAACCTCTGGTTAATTTTACCCCCAGTTCAGTTTTATGATTTTGTGTGCTTGTTACCTGACTACTTTTCCTGCTTGCTGTTTATGTACCTTGTTGGCCGATACGCATTTCACCTCTGCTTGTTTTCTGATTCTTTCCTGGCCGTCCCATTCTGTTCCTGTTCCTCAATTAATGTTTTGACCCTGCCTGACTACTATTCTCTGTAATAGCGGTGTGACTCACATTTCCCATACATTTCAAAGTAAAACTTTGACCGCCTGATGGCATTGAGCTCTGCTGCCAGCATAGTAAGGAGGTGTGTGGTAGTCCTTGTGCGCAGTTGCAAGGAAGGGTGGCCTGACCACACAGGGTTTGCGCCAAGGTAGAGGACCCACACGAGGTTGAAGAGGCAGAAGCAGTGTATTAACTTCTACATACAGAACAAGGATTGAAACAACTCGTGGGGACGGCAAGACTTGTACAGCAGACCCTTCTCCATCTCTCACCATAGTTTGCCAGTGCCCAGTCAGTGACATGTAATGACCCTGTCTATGCTTACTGGTCCAAGTATCTGTGTTGAAATGCACCCTGTCGCACACAGATTTTCTCAAGGAAGTGGTGATGTTGTGTGCGACATGCTGGTGTAGCGCGGGCATGCTTTTCTTGGAGAAGCAGTGGTGATTGGGCATCTGGTACTGGGGCACAGCGACAGACATAAGGTCTGTAAAATCCTGTGTGTCCACTACGCGTAAAGGCAGCATTTCGGTAGCCAACAGCTTACAGAGGGATAGAGTCAACCACTTAGCTTTGTCATGGGTCGCAGTAAGTGGCCTTTTATTTGACCACATCTGAGGGACAGAGATCTGGCTGCTGTCTGTAGACGGTGTTGAGTAGGGTGTCCCTGGAAAAATGCAGGTTTGTGAGAAAAGTGCAGGCGGAGACATGATGTTGCCTTCATCTTGCCTTCAGATCTGTTCATCTTGTATCATTTTTAAAAAACACAGCAAGCAAGGGTTACTCCAAGCGGAGTCTACCTTTTTTCCCCAAATTGGGCACACAGACACCCCATCAGTGGCAGGACTTGTGCCCTAGTTGCAAACAGGATGTTTTGATTTGCATCAAGCACATTCCAAATCCACAAGCATTTACTCTCCCCAGGATGACACAGGGGTAGTAAATTCCTTCTGGATCCATGACTTGTTCATTTTGATGAACGTCAGTCTGTCCACATTGTCACTGGACAGACGCGTGCGCTTATCTGTCAGCACACACCCAGCAGCACTGAAGACACGTTCAGAGACAACGCTGGCAGCTGGACACGACAAAATCTTCAAGGCGTAACTGGAGAGCTCTTGACATTTTTCTAGATTTGAAGCACAAAAGGAGCAAGGCTCCATTTGCAAAGTCATTGCATCGATGTTCATTTGGAGATACTCCTGTATCATCCTCTCCATCCGTTGACTATGTGACACACTTGATGTCTCTGGTGGCCTTGCAAAGGAGGGTCTAAAAAAATTATGAAAAGATTCCATAAAATTGCTGTTACCAGCACCAGATACGGTCCTACTGGTACGGGTAGACTGTTGAAGATGACGAGGCCGTCCCATGTTTGTCAAGTTACAACTGGGAGAATCACTCCCTTCACCTGCACGGTTGTTTGGTGGAAAAGCCGAGCTAAGATCGAGTAACAGCTTCTGCTGATACTCCTGCATACGTGCGTCCCTTTCTATGGGTGGAATTATGTCACAAAATTTGGACTTTATATAAGAATAAGGCTGCACATCAAACTTAGATAATGGTATAATGCCTCAAGCATATGGAAAAATATTGGAATATACAATGAAAAATGCTACTTGCTAATTTGAACATGTGAATAATGAATTGCATACCTGCTATGAATATTAGGAAAAAGGAGATATTTAGCAATCGCATTGATCAATGTAACTGAGCCCCAAGGCCTCGTCAAGGCATATCTCTATATTGGGGTCCCTAGCTCTGTGACCCTAACTGTGTGTCATCTCATTGCAATTAAAAACTGCTATGGGTGGAGAGGGGTAACCAAGGACTTTCTTATATAGGAGATGGAAAAAACATGGCCGAAAGGGGCGGAGCTGTGTTCACATTCAGAAAAAAAACTACATATAACTGAATAGGATAACTGAAGTGAGCACTAATATATATATATGAGTGCAAGCCAAAAATACATACTATATATAAGAATAAGGCTGCACATCAAACTTAGATAATGGTATAATGCCTCAAGCATATGGAAAAATATTGGAATATACAATGAAAAATGCTACTTGCTAATTTGAACATGTGAATAATGAATTGCATACCTGCTATGAATATTAGGAAAAAGGAGATATTTAGCAATCGCATTGATCAATGTAACTGAGCCCCAAGGCCTCGTCAAGGCATATCTCTATATTGGGGTCCCTAGCTCTGTGACCCTAACTGTGTGTCATCTCATTGCAATTAAAAACTGCTATGGGTGGAGAGGGGTAACCAAGGACTTTCTTATATAGGAGATGGAAAAAACATGGCCGAAAGGGGCGGAGCTGTGTTCACATTCAGAAAAAAAACTACATATAACTGAATAGGATAACTGAAGTGAGCACTAATATATATATATGAGTGCAAGCCAAAAATACATACTATATATAAGAATAAGGCTGCACATCAAACTTAGATAATGGTATAATGCCTCAAGCATATGGAAAAATATTGGAATATACAATGAAAAATGCTACTTGCTAATTTGAACATGTGAATAATGAATTGCATACCTGCTATGAATATTAGGAAAAAGGAGATATTTAGCAATCGCATTGATCAATGTAACTGAGCCCCAAGGCCTCGTCAAGGCATATCTCTATATTGGGGTCCCTAGCTCTGTGACCCTAACTGTGTGTCATCTCATTGCAATTAAAAACTGCTATGGGTGGAGAGGGGTAACCAAGGACTTTCTTATATAGGAGATGGAAAAAACATGGCCGAAAGGGGCGGAGCTGTGTTCACATTCAGAAAAAAAACTACATATAACTGAATAGGATAACTGAAGTGAGCACTAATATATATATATGAGTGCAAGCCAAAAATACATACTATATATAAGAATAAGGCTGCACATCAAACTTAGATAATGGTATAATGCCTCAAGCATATGGAAAAATATTGGAATATACAATGAAAAATGCTACTTGCTAATTTGAACATGTGAATAATGAATTGCATACCTGCTATGAATATTAGGAAAAAGGAGATATTTAGCAATCGCATTGATCAATGTAACTGAGCCCCAAGGCCTCGTCAAGGCATATCTCTATATTGGGGTCCCTAGCTCTGTGACCCTAACTGTGTGTCATCTCATTGCAATTAAAAACTGCTATGGGTGGAGAGGGGTAACCAAGGACTTTCTTATATAGGAGATGGAAAAAACATGGCCGAAAGGGGCGGAGCTGTGTTCACATTCAGAAAAAAAAAACTACATATAACTGAATAGGATAACTGAAGTGAGCACTAATATATATATATGAGTGCAAGCCAAAAATACATACTATATATAAGAATAAGGCTGCACATCAAACTCCATAGCAGTTTTTAATTGCAATGAGATGACACACAGTTAGGGTCACAGAGCTAGGGACCCCAATATAGAGATATGCCTTGACGAGGCCTTGGGGCTCAGTTACATTGATCAATGCGATTGCTAAATATCTCCTTTTTCCTAATATTCATAGCAGGTATGCAATTCATTATTCACATGTTCAAATTAGCAAGTAGCATTTTTCATTGTATATTCCAATATTTTTCCATATGCTTGAGGCATTATACCATTATCTAAGTTTGATGTGCAGCCTTATTCTTATATATAGTATGTATTTTTGGCTTGCACTCATATATATATATTAGTGCTCACTTCAGTTATCCTATTCAGTTATATGTAGTTTTTTTTCTGAATGTGAACACAGCTCCGCCCCTTTCGGCCATGTTTTTTCCATCTCCTATATAAGAAAGTCCTTGGTTACCCCTCTCCACCCATAGCAGTTTTTAATTGCAATGAGATGACACACAGTTAGGGTCACAGAGCTAGGGACCCCAATATAGAGATATGCCTTGACGAGGCCTTGGGGCTCAGTTACATTGATCAATGCGATTGCTAAATATCTCCTTTTTCCTAATATTCATAGCAGGTATGCAATTCATTATTCACATGTTCAAATTAGCAAGTAGCATTTTTCATTGTATATTCCAATATTTTTCCATATGCTTGAGGCATTATACCATTATCTAAGTTTGATGTGCAGCCTTATTCTTATATATAGTATGTATTTTTGGCTTGCACTCATATATATATATTAGTGCTCACTTCAGTTATCCTATTCAGTTATATGTAGTTTTTTTTCTGAATGTGAACACAGCTCCGCCCCTTTCGGCCATGTTTTTTCCATCTCCTATATAAGAAAGTCCTTGGTTACCCCTCTCCACCCATAGCAGTTTTTAATTGCAATGAGATGACACACAGTTAGGGTCACAGAGCTAGGGACCCCAATATAGAGATATGCCTTGACGAGGCCTTGGGGCTCAGTTACATTGATCAATGCGATTGCTAAATATCTCCTTTTTCCTAATATTCATAGCAGGTATGCAATTCATTATTCACATGTTCAAATTAGCAAGTAGCATTTTTCATTGTATATTCCAATATTTTTCCATATGCTTGAGGCATTATACCATTATCTAAGTTTGATGTGCAGCCTTATTCTTATATATAGTATGTATTTTTGGCTTGCACTCATATATATATATTAGTGCTCACTTCAGTTATCCTATTCAGTTATATGTAGTTTTTTTTCTGAATGTGAACACAGCTCCGCCCCTTTCGGCCATGTTTTTTCCATCTCCTATATAAGAAAGTCCTTGGTTACCCCTCTCCACCCATAGCAGTTTTTAATTGCAATGAGATGACACACAGTTAGGGTCACAGAGCTAGGGACCCCAATATAGAGATATGCCTTGACGAGGCCTTGGGGCTCAGTTACATTGATCAATGCGATTGCTAAATATCTCCTTTTTCCTAATATTCATAGCAGGTATGCAATTCATTATTCACATGTTCAAATTAGCAAGTAGCATTTTTCATTGTATATTCCAATATTTTTCCATATGCTTGAGGCATTATACCATTATCTAAGTTTGATGTGCAGCCTTATTCTTATATATAGTATGTATTTTTGGCTTGCACTCATATATATATATTAGTGCTCACTTCAGTTATCCTATTCAACAAAATTTGGACTTGTCCCGGGGATCTAATAGTGTGGCAAGCCAGTAGTCATCATCACTTCTAATTTTGACAATACGAGGGTCATGTTGGAGGTAGTGCAACAAGAAGGCACTCATGTGTCTTGCGCAGCCATGCGGACCAAGTCCACGCTGTGTTTGTGGCATAGAGGTGCTAACCGTTCTTTCTTCCTCTGTCATCTCCCCCCAACCTCTTTCAACTTAAATTTGACCAAGGTCCCCCTCATCAGCTGAGTCTTCCATGTCCATGGACAGTTCGTCCTCCATATCTTCATGTCCTCCTGCACCTTCCTCAACATCTCGCCTGCTACCATGCGCCCTTGTTGATCCCTGTCCCCCATGGTCCCATGCCTGCCGCGTTGGTGATGATGAACGTCTGGACCTTGGTGATGTTGTTGTGTCTTGCGCATATGAATCCTCCTGTAGTTCCTCCCCTTCCTGTTGTCCCACCCCCTGACTCCGAATAGTGTTTAGCGTGTGCTCCAGCATGTAAATGACTGTAATCGTCATGCTGATAATGGCATTGTCAGCGCTAAACATATTCGTCGCCATGTCGAAACTGTGCAGAAGGGTGCATAGGTCCGTGATCTGAGATCACTCCATCAGGGTGATCTGCCCCACCTCTGCATCTCGTTGGCCCAGGCTATACGTCATGACGTATTGCACCAGGGCTCTGCGGTGCTGCCACAGTCGCTGTAACATGTGGAGAGTTGAATTCCAGCGTGTCGCCACATCGCATTTCAGGCGATGAACCGGCAGGCCGAAAGACTTCTGGAGCGATGCAAGTCGCTCAGCTGCGGCGCTTGAACGGCGGAAGTGAGCACTGCAGACAGTTTCCGTGCCCTGGTCAGAAGGCCATCTAGGCCGGGATAGTGTGTTAAAAATTGCTGGACAACAAGGTTCAACACGTGAGCCATACAAGGCACGTGTGTCACCTTGCCCAGGCGAAGGGCTGCACCCAGGTTTGCAGCATTGTCGCACACGGCCTTACCAGGCTGCAGGTTGAGTGTAGACAACCATTTATTAAACTCGGACTGCAGAGCTGACCACAACTCCTCAACTGTGTGACTCTTATTCCCAAGACATGTCAAGCTAAAGACCGCCTGATGCCGTTGCGCTCTGCTGCCAGCATAGTAATGAGGGGTGCGTGATTCCTTCTGCGCAGTGAGAACGCTGGTGGCCTGACCAGGCAGGCTTGGGGCGGAGGTGGAGGACCCAGATGAGGTGGAGGATGCAGAAGCAGTGGCGGAACTTGGACAGACAGAGGATTGACACACAAGTCGTGGGGACGGCAAGACTTGTGCAGCAGACCCTTCACCATCTATCACCATAGTTACCCAGTGCCCAGTCAGCGACATGTAACGTCCCTGTCCATGCTTACTGGTCCAAGTATCGGTGCTGAAATTCACCCGTTCACACACAGAGTTTCTCAAGGAAGCGGTGATATTGTGTGCGACATGCTGGTGTAGCGCGGGCACACCTTTCTTAGAGAAGTAGTGGCAACTAGGCATCTGGTACTGGGGCACAGCGACAGATATAAGGTCTCTAAAATCCTGTGTGTCCACTAGGCGGAAAGGCAGCATTTCTGTAGCCAACAGCTTACAGAGGGATAGAGTCAACCTCTTCGCTTTGTCATGGGTCGAAGGAAGTGGCCTTTTATTTGACCACATCTGAGGGACAGAGATCTGGCTGCTGTGTGTAGACGGTGTTGAGTAGGGTGTCCCTGGAAAAATGCAGCTTTGGGAGGAAAGTGCAGGCGGAGACATGATGTTGCCTTCATCCAAAGTTGGTGCTATCGATGTCTGAGAGAGCTGTACACACTCACTTGTTTCCCCTTCCAAACCAACTGACGACCTACCAAGCAAACTGCCTGTTGCGGTTACAGTGGTGGAAGTTGTGGGTGGAAAAACAGGTGTGACAGCTGTCCCCACAGTCCTAGAAGATGACGAGCGCGCGGATGCCCTGGAAGGGGCAGGCGGTGGATGGTTGGCTCCACTAGGCCGCATTGCAGCACGGTGAGCTTCCCACCAGGCCATATGATATTTATTCATGTGACGATTCATGGAAGAAGTTGTCAAACTGCTGAGGTTTTGACCTCTACTAAGATAACTATGGCAAATGTTACAGATCACATAATTTGGCCGATCTTTTTTTATGTCAAAAAAGGACCAGGCTAGGCAAGGCTTAGAGGCCATGCGACCTGTTGATCCACCCCGAATAATGCTCAGAGGCAGAGTGGTGGCTGAGGATGCAGTTGTAGACGTGCTACCAGTGCTCCGACTGTGTCCAGGAAGGCGCCAGGTTACTTCGACGTCGGTTGCATCCTCCTCCACCGCCTCTATTGACCTCCTCGAGTGTCTGACTGTGGGTTGACAGTAGGTGGGATCTAGAACTTCATCATCAATTGTTGTGTTTGCACTCCCCTCCCCCTCAGACCGAGTTTCTTCTTGCCCTGACTGAATATTTAAGTTGTCATCCCAATCGGGTATCTGCGTCTCATCTTCATCAGTATGTTCCTCATTGCCTATAACCACAGTTGTTGGAAAGGCAGCATTTTGGTAGCCAACAGTTTGCATTTTATGAAAGTCAACCTCCAAGCCATGTCATGCCCTTCTAAAAGCATGTATAACACAGCGAGGGGACTCCAACCACAGTCTCCCTCGTTGCCACTCACTGGGCCACACACACCCCACTTGACTGGCATCGGTTGAGCCCCCTTTTGAAAAAGAAAAAGATGCTTTGCATGAAGCACTCTCAAAAATACGCGTGCCTTTCCCGTCCCCTGGCTGACCCCGGGGAAGAAAAGTCCTCTGAGAGCCATGACTTGTTCATCTTGGTTCTTTTAGAAACACAGCGAGGGGACTCCAACCACAGTCTCCCTCGTTGCCACTCACTGGGCCACACACACCCCACTTGACTGGCATCGGTTGAGCCCCCTTTTGAAAAAGAAAAAGATGCTTTGCATGAAGCACTCTCAAAAATACGCGTGCCTTTCCCGTCCCCTGGCTGACCCAGGGGAAGAAAAGTCCTCTGATAGCCATGACTTGTTCATCTTGGTTCTTTTAGAAACACAGCGAGGGGACTCCAACCACAGTCTCCCTCGTTGCCACTCACTGGGCCACACACACCCCACTTGACTGGCATCGGTTGAGCCCCCTTTTGAAAAAGAAAAAGATGCTTTGCATGAAGCACTCTCAAAAATACGCGTGCCTTTCCCGTCCCCTGGCTGACCCCGGGGAAGAAAAGTCCTCTGAGAGCCATGACTTGTTCATCTTGGTTCTTTTAGAAACACAGCGAGGGGACTCCAACCACAGTCTCCCTCGTTGCCACTCACTGGGCCACACACACCCCACTTGACTGGCATCGGTTGAGCCCCCTTTTGAAAAAGAAAAAGATGCTTTGCATGAAGCACTCTCAAAAATACGCGTGCCTTTCCCGTCCCCTGGCTGACCCCGGGGAAGAAAAGTCCTCTGAGAGCCATGACTTGTTCATCTTGGTTCTTTTAGAAACACAGCGAGGGGACTCCAACCACAGTCTCCCTCGTTGCCACTAATTGGGCCACACACACCCCACTTGACTGGCATCAGTTGACCCAATTTTCAAGATGAAAAAGATGCATTGCATGAAGCACTCTTAAAAATACGCTTGCCTTTCCCGTCCCCTGTCTGACCCAGGGGAGGAAAAGTCCTCTGAGAGCCATGATTTGTTCATTTTGGTTCTTTTAGAAACACAGCGAGGGTACTCCAACCACAGTCTCCCTCGTTGCCACTAATTGGGCCACACACACCCCACTTGACTGGCATCAGTTGACCCCCCTTTTGAAAAAGAAAAAGATGCTTTGCATGAAGCACTCTCAAAAATACGCGTGCCTTTCCCGTCCCCTGGCTGACCCAGGGGAAGAAAAGTCCTCTGAGAGCCATGTCCACATTGTCAGTGGACAGACGCGTGTGCTTATCTGCCAGCAGACCCCCAGCAGCACTGAAGACAGGTTCCGAGAGAACGCTGGCTGCAGGACACGACAAGATCCCCAAGACGTACGTGGCGAGCTCAGGCAATTTATCAAGATTGGAAGCCAAGAATGAGCAGGGCTCAAGTTGCACAATAATGGCATGTTTCCTTGCATATACTCATATATCTGTGTGTCCTCCTCTTTTTCCTTGTCCAGCTCTTTTGTTTTCGCATGAGTATATGTCCTTGTCACTTTCCCATGTGTTGTGAGTTGTTTGTGACCTTTTGGACACCTTTGAGGGTGTTTTCTAGGTGTTTTTCTGTGTTTGTGATTGCCTGCCATTGTTTCCTATGCAGTTCGAGTTCGGTTCGTCGAACGTTCGACGAACCGAACTCGAACGGGAGGTCCGTTCGGCGAACCAACCTCGAGCCGAACCGCGACCGGTTCGCTCATCTCTAGTTATCACTGCACTGCTCGTCACTCGGCAGTCTTCGGCATTTTTCGGCCATGTTTGCAAGTGGAATCATACCCTCAGAGTCAGCCTGCTTCTCGCTCTGTAGAGACACTTGTCTGTACAGAGTGATGAAGAGGAGCTGACATTGCTCTACCTGTGGACTACGTCGGACAAAGGATTTTTTTTTATAATAAAGATGGAGTCTCTAAATGTTTTTTTGTTTAATTTCTAATAAAAAATATCTATTTGTTCTTTTTCTTTTTACTGTTTATTAGAAATTCATGGTGGCCATGTCTAATTTGGTGTGACACCATGAATTTTTGGCTTTGTATCAGTTCAGAATACAAAGCTGGTATTAACCCTTTTATTACCCAGCATGACACCACCATCAGGGCTGCTGGATGAGCCAGGTAAATTGCCTGGAAATGGTGTTAAGAAACAATGCGCTATTTCCAGGGGTGGCTGTGAGCTGCAGAAAATCCCAACCCCTAGCTGCCTGATTTTACATCACTAGCGATCAAAATATGGCGGGAGCCCACACATTTTTTTTAAATAATTAAAAAAAATAAATTAATGGGCTTCCCTGTATTTTGATTACCAGCCAAAGTAACGCCAGGCAGATGGGGGTGGCAGCTCATAGCCGTTCACTTTATTTGCGCTGAGAATCAAAAATACAGCGGAGCGTTACGTCATTTTTTTAATTGTTTATTTATTTTTACACTACTATATGTGTGAGGGACCCAACAGCCAATCTTAGACGCTGTCACACAGAATGGGCGTCTCTGATTGGCTGTTGAAGTAACCTGGAATCTGTCCATATATTCTACATGCTCGAATGTATGGACTGGTTTCAGGTTACTCCAGCATCCAATCACAGACACCCACTCTGTGACAGCATCTGTGATTGTCTGTTATTTTAACAGTAAAATAAAACAACACAGAGAAAAAAATAATTTATTAGAAATAAAACAGAAGACATAAAGGACTCCATCTTTATTACCCAAAAAAAACCCTCCAACGAAGTCCAAAGGTGGGTGAGCATCTTCAGCTCTCCTACATTTGTGCGAGAATACAAAAATAGGTCTGCTCACACAAACTCAGCTGAGAGCTGTCAGAGACTTCACCCGAGTGCACAGCTGAAGCTTGCATATGAGTCCTGCGAGACACACATCGGTATCACCCAGGACGCCGCACACTCTCCTGACAGAAGTGCCTCAGCTCCATGGAAATACATGCAGCCAACCTGCTCCTATAAAGAAAGAGTGCATCATGCCGGGTGATACCAATGGAAGACTCGCACAGTGACAATCAAAGTTAAATCGAGTCCATTGCTTATGGACTCCGGTGAACCCTGACATCACTGCAAACACGGCTAAAAAAATCCGAAAACTGCCGAGTGACGAACAGTGCAGTGAATACCCTTGAAAGTTAATGATTGGATCCGTAAGCAGATGCAGCTGGGAGACAGCGGCTGAGCGGGTCTGTAGGACATGTCATGGAACTTGTAAGTATAATCATAACGTTTTTTAACTAATGTGCTTTTTAT
Organism: Anomaloglossus baeobatrachus; assembly: GCF_048569485.1. Lineage (NCBI taxonomy): Eukaryota > Metazoa > Chordata > Amphibia > Anura > Aromobatidae > Anomaloglossus > Anomaloglossus baeobatrachus. The sequence continues at coordinate 556,409,631 of NC_134353.1, forward strand.
TTACAGACGCTGGACCCGAACTGGACCTGAACTGTAACACGAATGTCCCAGGAAAACTCGTGTTCGGGACCGCATGCACGAACTCTATGTGTTTGGTACAGGCACCAAACTTTACAGTTCGGGTTCGCCCATCACTAGTTATTAACAATAAAGAACTGTAGTTGATAATTTCATAGTCATCATGTTTGATTAATAATGAGATAACATGTTCTATGAGGCATCATATTTCACAATGGTTGTAAGGGTCTCTTTTCTGTTTTTACATAAAAATGGAGATTGACAGGCTTTCCAAGTACTAGTTTCTCTTGTCTGGTAGCTGAAGTTAAGAGGACTAGAGTTGAGCGCGGTTCGTGGTTCTCCAGTTCTAGGCTCGAGTGATTTTGGGGCCTGTTCTAGATCGAACTAGAACTCGAGCTTTTTGCAAAAGCTCGATAGTTCTAGAAACGTTCGAGAACGGTTCTAGCAGCAAAAAAACAGCTAAATCATAGCTTGGTTTCTGCTGTAATAGTGTAAGTCACTCTGTGAATCACACTATTATGACATTTCAGTGTATAGTGTGCGTGAACAGCGCCTTCAGATCACTGCTGTTTCTATAATGGCGATCGCCATTTTTTTTTTTTTTTTTCTTGTCTTCCTTCCCTAAGCGCGCGCGTCTTGTGGGGCGGGCCAGCATGTCAGCCAATCCCAGACACAAACACAGCTGAGTGGACTTTGAGCCAGAGAAGCAACGGCATGTGTGATAGGATGTCCATGTCACATGTCCCTGCATTATAAAACCGGACATTTTCTTCCAGGACGCCATTATCTGCCTTCTGCGTCTTTGGTGTCAGACATCACTGTCGCAGCTCCGTCCTCCTCCTGAGTCCTATCGCCGATACAGCTGTATGCGCTGCATACACAGCGTTAGACAGCTTAGGGAGAGCACTTTATAGCAGTCCTTTTAAGGGCTCAAACCGGCAGGGTCAGAGAGCCATAGGTGACAGGTCCTGAAAACAGCAACAGCGTCTGTGTAGCCAAGGTCAGGGATTTCCTCCCTGCATTTCACCATTAGGAGGGAATAGAAAGGCAGGCTTCCATTCCTCTACCCAGAGCCCCACAATCCTGGCACTGTACCCTCCTGTCCTCTGCACACTCCAACTCATTATAACTAAGCCATTATACTAGCAAACACTCAGTGTACCTAGTGGCATCCTATACGTGGCTATTGGACTTTGCTATAGTCCCACTAGTGCAAAGACATTTGCAGAGCGCGTCTGCCTGCGTTGCACACTCCAACTCATTATAACTAAGCCATTACACTAGCAAACACTCAGTGTACCTAGTGGCATCCTATCTGTGGCTATTGGACTTTGCTATAGTCCCACTAGTGCAAAGACATTTGCAGAGCGCATCTGCCTGCGTTGCACACTCCAACTCATTATAACTAAGCCATTACACTAGCAAACACTCAGTGTACCTAGTGGCATCCTATCTGTGGCTATTGGACTTTGCTATAGTCCCACTAGTGCAAAGACATTTGCAGAGCGCATCTGCCTGCGTTGCACACTCCAACTCATTATAACTAAGCCATTACACTAGCAAACACTCAGTGTACCTAGTGGCATCCCATACGTGGCTATTGGACTTTGCTATAGTCCCACTAGTGCAAAGACATTTGCAGAGCGCATCTGCCTGCATTGCACACTCCAACTCATTATAACTAAGCCATTACACTAGCAAACACTCAGTGTACCTAGTGGCATCCTATACGTGGCTATTGGACTTTGCTATAGTCCCACTAGTGCAAAGACATTTGCAGAGCGCGTCTGCCTGCATTGCACACTCCAACTCATTATAACTAAGCCATTACACTAGCAAACACTCAGTGTACCTAGTGGCATCCTATCTGTGGCTATTGGACTTTGCTATAGTCCCACTAGTGCAAAGACATTTGCAGAACGCGTCTGCCTGCATTGCACACTCCAACTCATTATAACTAAGCCATTACACTAGCAAACACTCAGTGTACCTAGTGGCATCCTATACGTGGCTATTGGACTTTGCTATAGTCCCACTAGTGCAAAGACATTTGCAGAGCGCATCTGCCTGCGTTGCACACTCCAACTCATTATAACTAAGCCATTACACTAGCAAACACTCAGTGTACCTAGTGGCATCCTATCTGTGGCTATTGGACTTTGCTATAGTCCCACTAGTGCAAAGACATTTGCAGAGCGCATCTGCCTGCGTTGCACACTCCAACTCATTATAACTAAGCCATTACACTAGCAAACACTCAGTGTACCTAGTGGCATCCTATACGTGGCTATTGGACTTTGCTATAGTCCCACTAGTGCCAAGACATTTGCAGAGCGCGTCTGCCTGCGTTGCACACTCCAACTCATTATAACTAAGCCATTACACTAGCAAACACTCAGTGTACCTAGTGGCATCCTATCTGTGGCTATTGGACTTTGCTAAAGTCCCACTAGTGCAAAAACATTTGCAGAGCGCGTCTGCCTGCGTTGCACACTCCAACTCATTATAACTAAGCCATTACACTAGCAAACACTCAGTGTACCTAGTGGCATCCTATCTGTGGCTATTGGACTTTGCTATAGTCCTACTAGTGCAAAGACATTTGCAGAGCGCGTCTGCCTGCGTTGCACACTCCAACTCATTATAACTAAGCCATTACACTAGCAAACACTCAGTGTACCTAGTGGCATCCTATCTGTGGCTATTGGACTTTGCTATAGTCCCACTAGTGCAAAGACATTTGCAGAGCGCATCTGCCTGCGTTGCACACTCCAACTCATTATAACTAAGCCATTACACTAGCAAACACTCAGTGTACCTAGTGGCATCCTATACGTGGCTATTGGACTTTGCTATAGTCCCACTAGTGCAAAGACATTTGCAGAGCGCGTCTGCCTGCATTGCACACTCCAACTCATTATAACTAAGCCATTACACCAGCAAACACTCAGTGTACCTAGTGGCATCCTATCTGTGGCTATTGGACTTTGCTATAGTCCCACTAGTGCAAAGACATTTGCAGAGCGCGTCTGCCTGCGTTGCACACTCCAACTCATTATAACTAAGCCATTACACTAGCAAACACTCAGTGTACTTAGTGGCATCCTATACGTGGCTATTGGACTTTGCTATAGTCCCACTAGTGCAAAGACATTTGCAGAGCGCATCTGCGTGCGTTGCACACTCCAACTCATTATAACTAAGCCATTACACTAGCAAACACTCAGTGTACCTAGTGGCATCCTATCTGTGGCTATTGGACTTTGCTATAGTCCCACTAGTGCAAAGACATTTGCAGAGCGCATCTGCCTGCGTTGCACACTCCAACTCATTATAACTAAGCCATTACACTAGCAAACACTCAGTGTACCTAGTGGCATCCTATACGTGGCTATTGGACTTTGCTATAGTCCCACTAGTGCAAAGACATTTGCAGAGCGCGTCTGCCTGCGTTGCACACTCCAACTCATTATAACTAAGCCATTACACTAGCAAACACTCAGTGTACCTAGTGGCATCCTATCTGTGGCTATTGGACTTTGCTATAGTCCCACTAGTGCAAAGACATTTGCAGAGCGCGTCTGCCTGCGTTGCACACTCCAACTCATTATAACTAAGCCATTACACTAGCAAACACTCAGTGTACCTAGTGGCATCCTATCTGTGGCTATTGGACTTTGCTATAATCCCACTAGTGCAAAGACATTTGCAGAACGCATCTGCCTGCGTTGCACACTCCAACTCATTATAACTAAGCCATTACACTAGCAAACACTCAGTGTACCTAGTGGCATCCTATCTGTGGCTATTGGACTTTGCTATAGTCCCACTAGTGCAAAGACATTTGCAGAGCGCGTCTGCCTGCGTTGCACACTCCAACTCATTATAACTAAGCCATTAGACTAGCAAACACTCAGTGTACCTAGTGGCATCCTATCTGTGGCTATTGGACTTTGCTATAGTCCCACTAGTGCAAAGACATTTGCAGAGCGCGTCTGCCTGCGTTGCACACTCCAACTCATTATAACTAAGCCATTACACTAGCAAACACTCAGTGTACCTAGTGGCATCCTATCTGTGGCTATTGGACTTTGCTATAGTCCCACTAGTGCAAAGACATTTGCAGAGCGCGTCTGCCTGCGTTGCACACTCCAACTCATTATAACTAAGCCATTACACTACCAAACACTCAGTGTACCTAGTGGCATCCTATACGTGGCTATTGGACTTTGCTATAGTCCCACTAGTGCAAAGACATTTGCAGAGCGCGTCTGCCTGCGTTGCACACTCCAACTCATTATAACTAAGCCATTATACTAGCAAACACTCAGTGTACCTAGTGGCATCCTATACGTGGCTATTGGACTTTGCTATAGTCACACTAGTGCAAAGACATTTGCAGAGCGCATCTGCCTGCGTTGCACACTCCAACTCATTATAACTAAGCCATTACACTAGCAAACACTCAGTGTACCTAGTGGCATCCTATACGTGGCTATTGGACTTTGCTATAGTCCCACTAGTGCAAAGACATTTGCAGAGCGCGTCTGCCTGCATTGCACACTCCAACTCATTATAACTAAGCCATTACACTAGCAAACACTCAGTGTACCTAGTGGCATCCTATCTGTGGCTATTGGACTTTGCTATAGTCCCACTAGTGCAAAGACATTTGCAGAGCGCATCTGCCTGCGTTGCACACTCCAACTCATTATAACTAAGCCATTACACTAGCAAACACTCAGTGTACCTAGTGGCATCCTATCTGTTGCTATTGGACTTTGCTATAGTCCCACTAGTGCAAAGACATTTGCAGAGCGCGTCTGCCTGTGTTGCACACTCCAACTCATTATAACTAAGCCATTAGACTAGCAAACACTCAGTGTACCTAGTGGCATCCTATACGTGGCTATTGGACTTTGCTATAGTCCCACTAGTGCAAAGACATTTGCAGAGCGCGTCTGCCTGCATTGCACACTCCAACTCATTATAACTAAGCCATTACACTAGCAAACACTCAGTGTACCTAGTGGCATCCTATCTGTGGCTATTGGACTTTGCTATAGTCCCACTAGTGCAAAGACATTTGCAGAGCGCGTCTGCCTGCGTTGCACACTCCAACTCATTATAACTAAGCCATTACACTAGCAAACACTCAGTGTACCTAGTGGCATCCTATACGTGGCTATTGGACTTTGCTATAGTCCCACTAGTGCAAAGACATTTGCAGAGCGCGTCTGCCTGCGTTGCACACTCCAACTCATTATAACTAAGCCATTATACTAGCAAACACTCAGTGTACCTAGTGGCATCCTATACGTGGCTATTGGACTTTGCTATAGTCACACTAGTGCAAAGACATTTGCAGAGCGCATCTGCCTGCGTTGCACACTCCAACTCATTATAACTAAGCCATTACACTAGCAAACACTCAGTGTACCTAGTGGCATCCTATACGTGGCTATTGGACTTTGCTATAGTCCCACTAGTGCAAAGACATTTGCAGAGCGCGTCTGCCTGCATTGCACACTCCAACTCATTATAACTAAGCCATTACACTAGCAAACACTCAGTGTACCTAGTGGCATCCTATCTGTGGCTATTGGACTTTGCTATAGTCCCACTAGTGCAAAGACATTTGCAGAGCGCATCTGCCTGCGTTGCACACTCCAACTCATTATAACTAAGCCATTACACTAGCAAACACTCAGTGTACCTAGTGGCATCCTATCTGTTGCTATTGGACTTTGCTATAGTCCCACTAGTGCAAAGACATTTGCAGAGCGCGTCTGCCTGTGTTGCACACTCCAACTCATTATAACTAAGCCATTAGACTAGCAAACCTTCAGTGTACCTAGTGGCATCCTATACGTGGCTATTGGACTTTGCTATAGTCCCACTAGTGCAAAGACATTTGCAGAGCGCGTCTGCCTGCATTGCACACTCCAACTCATTATAACTAAGCCATTACACTAGCAAACACTCAGTGTACCTAGTGGCATCCTATCTGTGGCTATTGGACTTTGCTATAGTCCCACTAGTGCAAAGACATTTGCAGAGCGCGTCTGCCTGCGTTGCACACTCCAACTCATTATAACTAAGCCATTAGACTAGCAATTTTTGCTGCCAGTTTAAGGCCTGTAGTTGCATTGTCAGGGATATTTATTCTTTATTATTCTGCTGGTAATAAAGCTAGACCACCACTGCAATCTACACCACCTCTCAATTTTTACTACCACATTTTCAGTCCACAATCTTGTCGCAATCAACATGAGTGGCAAAATGACAGATGCTGGTGGAAAGGGGAAGAGGCGTGGTGTAAAAGGCAAAAAAGGTTTTGTCCGTGGGGAAGGTGGCAAAGCTCCATTATCATCTGCTGAAGATAGACCCTCTACCAGCAAAAGTAAGATGTCTACTACTTACCATGGACAATCCGATGTGCTCCCTTTTTTACGGACACGAACAACAAGAAGAAAGGTAAATGATGGGCAAAAAAGGAAAATGCTTGAATGGATCTCAAGTGGTCCAACAAGTGCCCTCTCAGCCACTTCAAGTACCGCATCCAAAAAACACCAGTCCTCTGAGTTGTCATCCCAATCACACTTGATTTCTCCCAGCTCTGAAGTCTCCATCAGCCCTGCACAGTATGGTGGAACTGAGATGGCTGAGTCTGCAGAGCTGTTCAGTCACACTATAGCCTGGGAATCAGAGGTCTGCTCCCAAGGTACAGTGAGTACAGAACAGGAAATGGTCTGCAGTGATGCCCAGAACCTTTGTGACTCGGATTCAGGCCGTGAGGAACAAGTTTCTGAGCATAATGTTGACCCTTTGTCACAAACTGTAACACCTGTGGTTATAGACAATGAGGAACATTCTGATGAAGATGAGACGCAGATACCCGATTGGGATGACAACTTAAATATTCGGTCAGGGCAAGAAGAGGCTCGGTCAGAGGGGGAGGGGAGTGCAAACACAACAATTGATGATGAAGTTCTAGATCCCACCTACTGTCAACCCCCAGTCAGGCACTCGAGGAGGTCAACAGAGGCGGTGGAGGAGGATGCAACCGACGACGAAGTTACCTTGCGCCTTCCTGGACAGAGTCGGAGCACTGGTAGCACGTCTACAACTGCATCCTCAGCCACCACTCTGCCTCTGAGCATTATTCGGGGTGGATCAACAGGTCGCATGGCCTCTAAGCCTTGCCTAGCCTGGTCCTTTTTTGACATAGAAAAAGATCGCCCAAATTATGTGATATGTAAAATTTGTCATGGTCGTCTTAGTAGAGGTCAAAACCTCAGCAGTTTGACAACTTCTTCCATGAATCGTCACATGAATAAATATCATATGGCCCGGTGGGAAGCTCACCGTGCTGCAATGCAGCCTAGCGGATCAAACCATCCACCGCCTGCCCCTTCCAGTGCATCCGCGCGCTCGTCATCTTCTATGACTGTTGGGACAGCTGTCACACCTGTTTTTCCACCCACAACTTCCACCACTGTAACCGCAACAGGCAGTTTGCTTGGTAGGTCGTCAGTTGTTTTGGAAGGGGAAACAAGTGAGTGTGTACAGCTCTCTCAGACATCGATAGCACCAACTTTGGATGAAGGCAACATCATGTCTCTGCCTGCACTTTCCTCACAAAGCTGCATTTTTCCAGGGACACCCTACTCAACACCTTCTACACACAGCAGCCAGATCTCTGTCCCTCAGATGTGGTCAAATAAAAGGCCACTTCCTGCGACCCATGACAAAGCGAAGAGGTTGACTCTATCCCTCTGTAAGCTGTTGGCTACCGAAATGCTGCCTTTCCGCCTAGTGGACACACAGGATTTTAGAGACCTTATGTCTGTCGCTGTGCCCCAGTACCAGATGCCTAGTCGCCACTACTTCTCTAAGAAAGGTGTGCCCGCGCTACACCAGCATGTCGCACACAACATCACCGCTTCCTTGAGAAACTCTGTGTGTGAACGGGTGCATTTCACCACCGATACTTGGACCAGTAAGCATGGACAGGGACGTTACATGTCGCTGACTGGGCACTGGGTAACTATGGTGATAGATGGTGAAGGGTCTGCTGCACAAGTCTTGCCGTCCCCACGACTTGTGTGTCAATCCTCTGTCTGTCCAAGTTCCGCCACTGCTTCTGCATCCTCCACCTCATCTGGGTCCTCCACCTCCACCCCAAGCCTGCCTGGTCAGGCCACCAGCGTTCTCACTGCGCAGAAGGAATCACGCACGCCTCATTACTATGCTGGCAGCAGAGCGCAACGGCATCAGGCGGTCTTTAGCTTGACATGTCTTGGGAATAAGAGTCACACAGCTGAGGAGTTGTGGTCAGCTCTGCGGTCCGAGTTTAATAAATGGTTGTCTCCACTCAACCTGCAGCCTGGTAAGGCCGTGTGCGACAATGCTGCAAACCTGGATGCGGCCCTTCGCCTGGGCAAGGTGACACACGTACCTTGTATGGCTCACGTGTTGAACCTTGTCGTCCAGCAATTTTTAACACACTATCCCGGCCTAGATGGCCTTCTGAACAGGGCACGAAAACTGTCTGCTCTCTTCCGCCGTTCAAGCGCCGCAGCAGAGCGACTTGCATCGCTCCAGAAGTCTTTCGGCCTGCCGGTTCATCGCCTGAAATGCGATGTGGCGACACGCTGGAATTCAACTCTCCACATGTTACAGCGACTGTGGCAGCACCGCAGAGCCCTGGTGCAATACGTCATGACGTATAGCCTGGGCCAACGAGATGCAGAGGTGGGGCAGATCACCCTGATGGAGTGGTCTCAGATCAAGGACCTATGCACCCTTCTGCACAGTTTCGACATGGCGACGAATATGTTTAGCGCTGACAATGCCATTATCAGCATGACGATTCCAGTCATTTACATGCTGGAGCACACGCTAAACACTATTCGGAGTCAGGGGGTGGGACAACATGAAGGGGAGGAACTACAGGAGGATTCATATGCGCAAGGGACAACAACATCACCAAGGTCCAGACGTTCATCATCACCAACGCAGCAGGCATGGGACCATGGGGGACAGGGATCGACAAGGGCGCATAGTAGCAGGCGAAATGTTGAGCAAGGTGCAGGAGAACATGAAGAAATGGAGGACGAACTGTCCATGGACATGGAAGACTAAGCGGATGAGGGAGACCTTGGTCAAATTTCAGTTGAAAGAGGTTGGGGGGAGATGTCAGAGGAAGAAAGAACGGGTAGCACCTCTATGCCACAAACACAGCGTGGACTTGGTCCGCATGGCTGCGCAAGACACATGAGTGCCTTTTTGTTGCACTACCTCCAACATGACAGTCGTATTGTCAAAATTAAAAGTGATGATGACTACTGGATTGCCACACTATTAGATCCCCGGTACAAGTCCAGATTTTGTGACATAATTCCAGCCATAGAAAGGGACGCACGTATGCAGGACTATCAGCAGAAGCTGTTACTCGATCTTAGCTCGGCTTTTCCACCAAACAACCGTGCAGGTGCAGGGAGGGAATCTCCCAGTTGTAACTTGACAAACATGGGACGGTCTCGTCATCTTCAACAGTCTACCCGTACCAGTAGGACCGTATCTGGTGCTGGTAACAGCAATTTTATGGAATCTTTTCATAATTTTTTTAGACCCTCTTTTGCAAGGCCACCAGAGACAACAAGTCTGACACATAGTCAACGGCTGGAGAGGATGATACAGGAGTATCTCCAAATGAACATCGATGCCATGACTGTGCAACTGGAGCCTTGCTCCTTTTGGGCTTCAAACCTAGAAAAATGGCCAGAGCTCGCAACTTACGCCTTGGAGATTTTGTCGTGTCCAGCTGCCAGCGTTGTCTCTGAACGTGTCTTCAGTGCTGCTGGGTGTGTGCTGACAGATAAGCGCACGCGTCTGTCCAGTGACAATGTGGACAGACTGACGTTCATCAAAATGAACAAGTCATGGATCCAGAAGGAATTTACAACCCCTGTGTCATCCTGGGGAGAGTAAATGCTTGTGGATCGGGAATGTGCTTGATGCAAATCTAGCTGTGAAGTGTACAACTAGGGCACAAGTGCTGCCACTGAATAAGTGGGTGTGTGTGGGGCACAATTTTTGGAAAAAAGGGAGACTCCGCTTGGAGTAACCCTTGCTTACATTGTTTTTAAAAGAAGCCAAGATGAACAGAGCTGGGATCAGGAAAGACTTTGCTACCTACCCTGGTGTCATCCTGGGGACGGTTAATTATGGCGTATTTTTGAATGTGCTTGATGCAAATCTAGCTGTGAAGTGTACAACTAGGGCACAAGTGCTGCCACTGAATGGGTGGGTGTGTGTGGGGCACAATTTTTGGAAAAAAAGGGAGACTCCGCTTGGAGTAACCCTTGCTTGCTGTGTTTTTAAAAGAAGCCAAGATGAACAGAGCTGGGATCAGGAAAGACTTTGCTACCTACCCTGGTGTCATCCTGGGGACGGTTAATTATGGCGTATTTTTGAATGTGCTTGATGCAAATCAAAACATCCTGTTTGCAACTAGGGCCCAAGTGCTGCCACTGATGGGGTGGGTGTCTGTGTGGCCCAATTTTTGCAAAAAAGGGAGACTCCGCTTGGAGTAACCCTTGCTTGCTGTGTTTTTAAAAGAAGCCAAGATGAACAGAGCTGGGATCAGGAAAGACTTTGCTACCTACCCTGGTGTCATCCTGGGGATGGTTAATTATGGCATATTTTTGAATGTGCTTGATGCAAATCTAGCTGTGAAGTGTACAACTAGGGCACAAGTGCTGCCACTGAAGGGGTGGGTGTGTGTGGGGCACAATTTTTGGAAAAAAAGGGAGACTCCGCTTGGAGTAACCCTTGCTTACATTGTTTTTAAAAGAAGCCAAGATGAACAGAGCTGGGATCAGGAAAGACTTTGCTACCTACCCTGGTGTCATCCTGGGGACGGTTAATTATGGCGTATTTTTGAATGTGCTTGATGCAAATCTAGCTGTGAAGTGTACAACTAGGGCACAAGTGCTGCCACTGAATGGGTGGGTGTGTGTGGGGCACAATTTTTGGAAAAAAAGGGAGACTCCGCTTGGAGTAACCCTTGCTTACATTGTTTTTAAAAGAAGCCAAGATGAACAGAGCTGGGATCAGGAATGACTTTGCTACCTACCCTGGTGTCATCCTGGGGACGGTTAATTATGGCGTATTTTTGAATGTGCTTGATGCAAATCTAGCTGTGAAGTGTACAACTAGGGCACAAGTGCTGCCACTGAATGGGTGGGTGTGTGTGGGGCACAATTTTTGGAAAAAAAAGGGAGACTCCGCTTGGAGTAACCCTTGCTTGCTGTGTTTTTAAAAGAAGCCAAGATGAACAGAGCTGGGATCAGGAAAGACTTTGCTACCTACCCTGGTGTCATCCTGGGGATGGTTAATTATGGCATATTTTTGAATGTGCTTGATGCAAATCTAGCTGTGAAGTGTACAACTAGGGCACAAGTGCTGCCACTGAATGGGTGGGTGTGTGTGGGGCACAATTTTTGGAAAAAAAGGGAGACTCCGCTTGGAGTAACCCTTGCTTGCTGTGTTTTTAAAAGAAGCCAAGATGAACAGAGCTGGGATCAGGAAAGACTTTGCTACCTACCCTGGTGTCATCCTGGGGACGGTTAATTATGGCGTATTTTTGAATGTGCTTGATGCAAATCAAAACATCCTGTTTGCAACTAGGGCCCAAGTGCTGCCACTGATGGGGTGGGTGTCTGTGTGGCCCAATTTTTGCAAAAAAGGGAGACTCCGCTTGGAGTAACCCTTGCTTGCTGTGTTTTTAAAAGAAGCCAAGATGAACAGAGCTGGGATCAGGAAAGACTTTGCTACCTACCCTGGTGTCATCCTGGGGATGGTTAATTATGGCATATTTTTGAATGTGCTTGATGCAAATCTAGCTGTGAAGTGTACAACTAGGGCACAAGTGCTGCCACTGAATGGGTGGGTGTGTGTGGGGCACAATTTTTGGAAAAAAAGGGAGACTCCGCTTGGAGTAACCCTTGCTTGCTGTGTTTTTAAAAGAAGCCAAGATGAACAGAGCTGGGATCAGGAAAGACTTTGCTACCTACCCTGGTGTCATCCTGGGGACGGTTAATTATGGCGTATTTTTGAATGTGCTTGATGCAAATCAAAACATCCTGTTTGCAACTAGGGCCCAAGTGCTGCCACTGATGGGGTGGGTGTCTGTGTGGCCCAATTTTTGCAAAAAAGGGAGACTCCGCTTGGAGTAACCCTTGCTTGCTGTGTTTTTAAAAGAAGCCAAGATGAACAGAGCTGGGATCAGGAAAGACTTTGCTACCTACCCTGGTGTCATCCTGGGGACGGTTAATTATGGCAAATTTTTGAATGTGCTTGATGCAAATCTAGCTGTGAAGTGTACAACTAGGGCACAAGTGCTGCCACTGAAGGGGTGGGTGTGTGTGGGGCCCAATTTTTGGAAAAAAAGGAGACTCCGCTTGGAGTAACCCTTGCTTACATTGTTTTTAAAAGAAGCCAAGATGAACAGAGCTGGGATCAGGAAAGACTTTGCTACCTACCCTGGTGTCATCCTGGGGACGGTTAATTATGGCGTATTTTTGAATGTGCTTGATGCAAATCTAGCTGTGAAGTGTACAACTAGGGCACAAGTGCTGCCACTGAATGGGTGGGTGTGTGTGGGGCACAATTTTTGGAAAAAAAGGGAGACTCCGCTTGGAGTAACCCTTGCTTACATTGTTTTTAAAAGAAGCCAAGATGAACAAGTCATGGTTCAGCAAAGACTTTATCTACCTACCCCGGTGTCATGCTGGGGACGGTTAATTATGGCGTATTTTTGAATGTGCTTGATGCAAATCAAAACATCCTGTTTGCAACTAGGGCCCAAGTGCTGCCACTGATGGGGTGGGTGTCTGTGTGGCCCAATTTTTTGAAAAAAGGGAGACTCCGCTTGGAGTAACCCTTGCTTGCTGTGTTTTTAAAAGAAGCCAAGATGAACAGAGCTGGGATCAGGAAAGACTTTGCTACCTACCCTGGTGTCATCCTGGGGACGGTTAATTATGGCGTATTTTTGAATGTGCTTGATGCAAATCAAAACATCCTGTTTGCAACTAGGGCCCAAGTGCGGCCACTGATGGGGTGGGTGTCTGTGTGGCCCAATTTTTGCAAAAAAGGGAGACTCCGCTTTGAGTAACCCTTGCTTGCTGTGTTTTTAAAAGAAGCCAAGATGAACAAAGCTGGGATCAGGAAAGACTTTGCTACCTACCCTGGTGTCATCCTGGGGATGGTTAATTATGGCATATTTTTGAATGTGCTTGATGCAAATCTAGCTGTGAAGTGTACAACTAGGGCACAAGTGCTGCCACTGAAGGGGTGGGTGTGCGTGGGGCCCAATTTTTGGAAAAAAAGGAGACTCCGCTTGGAGTAACCCTTGCTTACATTGTTTTTAAAAGAAGCCAAGATGAACAGAGCTGGGATCAGGAAAGACTTTGCTACCTACCCTGGTGTCATCCTGGGGACGGTTAATTATGGCGTATTTTTGAATGTGCTTGATGCAAATCTAGCTGTGAAGTGTACAACTAGGGCACAAGTGCTGCCACTGAATGGGTGGGTGTGTGTGGGGCACAATTTTTGGAAAAAAAGGGAGACTCCGCTTGGAGTAACCCTTGCTTACATTGTTTTTAAAAGAAGCCAAGATGAACAGAGCTGGGATCAGGAAAGACTTTGCTACCTACCCTGGTGTCATCCTGGGGACGGTTAATTATGGCGTATTTTTGAATGTGATTGATGCAAATCTAGCTGTGAAGTGTACAACTAGGGCACAAGTGCTGCCACTGAATGGGTGGGTGTGTGTGGGGCACAATTTTTGGAAAAAAAGGGAGACTCCGCTTGGAGTAACCCTTGCTTACATTGTTTTTAAAAGAAGCCAAGATGAACAAGTCATGGTTCAGCAAAGACTTTATCTACCTACCCCGGTGTCATGCTGGGGACGGTTAATTATGGCGTATTTTTGAATGTGCTTGATGCAAATCAAAACATCCTGTTTGCAACTAGGGCCCAAGTGCTGCCACTGATGGGGTGGGTGTCTGTGTGGCCCAATTTTTTGAAAAAAGGGAGACTCCGCTTGGAGTAACCCTTGCTTGCTGTGTTTTTAAAAGAAGCCAAGATGAACAGAGCTGGGATCAGGAAAGACTTTGCTACCTACCCTGGTGTCATACTGGGGACGGTTAATTATGGCGTATTTTTGAATGTGCTTGATGCAAATCAAAACATCCTGTTTGCAACTAGGGCCCAAGTGCTGCCACTGATGGGGTGGGTGTCTGTGTGGCCCAATTTTTGCAAAAAAGGGAGACTCCGCTTGGAGTAACCCTTGCTTGCTGTGTTTTTAAAAGAAGCCAAGATGAACAGAGCTGGGATCAGGAAAGACTTTGCTACCTACCCTGGTGTCATCCTGGGGACGGTTAATTATGGCGTATTTTTGAATGTGCTTGATGCAAATCTAGCTGTGAAGTGTACAACTAGGGCACAAGTGCTGCCACTGAATGGGTGGGTGTGTGTGGGGCACAATTTTTGGAAAAAAAGGGAGACTCCGCTTGGAGTAACCCTTGCTTACATTGTTTTTAAAAGAAGCCAAGATGAACAGAGCTGGGATCAGGAAAGACTTTGCTACCTACCCTGGTGTCATCCTGGGGACGGTTAATTATGGCGTATTTTTGAATGTGCTTGATGCAAATCAAAACATCCTGTTTGCAACTAGGGCCCAAGTGCTGCCACTGATGGGGTGGGTGTCTGTGTGGCCCAATTTTTGCAAAAAAGGGAGACTCCGCTTGGAGTAACCCTTGCTTGCTGTGTTTTTAAAAGAAGCCAAGATGAACAGAGCTGGGATCAGGAAAGACTTTGCTACCTACCCTGGTGTCATCCTGGGGACGGTTAATTATGGCGTATTTTTGAATGTGCTTGATGCAAATCAAAACATCCTGTTTGCAACTAGGGCCCAAGTGCTGCCACTGATGGGGTGGGTGTCTGTGTGGCCCAATTTTTGCAAAAAAGGGAGACTCCGCTTGGAGTAACCCTTGCTTGCTGTGTTTTTAAAAGAAGCCAAGATGAACAGAGCTGGGATCAGGAAAGACTTTGCTACCTACCCTGGTGTCATCCTGGGGACGGTTAATTATGGCGTATTTTTGAATGTGATTGATGCAAATCTAGCTGTGAAGTGTACAACTAGGGCACAAGTGCTGCCACTGAATGGGTGGGTGTGTGTGGGGCACAATTTTTGGAAAAAAAGGGAGACTCCGCTTGGAGTAACCCTTGCTTACATTGTTTTTAAAAGAAGCCAAGATGAACAGAGCTGGGATCAGGAAAGACTTTGCTACCTACCCTGGTGTCATCCTGGGGACGGTTAATTATGGCGTATTTTTGAATGTGCTTGATGCAAATCTAGCTGTGAAGTGTACAACTAGGGCACAAGTGCTGCCACTGAATGGGTGGGTGTGTGTGGGGCACAATTTTTGGAAAAAAAGGGAGACTCCGCTTGGAGTAACCCTTGCTTACATTGTTTTTAAAAGAAGCCAAGATGAACAGAGCTGGGATCAGGAAAGACTTTGCTACCTACCCTGGTGTCATCCTGGGGACGGTTAATTATGGCGTATTTTTGAATGTGATTGATGCAAATCTAGCTGTGAAGTGTACAACTAGGGCACAAGTGCTGCCACTGAATGGGTGGGTGTGTGTGGGGCACAATTTTTGGAAAAAAAGGGAGACTCCGCTTGGAGTAACCCTTGCTTACATTGTTTTTAAAAGAAGCCAAGATGAACAAGTCATGGTTCAGCAAAGACTTTATCTACCTACCCCGGTGTCATGCTGGGGACGGTTAATTATGGCGTATTTTTGAATGTGCTTGATGCAAATCAAAACATCCTGTTTGCAACTAGGGCCCAAGTGCTGCCACTGATGGGGTGGGTGTCTGTGTGGCCCAATTTTTTGAAAAAAGGGAGACTCCGCTTGGAGTAACCCTTGCTTGCTGTGTTTTTAAAAGAAGCCAAGATGAACAGAGCTGGGATCAGGAAAGACTTTGCTACCTACCCTGGTGTCATCCTGGGGACGGTTAATTATGGCGTATTTTTGAATGTGCTTGATGCAAATCAAAACATCCTGTTTGCAACTAGGGCCCAAGTGCTGCCACTGATGGGGTGGGTGTCTGTGTGGCCCAATTTTTGCAAAAAAGGGAGACTCCGCTTGGAGTAACCCTTGCTTGCTGTGTTTTTAAAAGAAGCCAAGATGAACAGAGCTGGGATCAGGAAAGACTTTGCTACCTACCCTGGTGTCATCCTGGGGACGGTTAATTATGGCGTATTTTTGAATGTGCTTGATGCAAATCTAGCTGTGAAGTGTACAACTAGGGCACAAGTGCTGCCACTGAATGGGTGGGTGTGTGTGGGGCACAATTTTTGGAAAAAAAGGGAGACTCCGCTTGGAGTAACCCTTGCTTACATTGTTTTTAAAAGAAGCCAAGATGAACAGAGCTGGGATCAGGAAAGACTTTGCTACCTACCCTGGTGTCATCCTGGGGACGGTTAATTATGGCGTATTTTTGAATGTGCTTGATGCAAATCTAGCTGTGAAGTGTACAACTAGGGCACAAGTGCTGCCACTGAATGGGTGGGTGTGTGTGGGGCACAATTTTTGGAAAAAAAGGGAGACTCCGCTTGGAGTAACCCTTGCTTACATTGTTTTTAAAAGAAGCCAAGATGAACAGAGCTGGGATCAGGAAAGACTTTGCTACCTACCCTGGTGTCATCCTGGGGACGGTTAATTATGGCGTATTTTTGAATGTGCTTGATGCAAATCTAGCTGTGAAGTGTACAACTAGGGCACAAGTGCTGCCACTGAATGGGTGGGTGTGTGTGGGGCACAATTTTTGGAAAAAAAGGGAGACTCCGCTTGGAGTAACCCTTGCTTACATTGTTTTTAAAAGAAGCCAAGATGAACAAGTCATGGTTCAGCAAAGACTTTATCTACCTACCCCGGTGTCATGCTGGGGACGGTTAATTATGGCGTATTTTTGAATGTGCTTGATGCAAATCAAAACATCCTGTTTGCAACTAGGGCCCAAGTGCTGCCACTGATGGGGTGGGTGTCTGTGTGGCCCAATTTTTTGAAAAAAGGGAGACTCCGCTTGGAGTAACCCTTGCTTGCTGTGTTTTTAAAAGAAGCCAAGATGAACAGAGCTGGGATCAGGAAAGACTTTGCTACCTACCCTGGTGTCATCCTGGGGACGGTTAATTATGGCGTATTTTTGAATGTGCTTGATGCAAATCAAAACATCCTGTTTGCAACTAGGGCCCAAGTGCTGCCACTGATGGGGTGGGTGTCTGTGTGGCCCAATTTTTGCAAAAAAGGGAGACTCCGCTTGGAGTAACTCTTGCTTGCTGTGTTTTTAAAAGAAGCCAAGATGAACAGAGCTGGGATCAGGAAAGACTTTGCTACCTACCCTGGTGTCATCCTGGGGACGGTTAATTATGGCAAATTTTTGAATGTGCTTGATGCAAATCTAGCTGTGAAGTGTACAACTAGGGCACAAGTGCTGCCACTGAAGGGGTGGGTGTGTGTGGGGCCCAATTTTTGGAAAAAAAGGAGACTCCGCTTGGAGTAACCCTTGCTTACATTGTTTTTAAAAGAAGCCAAGATGAACAGAGCTGGGATCAGGAAAGACTTTGCTACCTACCCTGGTGTCATCCTGGGGACGGTTAATTATGGCGTATTTTTGAATGTGCTTGATGCAAATCTAGCTGTGAAGTGTACAACTAGGGCACAAGTGCTGCCACTGAATGGGTGGGTGTGTGTGGGGCACAATTTTTGGAAAAAAAGGGAGACTCCGCTTGGAGTAACCCTTGCTTACATTGTTTTTAAAAGAAGCCAAGATGAACAAGTCATGGTTCAGCAAAGACTTTATCTACCTACCCCGGTGTCATGCTGGGGACGGTTAATTATGGCGTATTTTTGAATGTGCTTGATGCAAATCAAAACATCCTGTTTGCAACTAGGGCCCAAGTGCTGCCACTGATGGGGTGGGTGTCTGTGTGGCCCAATTTTTTGAAAAAAGGGAGACTCCGCTTGGAGTAACCCTTGCTTGCTGTGTTTTTAAAAGAAGCCAAGATGAACAGAGCTGGGATCAGGAAAGACTTTGCTACCTACCCTGGTGTCATCCTGGGGACGGTTAATTATGGCGTATTTTTGAATGTGCTTGATGCAAATCAAAACATCCTGTTTGCAACTAGGGCCCAAGTGCTGCCACTGATGGGGTGGGTGTCTGTGTGGCCCAATTTTTGCAAAAAAGGGAGACTCCGCTTGGAGTAACCCTTGCTTACATTGTTTTTAAAAGAAGCCAAGATGAACAAGTCATGGTTCAGCACAGACTTTATCTACCTACCCCGGTGTCATGCTGGGGACGGTTAATTATGGCGTATTTTTGAATGTGCTTGATGCAAATCAAAACATCCTGTTTGCAACTAGGGCCCAAGTGCTGCCACTGATGGGGTGGGTGTCTGTGTGGCCCAATTTTTTGAAAAAAGGGAGACTCCGCTTGGAGTAACCCTTGCTTGCTGTGTTTTTAAAAGAAGCCAAGATGAACAGAGCTGGGATCAGGAAAGACTTTGCTACCTACCCTGGTGTCATCCTGGGGACGGTTAATTATGGCATATTTTTGAATGTGCTTGATGCAAATCTAGCTGTGAAGTGTACAACTAGGGCACAAGTGCTGCCACTGAAGGGGTGGGTGTGTGTGGGGCCCAATTTTTGGAAAAAAAGGAGACTCCGCTTGGAGTAACCCTTGCTTACATTGTTTTTAAAAGAAGCCAAGATGAACAGAGCTGGGATCAGGAAAGACTTTGCTACCTACCCTGGTGTCATCCTGGGGACGGTTAATTATGGCGTATTTTTGAATGTGCTTGATGCAAATCTAGCTGTGAAGTGTACAACTAGGGCACAAGTGCTGCCACTGAATGGGTGAGTGTGTGTGGGGCACAATTTTTGGAAAAAAAGGGAGACTCCGCTTGGAGTAACCCTTGCTTACATTGTTTTTAAAAGAAGCCAAGATGAACAAGTCATGGGTCAGCAAAGACTTTATCTACCTACCCCGGTGTCATGCTGGGGACGGTTAATTATGGCGTATTTTTGAATGTGCTTGATGCAAATCAAAACATCCTGTTTGCAACTAGGGCCCAAGTGCTGCCACTGATGGGGTGGGTGTCTGTGTGGCCCAATTTTTTGAAAAAAGGGAGACTCCGCTTGGAGTAACCCTTGCTTGCTGTGTTTTTAAAAGAAGCCAAGATGAACAGAGCTGGGATCAGGAAAGACTTTGCTACCTACCCCGGTGTCATCCTGGGGACGGATAAGAATGGCGTATTTTTGAATGTGCTTGATGCAAATGTAGCTGTGAAGTGTACAACTGGGGCACAACTGCTGCCACTGAAGGGGTGGGTGTGTGTGGGGCCCAATTTTTGGAAAAAATGAGACTCCGCTTGGAGTAACCCTTGCTTGCTGTGTTTCTTAAAAATGATCCAAGATGAACAGAGCTGGGATCAGGAAAGACTTTGCTACCTACCCCGGTGTCATCCTGGGGACGGATAAGAATGGCGTATTTTTGAATGTGCTTGATGCAAATGTAGCTGTGAAGTGTACAACTGGGGCACAACTGCTGCCACTGAAGGGGTGGGTGTCTGTGTGGCCCAATTTTTTGAAAAAAGGGAGACTCCGCTTGGAGTAACCCTTGCTTGCTGTGTTTTTAAAAGAAGCCAAGATGAACAGAGCTGGGATCAGGAAAGACTTTGCTACCTACCCTGGTGTCATCCTGGGTATGGTTAATTATGGCGTATTTTTGAATGTGCTTGATGCAAATCAAAACATCCTGTTTGCAACTAGGGCCCAAGTGCTGCCACTGATGGGGTGGGTGTCTGTGTGGCCCAATTTTTGCAAAAAAGGGAGACTCCGCTTGGAGTAACCCTTGCTTGCTGTGTTTTTAAAAGAAGCCAAGATGAACAGAGCTGGGATCAGGAAAGACTTTGCTACCTACCCTGGTGTCATCCTGGGGACGGTTAATTATGGCATATTTTTAAATGTGCTTGATGCAAATCTAGCTGTTTAGCGTACAACTAGGGCACAAGTGCTGCCACTGAAGGGGTGGGTGTGTGTGGGGCCCAATTTTTGGAAAAAAAGGAGACTCCGCTTGGAGTAACCCTTGCTTGCTGTGTTTCTTAAAAATGATCCAAGATGAACAGAGCTGGGATCAGGAAAGACTTTGCTACCTACCCCGGTGTCATCCTGGGGACGGATAAGAATGGCGTATTTTTGAATGTGCTTGATGCAAATGTAGCTGTGAAGTGTACAACTGGGGCACAACTGCTGCCACTGAAGGGGTGGGTGTGTGTGTGGCCCAATTTTTGGAAAAAAGGGAGACTCCGCTTGGAGTCACCTTGCGGTGTTTTACATGACTTTAGAAGGGCATGCCATGCCTATATCTGTGTGTCCTCCTCTTTTTCCTTGTCCAGCTGTTTTGTTTTCTCATGAGTATATGTCCTTGTCACTTTCCCATGTGTTTGAGTTGTTTGTCACCTTTTGGACACCTTTGAGGGTGTTTTCTAGGTGTTTTTCTGTGTTTGTGATTGCCTGCCATTGTTTCCTATGCAGTTCGAGTTCGGTTCGTCACAAACCTACAAGCATGAGGTTCCCGTGACGAGGGTTGTAGGCTTACGTCTTATGGCCATAACGCTAACAAAAAAACTCAAAAACTTTTTTGTACAGGATACAGCCAGGCCCCTTTTTGTTAGGCCTTGATATCAGAGTTTCTGTCCCTACGTAGCGCGCAGTGGGGGTACGGCTTGGCAGCCCGCCTGATCTAATAGTATGGGCGTCACCTAATAGGCTGCGGGTTTGTGACTGTGCGTCTGCTAGTGTGAACAGTGCTCTATGCAAGCCACCAGTGTGCAGTTTTACCATCCAGCCATCACCTCCTCCATATTTGGAAGTGAGTGTGATTGTCTCCTCCTGCACCTGTGATGCCTCCACCTAGTGGGGGTTTAGCTGTATCCTGCTGGAGTAGCAGTAGTCTTTTGGCCTGAGCAATATACAGCTGCAATTCCATCTTGCTGTAAGTAATGATATTTCCTTTTTTGCTTTTTTATATTATATATAGTGTAGGGACCTACAAGCATGAGGTTCCCATGACGAGGGTTGTAGGCTTACGTCTTATGGCCATAACGCTAACAAAAAACCTCAAAAACTTTTTTGTACAGGATACAGCCAGGCCCCTTTTTGTTAGGCCTTGCTATCAGAGTTTCTGTCCCTACGTAGCGCGCAGTGGGGGTACGGCTTGGCAGCCCGCCTGATCTAATAGTATGGGCGTCACCTAATAGGCTGCGGGTTTGTGACTGTGCGTCTGCTAGTGTGAACAGTGCTCTATGCAAGCCACCAGTGTGCAGTTTTACCATCCAGCCATCACCTCCTCCATATTTGGAAGTGAGTGTGATTGGCTTCTCCTGCACCTGTGATGCCTCCACCTAGTGGGGGTTTAGCTGTATCCTGCTGGAGTAGCAGTAGTCTTTTGGCCTGAGCAATATACAGCTGCAATTCCATCTTGCTGTAAGTAAGGAACCTACATTCAAATTGAAAATACAATGGTTGCAAAATTAATTGTGTTTACCATGACGTTTACATTAATTACACATACTTTAGATTGGTAGTCAATATCAGAATGTTAGGTCTAATTTGAGCACCTTCATCAACTAATGATTAACAGCTTCTGCTGTGGCCAGATTTACAGTGTAAAGAGAAGAAAGTGTTATTTCTATTATCTAGTGCTGCAGCTTAGATTGCATTCAAGAATAACTACTACATGGTGTATAAAGATGTACACTAGGAACATCCAGTTGCAGAGCAGCCTGAAAACAGTTTACTGGTAGGTGTGCTTGTTGTCTAATCCCATTGATCTGATATTGATTAACTATATAAGGGATAGATCACAAATATGTATGGTGCAAGTGTAAGATTGAAAGGGGGATTTTTTAACTCTTTTATGAACTAGGGTGTACCTCTATATCCTAGGTCATGTGTCACTTTAATGCGGGCTTGCATGGCAAGCCAGTGTTTTTCCCCGCACATGTCTACTGATCTGATCAGCAGACATGTGCAGCTAACAGGCACGGGTATATCAGAGATCCACCCACACCTGTTAATTAGTAGGATTGTTCTGTCAAATTCTGACAGCGCGATCTAATGCTCTGCGGCGGGGATCACGCCGTTCCCTGCCAATATTGGTGGCTTTGTGACGCGATCTCAGGACGCCGTGGGGTCAGCTGATGACCCCCTATTGCTGTCATAACTCACTTCCTGGAAATGCCAGCAGAGATCTGGAATTCACAGGAGATCAGCATTTTGATGTTCAGAGTAATACTGAAGCATAGCTCTGGACAGGACAAGAGATCAGAGAGTGCAGGCTTAACGTCTCCCAGGGGGCCTAGTAAAATCAATAAAAAATGTAACAAAAAAGTTTTTAAAAATATGAAAAAATGAAAAAAAATAAAAGTTCAATTCACCAACACATATTTAATATTGTCGTGTCCAGAAATGTCCGATCTATCAAAATATAAGATCAATCAATCTGATCGGTAAAAGACGTAGCAAGAAAAAATGAAAAATGCCAGAATTACGTTTTTTTTGTCTACACAATATTAGAATAAAATGAAATAACAGGCAATCAAAACAGCACATTTACCCAAAAGTAGTACAAGTAAATATGTCAACACGTTCCAAAAAATAAGCCCTCACACAGCCCCACATTAAAAAAAAAAGCTAAGACTACGGGTCTCAGAAAATGGCACCTGAAGAAGCCATATATTTTCACCACTTAGATAAAAGTAAAACTGTACATGTTTGGAACTTAAACTCATACTGATCTGGGGAATCATATTGCCAACTCAGTTGTACAATATAGTGAACATGGTAAATAGAAAAAGAGAAGAAAAAAAAAAACAATTGTGCAATTACAATTTTTTGTTTTTTGCTATTTCGACACACTTGGAATTTTTTTCCCCATTTACCAATAAAATATGTCAGAATAAATAGTATATTTCAAAAGTACAACTCGTCCCACAAAAACAAACCCTCATATGGCTATATTGACAAGTAAATACAAAGGTTATGGCTCTTGGAAGAAGTGAAGGCAAAAACTAAAATGAAAAACAGAAAATCGCTGGGTGGTAAAAGAAGTTAAATAATTTTAGAATACAGTTTTGAAAGTCTTTGGGAGTTGGAACAATTTTTTGCAAATATCATATTGGACAAGCAGACTCACTGTTTACTAATAAAGAAAATGGTGGATTTCCCTGCTACATAAGAAGATAAGCAATATAGATTTCTCCAGTGGAAATGAATTGATTCATTTGCAGAGGATCAAAAGTGAATTGAATTTCCTAAAATTTGCAATTTCATGCAAATTTGAATATTTTGTGATGTGATTTTTGGCTTGGAAAAAACATTGCCTGGCATTTTCCACACTACTGAAGCATTTGAGA
Source organism: Anomaloglossus baeobatrachus (assembly GCF_048569485.1). NCBI lineage: Eukaryota > Metazoa > Chordata > Amphibia > Anura > Aromobatidae > Anomaloglossus > Anomaloglossus baeobatrachus. Next base: position 556,433,204 of record NC_134353.1, read on the forward strand.
GCAGGATAATTTCATTTTGAATCGCCATGCTGGCCTCCTAATAATGCCTTGCAGCCTTGATATCTTTTTTTATACATTGTTGGTCAGTACTTGGCCCATAACAGATCAGTGGTTCCCAGGAAAGCATAGTTTTAATGGCAGAGTAATTTCCATCTCCAGAGTCACTGGGTAAATAACTCTCTTCTGTAATGCATCTTCTCTCACCAGTAGAGTATAATCTCTTACGATTAAAAGAATTCGCTCTCTCTCTTTCCTGTAGTGTGTAAAAGGTCTTATGGTTTGCATGATTTCTCTCTCTCCTTCCTTTTTGTAGAGTGTGAGTTCTTATGATACTCGGGATCCTCTCTCACTCCTATAAAGTGTATGCCCTTTTGATTAGAATTGTACTCTCTCTCGCCAGTAGAATTTAATCTCTTATGATCAGCACGGTCCTCGCTCTACCTCCTGAAAAGTGTAAAAGCTTTATTGGTCAGCAGGGTCCTTTATCTCCTTCTAGCCAGTAGAATTTAATCTCTCTGGATAAGCAAGGTACTCTCTCTATCTCCAATAAAATGTAAAGGGTGCTTTACACGCTGCGACATCGCTGGCGATCTCATTAGCGATGTGACACCCCAGATCGCAGATGCGATCTGCCGAGATCGCACATATGACCGGTGCTATAAAAATGACCTATGTGCGATCTCTGCAGATCGCATCTGTGATCTGGCGTGTCACATCGCTAACAAGATCGCTAGCGATGTCGCAGCATGTAAAGCACCCGTAAGAGATCTTATTGTCAGCAGGTTCCCTCTCTCTTCTGTAGAGTTTAAGCACATAAGATATGCAGGATTATTTATCTCTTTTAGGCTCGAATCATACTTGCTTGTGACTCACGCGAAGATCACATCCCATTGCCAAGACCGGATGCAGCTCTCCTGACAGGAGCAGGACAGCTGCATAGTAATACATCCATCCATCCATTTTTTTACATAATCTTTTACATTACAAAATACTCTATGTACTTTTAGATTTAGCATCAATAACAAAGCAAGCATAGTAGAGCTAGATGATAGATGATAGATAGATAGAGTGAGGGAAAAAAAGTATTTGATACGTTGCAGATTTTGCATGTTTTCCTACCTACAAAGAATGGAGAGGTGGGTAATTTTTGTCATAAGTACACCTCAACTATGACAGATAGAATTCACCCCAAAATCAAGAAAATTACATTGTATGATTTTTAAATTATTAATTTGCATTTTATTGCCTAAAATAAGTATTTGATACAATAGAAAAACAGAACTTAATATTTGTTACAGAAATATTTGTTTGCAATTACAAAGGATCAGACACTTCCACACTTCCTGTAGTTCTTGACCGAGTTTGCACACACTGCAGGAGAGAGTTTGGTGCACTCTTCCATGCAGATCTTCTGCATATCTTTCAGGTATAGGGGCTGTCACTGGGCAACATTGATTTTCATTTCCTTACCAAAGATTTTTTTATTGGGTTCAGGTCTGAAGACAGACTAGGCCTCTCAAGAACTTAGAAATGCTTCTTACAGAGCAACCCCTTTGTTGCCCTGGCTGTTTGTTTTAGGTCATTGTCATGCTAAATGACTGAGCCCTGGTCCATCTTCCGTGCTCTTAAGGTGGTGTCACACACAGCGATGATGACAACTACGTCGCTGCTACGTCACCATTTTCTGTGACATTGCAGCGACGTCCCGTCGCTGTCGCTGTGTGTGACATCCAGCAACGAGCTGGCCCCTGCTGTGAGGTCGTTGCTCGTTGCTGAATGTCCTGCTTCATTTTTTCGTTGTCGCTCTCCCGCTGTGAAGCACACAACGCTGTGTGTGACAGCGAAAGAGCGACGAAATGAAGCGAGCAGAGAGCAGGAGCCGGCGTCTGGCAGCTGCGGAAAGCTGTAACCACTGTAAACATCGGGTAACCAAGGGAAGACCTTTCCCTGGTTACCCGATATTTACCTTCGTTACCAGCCTCCGCCGCTCTTGCTGCTAGTGCCGGCTCCTGCTCTGTGCACATGTAGCTGCAGTATGCATCGGGTTAATTAACCCGATGTGTACTGTAGCTAGGAGAGCAAGGAGCCAGCGCTAAGAAGTGTGCGCGGCTCCCTGCTCTCTGCACTGTGACATGTAGCTGCAGTACACATCGGGTTAATTAACCCGATGTGTACTGTAGCTAGGAGAGCAAGGAGCGAGCGCTAAGCAGTGTGCGCGGCTCCCTGCTCTCTGCACATGTAGCGACGTTATGGTCGCTGCTGCGTCGCTGTGTTTGACAGCTAAGCAACGATCATAACAGCGACTTACAAGGTCGCTGTTACGTCACAGAAAATGGTGACGTAACAGCGATGTCATTGTCGCTGTCGCTATGTGTGACCCCAGCTTTACTGAGGTACGGAGGATGTTGAACAAAATCTCCTGCTACATAACCTCCCTTCAATATGATGCAGTCATTCTCTCTCATTTGTAGAAAAGCACCCCAAATTATATTTTTTTTTTACCCCTATGCTTTATAGTTGGGACACTTTTCTTGTGTCTACAGTTGTTGTCTTCTCACCAAGCTGCTTGCCTATTGACCTATAGCTCATCATAGCATGTGCTACATTTTTGTCCATAGTGTCCTTAAATAGCTTTTTCCTCTTTGCCATGGTGGAGCAGTTAGAGTGGGATTGATTAAGTGTGTAGACAGACAGGTGCACATATTACAGGTAATGAGTGCAGAGTAGGAGGGCTTACTAAAGAAAAAAAATAACAGGTCTCTGAGAGCCAGAATTCTTGCTAGTTGGTAGGTGATCAAATACTTATTTCATACAATAAAATGCAAACTCATTATTTTAAAATAAAACAATATGATTTTCTGGATTTTTTTATTCTATGTGTCACAGTTGAAGTGTACCTAAGATAAAAATTACAGACCTCTCCAGTCTTTGCAAGTTGGAAATTTTGCAAAATCAGCAGTGTATCAAAAATTATCCTCTTCACTGTAGGTAGATAGATGTCAAACACCTATATAATGTCCCATACCCTACATATTCTAAGCTACAGAATAAATTGATGAATGAAGGTATCTCTTACCTTTGTTTCTTTAATAATTCTCTCTTTTTATGTCTTTTAGGTTCGCTTTTGAGGAATGTTGTGGGGTCTCCTTGTGGATAACGGCGGAAAGTAAAGTTTGCTTTATTTGTTATAATAAATTGGTGAAGGAGGGCTGTTGTCCGAGGGTGTTTTCATAAATAAAAATTTTTTTGTGGTTTTTTTCAATTTACTTTTACTGGATTAGTAATGGGGGTATCTCACAGATGCCAACCCATTACTAATACCAAGACTTTATGCCAGTGGGCAATTAATAGCTGGCGTCAACTCCATATGTTACCTCATATCCCCGCCCCCACCAGGGTAAGAGTATAAGCAGAGGCAAAGAGCCAGTATTTGCACATCTAATGGATGCTCCACTTCTGGGGTGGCTGCATCCTGCATTTTTGTAGGCTGGAAAGGGACCAACAACCATGGACCATCCCACTCTGAGAACAACAACCCCAACAGTCAGCTTCACCTTGGCTGGTGATCTAATTTGGAGGGAACAACATTTTTTATATTATTTAATTTTAAATAAATAATTTAAAAAAATACAGTGTGGTGTTACCTCTTTTTTGGATTATCAGCCAAGGTAAAGCTGGCAGTTGAGAGCTGCAGGACCCAGCTGTCTGCTTTAATTAAACTAGCTACAAAAAAATAGGAGGCCCCCTTGTTGTTTTTTTCATTTAATTATTTATTTTGTAACTAAATACAAGGAAAAACACCTTCAGTGCACACAAAAAAGGCACTAAAAAATTGCAAGCTTAGATTATCTAGGGAAGTGGGACATTATACGTATAGGTATGTGTGAGATCTATTTACGTATCCATCCATCCTATCTATTCATCTATCTGCCTAGATTTTGACAGTATGCAAAAGTTCATGTTGAAACGCTTGTTATCTGTCAGTGTGTCATTCGGGTGCCGCGTGTTTTTCTTGCACCCATTAACTTGTATTAGCAAGGTATGCTGGCACTCACAGCATGCTGTGTATTACCCTGAATGTGGAATTTTACATAGGAAAAAGTAGGAGATATGTTATGCCCCATTGATTTACATTGGTGTGAGAGCAATGCGATTTCTTATCGCATTGCACTTGCAGATTTATATGTAGATGGGACTAAACTTATACTGCAGATTGGTAGCTCTAATGTTCAGCAGAATCATCTCTCTTCCTCCTGTAGATTGTAAATACTCTTATGGTCAAGTAGGTTGCTCTCTCTCTTTCTACTGCAGTGGAAAAGCTATAAAAATAAGCTAGATCCTTTCACTCTTGCTCCTTTGGAGTGTAAGATCTTATGGTCAGAAGGGTCCTCTCTCTGTCTTTATTCCTCCTGTAGATTGTTAAAGCTTACGAACTGCAGGTATCTCTCTCTCCTGTAAAGTACAAGCTATTAAGATAAGCTGGGTCCTCTTATTCTTGCTCTCTCCTATAGAATGTATGCTCTGTTGGTCGGCGGGGTCCTGTCATTCTCGCTGTCTCCAAAAGAGTGTAAGCTATTATAGTCAAAAGGGTCCTTTCTCTGTCTCCTGTAGATTGTAAATAGGGATGATCGAATGCCGCAAATATTCGGCAACGCCCATATTCACCGAATAGGTTGCCACTATTCGACTATTTGCGAATATTCGAAGCACAATGTAAGTCTATGGGAAACCCGAATAGTTGCCGAATAGCAACTATTCAGGCTTCCCATGGACTTACATTGCACATCGAATATTCGCATAGCGGTGACCTATTTGTCGGATTTATTTGTGATATTTGTGATATTCGATCATTCCTAATTGTAAGCTTTTATAGTTACCAGGTATCTCTTTCTCTCTCTATTCTCTTAACAAATAATTACAAGCTTTCCAGTATTGAGTATTAAGTGAATTTATTCTCCATGAATCAAAATTTATGGAGAAAATTCAGCAGTTGGTGAATTCAAATTTCAAAGAAATCCCTCATCTCTAGTCTCTAACTGCCACTCACTGTTATTTGTCCAAACTGCTTTAAAATCTTCTGGTAATTCTAAGCATATGATAAACCTTCTCAAAACATCTTTTGTATATGCTTTTTTATAAAAAGACATCCTTGTATTACAAAAATTGCTGATTATTCAAATGGCTGACATGTAATCTATTTCCGTGCATCAGCCATTGCCGGACTAATGTTCAGATATCCATTAATTCTTTAGGAAAATTGGTATTTTGGCTGTTACTTGTGATGATTCAGCAATGCAGCCTTTAAAGAAAGTATAGCGTTCATGTGACTCACCGGCTGAAAATATTAAACAGCTCAACTTTAAATATAATGACTGTTCTTTTATACTTACTGGAGTGGCCATAAAAGCTTTATAAGGCTATGTCCGCACGTTGCGTCGGAGTACCTGCAGTTTATTCTGCACGTTTTCCTTCCCTTGGTTTTTGACCAAATGGCTTTTGACCATTTTTTAGCTCTAAAAACGCATGCGTATTTTCCGCGTTTTTAGTGCGTTTTTAGCGCTTTTTACCTGCGTTTTCACCTGCGTTTCTGCAGATGCATTTTTGAGATCAAGACACTGAGAAATAAAGTTGAATTAGTCAAAAAGAATGAAAAAAGAGAAAAAAAGTATAAAATTAACTTTTAATAAAATTATATGGGAAATTATCAATTTTAATGTAATAATAGTGGTTATGCACATTTTAACAGAAAAATAGCTAAAGTTTATTATTTTTTTACATTTAAATTTTCGGTTATTGTGTGTGTGTAAAGGAACATTAGAACCCATTAATTTTTGGCCAGAAAAGCATGCGTTTTTGGAGCCAAAAACCTAGTTGAAAAGCAGGTAAAAAGCATGAAAAACGCAGGAATTGTGATTTTGGTTGCTTTTTGCCATTTCTTATTGACTCCAATGTTAAGGAAACGCAGCAGAAATGGCAAAAACAACTGACATGCTGCTTCTTTTTCAGCATGGTTTTTGACCACAAATATGCAAATTAAACGCTGCAGAAAAAAATGCAAAGTGCAGACAGGATTTCTGCTTTTCCCATAGACTTTGCTGGAAATCAAAAACGCATGCGTTTTTGCACAAAAACGCTGCTGCCAAAAACGCTGCAGAAACGCGGTAAAAAATGCAACGTGCGAACATAGCCTAAGGCTATATGCAAATTAAACACTGCAGAAAAAAAAGCAAAGTGCAGACAGGATTTCTGTTTTTCCCATAGACTTTGCTGGAAATCAAAAACGCTGCTGCCTAAGGCTATGTTCGCACGTTGCATTTTTTACCGCGTTTCTGCAGCGTTTTTGGCAGCAGCGTTTTTGATTTCCAGCAAAGTCTATGGGAAAAGCAGAAATCCTGTCTGCACTTTGCTTTTTTTTCTGCAGCGTTTAATTTGCATATAGCCTTAGGCTATGTTCGCACGTTGCGTTTTTTTACCGCGTTTCTGCAGCGTTTTTGGCAGCAGCGTTTTTGTGCAAAAACGCATGCGTTTTTGATTTCCAGCAAAGTCTATGGGAAAAGCAGAAATCCTGTCTGCACTTTGCTTTTTTTTCTGCAGTGTTTAATTTGCATTTAGCCTTAGGCTATGTTCGCACGTTGCGTTTTTTACCGCGTTTCTGCAGCGTTTTTGGCAGCAGCGTTTTTGTGCAAAAACGCATGCGTTTTTGATTTCCAGAAAAGTCTATGGGAAAAGCAGAAATCCTGTCTGCACTTTGCTTTTTTTTCTGCAGCGTTTAATTTGCATATTTGTGGTCAAAAACCATGCTGGAAAAGAAGCAGCATGTCAGTTGTTTTTGCCATTTCTGCAGCGTTTCCTTAACATTGGAGTCAATAAGAAATGGCAAAAAGCAACCAAAATCACAATTCCTGCGTTTTTCATGCTTTTTACCTGCTTTTCAACTGCGTTTTTGGCTCCAAAAACGCATGCTTTTCTGGCCAAAAATTAATGGGTTCTAATGTTCCTTTACACACACACAATAACCGAAAATTTAAATGTAAAAAAATAATAAACTTTAGCTATTTTTCTGTTAAAATGTGCATAACCACTATTATTACATTAAAATTGATAATTTCCCATATAATTTTATTAAAAGTTAATTTTATACTTTTTTTCTCTTGTTTCATTCTTTTTGACTAATTCAACTTTATTTCTCAGTGTCTTGATCTCAAAAACGCATCTGCAGAAACGCAGGTAAAAAGCGCTAAAAAAGCACTAAAAACGCGGAAAAAACACATGCGTTTTTAGCGCTAAAAAATGGTCAAAAGCCATTTGGTCAAAAACCAAGGGAATGAAAACGTGCAGAATAAACTGCAGGTACTCCGACGCAACGTGCGGACATAGCCTAAGAGTTCTACTTCAAATGACAAAAATTATCATAAAACTTCATTAAAGAATTGCAATATAATAAACCTCGGTGGAATTTCACCAAGGTTTGCAAGAGTGTATTAGTTTTTGTGAAACACTTAGCAGGATAATTTAACCATATGAAGATTTACAACTTTTTGTTTTGTTTATTTATTATTATTTCGCTTATTAAAGAAGTCAGGCATTATTTTCCACATTTACTGTGATTTCGTTCTTTGTGGGATTACTCTCTCTTTTATTCAAAGAGTTGACTGTTGAGAAGAAAAGTTGTGGGAGTCAGAACAAAACATTTTGATGTGTCATTGTAGGTTTGTGCCAACACTGTGTAGCAGCTGGAACAAAAAAATATTCCAAAATTTGAGTTGCTATGTTATTGAACTGTCGCTGAATCCAGCTGTGAGTACATCATCAATCATTTTAGTGGCAAGGAAGGCTTTGTGCCAGGGAGAAGACTTAGATTTTGTTGCATATATTAATGTTTAAACTTTACAAGTAGTCTAAAACTATTGCCATAATTAAGGAATAATACACAAATGTGGTTAATGATCATTTGCTAAATTATTAATTTTACAATGTGATAATTGAATTAGAAACTTTAGAATATTAAACAACAAATGTGCATGTCAATCTATTTTGTCTTCCATACATAAACTAAAGGATTGAAGGGTAAAAAAATCAATGAAGTACAAGTTTGCTTCTTTTTTTATCTGGTTGAACTATCTCTAGGGATGAGTGAACACGTGGATGTTCGGGTTGTCCAGGTTAGGTTTTAACTTTCTGAAACACAAAAAAGGACATTCAAAGGAACCATTATGAAAAATTAATGGTAAATACAGGCCACTCCCAATACATTATAGAGTGCCACTAAAAGAGAACAGGGAGCATACAATAGCCTATAATATATGTAAGAAACAATCAAAAAAAGTCCTCTTTGTGAAAGTAGAAAAACCTTTATTAATTACATGGTTTTATAAAATATGTACAAGTGGAAACTTATTATTAAAAAGTAGAAAAAAAAAGATTATCATTGTACACACAGGTGAATATGGAAGAGTTCCAGAGAACACCACCAGTCAGTGGATTCAGGAATAGGATTCAACCCATATACAAATAAAAGGTCATCTAGATGTCAAGTATTAAGAAGATATTGAATTTAGGCCGTATTAATATCAGTGAATCACTAATAGTGACAAATACCCCTGTAAATACACATCAATAAATTCCAGTGAATAGGAAAGATATTAATGCAGTGTGCCCAGGAGTCAAACTGACAAGGCACCACAGATCCAAAGGGCTGGTTATTGCTTACCCATCTTGAATGCAGTGAGTGGTGGAAACGCACCCCAACGCATTTCGTAATCTTCCTCGGGGGGGTTAACTTTAGTTAAAAGTTTGGTTCAGGACCCAAATGTGACCCAAACTTGACCCCAGACGGTGATCCCCGTGTACATCAATGGAGACCAGAACTTTGTTACTGTAAAATAGTTATAGTAAGGGCTAGGGGGCTGCAAAAAATAACAAGCGTGAGAAATTCCAGGTCTGTCACTGACTGAGACTGACCTATGGGACCTCGTTCTCAGAAAGAGGCTCCATAAGAATTGATGGGCATCATGGGACAGTACACCATTGGATTACGTCGGAACTTTGAGGATTTATCTTTAATTAATAAATTAGTAAATGAACGAGTGTGGGGGAGTTTTTATTCAAATAAACTATTTTTTTACTCTGTGTGTGCTTTTTAACTGTACACTTACAGGTTAGTAATGAGGGTGTATGATACACACCTCTCCATTACTAACCCTTGGCCTTGATGCCAGCTGTTAATTCACAGTGAAGATCAACCTCAAAAGTATTATCCCAATTGTCACCAGACCAGGACAATCGGGAAGAAGCAGGCAAAGTGCCAGAATTGGCATATATAATGGATGCGCCACTTTTGGAGCGGAGATGGACTTCTATTTTTAGACTGGGAAGGGCCAAATGATCATGAGTGTTCCCAGCCTAATAAAACCAGCCCACAGCTGTTTTACCTTGGATAATTATCAAAAATGGGGAGAGCCAACACCATTTTTTTTTTATTATTAAAGTAAATAATTTTAAAGAATGACATGGTGTTCCCCTCTTTTTTGATAACCAGCCAAGGTAAGGCAGACAGCGGGGGGATGCAGTCCGCAGTTGTCATGAGGTGTGATGGGATCACTAGGAGCCAGGGAGCTTAAACTGGCCCTCAGACTAGGAGAACCCTCCCTGATCTTGATCCCAAAGATACACCTGAAGGTGGCGATGTTTGGACTGCTTTCCTTACCCTACCTCTTCAACAATTATGGTCTAGTGGCCCCTCCTCCACACAGGAGAGGGATGAAAAAGGAATGATTATACCCATACAAATAAACAGATGAGGAAAAAACAAAACTCAAACTTACAACAATCCTTCACAGAGGTATAGACAATACGTGATCAGGAGGAAACTAAAGGATGAGGAAATAAGCAGATAACAAGAGTATTTTCACAACACACCAAAAAGCACACAGAATATCAAAGCACATGGGCCAGGATGACAAATGCTATCATCAGCATGGGAAACCAGGTGCCACCATCTTAAAAAAAGTTGAGGCGACTGTGATACGTCTCTTGCAACATGTGACTCAAGCAGTAATCCCAGGCTAGCAGAAATTAGCTCTTGCAAGCCTGATTACTAACAACAGCACAGCTGGTCGATGCCTGAGCCTGTCTGTCCATTTAAAAAAACAGTATTGTAAGGAGTGTCTGACTCTACTGTGTGAACAGCGTCAAAAGAAGTCCTGACACTCGGCAAGTTTTGAGCCAGACACCATATGATAGTTATGAAAAATATCGGAAACTCCATGTGATTTTTATTTGATTGATTTATTTTGTTCACAGCTTACAGACATCTTCCCCAAGCTTGTTAATTGGCCATTCAACAATATTTATTCAGCACTGGAACAGCACCAAAAGTCCAAGCTCCATGTAAAGTATATGTTCAGGCTCGAGCTCCCCAATTATCTCTCTCAGGACTTATGCTATAACATGCAGAGTATATATATGATCATGCTGTCTAATCAGCATCTTGCTACGTCACACGAGTGAGGCAGTAGATTATCTCGGTAAGACCGGTGTCACACTTGCGAGTGACTCGCGTGTATCTCGTGCGAGTCCCGTGTTGCATCATCCGGCACAGACTCACACTCTCCTCACAGCAGCAACTCGGTTGCATGCATCTCTATGCCACCGACCCGCTCCTGTGAGCAGAGTGTGAGTCCATGCCAAGTGATGCAACGCGAGACTCGCACGAGATACACTCGAGTCACTCGCAAGTGTGACACCGGTCTTGCCGAGATAATCTACTGCCTCACTCGTGTGACGTAGCAAGATGCTGATTAGACAGCATGATCATAGCATAGGTGTACCTTAGTCTGACCTCATAAAGGGCACTGTGTTTGAAACCAAAAAGAAAGCTGGTAAGAAATGGGCTTGGGAATTTTTTAAAGAAGTTGTGAAGAAATTTCTAGGTAACAATAAAGGTCCAAAATTTATGTTCACTTTGGGGAACATGCTGAAACATTTTAAAGCTGTAGTTTGTCTGATGACTTTGAAGTTACATTATTTACATTCCTAATCAGACTACTTTCCCGGGAGCCTTGGTGCTTCATCAGAATATCAAGGAGATGGAATGACAATACCAAGGTAGATGCAGCCTGAACATGATGGGGGACTCCTGATGGAAGATATACAGAGAAGATCCGCAGGCCTTCTATAAGAGAAAAGTTATCAAGAGAAGCTTTGAAAAGATAAGGAAAAGGTGCAAGAATCAATTTTCTTTTAAGTTGCAAAATTAATGTTCAAGAAATTTATATATATATTATTGTGTACATTTTTTATTACAATGAAAAAAAATCTTGCTCATCTTGTTTGTGCACAATTTCATATGTGTTTTGTTCAAAAATTCACATGTGATGGTTTATACAGAAGTGTTTTTTAAAAAAATTCAGGGCATAAGAAAACATACGAGTTCGCCATTGGATTTTAAACAGAGTTCATAAACTCAAATTCTGTATACCTGTGTAATTATTCTTCTGTAAATGCACACACTACATTTTCTAAACAGAATAAATTACATAACAATAAACATGTACTAGAAAAGGAAGACTCAGCTTTTCCAGTGATTTTGTTCATCTAAATAAAAAATTATGAATAGGTGAACATAAACTGTATTTGTTCTCCGTGGAAGGATGGACAAGTCTACGGAACAACAAATGTAAACCATAAAAAAATGACTGTCTGCTTGTAAAAAGAAAATAAAATAAACAGCACATCAGAATGAGGAAATGCTGATGTGAAGATGTGAAGTTCATGCTTAACACAATGATTTTACCGTGCTTACATAACCACAGATTTAAATGTAAGCAGTAATTTAAAAATATTTCAAGAGAAATGATCATCACAAAAAGAAGAGCTACTCATTCATACTAAGTTATACCTATCAAAACTACTGTCAATTCCAAATTCATTCTATGGCAAACTGTTATTCCCTTCACGACCTTGGAAGTATATATATATATGTCCTAGGTTGTGTCCCCCTTGTAACCGTGGGCTCCGGTGGCAAGCAAAGTGTAATTTCTGCACATGTCTGCTGATCTAATCAGCAGATATGTGTGGCTAATGGCTAACAGGTGCTAGTGGATCAGAGATACCACTCAGATCACACTTTTAAAATCTGATAGCGCAATTTAAATGACTGCAGAAGGGATAGCACCAATGTCCGCCACCATCACGGGGCACTGATGTGTTGCCATAGTAGAGTGGGGTCAGCTGATAACTCCTGACACTACCATGACATATTTCCTGTGAGAGCCGACAGAGTGCCGAAACTCACAGGAAAACTGCATTTCTGCTGATCAAAGAGAAGCTGCTCTGATCAGCAGAAATGCACAGGGGATCAGACTGTAGTGTCATGTGTTCTATTGATTTAGAAAAACAAAATGATGATTACTCTTTAAGTGATAAGACCACTGTCCTAGTGTATACTACACAGGGTGAAAATAATGCCGACCTCACTTTGCTGACCACCCTTTACACAGCCCCCTGCGGCCTTGTCTTTCAAATAGTACTGCAAGTGCATTGTCTTATTTTCTTCTTCTGTTATCTTTAATCTGTGCTGTGAGTTCCAGCCACTAGTAGGCCTCTGACATGTGGTGTGACATTGGAGACATAGTCAGTGCCATTAGCAGCTTAACTCATGATATCTTGAAATGCGGCATGAAATAAGAGAGTTCCTAGGTGTTGGAAGCACTAACATTAAGTGAAGATGCTAGGAAAATCTGAAATGGATAACACATGCATGGTGTCAAAGCAAAGAAGGGGCAGGGTAGAGTTGCACCGAGGACGGCATTGCAGGTCAGGAGAGGAGTGAAAAGTGAGGAACGCTGGTGTAAAGAATTAGTTTTACTTAAGCTGCTAATTAATTACATTAACCATGCTCAACTTTTCTATTTTTATTATTATTTTTGCCCATCTCTGAAGCTTTTATTTAAATTCTTGGGTATGTGAATAAATATGCATCCTGAAAGTAAAAATAAATGAAGTATAGGGAATTACTTATGACTGAGTTCTATACAACCGGACCGCTTTTCCAGACCATCTATATCAGTTAGGACTAGTGATGAGCAAACCCGTGGATATTCAAGTTTGGCAAACCAGCACTAAATAAAAAAAATCGGGTTCAGCAGCTGACTTTGGCCCTGGACAACAAACCCTATACAAGTCAATGGAGTCAAGAAGTTCTGAGCTGTAAAATGTCCATAGTAAGTGAAAGGGGGCTACAAATAAATAGAAGCTAAATGAAAGTAATAACAGAATACTTATTAACCGTGTTTCCTGGAGGATCACACTGCAATCAGACTATTTTTGCAGGCCTGCTATTTGAGGTTCATCAATATTCGCTGCATCCCTAGCCCACCTGCAGTGCCGGTGTCTGTGATTTTTTGCAGATTGCTATACACATCCTCCATCCTTATTCTGTGATTAGTTGCAGTCAGTTTGCTGTATGGTAGATTAAAAAGAAAAAAAAAATAATTTAAAAAAATTACATAAACTTGCACAATATTTTGATAGCCAGCTCAGGTAAAATAGACAGCTACAGCCCTCACCTGTGAGCTTTACTGTGGCTGGATATTAAAATAGAAGGGATCATACAGTGTTTTTTTAATTAGCTTTACTTTTTTAATAACCAACCATAGTAAAGCAGAGAGATGGCGGCTGTCGTTATCAGGATGGAAAGGGACATGGATATTGCCCACCCCAGCCAAAAAATACCAGCCTTCAGCTGCACAAAATTGGCGCATCACATCAGATGTGCCAATCCTGGTGCTTTACCTGGTTTATCTCTCTTTCCCTGGTGCGGTGGCATTCAGGGTAATATAAAGGATTTATAATAGCTGTGATTTGTCAAAAATGACAACTGCCATAAAGCCTTGGATTTGTAATGGAAGGCATCTATTAGACACCCGAATTACTAATCCAGTAAGTGAAAATAAATAAAACAAGCAAAGAAAAAATCCTTTATTTGAACTAAAATACACACACCCTTTGTCATCCCTTTATTAACCCCCAAAACATCCTTGCAGATCCAATTAAATCCATAGAGAGTCCCACGATGATTTCGGCTCAACTACATTCGAAAGATTAAACAATTAGCACCAAATTGTGTCACACAAGGGGGTATGAAACAAAGTGTCTAATGATGACAATGCATCACTATCATCCCTATGAAATAATATGGAAAAAGGCTATTGAACAACAAACATGTATACCCTATAGAAAAAAATCTAAAATGTATAAAGTTTATTAATATATAGAATATAAAAAGACAAGGTAAAAAGAAAGGCATGCAGTGCAAACAAGCACCACAAGGACGGCATAGCAAGGGGACAGAAAAAGAACAATATGAAAATATTTCTATGGGGTATACATCCGTAATATGCAATGAGAGAAAACATATCCGCTCTCTGCAGGCAGTGGGAATCACTCACGGCCGATGGGGACCCGGTTGTGAGTAGGTGACATCACTCAATTCACCTGAGGTCACACTTTGGCTCCCCCGCTGCCCTCAGTGAAAGCGCTGCCTGACTGTTGAATTCACAGTTTGGTTCTCTCATTCCTAGTCAGGACTTGACAGTTTTCTGAAACAGCAGCTTTTATTTTTTTTTTTTTCATCAGCTCATGTATCACATGAAGAATATTTTATGAATGTTCATTATTACGCAATGTTATATTTCGCCTGTTGTGATTAATTCAAGGAAATTGTACAGCTTCCATGGTGAGAGCTGATTATCTGGAAAGTATGAAACCATTAACATTGTGTAACTGGCAACCATGACTGCTTCAATAAAGGAGCTTGCCATTTTTAGATTGTACCTTTATGACGTGAAGGTAATATTTTAGGGTTCTGCAGTTACCTATTTGAATCCCAAAAAGACTTGACTATTACATAGAATCTTGAGATCATCTTTAATCATTCTCTTTTCAATTAATTCTCCAAAATGATAATCACTCTTCATGCTTAAACTGGTAGATTAAAACTACTATCTCTGAAGTACGTGTCCGGTCTCAGTGTGAGCACTTGGGAGCAGTAAGGCCGCACTCACATCAGTGGTATTTTGCCGCAAAACTGGATCCGTCATCAATGCGTTTCAGTTCCATTCATTTACAGTGGAATCGCGGCAGGATGCATGACATGTGGCTTTGTATGCAGCACGCAACTGCACATGACCGCATCTTGCCGCAATTCCATTGTAAATGAATAGAACTGAAACTCATGTATGACGGATCCAGCTTTCCGGCAAAATACCGCTGATGTGAGCGCGGCCTAAGTTGATAACATTCTTCAGAAAAGGCTCATATTCAACTTTGGACACAAATTAAAAAAAAATACAAATAAATATTTTTTTGAATATAGTGCTAACATATTCCGCAGCACTTTACATACAACAGTATCACTGTCCCCATTGAGGCTTACAATCTAAATTCCCTATCTGTATCTATAGTGGGAATAAAATGTAACAGGCATAAAAAAGCAGATATGCTGTTGTCCCTCCCATTCCCACAAAAAAGTAAATTACCTATTTATTTTTTTTAATCATCATAAAGTCCTTCTGGCATAAAATTGCACTGCCATAGTATTCAATTAATAGTTACAGAGGCTGCAGTTTCAGCTGCTTGTAACGGTCCTTTTTCTATGTAGGCTGCCATGGAACCAATGATCTGAATTATTAATGCCTAGTTTAAGCACCGTAAGACTTTTGTAACTGAGGAAGTTTAACAAAATAACACTTTTTAATCTCTTTGAGTTTAATATTTAGGAAATGGATTTGTGTGCTTAAAGTTCAAAAGAATGGAAGAAGGGGGTCAAATAAAATTGACATACACTTTATCTTTACTGAAAGCTGTACAAGTAGGCTGGAAAATTAAAGTCCGAGAACATTAACAATTTGAAAACCCCCATATTAATGAAATAGAAAAAGAAATATTAAATTTAATGTACTTTCAATCTGCAAAAAAACTGTGGAAAAGGTAATGAAAGTCATAGCTTCACTTGGTTCTGCATAAAATGAGAAAGCTTTAAGTCATCCACTATAATTAGTTTGAGAAGGGATTTTTACATTCTGAAAAATAAGGATAACAAAAGCTGCCTCTGTTCAGGTAAAATTTATATTATGCACACCACATACTGTTTTGTAGAACAAGGATTTGAGATTCAGTTATTCCTAACATTTAGGGGGACTTAGCTGCATTACCTAGAATAGCAAAATGGCTAGAAAAGTAGCAAAATAACAAAATTAGGCCAGATTCTTTAAATATTTTTAGCCAGCAAAGGTATGGAAGCATTATCAGGTTTTATTCCAATGCTGTGAACATATTGACTAGAAAAAGTACACAGCACCTGAGCACCGTATAGGTGTTGAGGTCTATAGAGCCATAATACAGCACTGTAGTTATCCAGGGGCTTGACATATAGATTCTGACCATATTCTATCAGTAAATATATTATGACTAGTGATGGGCGAGCATGATCACTATTCCTTGATACTTGATTGAGCATTAGGGTGCTCAAAATGCTTGGTACTCAGTCAAGTATCTAACAGATGCTTGACATGCTTGACGCCCCACTTTGCTCTCCCTCTCCCCTCCCCCTCTCCTCTTTACCGGAATTATGCATTTCTCATTGACTTACATTATACTTGTTACTCTAGTTAAGCCCATGGAAACATCCAACCTGCTCGATTTGAGTGCTGAGAACTTGAGCATTTTAGTACTTGCTCATCACGCTATATAAAGATCTTTTTCACTAACAACTATACATTAATACATTAAGAGGCATAGTACTCTATAGCAAGTTGCCAAAATGACATCTGATTGTAGCATTGTACAGGCTTCACCCTATTTTGTTTGTAAGCACTTGAGTCAATCTATTTTAGGTCAATATATTTATATACAACTGTATATTTGTTTCTGAAAGTACTTTTAAAACTGTACTTTTCACACCACAGATAATTGTTGAATTCTTGAACTAACCTTTACCAGGACCTTAGGCTATGGAATTAATTCACAGATTTACAAATACAGGGTGTTCCTAAAGGTGCTGCTAGCTTCCACCCTTCCTGCTGTGATGTGGATCTCTGGGAGGACACAAACTGTCACAATTTGTCCTACCTCAGGCATTATGCAGCACTAGTCTCTTAGTATAAGTGCTGCTCTGCACCTCCTTGTGTCCTCTAATCTATCACTATTTACAGATGTGCACATCATACAATTTTCTTCGCAACAGGAGTATGGACCAAAGTTAGTGACTGGCCAACAAGCCTTTACTATATCGTAGAAAGATATATCGCTTTTGTCATATAACTGAATTATGTAGGAAGTATAACTTTACACAAGTGATGAATAAGTACTAAAGTGCTTAAGTGCTTATTACTTAAATCAACCCGCTTGATTCGAGTAATCAGTATAAAGGAAGTCTATGGGGAATGTGAGCATTTTTCTGACATACCCTGCTAAAGGGCTGGGGAGGCCAGAAAAATGCATGGAGAAGACGCCTGGACACATCTCTGACTCAGAGGTCGCTACTGGGAAGTAAAAAAATTAAATAATTAAAACAAAAAAGTGTGGGGTCACCCCCATTTTTTATAACCAGCCAAAGTAAAGCAGACAGCTGCAGGCTGATATTACCAGGCTGGGGATGCTTATCAAAATTTGGCCTTTCCCAGCATAAAAACAGCAGCCCACAGCTGCCTCAGAATGGGCACATCCATTAGAGTTGCATCACCCAACTCTTTCCAATTGCCCTGGTGAGGTGGAAATCAGGGTAAAAAGGTAATGGGGTTAATGTCAGGTATGTAAAATCAGCTGGCTTCAAGCCTAGGGGTTAATAATAGAGAGGAATCTATCAGACTCCTCCATTACTAACCTAGTAATTGTAAAGCTAAAAAAAGCACACACAGGAAAAAAATAGATAATTTGAATAAATACTAGCCCACACTTTCCCTTGTTCACCAATTTATTTAAAAAAAAATTTCAACTATGCACAAATGTAATCCATGATAAACTACTGCAACTCCAGCGACTGTGATTAACAGTAAAGTATGGGAATTTATAGGCACCAGGTGATGATAACTTGCATCAGAGCTGCCAGTCTCACTGAGTGTATTGTTGAACCGGCAGCTCTGATGAGTATTGTCTATCACAGCTTTCTGCTTTTCCTTAGCTAGTTATCAAAAATAGGATATACCGCACACTGTTTTTTAAATTATTTATTTATTAAATTAAACTAGGCTAAAAGCACCTTTTAATGCCACATTAAAGGCACTAAAGGGTGCAAATATACAACCCTCCCTTTATGCCTACTCTAATTTAAGCTGTTCCTCCTACATCAACTCTCCCTGAACTGCAGTATGCCATGCATCGCAAACCTGGTTTCTTATAAGACCAGTTGATGGAATGCAGCCGGACAATCACAGTAATGCTAGTAGCAAACTTTTCTGGTGCATTACTGTGATTTACAGGCAATTCCCTCATGTTTAGTGACTGAAAAACAGACAGAAAACATGGCATGAACTCTAACATAGCACCTAATCACCCACGATAGATACAAGCTTGTCCGAGCACCGGATGCTCAATCATGTATCAATAAGTGGTGAGCACACTCACTCATCACTACTTTACACAGGTCAAGTTTACCTTATTGTTTGCAATGCAAACCTTCACTTTGCAGGAAGGCTAACTATCTCTAACATATAAAATAGGACTTTTCATAACTTTTAGTATGATAAACTAGCTAGTTCCTGCTAAAGTAGCTCAATAATTGAGCAAAACTTAGTTTCCTATTTTTATTCTTCCTTTCTGTTGCAGAGATCTTACCATAGAGTTTAGGGAAATAAATGTGGAACAATAACCCTTAACAAAGGGGGTGTTAGCAGATATTGTTCTCTGAAGGAATTTACTTGTTCCTCCTTCATTATATTACCCACTCATAAGAGACTAGTGTAATACAGGATAAAATAAAAAGGAAACTACCAGAATTGGTCAAAGCCAGATTTTTCACTGTGATCTAATCTTATAACACTGAGATCTCCACATTTCCAGGGATTACCGTCATTACAGCATCAGAAGTTGAGGGTAGGGGAGCTGTCATTAAATATAATGCTTTTGATCTATCCTATGTATTTTGGAATGATGCTCTAATATTAGGAATGGATTCAAAATGTTGTATGTAATAAACGCTTCTAACACAAACACCCTCATCACTGCTTGCACGCTGCAGCTCTCCTCCCTAGAGATGAGCGAAAAGGTTCACCAATTTCAAATTCGGTAAGAGTTTTGACACGCTCAACTCTGGCTCAGATTTCCAAGCACTTTTATCAAAAGTCAGTAAAATTTGCTTTTGTTCAGTAACTGTTCGCAGATTTTCTAACACATTACTATTAGTTTGGCTATGATATGATGCAGTATTAGATAGCTAAAAATTGCTATTTCATTATCTAAATAGTGGAAAGTCAGTCTTCCAGCTAAAAATGTCTATTTCCTCATATGATGTTCATTTTGTGACCCACCTAAAAATTGCTATTTCATTATCTAAATATTGCAAAATATTTTAATGGCGCTCAGGAAAAACTGCCCCCCCAGGGTCATAAATTCTCTGAAGTTTCAGTTATGCGGGTAGCTCAGGCCCTGGAGATGACAATCCGGGTTGGTTTTTCCAGTCCCCGGCCACGTGATTGTTGCTATACACTGTATAATGGTGATGATGTGAAAGTTAATGCAGCGCCTGCAAAAAAATTATTTCCCTCCCATCTCACATGATCAAGCATGTGAGATGGGACAGAAATGTCCTCTCCCGGTCCTTTGGTGTGACCAAAATCACTCTCAATCCCCCTTCTCTTCCTGATCATCTAAAATGCTATCGCTCTACCAAGGTGGCTTTCTCATGGGTGAGAATGTGCACTTGGTTTGCCAATATGCATGAGATTTGCCCGCCACGCCACCTTTCCATCTTGTCTGCTATTTGCCATCCACCTTAGACTGATATAAGTCTTTAGGTCTTGTTTGTTTTAATGTTTTGTTTATTGAAGCAAAAAATAAGAATACACAGTCAACAGAAATCACAGTCTTAACTAATATTATTGCAACTGTATCGTATGCTTCCCCTTGTATCTGCATAACTCAGACTACTTGTGTGCTGTCTGAGCTTATCCAGATAATAGACTTAGCCATCCAGCTGTGGGAAAGTCCGATCCAGATTATTAGCCTGGTTTCTGGATTAATATGAAACAATTTTTAACAGCAAGTACCATGGGAATTAGGGGTAGGGGGGGTAGCTAGAATCTAGAAGAGCGAATTTATATCGCATGAAATTCAGTTAAGGGATTAGAGTTAATGGGTTCAAAAGACGGAGAAAGAAGGGGAAGAGATAGAAGAGAAAGGAGAAAGGAGAGGATTTTGGTCTTGGGTCCACTCATTTCGTGGTTGGGATGGTCCGACAGCTGTCCTTCATCTCATTGGAGGGGGGTAGGATGACTCACATTTCCCTATGTTGCCGTCTGCGAAGTAACTACTGAGAATTGGGGATTAGACTTATAGGCTTGCCAAGCCTTCCAAACCTGGTGGAAAGGGAGCACATTCTGACGTGAAAGGGCCGAAAGTTCTTCAACATGATATAATTGATCAATCTTCAGCAAGAGCTGCGTGAGAGTGGGAATTTTCGTTGTGCGCCACAATTGGGCAATGAGAAGTTTACAAGCTGAGCCTACAAATGACGCTAGTTTCGAAGTAGCTTTATCTTTAGGCCACATTGGGAAGTTCAGAAGCATTTGTCTAGGGTCCAGGAACCCCTTTTTGCCTGTGAGGTCAAATATTAACTGTGATGCTATCCGCCAGAAGGTCTGGATAATCGGACATTCCCACCACACATGTAAATATGTTACCTTGTCCCTCTCGCATCGCCAGCATTGATCTGAGGTGGAAGAGCTCCACGTACTAGACGAGGTGGGGACAATGTACCATCTCGCAATCACTTTGAAGGAATTCTCTTGAACTCTCACACAACATGACGGACCGTGTGAGGCATTATAAATTTGGCTCGTTTGTAGATCGGTAAATGTAGTTTTCAGGTCCCTTTCCCATCTTAGTATATATGCTCTCTTTACCACCAGTTTTTTTGTAAGCAGGGTATGGTATAGATTAGAAAGAATTTTTCTGGGGGCCCGGGTTTGCATGCAGAAAGATTCAAATGTAGTTAAAGGTCTGTCGAGATGGGTATGAGGTAATAATGGGTGGATCACATGTTTTAATTTCGTATGATGGAGAAATGTGAGCCTAGCGAGGAGGGGGTTCGTACCCATCTCCTGTTCAGATATCAAAGAGCCATCCACCAAAAGATCAGCTAACGGAACATTCACATTGGTCAGGAATGTGGCCTTCGTGGACGCGGCTTGATTTATATCAGTGTCTAGTATGTCTGAAACTTGGGTTAGAGGGGAAAGAGGTGGGGCCAATATCTCCCTATTTTCCTTCCATTTGTGCAAAAGAGTTCTCGTTAGTTCATTTGTAATGGTTCTTTTATCTTTCTGGTTAGGAGGGGAAAGTAACATAGCTCGTAGAGGGGTGGGGGCTAAGTATTCTTCTATAGATATCCATAATTTACTCGGTGGGCGTCTGATCCAGTCTACCGTTCTGGAGAGGACGGCGGCTTGGTAATATAATGATATATTGGGTAAACCCATGCCCCCTTTGTCTTTTGGAAGGTTCAATGTTTGAAAGTTGATTCTTGGTTTATGTTTATTCCAGACATAGTTGGAGATTAAAGAGTTACATTGAGAAAGAAAAGCTGTGGGGATTGGTATGGGTAACATTTGAAAGAGGTAGATAAACTTTGGGAGTATAATGCTTTTAATTAAGTTTTTCCGGCCCATCCACGAAAGAAAGGGAGCCTTCCACGAGGCTATTTGTGCGGTAAGATTAGGAAGAAGGGGCTTGTAATTGAGATCAAACAAGGACTTGAAGGTTTTCCCTAGTTTATTGCCTAGGTATGTTATGTGACTATTTGGCCATCGAAAAGGAAACGAGTTTTGGAGAGACTTTGTAACTTTACTGGCGATATTAATGCTTAATGCTTCTGATTTAGATAGGTTAATTTTGAAGTTAGACCAGTGGCCATATTCCTCTAGTAATTTCATAAAGGCAGGGAAACCCCTTTCCGGCCTGGACATTACCACCAACAAGTCGTCGGCAAAGGCGGCAGACTTGTGGTGAACTCCCTGCAGGTTGAACCCCTCGATTTCCCGGTCCTGCTGGATGGAAGTTAGCAGTGGCTCCATGACCAAGACAAAGAGTAGGGGGGATAAGGGGCATCCCTGCCTTGTGCCATTTTTAATGTCGAGGGGGTCGGTGAGAGTATTATTTATCTTAATCCTGGCCGTGGGGGATGTGTACATCTGTAGGATTGCGCGTATGGTATCTGGAGGAAAATGGAAGGCCTCCAACGTCCCCTGCAAGAAGGTCCAGTCCACCCTGTCAAACGCCTTCTCAGCGTCCGTTCCCAGCAGCACCAGAGGCAGAGGGTCCTGGCGTGTTGCATTAAGTTTATTACTCTTAGCGCGTTATCCTTCCCCTCTCTACCTCTAACAAACCCCGATTGTTCAGGGGAGATGAGATCTGGAAGGATACCCGCCACTCGGTTAGCAATTAAGCTAACATATATCTTTAGGTCCACATTCAAGAGTGAGATGGGCCTATAGTTTCCACAACACTCCAGATCTTTCCCGTCTTTGTGTATTAATGATATATGCGCCTCTAGTGCTTGCTTGGGTATAGGATCGCCGTGTAGTAGAGCGTTGCATGATGCTAAGAGGTGTTCCCCCAGGATGTCAAAATTTTTTTTATAATAGATAATGGGAAGGCCATCTGGACCTGGAGCCTTCCCCATGGGGCTCCCGGACAGGATGGACTGAACCTCAGCTCGAGAGAACGGTTTTCCCAGGGTCGCCTGCTGTATTTTAGAGAGTTTCGGGAGATTTAATTTAGCTAAGTAGTTTTGTATACCACATTTCCTCTTGTCCCTTTCCGTTGCCGACTCCTCTGGCCGAATTTGATATAAATTTTTATAAAAACGAAGGAATTCATCCGAGATTTGGGAATAGTCTTGCGTACGATGACCCTGTGAAGTTTTAATTGCATGTATAAAAGTGCGAGCCTGTCTTTTTTTTATCAGGGACATCATAAGTTTAGAGGCTTTATCCCCATGGAGGAACATACGATTCCTCCAACCGAGATAAAATTTAGCCGACTGTTTATTGAGCATATCCCTAAGTTCCACACGTTTCGCAGTCAGTTGTTCTAATGTCTGTTGGGATAGGGACTTTTTATGCTGAGCCTCCAACGTGGCAATCTCAGCATACAAAGTCTGCAAGAACGATTTCCTCTACTTGTTGAGGTATGAGGAAATGGAGATCAACTCTCCCCTAATGACCGTCTTATGCCCTTCCCACAACATTGGGGCCGCAATATCTTGTGTCTTGTTCTCTGCAAAATAATTACGGAGACATTCAGATATGCGTTTCTTATTTTCTTCCGAGGAGAGAATTGATTCATTCAATCTCCACGTACGGTGAAGCCAATACGGCCTCAGGAGTGAGAAACTGACTGAGACATAAGCATGGTCGGAGTAAGGTGTTGATTGGATCTCTGAGTCATTGACATTAGGTATTAGATGCCTAGGTAGAAAAATGTAGTCTAGTCTGTGGTATGATTTATGAGGATTAGAGAAGAATGTAAAATCTTTAGTTGTGGGGTGTTAGTAGCGCCATATATCTATCAGAGAGAGGGAAAGGAGAGAGCATTTAATCCGAGATAGGTCCCTTAAAGAGAGGTGACTTTTTTTTGCAGTGGAGTCCAGTTTAGGTTCCAAAGCCACATTAAAATCACCGCACAATATTGGAGTACCTTCTGAAAAAACGCGGAATTTTTTGAGTGTGGACATCAACCAACGAATCTGTTTGACATTTGGGGCATATACATTCCCTAGGGTTACCATAGAGCCGGCTAATATACCCTTAACGAAAATGAACCGGCCCTCTGGGTCAATAGCGACATCTTGAGCTAGGAAGGGTATATCTTTAGCCAGGGCTATGGAGACCCCTCTAGAACCTTTGCGTGGGGAGGGGGCATGGAACCAGGTGTTGTAGTGTGCTTTGTTAAAGCTTGGGATTTTGCCTTCGCGGAAATGTGTTTCTTGGAAGAATATCATATCTGCGTGCTTCTTTTGTAGGCTATGTAGAGTCTGTGACCTTTGTATGGGGGAATTTAACCCATGTGCATTGAGGCTTATCACCGTAAATACCTTATGATGTAATGCCATGGTGATACAGGCGGAAGGACATTCTGTTCTTTTTCCATCGGGATGAATGGACCAGACCTATGACCAATAGGAGAGAAGAAGAGATAGAAAGACTAGGGGGTAGAGAGAGGTTCAGAGGAGAACAGGGTATTAGTATCAACATTTTCAACTATTTGAAATTCAAACAAGTAAGAGTGTGCATCAAGAGGGAGCAATAGGTGCAAAACCCCTATAATAACTTCATGTTTTAACTAGCATAATCAGTTGTGTGCAACAACAGACCCACTCAAAGGCCGCTTCAGGGGGGCTCGCCCTCAGAGTTCATCTGGAGTTTCTTCGCCGCTTTGCGTCTGGATCTGTGGGTCTTTGGGGTGAGACTATGCCATGGTGCCGGATCTGGAAGCATTTGTAGCGTAGAAGTCGATCGATGGATTTCCAGCTCCGGGTATTTCTCCAACGTGATCCCCAGATCTTCACAAATCCGCCTTATCTCTGCAGAAGTTTTGGCTTGGTAGTGTTTTCCATTAGCAGATATAGCAATGCCAAATGGATAAAGTCTTTAGGTCTTGTATGAAATTTTTCATCCTGAGGTTCTTGCTTTTTGTCTCTTCTCATATGCAGTATCTACTACATTGGGTATCTTGTTATTCATATTCGTATGCAGCTCTCAGGTCTGTGTTTGTTTTCTGCATTATGTATGTATTATCATCATAGCAATACATCAATGATGTTTTAGTACATTTATCACACAGCCAATATATATTGTCTGCATTTGAAATATTTGTTCATTTATATGCCTATAGCTCCTTGCTCCTTATCCTGGGTGGAAGCTGAGCGTTCATTCTATAGGGGTTGAAGGTTGGGTGTTGTACCATATTCTACACATCCTTTTGTTCCTTCTGTTCTATTCCTTTTGTGTTTTAACTGTTTTTTTTTCTTGTGCCAGTGCCTTTGTTGCTTCTTGTTGAATTAAGTTTATTTACTTTATATGCTTTTGGGGATCCCAATTCAAGCACTTACATTTTTATTGTTTTTGTCTTATTTCATTTTTATGTGCTTTGGTTCAGATACCATATATTTCTGTGGTGCCCTTCCAATCTGTGCTGTTGCTCACTGCTGGCCAACACACAATGGGAACTTTGGGGCAATTGATGCCACTTTCCTGCTGTCTGCTTCCAATTTTTGGAAATGTGGAGAACTCCATGATGCATCTCCAAATTCTATCTTGTCTGTAGTGGTAGGGTTGTAATAATAACAGTCGTATACCTGTCGCTCATCTATTCACCCACCCCTTGATTTGAAAGCTGTGAATGCTGGGTCAGACCCTGTGTCGTGTATGGCCCATGCTTGACTGCAGCATTAAGATACTACGAGTACTGTGAGCCAATTGATGCCAATGTCCTGTTGTCTGCCTCTAATTTTTGGAAATGTGGTGACTCTAAGATGTGTCTCAAAGTTGTATCTTTTTTGCAGAAGCAGTATTCTCAGAGCAACAGGCCTACACCTGTCACTCATCCATCCACCCACCTCATGATTCGAAAGCTGTGAATGTTGGGTCAGACCCTGTGTCGTGTATGGCCCATGCTTGACTGCAGGGCTAAGACACTATGAGTACTGTGGGCCAATTGATACTACGGTCCTACTGTTTGCCTCTAAGTTTTGCAAATGTGGAGACTCCAAGAGGGATTTATCTTGTCTGTAGTAGCAGGGTTCTCAGAGCAACAGGCCTACTCCTGTCATTCATACAATATTTATGTTAATAGTCTAGGAACTTAATGGTTGTGCCAACAGTGTGGTTCCACTGTAAAATTATTTAAGCTGTTTTGGAAGCTTTTGGGACCCATACAGGTATTGTCTATGCCTTTGTTTTCAACCTTCCATTGAAATCAATGGGTTCACATATGTTCAGCAAACCCTTCGCTGAACACAGGTGAAGTCAGCAAACACGAACCAAATCGAATTATGGGAGGTTCACTCATCTCTACTCCTCTCCCAACAGTAATATTAATAACATTCGGAATGTAATGCGAGCACCAATTTTTACATTATTCCCCAAAATCTAGGATAGAATCAAGTCATTATATATAAGGACTTTACAGTATGTAGTAATATTATCTATCTATTATCTATCTGTCTACAGTATCTATCTATCTATCCATCTACCAATCTCTTATTGATCATTATTAGTATATACATATATAAAACATCAAACTGGTTATTTCTGCAGATTATCGTTATTTCCACCTTTACTTTAAATAAGACATAACAATAAAACCAGCCTTGAGTAAAGAAATATAAATTTCATGGTTGTTTGTTTTTTTTTTAAATTGCGTGTTTCATTACTTCTGGACCATATGCTGACAGCACAAATTAGTAATATAGGATTTTGCATCTTAAAACACTTAAAAGACTAGAATGCTCACATTTCTTCTATATTATCCACAGTGTGTGCCTTTAATTAGATGTTTATTATTTATAGAACCCAATATGTTAGCACTGTCAGCACACAGGAGGGGATTAACAAGATGAACCACCGTTTCCAAGAGCATCGCAAAACATGAAATATACTTTCCTGTCCACTGAAAAAATGTTCTGCAATAAACATTCACTGTGATTCACTTCCTAACAAATAGTCTTATAATAATAGATAAAAACATTGCTTCTTGGCAGTATCAATGATTGAACAGCAAAAAAGAATGGTAAATAATAAGTACATTGCTATAGTAATTAACTTCCCTACTGTGCTAACCTCATGGACAAAGGCCTTATTATTTCTCCTAAAACTGGGTGACTATAAGGCACAACGGCTCTTCATTCTGTACAACTTTTTGCTTTTTAATTTGCTGTGCAGTCAATTGAATTTGTCAACACATTGCAGCTATGATGCAAATTCTGAAATAGCAATTCTAAGAAAATGTTTCTGGTGTCTGCTTGTAGCTGAATTTCTACTATGTCATTTGTGAGGATGATCGAATCAACGAAAAGTGGAATTTGCTTGAATTTTTCAAGCAAATTTCATTTGCATACATAAAGATCCCAGACCAAAAAAACATAGGTAATAAAATTAATAAAATAAAATGTAAAAAGCATTATACTCACCCGACCCTCACATGTCCAACTGCTGTACTGCAATCATTTTTTGGTATTTGTATTCAATCCAGTATTGACTAGGTCATCTTTGCATCTTCTAGCACCTAACTATCCTAGGCATCTTCAGTTGCCCACCATCTTTCAAGACTCCTGTGCTAACTTTGACATCATAAAGTTACCTGAGGCCTCACATGATGACATGATGTCATTGCAGATAGGATGATAAAGCTGAAGATGACTCAGCAAAGAACTAGACTGATGAAGATGATAGGAGCGGGATGTGTGGTGACACAGGAGAGGACCAGGTGAATATATATATATATATATATAGCACAACAGAAAGAAGGAATCACCTAGCAATATTCAGCGAGCAAGCCGCCCAATCAACTCGATCCAAACTTGTGACCGCACTATATGGCAGTATATCCATAGAGCAATAGAAGCGGTGCTCTTTTCATCAGAAAAACAGTGCGTAATAGCAAAAAGGTGGAAGGCACTCACCAAGTTGCTCGGTAAAAAGCTGTTTCTTCGACCTTTAGGTCAGGGGGAATGGTGTGAGGGAAGGGGTACACACAATCCGTCGGACCGGATGAATATATATATATATATATATATATATATATATATATATATATATATATATATATGTACATATATATATATATAAATTTATGTACATGTGCTAGGTGATATCATGCTTGGCAGACCCGCAAGAGTCTGACATCTCTGGCACAGCAACAGTCTTCTGACAGGAGCGTGCATGTGTTTCTAGGTACATGCGCACTCATGTTCAGAGAACGGCAGACTGCCAGCAGGTGGAAATTTGGTGCTGAATTCTGGTGCTGATGATTTCAGCACCAAATGTGCACCTCCTGGCAAAAAATCTCGGCAAAAATTGCAGAAAAAAAACCGCGGCAAAAACTGCGTTAAAAAATGTGGGGTTTTTTGCCAGGAGGTGTAGATTGCATGCAGGAATATAGCGTAAATGTTTCAGCACCAAATTTGCATCCCTTGGCTCAAAAAAAAAATTTCTGCTAGCGGATGGGAATTTGGTGCTGAAAGCTGTTGCAGACAATTTCATCACCAAATGTGCACCTTCTGGCAAAAAAAGTGGCAAAAATCGCGGAAAAATAACGCGGCAAAAACCGCTGCAAAAAAAAATGAGTCAAAACACTGTGTTTTTTTCCCAGGAGGTGTAGATTTGATGCAGGAATATGGTGTAAAAAATTTCAGCACAAAATCTGTATCTTTTGGCCAAAAAAATGTGATTTTTCTGCTAGGGATGCAGGTCTGTGAACTTAGTGACCTCCACCTGAGGTCAGGTTACCTGCAATCACAGGTGAAGGACCATGGGAACCTCCAGCTGTGACCGCAAATGACCTGAGTGACATCACCACTCATTGTGCAGCTCATTCATTCTCTGGAGCTCACAGGGAGCGGTCGTGCTCTATGGCCTCTCTCTGTGATATTCAGATGTAGCAGAGCTGAAGTGGCGGGGAACCTCGTGTGGATTACGTCGGACCTGGAGGGCTGTTTTGGGGGTTAATAAAGTGGTGAAGGAGGGGGTGTTTGTCTTTTATTCCAAATAAAGGATTTTTCTGTGTCTGTGTTTATTTACATTCATTTACAGGTTTGTGATGCAGGTATCTGATAGATGCCTGTGCCATCATAAACCTAGGGTTTAGTAGCAGCTTTTTATTTTTAATAAAAAAAAAAAACGCATGCGGTTTCGCTGGAATTACATATTCGAGGGACTCCCACGAGTCTGCCATGGCATCACCCGCAAATCATTGCACGTGGGACTGGATACACAGCACAGATACAGCCCGACAGCTGGGGCAGCAGCCGCGAGCTATATCTGTGCTGCTGATTATTTATTTTTACCACCATGCTGACTGGCAGACACTAGCACTGCTTTCCCTGCCCACCAGCCATCCTGACACCTGTAGTTGGTTGCAGTCAGCTGACACGCTGCCACTCAGGGTGGGGGCACGTCTAGCTGCAACCTATTACACGCGCCGGTGGGCGAGCAAAACAATGAATATTGAATTGTCGGCTCTGGAAGGTAAAAGCATGACCCGTAAGGAGTATGTCGCCATGACAGCACATCGGTGAGTACAAAGTGCTCACTCCTACCCCCTATCCCCTCCACAAATGTTTTTAATCTCCGGATTCCGGTCCCCATTGACTTATATGGGCACCGGATTGCGGAGCGGATCGGACTCTTTTAAAAATCTGGCAGTGATCTGCCGGTCCCGGGTTTTTGGACATTCGATCAGCTCTGCTATCCACAGATCTTCACGGAACCTCAAGACCCACCTCTTCCACAAAGCCTAAAACCTTCAATAGCCCACAGTCCAGTAGACCACTGCGCAACCAGCTCTGTCGTCACCTATTGTACCATCACCCATTCCCTGTAGACTGTGAGTCCTCGCGGGCAGGGTCCTCTCTCCCCCTATACCAGTCTGTTTTGTTCTGTTAATGATTGTTGTACGTATACCCTCTTTCACTTGTAAAGCGCCATGGAATAAATGGCGCTATAATAATAAATAATAATAATAATAATCTTCTGTGTTCTGTGGATTTAGGCTTATGCAAATCTTTCTGCTTCTTATAACATAGCAAGGGACAGGGAGCTCCTGTACTCTCCATAAGGCTAGGGGACCCTAAGATTTCCCTAATCTCTGGATTATCCTTGAAGGTGGAAATGACAGAGTCCCATGCCTTACTCCTGAGCAAAGCTAATCTGTTCCCCCCTTCTCCCAGGGAAGGGAGGGGCAGGGGTTTGATGGCAACATAGATTAAGACAGAGAAAAGACAAAACTCATACATACTGCAAACTCTTAGAAACAGACAGTAAGAATATTAAGAAGAAAAGCAATAGAAGTAAGCCAGCAAGAAAACGACAACAAGGCTTAATACCACAACTGTTTACATCAACAAAGTACTACAACTACCAGTTAGTCTGGATCACAACACTTCACCAGAGCAGTATTGAGAACCTATAGCTGGCATTAAAGGAAGAGTCCAGCTAGCATATATAATAGAGGAACAAATGTGACTGGCTCCTCCACAGCATGTGATCAAAGGAGACTAACAAGAGTTTAACTCTTGCTAGCCTGTCAATGAACAACAAGTTTGTGGGTCAACTCACGAGTCTGCCTGCACTGATTACAGACATCAGGAAAGTCAGTAGCAGCGTTCCAGAGTTTGTAGTCTCCACAGATCCTGACGCTGCCTTGACAGTTGGCAATATTTGTAAAAACCTCCTTGTGACCCATACATGTTGATATCATTATAGCGTGCTATATAAAGGTTTTTGATTAATACATTTTTACAGGTCAAAATATTGTACTATATCTTTCACATTGCCAAGTTAAATAAAAGTGTACGGAATGACTGCCATTGATGCCTGGATTTCTCATTAGTCCTGGAGTTCATATTGAAGACACTGTGAGACTACGGTGCAAGTCCCGGAACACATATTATCCAAAACTATGTTGCTAGCTTCATTTTTTATTTTGGATATTGTATATAACAGTATTAAATCAGCACTGTCGCTTTCCAGCTCTTGGGTCCTGAGTTAAAATCCCACCAAGGACAATATCTACATGCAGTTTGTATGTTCTCCCCGTGTTTGTGTGGGTTTCCTCCCGTTGCTGCAGTTTCCTCCCAACTCAAATCACAAACTGATGGGCAATTTAGATTGTGAACCACAATGGGGACAGTGATGATAATATCTATAAAGTGCTGTGGAATATGGCGGAGCTATATAAGTAAGTAAATAAATTAATTAATCAAAATAAATAAAATAATTAGCACACTAGATGTATTCGATATATACTCATCTATATGCTGATACAAACAAACCGTTATAACATTTTCACTGCTAGAATTTAAGTCATTTTACAACAGGGTTTGATGCTTTGATAATGGGCATATGCATTCAAATAAGCTTCACTTAAAATTGTAAAGTTATGCAGCAGATCAACTTCCATGTTTTCCTTTCTTTTCTCCGCCTTTCATTTTTGCTACTTATTGTATCTGTCCTAAGGCAATTAAAAAACTCTTTGAAATACATGTAATAAATTGCCTATCTCACATCTGCAGGGAGGATTACTAGAACACGGATTTGCTAGTATGCATTTCTACAAACGCTGTATTTTAATGCAACTATACATCCACTGAGTTAATTAAAACTCTATCTAAATCCTTTCCGAATCACCCTGTGTCAGCCTTCTTAGTGCAATATTCTACTTGTAATTAATTCTCTCGTCAAAACTAGCAGCAGTCATATTATTGGCCACAGACTCACACAGGAGATTAATGAAATGGAATAAAACAAATGAAGCTGTAATTTGCGAGGACAAGCGGAACATCCTTACTGAACACCAATTGCCAAAGACAGCAGACTTCCCCTCATATCTTTGGGGCTGCGACAGTAAACATCAATCAAATATTATGCCAGCAATAACATCTTTACTTCTTTATTATGTGACAAGTGGGCAAAAAGTAAATATTGCCTTTACTAATTATCTAAGATCTACACTGTCATATACACACACATTCACAAACATACACATACGCCCACACACTCATGCATTTTTTTTCTTCTTATAGCAATCTTTTGAGAATTATATCAAAATGCAATAATGTAAATTGATTTTCTGTTATTAGCGAATCAAAAAAATATTAATCTCTATCTATTTATTATCTATCTGATATATATCAACACATTTTTAAATATAGTTTGTTTTGTTTTTACACAAAATGAATATCCATTCTGATGTAGGGTTCTGAATACTCTGCTTGCTTTACACACATATTTATTAAAATGTTAAAAAATTGTGGAACGTAAGCTCCACATTGCTCCCGTTATCATCTGCATATAACTCTATAGCGGTATCAAAAAAAGTAAGGAATACTTAAAAGTTAGGAATACAATAACAGAAAGTTCCAAACACTGTAAATATATTTAATGATATTAAACAGAAAAACAGTTTAAACTTATTTGAAAATTACGTCAAATTCATTAAGACCAATTTTCAAGAAGAGTAACAAAATTGTCTTAGCTTCATCTAGAAAAAGGGACAATTTTCGTCTGTATTGCCATCCAAATTCCAATCCTATGCCATCTGTGTGTATGTTTATTTTTTACATCCTTATGACTTCCATTTCTATCCCTTAACATGTAAGAAAAATTCAGGAATCAAATAAAGTTTCCACTTTTAAAAATTCAATGTATTCATAAATCTCTGATGTAATGTTGATGATCTGTATTGGATCCAGGTGGACTCAAATTAGGGAGTCTCATCTGACTATGGAAGAGACTAGCACATTCTAGTGAAGTAACTGTCATCTGAACAGCATCATTCTATAACATTTTTCAATATGCTGTAATAGTGCATTCAGACCTTATCCTGGACAGCACACATATGTATAATACACTTGGCTAAAAGAGTCCTAGGGTTAGAGAAAATAAATCTCTAATATCCGTAGGCAAATCCTGCTATAACATTTTTCAATGTAATAATACAGAAAAAGGGAAAAAACGGGTTTTAGCCGCGCTAAAAAACCACTGATGTTGAATTGATTAAAATTTCTTTTTATTTCAGCATTTCCAACGCGTTTCCGAGACAAAGTCCGTCTCCTTCCTCAGGGAAAAAAGAAATCAAGCAGCTGTCTGCAGTCCAATGCTTTAAAAGAGGATACAGAGTTTGTATCCTCTTTTAAAGCATTGGACTGCAGACAGCTGCTTGATTTCTTTTTTCCCTGAGGAAGGAGACGGACTTTGTCTCGGAAACGTGTTGGAAATGCTGAAATAAAAAGAAATTTTAATCAATTCAACATCAGTGGTTTTTTAGCGCGGCTAAAACCCGTTTTTTCCCTTTTTCTGTATTATTACATTGCCGTGTACGGGGCCGCTGCTTAAATACCACGCTGACACTCAAATGCGATTTAAGGGGTTGTGACTGGCACAACCGGAATAGGTGAGTGTTTTCCTACTTTACATTAATCAGAGTTATATCGGGTAAGACCCTATCTGCGCCTTTCTCTCTCCCCCCACCTCTAGTACCCATAACATTTTTCAGAAATTCAGCAAAGAAAATTCCCAACTAAAATTTAGTTTTCCTCCCTAATTGGCAAAACGATAAATATATATTACCCACTTTACAATTAAAGGGAACCTGTCGTGTAAAAAAATACTATTAACTGGCAGATATGGGGTTAATTGGCAGGTTAATAGCTTTCTGACACCTTGCTGCTGCCCCACTATGGAGAGGAAATTAACTTTTGTCCCACTGGTTGCCTCAAGGTTTCAGTCACAGAGATGTGGCCAACGTGGCTTCAATTGACGCTATGTACATAGTAAGTGGCATCAGTTACCATGCCACTGACATTGACTAAAAGCCAGCTCAGCATTGCACCAGTGCAGCATTACTCAGTGATGTGGTTACAGCTGCCGCTCACTGAGTGGTGGCTGAAGATTTGCTACCGGGAGGAATCATTTTATTTCCTCCTGGCAGCGGAGGTCTCAGTGCACTGGCCACATAATGTCAGAATTCTGTTAACCTGCAGATTAACCCCAAGGCTGCAGATTAACCCCAAGGCTGCAGATTAATAGTGTTTTTACATGACAAGTTCCCTTTAAATAGAACAAATATACTGTTTCTTGTGCAGAATCCTTGGCTTAGTGATCATTTAAAAATGTATAGTGTTTTTTTCATTCAATTTTATACTTTTGAAAAATACATTGAATTTTGTCCGGATATAGGCACAGAAGCCTTGAACAATGCTTAACTCATACCACATAATGTGTGTGTTCAGACTGACTCGAGCTGTAAATAGCTACTATGAGCATGCTCAAGATTTTATTTATATATGCGAACCATTTTGGTTTATTTTGAACATGGTAAACATTTTTCATATTGAATCAGTTTCTTTTCAATTATACCATTCCAAAAATTGTAAGTGTATTTTTTCTTCCTTGTACTTCCCTATATTGCATAGCATCTAACCAAGGGGCTAATCTAGCATTTTTTAGACAATTTTATTACCTCTTATAGTGCCTATTAAATCTGTGTATTTGAAACACAAACTAAAGAAATAATTTTAGAGTTGGATCCCTCATAAACTTATGGATAGTCAGGATAATGCACCAATTGGACATAAATGATTTGTCAGTGACACCAAATTATTTAGGGTAATGTGCTCTTGGATCGAGTAGGAACTAAGTATTTTATTAACAACGAAAATGATACATTTTTTAGAACCAAAATGTCTCTCTATAATTGTCCTTTTTAATATAAAAATAAAAGCAATAATGAAATGATATAAGTACAAAAAGTTCTATATCATGTCTCTCAAAAGAACAATTGTCGATTGGCCGTATTGCTTAAAGTACCAATAGTACCAATAGTATGAACTACGACAGATCTGAACATTGTTTAGCAATTCAGTGTCTATTTCTATAGGATGATTTCTGACAGCTTAAAGATCCACTCTGTCATCTCTGTATAACTGTTCACAGTGAGAGTTGTGCTACATGCTTGATTTTAGAGTCAATCTGTTATTTTAGATCCTAATCTACAAACCAGTTCATTGATCAAGCAAAGAGATATTCAAGCTGATTGGAGGTTATTGATGTGCTGTCAAATTCTTAAATCTAGAGCACAAAAAAATAAAGAAAAAACTAAAGAAAAAAAAACAATTTAATGCAAAACAAGATAGGAATTGACTTGAGAAAGCAAAACTAGAATGTATACATTTTTTGCATGTGTTAGATCCCATGAAGCTGGAACAGTAATCACACATGCAGCCTTGATGATTCAGGATAAGTATTAAAAATGCTCTCATATTGCTTTTTGTCCAATTAGGTACATGCATATGAAATAAGTACCTATATTAAAACAATGCAATAAGGTTTCTTTGTACAAATGATTAAATCTTTTGAAATTTTAATTTGGCAGCTTTGACAATTTTTTTCTTTTAAACATTCAATTTGCAGTGAACCGATTTTCTGCAAATCTTTAAAGGCTCTAATTGCCTGTAAAAAATCTTTGTATTGTATGGAACTCCGTTTGAGGTCTTAAATACTAACACAGGCTTAGTAATGTCCAGTTCACCTCAAGCTACAGCCGTGGCTGAAAGTGTTGGCACTCTTGAAATTGTTCCAGAAAATGAGGTACAGTGTTTCTCCCAGAAAATTACAGCAATTACAAGTTGTGTTATATACAAGTTTATTTCCTTTCTGTATATTGAAGCAATACAAAAAAAAAATAAAAAATTGACATACACTACAGTTAGGGTCACTTAGATATTTCCTTATTTTTGAAAGAAAAGCACATATTTTTTCAATGAAGAACTAAAACAACTAAGAACTAAACAGAAATACACTCTAAACATTGTTTATGTGGTAAGTGATTATTCTAACTGCAAACATCTGGTGTTGAATACAATATCTACATAGGTGTATAGAGGCCTATTTCCAACAACCACCACTCCAGTGTTCTAATGGTACATTGTGTTTGCTAACTGTGTTAGAAGGCTAGTGGATGTTTAGAAATCCCTTGAAAACCCTTGTGCAAGTATGTTAGCACAGCTGAAAACAGTTTTGCTGATTAGAGAAGCTATAAAACTGACCTTCCTTTGAGCTAAATGAGATTCTAGAGCATTACATTTGTTGATTTTATTAAACTCTCAAAATGACAGTCTATTGTTGTTCTTAGAAATGAAGAATTTTCCATGTGAGAAATTGCCAAGAATCTGAAGATTTCCTACAATGTTGTGTACTACTCACTTCAGAGGAGAGCATAAACAGGCTCTAACCAGAGTAGAAAGAGAAGTGGGAGGCCCTGCTGCACAACTGAGCAACAGAACAAGTACATTAGAGTCTCTAGTTTGAGAAATTGATGTCTCACAGGTCCTCAACTGGCAGCTTCATTAAATAGTACCCGCAAAATGCCAGTATCAACAACTACAGTGAAGAGGCAACTCCGAGATGCTGTCCTTCAGGCAGAGTGGCAAAGAAAAGCCATATCTGAGACTGGCTAATTAAAGGAAAACATTAAGATTGGCAAAAGGACAGAGACATTGGAAAGAGGAAGATTGGAAAAAAGTGTTATGGACAGACAAATCGATGTTTGAGATGTTTGGATCACATAGAAGAACATTTGTGAGACACAGAACTACTGAAAAGATGCTGGAAGAGTGCCTGACACCATCTGTCAAGCATGGTGGAGGTAATGTGATGGTCTTGGGTTGCTTTGGTGCTAATAAAGTGGGAGATTTGTAAAATGTAAAAAGGGATTTTGAATAATAAAGGCTATAACTCAATTTTGCAACACAATGCCATACCCTGTGGACAGCGCTTGATTGGAACCAATGTCATCCTACAAAAGGACAATGATGAAAAGAACAACTCCAAATTATGCATGAACTATTTAGGGAAGAAGCAGGCAGCTGGTATTCTATCTGTAATGGAGTGGAAAGCCCAGTCACCAGATCTCAACCCTATTGAGCTGTTGTGGAAGCAGCTTGACCGTATGGTATGCAAAAAGTGCCCATCAAGTTAATCACACTTGTGGAAGGGGCTTCTGGAAGCATGGGGTATACATATTATAACAGAATACATACTTTTCAACTGCTAGAACAGACTAAAATTATATACTCCAGGTATAATGATCCCTCTTATAGTAGCTAAAGAACTGTCAATAGATGCTCTATCACCAGGAGAATTAGCCCTTATTAATATTAATTATAGTCTGATGAAACCTTGAAGTGATGCCTTCTCAAGAAATTATCTTTTGAAAATGTATCTGACAGCATTGATCAGGATCCATCTGTTTTCTAAGCTATCTGATATTTATTTATAATTAATTAAACACTGCCCGAGATTTTTATGTTCTCAGGTTTGGGTCAGGGGATTAATCCTGCACAGGGTTCTTCCAAGGAATTTTACATTACCCAACAAGACAGGAATTGATGCGAAAATTGAGATTTTTGTTAAAGAAAATTGCATTAATGGAATCCCAAGAATTTTTGTTTGTGAAGTTGCAACAATTTTTACCTTTGAGCCCTGACCCGCACAGGGGCCCACTCCTTGGGCCCTACTGAGGTAAATCACACTAGTCGATGCATGCCCCCCAAAAACATTATATTTATACCAAAAGTGATGGTGATGGTGAAAAAGAAACCTAAAAAAAATTGTAAATCACAGTTTTCCAACATTTTTTCCCTTTTCTTTTTTTAAATGCACAGAGGCACAAACGTACAAATGGTCTTACTAAGGAAAGTAGCCTCAATAGAATTCCACTCCAGATTAACACCAAATAATATAGTGATGAGATCTAAAAAAAATTGGATGCCATAAAGTTTTATCAAATTTTTATTTCAGGCTTTGCTTTTTGTATCCATCCCTGCACATTGGCCCAGAACTGTGAATGGTCATACCTAGGAAATTCATTAGAGATGCTGTCTTTTTTATGCATAATGAGCATATACCTGGAAGGGACTCATGCCTAAACAGGGTCCAAACTTGATAATTATCTTCAGATGCTGCCCCTATGGCTTCAATAAGCATCATTTGGCCCTCATCAAAATATTGGCGTATTCTGTAAAAAATGTTTCAAAATGTTGGGGTCTATTTTTTCATGTTTTTTTCTTGTAAGATATCAAGTATTTGGAATTTGATTCAATTGACATCTCTCGTGTTGGAGCCATGATTCATGTCAGTCCACTTGGTGCAACAGCTCTCCAAGGTGTGATCACACCTTCTTAGATGCAGATTAATGAGCAGATCTTATTTGATGCAGGTGTTAGTTTTAGGAATGAAAATTTATAGGGTGATTCCATAATTTTCTCCTCATAATTGAGTGATTCCATAATTTTTTCCCCGTTTGGTCTTGAAAAGTAACCGTTACTGGCTAGCACATTATGTTTTCATGACTTTTTTTTATTGTTTCTTAAAGCCAGAAAGTTGACATTTGAAATGACTTTAGTTTTGTGCCATGTCTGTAATCTGCTTTTTTTACACAAAAGTAAACAACTGAATGAACATCCTCAGAGCTAGGTGAGTCCATAATTTTTGCCACGGGTTGTACAAATGCAATGTGATGTCCCCAATTTATCCCAACTAAATCTGCATAACTAAAGTAAAAAATGCCACTTCCTTTACTGAGCCCTTCTCTGTGCCAAATATATCCTAAAGCATCAGATTTTCTTTCACTAGCTGCAATACACATGCGACATATGTGCCGAATATTTCATTGTAAGTTGAAAGCAATATATGACTTTTAGTCAACTTTTTTGCAACTTGGATATTTTACTTATAGCAAAATCAACACTCTAAAATAGTTACAAAACAGACAATTTTCACAAATGTTTTTGGTTGCGTGACTTATAATGTGCCTTATAATGTTCCACAATAATGTTTTTTCATAGTAAACTAATTAAAGGGAACCTGACAGCTCATAACTGCTGACCAATCTACTTGCACCACATATCAGACACTGACTGTATAATTTCAGCCAGGTATTTTTGACTATGAAATGCTGAAAAACATACTTTACAAGCTGTCTGGTAGGATGTTTCTACTGGCATTAGGGAAAACCATTCAATGAGGTCCAATACAATGTATGTATTTCTTTAACTTAGGCGGGCTTTGCACGTTGCGACATCGCAAGCCGATGCTGCGATGTCGCACGCGATAGTCCCCACCCCCGTTGCAGGTGCGATATCTTGTGTTAGCTGGCGTAACAAAAATTATTGCTATGCCAGCTTCACATGCACTCACCTGCCCTGCAACCGTTGGTCTGGCCGGCGACCCGCCTCCTTCCTAAGGGGGCGGGTCGTGCGGCGTCATAGCGACGTCACACGGCAGGCGGCCAATAGCGGCAGAGGTGTAAACATCCCACCTACCTCTTTCCTTCCATAGAGCCGCCGGCGGCAGGTAAGGTGATGTTCCTTGCTCCTGCGGCGTAACACACAGCGATGTGTGCTGCCACAGGAACGAGGAACAGCATCGTACCTGTCGCAGCAGCATAATTATGGAAAAGTCGGAGCCTGCACTGATGATACGATAACGACACTTTTGCGCTCATTAATCGTATCATCTAGAATTTACACACAACGATGTCGAAAGTGACGCCAGATGTGCGTCACTTTCGATTTGACCCCACCGACATCGCACGTGCGATGTTGCAACGTGAAAATCCGCCCTAACACCCAAGAAATATATCATGATGCAGAAAGTTAACTTTTAACCCTTAAAATAGAACTATACTTTCAAAACCTTTGCATAATTAATTAGCACAGGCAACGTAATGCATCTTATTAGAGAAATGAGCTTCCCTCCCAACTTACCAACCACTTCTTCCTCTACCTCAGCTTCCTAATCTCA
Source organism: Anomaloglossus baeobatrachus (assembly GCF_048569485.1). NCBI lineage: Eukaryota > Metazoa > Chordata > Amphibia > Anura > Aromobatidae > Anomaloglossus > Anomaloglossus baeobatrachus. The sequence goes on from NC_134353.1 coordinate 556,473,001, forward strand.
CAATCCACTGTGAAAAAGGATCTCAAGTCCATTTTCCTCAGTAGTGAAGAACTGCAGGTGAAATGTGACACTCATTATCCTCTATGGATAAAGGTGTAGGGATAAGGAGTAAGTAGAAGGAAAGCAAACAAACAAAAAAAAAATGTGCAGAGCTCTCTAACAAGTCTTTTACCTCATATCAGAGAATAATTCAGGTCAACACAGCTTAGCTCTGCTGTATAATGTCCTCTATGATGCTGCAACTTCTGTCTGAAATTAATTGAAGAGCAGGCATCCCTCTCTGCTGTGCTATCTATAGGAGAAATCTAGGCGGCTCAGCCCCATACAAAACAGTAGATTCCAAGTTACAAATAGAACATACACAGTAGGAAGACTGGTGTTTGTAAAAGGGTGTTAGGGTGTTATTCATCATACACATGCAAAGGCAGCTTAAACTTTAACACTAGGACTACTGGACTCGTGACACCTACTAGAACTACTGAATGTAGTCATTTTGACTACTGACGTGTTTTTGTTTATTTTTAGAGTTTCATTTGTGGTTATTTATTAATAATTATATTTTTTAATGTATTATTATTGTGAGATCCAACAGTAATGCTTTGGAATGGTTTTTTTCTGACTTTTTTTCATATTTTTCTACAGGAAATAACAAAAGTAAACTAAGTAAAACAATAATAATAGACGTTTTAAAATAATTTATTATTAAAGTGCACACATATAAACAACAACTCAAGAACAACAAGCAGAGAAAATGTAAGTGAAGGAGAAGGAAAATGAAAATATGGCGCATAATCTCAATAAAACCGACCAACCGTTATTATGAAGTATAACCGGTAAATTTCTAAACATTTTTTGATTTGCTGTCAGGCATCGTCTTTCAATTACAGCGGTACATTGCCCACACAAAGACTTGTGGCAAGTCATACAATTTCCAACAGATCGATTATTTTTGCATTTTGCTTTTATCTGGCAAAATTTTTTTTGAGACATCACATCTGAAGATGTAGCAACTTGGGACATGCCACCCTTTCCCCTAGATACAACATACGGACCACTCAACTCTGTTACAAGCTTTTGAAAAAATGCCTTGCGTGGCATTTGTCCGGTGGTCATCTCCTTGTATAATATCCAAGCATTTATACCCGCTAAGTCTAAGGTATTTTCAAATGCGTGAACAGGCCATCTCCTAGTACCTGTTCTTGTGCTGTATTTGCGTGCCATCTGATGTACTACATCTACTCCATATTTTGTTTCATTATAAAACTTTACAGTTTCTGGAGTTTTTTTGGAGATTCAGAAGCAACAAGAACATCGGGATGGACGGAACTCAGAATTATCATATTTTTGGTTGGCTTACCTTGATTGATACTTGGTAAGTGTAAAATTATCTTCATTTTTATAGACTTTAGTGCTGTACAACGTTTCTTTCATTGATTTTATTTCTTTAGGCACTTCTCGTCTTATCTTATTTAGCGTTCCCATGATAGTCGTTCCCTGGCTTTTTAGCTGTTTGGCAAGTTTTACTGATGTAAAATAATTATCAGTGGTTACATTTCGACCTTTTTTCAAAAACGGCTGCAATAGTTTCATGACTACGTGGTCAGCTAAACGGTCATCAGCACGGCGTGAATCATCTTTACCCAGATAAGGGAAGCCATTTACAACATATTTACTATCCTTATCTACAGCTAGCCAAAATTTATGGCCATATTTATCTGGCTTGGAAGGTATATACTGTGTGAAAGGACACCTGGTTTTGCTTGGGAAAAGTTGTTCATCAAACGTAATGTATGGGCCAGGTTTGTAACAAGCAATGCAATTGGCAATAAACCTGTCCCACACAATAGAAAAGAGAGCAAATTTGTCGGTTTGCAGTCTCTGCGATCGATTGGACTTCTCATCAAATCTGAGGTAATGCATAATTTCTCCAAACCGGTCCCCAGACATTATCGCTTTGCATAACAGTATTCCCCAGTCATTTGACCAATTTAGTTGCAATAGAGTAATGGCTCGTGCCCGATAGTCCATGGACATAAAATATTGCTAGAAATGCATCTAGCTCCTCATCAGAAAGAGAAAACTTCATTATTGTTCCGGCGTGCTTCTGCAATAGTACAGTTCTTTATGTGAGTCAAGATAAATGAATCAAAAAATGTTCTGCCACCTTTAAATGTAGGTGGGTTGAATCAGCTGACAGACAGTTAAAGTCTTTCCTAAAATAATCGAATAATATGACAATAAAATGTTGTATATACCTGTAACAGTTTTCAGAGCTCTTTTGTCTGCATCTGTTGTCTTTGTCTCTCCAAGTGAAATGAAAGTAATTTAGTATCCAGACTTACTGTCTACTGCTAGGACCAGAGAAAAACACCTCTCTTCGTTAGCATAAGATAAAATAAGAGCCTACAGTTTTACAAAAAATCTCTATTCAGATCAGCATTACACAGTAAGGCTATGTGCGCACGTGTGCGTAATTCATGCAGTTACGCTGCGCTTTGTAGCGCAGCATAACTGCATGCGTCCTGCATCCCCTGCATAATCTATGGAAATTGTGCAGGGGCCATGCGCACGTGGTGTCTTAGAGCGCAGCGCTTTGGCTGCTGCCCGAAGCGCTGCGTTCAAGAAGTGACATGTCACTTCTTCCGTGCGCTTTGCCGGCAGCTCCTGCTCTGTCTATGGCAGGAGCTGCAGGCAGAGCGCATGGAATCGGCTTTTTTTTTTTCTACGCACATTTTCTGCAGCGATTTGAAGCGCACGTGTGCTCTTCAGATCGCTGCAGAAATTTCTGCAGGGCTAGTACGCAACGTGCGCACATAGCCTAATACAACCAGGTAACACAATGAAAATGTGAAAAGTTGACATCTGAATTAAACTACATCTATATGAACATCAGGGTAAATAAGATACAGTGAAAAAATTATGCACAAAACTTTACAGTAACTTTTAGTGACAAAAGGACAGCAAAATATAGCAGGTAGTCAAAATGACTACCTTTAGTAGTTATAGGTGAATGTTGAAATAAATGCGCAATTTTTGCACCTAAGTTATTTATTGCCACAAAATCTTTTTTAACATCCTATTTGAGGAAATGTCACCGAGTCTCAAGCCGGAATTCCAAAAAATGTAGTCACAGAGGAGAAATACATAGTGTGAAGTAGTCAAAATGACTACCTCAGTAGTTCTAGTGTTAAAGTTACTTGAAAATATTGTAACTATTTAACACGAAAATAAAACAAAACATTTCATCAGCATCAGCTATTTTTTTTTACCTCCTGATATCTTTGTCATTTTAAATAAGACGTCATAAGTGGTATATCTCAAAGTAACATCCATATGATAGCCAGGCTTTAAGGTTTCCCAGCAAAACTTTTCTAAAAAATCTTACTTTCCTCAATAGCGTGCCCAAGCTCCATATCTCCTGTAGGTAAGTGGTGCTCAATCACCCAGCAACTCATATGATGAAAAATACATTGGGATTCCTCAGAAAAAGCCACTGTCCTCCATTACCAAACTTTTCTGTTGTCACTTGGACATTCGAAATCTAGGTGATGTTAGTAGTACTTAGGGATCAGTATTTGCACTCTTACCATTTGGTGGCTGCACAGCCCAATATTCAACAAATTATTATGGATCCCTATTATAGGCAGCTTTACATTTTTAAGCAATTTTTGCTAAAGTACCATATTTTTCGCTTTATAAGACGCACCTGATTATAAGTCGCACCCCCAAATTTGGTGAAGGAAAAGAGAATTATTTTTTTTAATGTTAAATGGGGTCCATCTTCTAATGCCAGTGTCCGTCTAACAAATCATATAGGGTATATGTCCCTCATAGCCCCCATCCTAAAATTAGCCCCCCTTAATCTGGATCTGGCCCCCTTATATTGAATATAGCCCCCTTGTGCTGTGACACATCCCCCTGTGCGGCCCATGGCCCCTATAGATGGCACACCTCCCCTGTTAGATATGGCCCCCATGTGTGCTGCCAATGGCCACTATAGATGGCACACCTCCCCTGTGTTAGATATGGCCCCCATGTGTGCTGCCCATGGCCACTATAGATGGCACATCTCCCCTGTGTTAGATATGGCCCCCATGTGTGCTGCCCATGGCCACTATAGATGGCACATCTCCCCTGTGTTAGATATGCCCCCATGCTGCTGCCCATAACAAAATAAAACACTCTTTCCTTACCTTCTCAGCACTGTCCCTCCGTGTCTCCCACCTCGCAGTTGAGCTCCGGCTTCATTACTTCCTAGTTCTTGCTGCCGGTCATGTGATCAGCATGGCAGAGTGATATCATCTCTGCGTGCCTTATCACAGACAACAGCAGCAGGAGACCAGAGATCAGCCCTGGAGGAGGTGAGTAAAGCTTTTTTTTATTTTACTATAGGCAGCAGCACGGGGGCCATATCTAACGCAGGGGGGATCATGTGCGATCAAAGGAGGGCACAGGCAGATATAATATGCCCCGCTGCCCTAGCCCCTCAGCGTGATGCAGTTTCAGCACCACACTGCTGGACAGCGTCTGTGCATATTATATGAGCGGGAGCAGGAGATCTAACGCTGCTGCCCGCAGCTGTCACCTGCCCCCAGCACCGCTCAAGAACGGACACTGCAGTATATATATATATATATATATATATATATATTTATATATATATATATATATATATATATATATATATATATATATATATATATGTACACCCCCTTGTATATTCGGTTTATAAGACGCACTCCCTACTTTCCCCCAAAATTTGGGGGAACAAAAGTGTGTCTTATAAAGCAAAAAATATGGTAATTCTTTTTTGGCCCAGTTTCCATTTACCCATATGTATTGAGTCAATCATTTTGTTGTTTTTTCACGACTTTTGTTAGGTATTAAACAAAAGATATAAAAACAACCCACAAAACCCGCTGTTTTTCCAGATACTCTGATCTAGTTGGTTAGCCACGCTAATTAGCCCTTGTGAACCTCACTTATTTCATTAACGTTGACTTTTTAATATTATAAACCACACAATACTCTTAGCTATCTTCAACCAATTAACCATTTTATATATTTTGCAGCAGATGTAAAGGATCATTAACGTGACTATAAATACAGTAACTGGAATGTTGCAATTATAAAGTGACTATAGTGGACTGTCATTTTACTGTTTTGTTGTAGATACCACAAACCTCCTCTGTATTAATTGGTTTTCATTTGATATTAGGCAAGAAACAAGTCACATATTTAACTTTAATCAACAAATCAGGGACAAATATACACCTACACTTTTATAATGGTTTATAGTTTGTATGATATTTATAGAAAAATTGCTACAAAACTGATAATTATTTGCTGTACCAGTTCTGATTTTTGTCTTATCTTGCCTTGGAGTGGGACCAATTAAAACTTGCTTGGTGCAGAGTTTTAAACATATTACTAACCACAAATTGTCACCAATTCAGAGAATGATGCGATAAGTATTTTGCCTTGAAAATATTCTCATTCTTATGGGTCATTGATTGAAAAATGGCAATTAAGCTAGTATAAAATGTTGATAGTTGCTACAGGGTTAGGTTCATAAAGGTCCTTATATCAGTGGTGCTTGAAAAGACTAAACACAGAAGAAAAATACTATGAAAATGGTGAGACTTAAGGCCCTGTTACACGCTACGATATATCTAACGATATGTTGTCGGGGTCACGTCGTTAGTGACGCACATCTGGCATCGTTTGACATATCATAGCATGTGACAGCTACGAGTGACTGTGAAAGAGCAAAAATACTCACCTTTTCGTTGCTCGTTGACACGTCGTTCTTTTTCAAAAAATCGATTGTCCTTCTGCGCGCCGGTTGTTCATTGTTCCCGAGTCAGCACACATCGCTCCATGTGACACCCAGAGAACGATGAACTGCAGCTTACCTGCGGCCGCCGGCAATGTGAAAGGAAGGAGGTGGGCGGGATGTTACGTCTCGCTCATCTACGCCCCTCCGCTTCTATTGGGCGGCCGCTGTGTGACGTCGCTGTGACGCCGAACATCCCTCCCCCTTCAGGAAGAGGATGTTCACCGCCCACAGCGAGGTCATTCGGGAGGTAAGTACATGTGTTGTGGGTTACCGACTTTGTGCAACACGGGCAACAAATTGCCCGTAATGCACAAACGATGGGGGCGGGTGCGATCGCATATGCGAATGCACAATAAATCAACGCGTGTAAAGCGGCTTTTAGAAATGTGGTGTAAAACAAATTACAACTAGATATATTAAATTTTGCATCAGCTGATCAGATGATATTTCACGCTGTAAAATTCATGTAAAAATTAATAAGATTGCCAATTTATATGTTACTTTACATGAATGCCAATTTCTAATACTATACATCAGTGCTTCCCAAATTCAGTCCCCCTACCTCCAACAGATCATATTTTCTTATTATTGCATATGTGATGAAATTATTATCAAAGCATCAGAAATTCTCACAGGTTCTCTCACCTATGCTATACTAAAGAAATGCCAAAAACGTAATCTGTTGGGGAATCGTGATGACTTGAGGACTGGATTTGATAAACACTGCTCTATATGGTTACAGATTTTAATACTATACTACTTGTGCTTATTAGCCTTATTTTGAAACTAAAATGGAAACTATTCAATTAACTTTAGCTCTTGAATATGAAAATCTTATAATCCTTAATCACCTTTGGACTACACTAGATTGTAAACTCACTGGTGGTCCCTGTTCATGTGATCAATGGTGTTCTAAAACGTCACTGCATAGTAGAGCATATGCACAATGGAGTACAGAGAGCCAACTATCAGTCACAGCCGAACTTCTCATTGAGAAGGCAGAGATGGTTTGTTACCCTCTCTGACTTCCCCATCTCGGTATACATGGAGATGAATAAGCGCTGTGTATATAGAATAGGATTTGTTAATTGCTCTTAATCATAAAAGCAGCAAAAATATATAAAAATGCTTCCACTCAAAATAGCTATTACTACCCCACTCCAAAAATAAAATGGTTTGATCTACAAAAATAATTGTAAGAAAGGGAAACACATTTTAAAAAGTATTTAAGTGGCCTTTTGTGGTAATAATAAAAAAAAAAAAAGGGAAAGACAAATCAAAACATTCTATATTTTCCCACTAATATCAATAGAAATTTAAAAAGAGAGTATATAATACTAAAATTATGCCACACAAATTATTAAAAAAAAGGTGCAAAAATAATATAAATAACCTAACAATTACATGTTTTTACAGTTCTTTACCCCTTCAGCCCCCGGGCACTTTCCGTTTTTGCGTTTTTGTTTTTTGCTCCTTTTCTTCCGAGAGCCGTAACTTTTTTATTATTCCGTCAATCTTGCCATATGAGGGCTTGTTTTTTGCGGGACGAGTTTTAAAAAACTGCAAAAAAATTGTGATCACACAATAGTTTTTGTGATGTTTTATTCACCGTGTTCACTATATGAAAAAACTGATGTATCTATGTGATGCCTCAGGTTGGTGTGAGTTTTTAGACACCAAACATGTATAGGTTTACATGTATCTAAGGGGTTAAAAAAAATTCACAAGTTTGTCCAATAAAAGTGGCACACGTTTTGCACCATTTTCCGAAACACGTAGCGTTCTTATTTTTTGGGATCTATGGCTCAGTGATGGCTTATTTTTTGCACCTCGAGCTGACGTTTATAATGGTACCATTTTTGCGCAGATGCTACGTTTTAATCGCCTGTATTGCATTTTGTGTAAATCTTGCCGCGACCAAAAAACGTAATTTTGGCGTTTGGAATTTTTTTGCCACTACGCCGTTTACCAATCAGATTAAATGATTTTATATTTTGATAGATCGGGCATTTCTGAACGCGGCAATACCAAATATGTGTATATTTATTTCTTTTTTAACCCTTTAATTTTCAATGGGGGGAAAGGGGGGTGATTTGAACTTTTAGGTTTTTTGTTTTTTTTTTATTTTTTAAAACTTTTTTTTTTACTTTTTTTTTTAATTTTACTAATCCCCCTAGGGGGCTATAGCGATCAGCAATCCGATCGCTATTATCTATCTGCTGATCACAGCAATACAGCTGTAAACAGCAGATTCAGTCACTTTGTTTTTCCCTCTGCTCTCGGCCGAGGGAAAACAAAAGTGAAACTTCGTAGCTGCAGGCGTCATCACATGACCCTGTGCTACGATGTCAACCACCGATAGTCACGTGATAACACACGTGACTTCCGGTGGGGGCGTCGGTAAGTAAAAAACATGGCCGCGCGCATTTAGATCTTGCTGCCAGACTTTGGCAGCAAGATTTAAGGGGTTAATGGCCGCGGGTGGAAGCGATTTTACCCGCGGCTAGCAGGCACACATGTCAGCTGTTGAAAACAGCTGAAATGTGTGCCGATCCACGCCGCCTGCCGCGGCAGGGGGCGAGGCTTAACGGGACACTATCCTGGACGGATAGATCCGTCCAAGGTCATGAAGGGGTTAAAGTATATATGAGAAAAGCATGAAAATATGTCAGGCAAGAATTGGGGTAAATGGCCCAAAATTCAGTTTGTTCTTTTAATTTATGTTTATAATTATTAACTGCGGTATTTGCTACTTCATTCATTACGGGTTAACAGCATTTTCTATTTTCTAACAGGCTAATATCACAGTTAATAAGGTGGGTTTTTTTGTAGATAGTTCTCATTTAAGAAACTGATGGAATGTGTTAGCTGTGCATGTATTATTTATGTTAGCATGCAATTGTTGACCTACATTTATACAAAGTGGAATAATCCTCTTATTTAAAAGGATAATTTTCTTGCAAAAACACTCAATGTTCATGCATAATAATGAAGTCTAAAGTCAGTAGTTTTCTTTTTTGTCGAGTTTATGCTTGCTATGCTTATGTGTACAATTATTATTACTGCCACTGGGTGATGTTGTTGCTGCAACTAATTTTCAGAAAATGTGATAAATGATGCAGAATTAATGTGAGTGACAATGTAGTCCTCTGGGTCAGTGATAACAGACAGGGTGCCGCGGATAGTGTATAGTATGTCTCATTACAAGCAATTGTTGGACTATGTCCTTTAAGAGTTAAGTTGCAGGTTGCATGGCTGGATTAGAAAGCAGAATTGGGCCCACACGTTTTCTATATAATACATAAGTTCAGGGGTATAGAGAGGACCATATAAAAAAAGTTGTAGACTCCAGACAGTATAGCAGTTATTGTGGTTTGACCCATTAGAGGGAGATACCTGCTAAGGTGTTCTGCCATTATAGAATGAAACTAAAAGGTGTATATCTCTTAATGGCCACTGCATCAGCCAAAAATGCAAAGATTAGTTACCAACCATGAATGAGTGAATAGCTACACCAGGGAAGGTCTGTATGTGTATACCTGAGTATATGAAACAATATGGGTGAAAAGAGAGATTCGGGTTTGATGCTGTGCTTGAAACCACAAGAATCCAAGGGTGTATAATGAAATCCTTTTTCTTTATATCTGCAGGTCAACACGTTTCAAAGACATATCCGTCTTCTTCATCAGGACAAAAATCAAAAGGAACAATCGATCTAAAAGCTGATACTTTAGTATAGCCAATCCAGGCAAAGTATATCTGCTTATGTCTGAGTAAAGAGGTTTGCCACCACAAGAATAAGGACACTCTTCCCTGAGTGCACAGAGTAGAAAGACTACAGCAGCACATATGCTCAAGAAGAGTAACATAGAGAAGGGATGAAGTATGAACTAAGCATATGCGGTGCTGCAGCCAGAGGGACATAAATGCCAATGTTAAGGTAAAGTTGCTAAGCAGCAAGCAATGTACTAGGTTAGACGTTGAAGCCCATTCTTGTTAATTTTTAAGTACCTATCTCAGGTTGAGCTTGATGATTTTGGGAGAATCTTTAACCTTTAAGCTCATTGCTTCTTTGTTTGTGTTTTGATACTACCTCCACCATCACAGATTGGGGAAGTCACTTAACATTAACCCCTTCACAAACGAACGATTTTGCGCTTTCCGTTTTTTCTTTCGCCACGCTTCTTCCAAGAGCCATAACTTTTTTTATTTTTCTATCAATATAGCCATGTGAGGGCTTAGTGTTTGCAGAACAAGTTGTACTTGTAAATGAAACCATGAGTTTTAAAATATAGTGTACTGGAAAATGGAAAAAAAATTCAAATGTAGAAAAATTGCAAAAAAAGTGCGATTGCATTATTATTTTTGAGATATTTTATTCACTGTGTTCACTATGTGATAAAACTGATGTGTTGGTGTGATGCCTCAGGTCGGTACGAGTTCGTACACACCAAACAAGTATATGTTTGCATTTATCTAAGGGGTTAAAAAAAAATCTGAAGTTTGTTCAAAAAAAGTGGCACCATTTTCTGCAACCTGTAGCGTTCTCATTTTTCGAGATGTAAAGCTCTCTGATAGTTTATTTTTTGCATCTTCAGCTGATGTTATTAATGGTATCATTTTTGCGAAGATGCTACATTTTGATCGCCTGTTATTGCATTTTGAGCAAAATTTACGGCAATCAAAAAAACTAATTTGGGCATTTGGATTTTTTTTGCCATTGTGCCAATTACTGATCAGATATAATTGATTTTAAATTTTGATAGATCAGGCATTTCTGAACTCGGGGATACCAAATGTCTGCATATTTTTTTCATTTTTTTAACCCTTTAATTTTCAGTGGGGATAAAGGGGGGTCATTTCAACTTTTAGGTATTTTATTTTTTTTTATTTTTCAAAACCTTTTATTACCTTTTTTATTTTACTAGACCTTCTAGAGAACTATAAGGATCAGCAGTCTGATCGCTCTTCCAGTTTTGCTGATCACAGCTACACCGCTGTGAACACCAGAAATGGTCATCTCCTGCCTCACACAGCTCTCGGCTGGGTGAAACAGGAAGTGAGTCATGTGAGCTACAAGAGTCATCACATGACCCTGTGCTTCCATGACTACCATTGGATCCATGTGATCACGTCACGTGATTTCCGGTGTTGGGTGGTGAGTAAACTTTAACCGCGACCGCGATTGAGAATAATATTGCTGTCATATTTTGACAGTGCCATTTAAGGGATTAGGCTAGTTTCAAACATCCGCCTTTTAGCCAGATTGGCAGATCTGGCACACTCCAGTACAGTGTATACAGTACAATGGCAGCACGACAAGCTCTGGTCATATGCTGTCATGTGACCATAACATGTGACCCGGAGGTTTCCGCGCTGCCATTGTACTGTATCACACTGTACTGGAGTGCGCCGGATCCGGCGAAAATCTTGATGTGTGAAACGTCCCTTACAGGTACGATAGGCAGATCTGCTCGTGCCTACTAGACACACATGTCAGCTGTACAAATCAGCTGACATGTGCGTTGGGCCCCACCGGCTGCCCGTGGAAGCCTGGTGGGATTAACACTATGACGGCTGGAATGAAGTATTACTGCCTGCAGTCGTTAAGGGGTTAAGAGTAACTTTATTCTAATAGCCACCTCTTACCACCCTACTTGTGCTCTTTGTTTTAACAGCAAAAACATAATTTATTCATTTCTTCAACACAATTTTTCTAGAATGCCCTACCCCTGATAATCAGTTGTATTCAGACATAGTTGTAATAAAAATTCACAGTTCCCATCTGTTCACAATGTCTCAAATCTTCATGTGAATTGGTAGTAAATACATATCAATCCTCAAATGGCCTCCATTTGTAGTCATACTTATAAAGCTAACTGAGCAAACATACATATTGGCATGTATCAAAAAACCCAAAGTAATAAACTACCCAGATATGACTGTTTTGGGAGGAAATAGGGACCTCACAAAAGAATCTGACACGTGTTTCGCCTATGCAAGGTAATGCTTTCTCAAAAGAAGTATTTGATTATCAAAGAGTAGAATATTTTGAACTTGTGATCACAGGTCACATGTTTCAAAACAGCCAATGAATATACATGTGATATACAATGTGATATACATGGCACATGGGCTGCTGACCACAAAGTTCACTCAACATTGCCGCGGCTTCTCCATGCATTTTAAGAGCCGGGGAGCAGGAACGCGTTATCTAGGCAATGGGATCAGAGCAGCAAACCTGACAGATGCTGCAGGAGCGAAGAGTGAGCAATATGGCAGAGTGCACATGCTCATCACAGTCAGTGGGCAACATAATAAAGCAGACATCATATTAAAAGTACATGCATAAGTAGTATTTCATAATTAGCTGCATATAGGGAATACAGTATATACATATATAAATAGTACACCAGAATACATTACATTTCTGAAAGATAATGTACATACATAGTGGCATAAATAATTTTTTGCATCCAGTGCAAGGAGGTGAACACTGACAATTACTCATCCATATCTTGTTGGTGTGCAGAAAAGTGCTATTAAAAATAAAAAAAATAAACTTACGAGAGCACATAAAAAAGAGACAAGTCAAAAAAATAAACAAAAAATAAAAATAGTAAAAAATTAAAGAAGAAAATATAATGAAAAATATAAAATATAATATCCAGAAAAAAATCACAAGTATGAATAGCAAGAGACCAACAGGAAAGACAAAAAAAAAATCAATGCCTCATTAAAGCCATTGGAAATTAAGTGTGGAAAGAAACAACTCACTTTGTTTCTTTCTGTGCAAGTAACTTCTTCAGGTTTCCACCTCTTATCCCTACCTGCATTAGCTTTATACCCCTGTCTTTAAGGGTCCTAGGATAACAATTGTTGTCCTCTTTGAAATGACACGGTAGTCTTCAAAGTTGCAACATCAGTCACTGTAGTGGCGGCACCAATGTCCCTCACATGTTCAAAAACTCTGATCGTTATTTCCCTGGAGGTCAGGCCGACGTATATTTTTGACCACCCACACATGTCATAATATACTACATGTGTACTACTACAAGAAATGTAGTGATTGATTTAAAGGTATGTTTACCATCATTAACAACAATAGCATCATTTATCCATTTATTCAGCACAATTTTTCTAGAATGCCTTATCCTCGACAGTCAGGTAAATTAGGATATTTAGTGTTTCCTAAAAACACAACTTTTTATACAAGCCTCTTATACTTCTCTGATTAACAATGCTCCACTCATTATAGTGTATTCCAAACATCCCAACCGATAAATAGCTATATATTGACACATGTAGTACTACTGTCTCCTAACAGGATAATGCAAAACCACATTTTGTTCATTTTTTTTCCTGGTCATCTCATGTCACTAATCTCAGGATATGTCAATCATCAAATAAAGTGAAATCATAGGTAAAAACACAATGGTATTGTATGTTTTTACTTATGCGAGAAAATATTGAGAGATTTGTCAAGTTATTAAACTCACAGATCATTTGTGCTGCCTGAACCATAAGCAAATTTAATTAGGGAATCCGCTTCCTATTTGCAGGCATTTATGCTATAACAAAGAACAGTTTTAAAAGCAAAATCTGGATGTGTCATCTTGACAGGTCATCTAGATGGGTCATTTGCCTGCTTTAATTAAATTGAAATGTATCTCCTTTGGTGTAATGGAAAACACATGTCAATTATGCACTGTTGACCAGTAAGAAGCTAGTGGTGAACCACCCTGAGGTGACATTTCTCCTCATTCTGACTCTATCAACTAAGCTTTGTATAAATCACTGCAGCGTTTCAGAACAAAACATACTGTAGATGTCATAATAAGGAAGCCTATACTTTAAATATCATTTTATAAAACAAATTTTTATACACTGCAATCCCTTATACAAATCCCAGGCCTTGGCACATTTTTTGACAGTGGTTGTATTTAATGGAAGCACTGAATGTAAATTGTTGCAAAACACACCTTACAGAAATTCTCTATTTTAGTTAATGGAAGTCTTTAAGATTTGAACGAAGTAGTAAATTGATGATTACTTATAGTAAAGGTTGAGCTTAATTTTTTCAATTAGAATAATTTTTATTGGTAACAACCTAGTATTTTAACCAATGTAAAAATGTATCAGAAAGACACAAGTACGTCCAAAAAATTACAAATTTATTGAACTAGTACTAACAAACACCATAGATTCATCAAATGATCCGAGATGGATATCAAAAAACACAGTAAAACATTTTTACCCCTTAAAAACACAGAAAAAATCCTGGAACAGTGTGGTAATTAAGCTAGTGCATTAAAGTGGTCAAGAAAAACAGAAAAACACATAATGTAATCAGTTGGATACACCAAGTATGATATTACAAACTGACAGTCCAGCAAGGATAAGGCAGGCTGTAAATTCCAATTTTAAAGTGACAGTGCCATACAGTTACATAGTACACAGAGAAAACATTACAAGTCACACATACATAGACATAAGGTTGACACAATGTTTGAATAGAAATTCCCCATATACAAATTGCCCGCATTCAGGTCAGTATAACCCCAATACACACCATACCGCGCTGCCAAGCAGGGAAGGGAGGGGAAAAGATCAAAAACAATAAGCTGCTGGAAGGCAGTTTGAGAGTTTTAAGGACCACTACCTGGAGAACCACACTGCCCAGAACCTCTACGCGCATTTCACACCCGCTTTATCAGGAGGTGATGAAGCGGGTGTGAAACGTGCGTAGAGGTGCTGGGCAGTTTGGTTCTCCAGGTAGTGTGTGTGTTGGGGTTATACTGACCTGAATAAGGGGTAAAAACTTTTTACTGTGTTTTTTGATATCCATTTCTGATCATGTGATGAATCTATGATGTTTGTTAGTACTATGTCAATAATTTTGTAATTTTTTGGACTTACTTGTGTCTTTTTGATACATTTATATAATAATGCAGGTCTAGTGTAGTTTTAATTTGCTTGCTTTGGTAGATATGCATATATAAGATATGGATCTCTATTTCCATTTTTGGATTTATATTTTAACCAATGACTTAAGGCCGCTTTACACGCTGCGATATCGGTACCGATATCGCCAGCGTGCGTACCCGCCCCATCGGTTGTGCGACACAGGCATATCTCTGCCCGTGACACACAACATCGCCTGGACCCGTCACATGGACTTACCTTCCCTGCGATGTCGCTGTGACCGGCGAACCGCCTCCTTTCTAAGGGGGCGGTTCGTTCAGCGTCACAGCGACGTCACAGCAGTGTCACTGAACCACCACCCAATAGAAGCGGAGGGGTGGAGATGAGCGGGACGAACATCCCGCCCACCTCCTTCCTTCTGCATTGTGGCCGGGAGGCAGGTAAGGAGAGCTTCCTCGTTCCTGCGGTGTCACACGGAGCAATGTGTGCTGCCGCAGGAACGAAGAACAACTTCGTTACTGCTGCAGTAACGATATTTGAGAATGGACCCTTATGTCACCGATGAGCGATTTTGCACGTTTTTGCGACGATGCAAAATTGCTCATAGGTGTCACACGCAACGGCATCGCTACAGCGGCCGGATATGCGTCACAAAATCCGTGACCCCAACAAGATCGCTGTAGCGATCTCGTAGCGTGTAAAGCCCGCTTTACTTTGCTATCTTTTATTTTGCATTGGGTATTCAGATCTATTTCCTCCAACACAAAAAATAATGGTTCAATTTTAAGGCAAATCAGAATGTTTCTTTTTAAGAGGAGAAAACCATAAGAAGTGTCTTAGTTAAGAAGAATTCCCCTGAGACATCTCAATTACAAAAAACAGTCAAGTAATAATCTGTCTTGCAGTCTACCAATTATGAGCTCACTTAGACGGTATCATGAAATGAGGCAGAACTCGGCAGACTAAATGAGTAGAAGTAATATGGCCACTATTTTATAGTAATCACAATTTAATGCAAATTTTAACATGTTGTACATTAATCTAGTATCATAATGATAGAGATGAAACAGTATTTCATTATTTTACCATGCATCAATTGACATTGGGGTTTCCAATTTGATTTCCCTGTTACTTGTAACAACAGCCGACAATGTGACAGTATGATGAAGCGGCCAATCAAATTGCTATTAAGTAAAATAATTATAAAAGACTATTAGCTGTTTAATATGAATTTATATAGGTGCCAAGTGGTTTTCTTATCACAACTACTTTGTTTCCCAGTAACAGCCTTCCGAAATTCATGTTAAGATGGGAAACATGCCTTTATTTTACCATTTCTGTTTACAAACATATATCATATTTGTTTCAATCAAAATGTTTTTTTAGGAGTCACAGTATTAAAGCTGTGTTATATTTTTATTTATAGCATTCTCTATGTTAGTCAGGATTCAAGGGTAAGAGCAAGGTCAATCACTTAACTATCGGTAAATTTGAGAAATACTCTGGACAAAAGGACTAAAGTCAAAAGATAAAGCCTTTGGGGTAATACATTGGTATACATGCCATTCAATGAATATACAAATTGTCATTTTGTGTTTTCCTCATGTAATTTAACGCCAGAGCAATAAAAAATTAATTCCAACTAATGAATTCATGATCTCTGGACAGCTAGTTAAGTAACAGTTGGCCTTTGCCTTGTGTTTAGTTATGCCAGGTTATGATATGCATGGGAATATAGGCTGTTTAATCCTTAAAGGTCCCGTAATGAACATACCCATGGTAGAGATGTTTGCTGTGTATGTAGCAGGCTCAGGAGCTGATTCTGCTTCACTTGAAGTAGATGCATTCTGTCTTTAAGTATCAAAGTGACATGTTGAACTATCAAGAGTCATATGCCACATATCCAACATTGACTCCTACAGGTAGTATAAATGGAAAGAGTGACCTTAAAGGGGATCTGTCACTAGATGAAAAGTGGCCAAGTTTTGCTATTATTTTATTACAGCTTATCCCCCTGAGGATTCTGTTGGTTAATTTTTTTTTAATTTTATTTAAATCTGCTATGCGGTTCTAGAGTATGGACCCTTTTTTTATTTAGTGCTGACTTTTATACTGTTTACCAAGGGGTTGGCCCTCACAGGTTTCCCTGGGAGCCTTTCTGTAGGCTGCTCTGTCCTATGACTCTGTGAGCAATGTCTCTTTTGTGAAGGCCATAAAAATTAACAATTATCAATACATAATAAGTACATATGTCTGAAACCATGTGCAGATAAAAAATACCCCCAAAATGGATTACTCTAGCAGAGAAGGAATATAATAAGAGCAAAAACTGTCTATTTATAACCAGTTGACAGATCCTCATAAAACTACTAGATGACTGGTGGAAATTTGGAAACACATACTGTATGTACCATTATACTCTATCCACATGTTTTCTGTTTGCTTGTGTTTTGATGGAGGTTCTTTTCCATGGTATGTCCCTTTTTGATGTATGCAATGATATATTCTAAGTATTTTCTTTATCTCTAATATTTATTTGAATATTTATTCATTTATTAAAAGCACATGGTCCAAGTAGAAGGTGCATACATGCCGAAACGCGTAGTCCAGGGGGACTACTACCCTTATCCGTACCACAACCTTTGCCCCACGTGTGAATCTATATTTAATGGAATTTACAAATAGAATTTGTTTTGAAAGAGTTTTATAAAGAAATTTTCCTGTCTTGGAATCTGTCTGCTGGATTTTTTCTGGAAAGATATCTATATATTTTATTATATATATAACATTGAAAAACTATTTATACTCATTAGCTTTTTGGTATAACACACAGTCTAATGGAGTCCTTCAGACATATGTCAATACAGAATGCACTAGCTTTTGAGTCACATCAAAACATGTTATTTAAAAGGACTAGACGAGGCACAGACTAAAGTTATGATGAAGAGAGGTGGACTTGAAAGAACAGGTCTCAAATCTTCAAAATTTCTATTTTTATGAATATGAAAATTCCATTCACCAATTCATGCTGGTGTTGTTATGAATAAATCATTGCAATCTGATTTAAATAAGTAATGGATCTTACCTGGGTTCAAATAGAAAGATTTATACCATCTCCAACAAGTGTAGAGGCTATATTGATCAGCTGGCAACTGGGAATAAAACTTATTATAAATCTGAAAAGTTAGAATTTATAGTGAAGATACTGATATAGAACATGAAAGTGGATGTATTTGGAATGTTTTGCATTCAACTAGATACATGTAAACATCACTGCTCTGCACTTTTGAAAAGAAACTAATAATGAATAGCGATGCTGAGAATTACACACAGTGCACAAGACTGAAGAAGTGGTACTGTGGAGTGTATATGCAGAATAATACAGATGCCAAGAATTACACCTAGTATACAGGGCAGTAGTGGCACTGTGTAGTGTGTTTATACAGATCGAGATTTACACCATGTTTACATGAGAGAAGTGGTACTTTGCAATGTGTATATATATATATATATATATATATATATATATATATATATATATATATATACAGAATAATAAAAATACTGAGAATTATACCCAGTGAACAGGGCAGGAGAAGTGGTACTGTGCAATGTACAGATGCAGGACAGTAGAAGATGTACAGGGCAGTGTATATTTTTATAATAATGCAGATACAGTAAATTACATTCAGTATACAAGAGAAATAGTGCTATGCAGTGCATAAATACAGAGTAATACAGATAATGAGAATTTTATATTATTCTGGACAAGTGGTACTGTGTAATGTATGCTGTACATACAGAATAATACAGATATTGAGAATCATAGCTTATATACAGGACAGCATAAGTGGCAATGCGTAGTGTATATACAGATCCTAAAAATTACACCCAATATACAGGATAGGAGAATTGGTACTGCACAATCTCTATTTATATACATACATAATAAGAGCAGATACTGACATTTACACCATGTATACAGGACAGGAGTAGTATAAACAGCTCCACAATTTATGCTATAAACTATCATATACACAGCTCCACACTATATGCTTCAGTAAATCATATAAAGTTGAGCTGTACATATAATATATAGTGTAGAGATGTGCAAGTTTATATGGTGTGGATTCCGCACTATATACAAAGCACCATACTATATAAACTCTATACTGTATATGATTTCACAGTATATACTATAGAAACACAGCATCATGCTATATACTATATTATGGTGTTTACTTTATATATATATATATATATATATATATATATATATATATATATATATATATATATATATATTTATATAAAATATATACATAATATAGGGGGCAGTAACTACCATGTATGCATCACATAGGCTGCTGGGACAGTTGTAAATACATCACATAAAGGGTTGTGACTGCTGCAAACACCAATAAGGGTTCCATGGGGTCAGCACGAACCCAGGTTCTGGAAATGGGGGAATATTAAAGGCAGTAGTGGTTTCAGAGCTGTGTGTGCAGAGTAGCAGATTCTTTGTAGACACAAAGGGAGTGGATCATGGCAGTGGATCATTCATGGAGACACCAGGGAGTGGACCATGATTTCCGCCCACAGAGAAATATCCTGATGCTGGTACTGGCTAGCATTAAACTTGGTTATCATCTTTGCAGTACCACCGTGACTGCACATGGGTGAGCATAGTGCCTGCATGTAGATTTTTTAAAGGTACGACAACCAAGATTTAAAGAGCCCATGGCCAAAAATTGTCTGGCAGCCCACTTAGTGGATCAGTGTTGTGGCCCTCCAGGCAAATACCCAATCCAGACCTGGATATAACCAAGGGGACCTTTTCAATAATTGTCAGATTCCTGTTTATGAGTGATAAACTTAAAGACCGAGCACTACCTGGAATGGCGCTCATGCTAGAAAATGCATTTCAGTTTGAGACAAACCAAATAAATCATTCCGGAAATAACATTTTATGCTCACTGAAATGCATAGTGCATTCCAGGGCCAGAATACATGAAGCCATTGGAGAAGTGGCTAAAGGTATAAATGAGCCGTTTCCTGTATTTAAATTACAGCAGGAGCACATTATGCACAATGAGGATTGTTTCACTCATAGACACCGTCTAAATGTGGTATTGTGTGGATAAAGTAGACTAATGTGGGCGTCACAGGGGACAATCTATCATGTGATCGCACGAGCGATCATACCCGCCCCCGTCGTTATTAGTTGCCCGTGGCGCACAAAGTCGTTAAACAGCCGTCACACGTACTTACATGCTGAGCGACGTCGGTGTGGGCGGCGAACATTCACTTCCTGAAGGGGGTGGGACGTTCGGCGTCACAGCGACGTCACACAGAGGCTGGCCAATAGAAGCGAAGGGGCGGAGATGAGCGGGACGTAAACATCCCGCCCACCTCCTTCCTTCCGCATAGCCGACGGGAGCCGCGGGACACAGGTAAGCTGTGCTCATCATTCCCGGGGTGTCACACGGAGCTATGTGTTCCCCCAGGTGTGATGAACAGCCAGTGCAAAGAAAAATAAATTACTTTTTAAAAATAAACAATGTGCCAGCGATACACGATGCGAACGTTCTGCGTCGCTCGTAGGTTTCACAAGGGACGACGTGTAAACGATGTCGGATGTGCGTCACGAAAACTGTGATCCCGACGACATATCACACGATAGATTGTCTTGTGTGACGCCCGCATTAGACCTAGATATAAGGGTAAATGAATGAATCTTATAATGAAGAGAAAAATGATAGTACTGTATAAAATAAATTAATGAAACAGGGATACCCAGATATGAAATATCAACAAAATCTTTCCTACCTAAAAACAAAAGCTATATAAATGATGTAGAATATAAGACACAGTACTTGACTACTGTTCAGCTAGTATTGCCAATCATGGCTTATATGCAAAAAACTGGTGTATTATACATTTGGTCTATAAATGATTAAACACTAGAAAAATAATAGTAATTAGATGATGCTGAGTTACTCAACCCAGAAAATCTATTTTTACATTGTATGATGTTTTTATCACAGTCTTCTCATCTTGCACAAGGATGGATCACTTCGATAACACTAAATGAAATAGAATTCATATCCCATTATGTTTTTGCAAGGTGTGATGGGCTAATAGGGTATTTCTGCCATTTATAATATCTCACAAATGCTCATTGATATGAACACAGCTGCTTCTTGGTACTACCCACATAATTTATTGGACAGGTGCATGTGAATAAATAAACCAACCTAGATATTTTACAGTTTTCAAATTGTCTCACAGCATAAATCTCACTTGAGACAGCACTCCTGAAGTTCTTGGATGGTGTAATAAATTAACAAAAAGTAGGGGAGCCGCATCTGTAGGCACTAATTGACCTACAGTCAAGCCAAGTACCAATCGGTTTTGGATGTGTGAAGTGACTGTTGTCCAGGTGGTACCTCAAGGATTTCCCTCTCCTGAATATGATAGATGGTGCATTTGACATAGAGTCACTTATATCAGGGTCAGCCTTCAGGATGCACCAATGTCTCACCTAGAAATTCATTAACATATCCGTCTGATCATCAAAAGTAACAATTATCAGAGTAATAGAGTCCGTAGTTTGTTTAGATTGGAGCTTAAGCCCCATCATTTTGTGCCAAGTCAATGCATATTTATATGTAGATTTTACAATGTCTGATAGATGCACCCTTTCCAAAAAAACTCCTTTTAAGGTCATTACTCTGTGCCAAAAAGACTCTCAATGTTGAACACTTTCAGCGTAGCCTCAATAACTGGCCTTTGTGGGTGCCCTTCTTAAAGCTCGCAGGATGAGGATCTCTCACTTCAAAAGACTCAGGTTTCGGTAGCTAGACATACTAAGGGACCCATCCTTTTCTTTAGAAATAACCAAATAAACAGTGCTTATTAACTTCCGGCTCTCACAGGGAATACAAAGTCACTCTCCTGTCCGCACACAATGTTCCACAATGTCGCTCATTGCCAATAAAGTATGTATACTTTATTGATTTTTATAACGTAAAGTGAAATACAATTTTTACAAGTTATGTTGACAACATGCAAAATAAGTAACAAATTATAGTCAAGTCTATATAAGTTTAACAATTTATCCAGGGAGGGGGGGAAGGTGAGGGGAGGAAAGAAAGGAAAC
This sequence comes from Anomaloglossus baeobatrachus, assembly GCF_048569485.1. Lineage (NCBI taxonomy): Eukaryota > Metazoa > Chordata > Amphibia > Anura > Aromobatidae > Anomaloglossus > Anomaloglossus baeobatrachus. Next base: position 556,494,927 of record NC_134353.1, read on the forward strand.
AAATGGAGGAGAATTGAGTAGGAAAAGGAGTTCTGAAATTTGCTTAACTTTTAGTTGTATTTTTGTACATAAACTTGTCTACAGTAACTCTAAAATGGCAAAATATAATCTTAAGAGAAATATATGGAAGAATTCATGTGTATTACCCTTAAAACTTGAAAAATAACTCTCATCAAGGATTAAACATTTTAAGATTTGGAGTGAATTTTTTCGACCATAAATTCCATCTTGTTGAATATTTTGTGTAAGATTTCTCCTTTAATGCAAATAGAATATGTAGTGCTCATTGCTAGCACTGCTCCACTTGTGAAGGAATCCCCTGATGAACCCCAAGAATGAAGAGGGGGGAAAACGTACAAACCTGGAACCATGTACTTTTAATAGATGCTAAACAGATACGTACTACACTAGATGGTGACTGTCATTTTTACTACGCTCACAGAATTCTGTTGGAAACCTTAGGACATTACATTTCTCAAAATGTCCTGATATTTTATGGGACTTTCACACTATATCCTTGTAGCTCAACATTTCTCTTCTGACATACTATATGTTATATGAGTGTAGGCAACATCAGTTATTTTGCGCAGTTTATCAACTTCTCTGTTTAAAAATGTTGTGTTATTATAGTAGCCCTACTGTTTGAGGGTCCTTTTTAATCATGGTTTATGTATGTTTTTGTTCATTGCTATATATATATATATATATATATATATATATATATATATATATATATATATAAAACCCTGCGGAGTTGTCTGCATGTTATTTTCTCCCTGTTTGAGAAGAGGCAGGATGGAGCTATTTCTATAAACCCCTTAATGGCCCATGATATACAATGTCCATTATGGTTTGTCTCCCTGCCTTTGATGTGACCATCTTTCCCTGCTCTTATTGGCTAATCTGACAGTGAAGCAGGGACAGCTGGGGCACTACAGGGAGGGACATAGAGGCGAACCAGCCCCTGAAATGAGTGTCATGATGACGTTTCATTTCAGGGAGGGGACAGAGGATACGGTTATTGCCACAGACTCTGCCCCCTGATTACACTTTGTTTGAATACCTCAGCATGCATTGGAATTCTCCAATCATTTGTTATCAGACAGGAACTAAAAAAATTGAATAGCAATTATATAGTGCAGTTAGGGAATAGTAGGGTATTTTTAGTACAAGCATAATAGAAATTAGCTTTAATTATATCATTGAATAAATAGGGATTTAAATGAGATTTCCCTTTGTCTTCAGACCACCCCTTTATGTTTCCCATGCCACATAAAAAATAAACTGCATCTTAAAAGTAACTTGTACTTCCATGCACTTTGCCACAAATCTTGCTCCAATCAGACACTAGAGTAAGATTTGTGGCATACGGCATACCTCAGCTAATTATACATTTTATGATCAGGCGTCACCACTCCAACTACACCCATTTCACCCAGGTGAAGATTATTGTGAAAATACCAAAAGTCACAAATGTTTTGGAGCATTTTACACGATACCATTCTTCTGCTCATTCTTCATATTTCTTTCAAATGACATAAAACATGAGTTTTTTTTAAAAAAAAAATATTTAAAGTGAAAGAAATATCCAACAAGTTACCTTAACTGATTAAAGAATAACCAATTGGTATTAACTAAATATCTACCAAAAATAAAGGGATTTAAGGGGCATGATTTTCAAAGATAAGCTTCTGCTTTCAGAAGTCTCAATCTAAATGTTTCTATATGTAAAAAGAATGTATAGTTGAAAATAAAATGAGATTTTAAAAAGTTCAAGAGATTTTTTTTGTCTTTTCCTACAATGAGATACTCTTGCACTCTGATGTTTTGCAACCCATCCCTTTTGACATGAAAAGATATAAGCAGCAGTACTATACACAAACCCTGGTGAAACATGAAGCTGTTTCTGGAAAGAAAGTGTTTTCTTATTCTAATCCTGGTCAAGCCCCACATACATAAATATGAGTGTGTCATTGAACTTGTATTCACAAACTAAGTTCTATATTTAGAGAAAGGGAAGAAAATCATGACATGAATACAAATGACAAGAATATATGCAATTACATATTTTTGGACTTATTTTTCAGTATTCTATCAGCAATATAAACATTCCAGTTTAGTTGATAATGATAAAATGGTAATCTGTGCTGAAAAATGTTTAGAAACAGAATTTTATCAAGCAATTCAGGTCAATCCAGTGTTGATTAAATTAACCTACAATTAACAGAGAGAGAAACTCATTGCATTTATAGAGATTGCATACACATGGCTTCTTGCATAGTCATTTTAATTCATGCAGACTTCAACTGTGTCATTTCCTACAATGCCAAACAGTAAAGACAATCATGTGACTATGTCTAATTTGGGTCTTTACAATTACATCTAATTGCTTTAAGTCAACTGTAACTTGTTTATTCCTCAATGGCCCTGAAGAAAAGGTGCTGAGAGATTTCTCTGTCCCTAAACAGTATTATAGATGAGTAGATGAATCAGAATACACTCGGGGTAAGAACAAATATACCTTTACCCTCCCTCAACCCTAAGCAATCCTTGCTTCATCAAATATACACAGGAAAATGTGTTTAAGAGGTTTTCCACTACTAATGTGACCCTTTTTCTTTTATCCTAACTTTTCCTAACTAACACTTTCCTAATATATTTCTGCTATTTACTCTGGTCCTGTACATTTATCTCTTGGAAGTTCATAAATATGAGGACCGGAATCAGACCAACTGAGCAGGGCACATCACTGGTCGGGGAGGGGCTGCCTCTCTGCTGGTGATAGCAGTCTGGGCATGCATGCCCAGAACACAGTTCACTCTCCTCTCAGCCCCACCAGAGTCATGTGAGGTGAGGTCACTCAGTTCAATGAGGTCACCTGAGATCAGGTTATTTGTGATCACAGGTGGAGGACTGTGGGAACCTCCAGCTGTGACCGCAAATTACTTTAGTGATATCAACACTCATCTCTGTGGCTCAGTCTCTGCCCTGTGAAAGTAATCAAATGCAAAATATGCAATCAAACCTAATTTCAACTATTATTTTTAGCCCAAAATACAAGCATTTAAGTAAAAACAAATTTCCATAAAATGGCTAGCCTCTTTAAATTTTCATTAAATTATACAAATTGTCACAATACTAGTTCAATACAATTTTATGTCGTCCACTAAAAAATATATCAGTTAAAATGTAAGTATATTACTGTTGAAGTCTAAGGGTGATGGACGGGGTTGCATGATTACCATAGTGACATTTGGTACCGCATAACAATATAAAAATTTAAGTTAACACACAATATGCTGCTTTAGGTTTGTTTTTTCATTGAAAGCCTATAGGTGGGATCCATCCAGATGCACAATTTTTTTTATATGTTTTGATAAACATATGTGCATGTATATGGCTATTGAAAAATGTTTATTACGTTTATGCATTGTACATTTATCACAGAAGTTTAATATTTGTACATGGAAGCCACAATATTCACCCGCATCATCCTGCATGTATTTAACTTGTCAGGAACATAATGTACTCAAAAGAAACCATTAGCATCACCACATTGTGAAAAGCTGTAGCTACCTAAAGGCTTTTAGGTACTTCACATTTCCTCTGTCCAAGCAAATATGCTTAAAAAAGCAGCATTTTTTTCTGCAGCAGCCTGCATTGCACATACCTATCCTGATGTACTCAATATAAAGCACTCCGTATATACCAGGAAGGAATTCATTAGGAAGCACTTATGAGAAGAAAAACATACGAGAAACTCATGACTCATACAGAATAAAACACGTAAAAAACAAAAACCGAAATAGAAAATAAATCACCTAAAAAGTATTACGTATCCAACATCGAATTTGATTGTTTACTAGAGATGAGAGAATCCTACATAATGTGAATTCAGAAGTCCCAAAGAATTTTAACAAAGAATCTCAACACTACCAAACCTTGAGCACCTTCACCACCCGGCGAAATTCCATTTTTCATTTTTGTTTTTTCCTCCCCTTTTTCCAAGAGCCATAACTTCTTTATTTTTGTGTCAATATAGTCATATTAGGGCTTTTTTTCAGGTAGAGTTATACTTTTGAAGGACAGCATTCATTCTGCACATAATGAACTGGATAATGGGAAAATAATTTCAAGTGCGGTGAAATTGCAAAAAAATGCCATTTCTTGATTTTGTTTTTTTTTTACTATGTTCATTATGTGGTAAATCTGACCTGGCATTATGATTCCCCAGGTCAGTCCCAAAAAATTGCACTTTTGTCATTAATTTACCAGACCCATAACATCCTGACTTATGGGAATATGGAGCAAGGTAAAACATACTGCTGCAGCCTGCAGCCCATAGCTGCCTGCTTTGTTGTGGCTTGTAATTCAAAATGGAGATCACCCCACACTGTTTTTTTTTTAATTATTTATTTATAAATAAATAATTAAAATAGGGGATCCCCCAAATTGGATCACCAACCAAGGTAAAGCAGGCAGCTGCGGGCTGGTATTCTCAAGCTGGGAAGGGACATGGTTATTGGCCCTCCCTAGACTAAAAATAGCAGGCCATAGCCACCCCAGAAGAGGCATATCCATTTAATGTGCCAATCCTAGCACTTTGCCCCAGGTTTTCTGACTGCCCTGGTGCATTTCTCTCCCATCTGACTTGTTTTTCATGTCTAATGGGAGAGAAATCATTTTTTTCCAGCACTATTATTTACTGTAACATGATTGTCGTTATACTGTGAATAACGAGGATCACGTGACTGAGGGCTGGAAAAACCTGTCTGGATTGTGATCTTCAAGGTCTCAGCGGGGGTGTGCTATTCCTTATTCCTGAGCATCGTTAAACTACAGCACTGTGGAATTAGGCCTTTTAACTACGTTGAAAGGCATTTTGGTGGTCATTAAGGGGTTAAGTCATACTGCCAGGAGAGTTTTACCATACAGTGAACATGGTAAATAAAAAAAACATAAAAACAATTGTAGAATTGCACTTTTTTGTAATTTTATTTTTTGCCATTTCACCGCACTTGGAATTTTTTGCGAGTTTCTAGTACACTACATGGCAAAATGAATTATTTCATTCAAAATTACAACTTGTCCCACAAAAAAACAAGCTCTCATATGACTATATTGACGTAAAATAAAAAAGTTAAGTACCTTGGAAAGAAAGAAGATAAAAATGAAAAATAGGTAATTGCCATGGCCTGAAGGGGTAAAACAAAATTCATAGTTTTTGATCTATTTTGTGATTTTTGACCTTCAGATTTAATGTACCTTCATAAATTGGCCTTATTTGTATATATAGATATGGCATCTGTTTAGTTTCAGACCTACAGCATGTTTAAAATGTCATACTTGCCTTATGTGTTGTAGACTTTGCAGGGGAGTGGATTCATAGTTTTTATACAGTACCTGTTAAAGAAAGAAAAAAAACAAAATAAATAATAATAACAATAGCAAGGAGTTTGCATTTAAATGCTTTATATAATTTTTCACTTGAAAATATTCCAATATTTCCTTGTTTTTGGTAGACTTAAGTCAATAAAATTTGTGTTATTTATGAAATTATTGGTAATTTGGTAAATAATTTAGATCCATTTATAATTTTCAAACTTTTATTTTCATTCTATTAGAGCAGATAGTCATACCAGACAAAATAATGAGTAACATTGCACTTGTGTTCACTTTACCTCAACATCGTTAGGCTGTTTTCAATTTTCATTTTTTATGCAGCATTTTTTTCAGTGGGTTTTTCATGGAAATTGAAAGTAACTCTTTACAGTAAAAAAAAATAGAAATAATTCCCCATTAAAAATAACATTTAATCTAATATTATTAAAAGGTCAAAAAACACAATAACAAACACAAAAAACATGACAATGCAGGGTATGTTGTAATAACAAATGCTAGGAGGGAGAAGGATAAACTATCCCTAAGTTGCCCTAATCAGGCTCTCCCTACCTAGCAATAGAGGGTATGATGTCCTAGGGTTGTGGCCCCCCATTCACTGACGGTAGACCCTAATTGACCCTAATAAACCCTTCACAGGTCAACACTAACACCATACAGTTAGCAAAAAAGCCCCATCAAAATAAGATGGAAGCATCAGAAACTTATCTGAAAAAGGTCCCGACGCGTTTCCTCCCAAAGATGTCAGGGAATCATCAGGTGACAGGTCCAGGAGGTCAATCGTCAATGCGGGAGCCTTCCTGGAGCACCAGGACAATGGTGTGTGAGGGTGATACACACCATCGATACACACACATAACATCGTTCTGGTGCTCCAGGAAGGCTCCCGCATTGACGATTAACCTCCTGGACCTGTCCCCTGATCATTCCCTGACATCTTTGGGAGGAAACGTTTCGGGACCTGTTTCAGATAAGTTTCTGATGCTTACATCTTATTTTGATGGGGCTTTTTTGCTAACTGTATGGTGTTAGTGTTGACCTGTGCAGGGTTTATTAGGGTCAATTAGGGTCTCCCGTCGGTGAATAGGGGTGCCACAACCCTAGGGCATCTTACCCTCCATTGCTAGGTAGGGAGAGCCTGATTAGGGCAACTTAGAGATAGTTTATCCTTCTTCCTCCTAGCATTTGTTATTACAACATACCCTGCATTGTCCTGTTTTTGTGTTTATTATTGTGTTTTTTTTTACCTTTTAATAATATTAGATTAAAAGTTATTTTTATAATGGGGATTTATTTCTATGTTTTTTTTTACTTCTACCCCTCTAATATTGGCTGCGGCCTGGTTTAGTTAACTCTTTACAGTAGCAGCAAAAGCTGTGAGATTTGGAAAATCATATTGCACACACGTTATTTTTTACTGACTGGATTAAAAATGACAGCATTTTTTAAATATGCAGCAAGTCAATTATTTCAGCATTTTTTCAGTGTTTTTGCAGCAATTTTTTACTCATATAAATCAATGAGCAAATAAAAAAACACTTAATACAATGCAATGGTGAAATTTTTGTGGCATTTTCATTGTGTTTTTAAGCATTTTTGATGAATAAAACTACTTTTATTAAATATGTACTATACACAAAACACACAAGTAATCCACTCCCCAGAATAAACACTGGATAAAGTAGCATAAATAGGAAAAAAAGCTATTTCATTTTTTGGAGGGCAACGTTTGCTCATGCCGCATTAGCAGACTTCCTGTGGTTGGCAAGGTAATAAAAAATACCTTAAAGGGAACCTGTCCCTTGATTTTTGGTGTTAAACTTTCCCAATGTCTTGCTAGTGATGCTTTGTGGATCACTAACATGGTTTTCGCAAACAAAAATTCACCATATATATTTTAAAAAAACTTTTTATAATCAAGTGAAACATTAGATACCTTCTGTTTTAGTCAAAGGTATGGTATTTGGCTTTGGTTCAGTCATGGTCAGTCAAGCTCCATCTTCAAATTATGAATGACCCAAATATTGTGATTGGGTGCCGTGACGGGCCAAAAATCACGCCAATCTCCTATTGAATTCTATGCTTGCACACTGCACATCTACTGACTGGGTATGTGCTTTAAGTGTCCCTCTTGTTTCTTCACAGAGGGACAGAAGCACGCTCCCAAGAAGATGTGATTAAGCCCTGGGCATGGTCACTGAATCTGGGTGTATGTCCCCAGATTCATTTCATATGTGCACATGCTTCAGGCTTTATCATGTCTCCTTGGGAGCACACACGCTAACCGTGTGACTGCTCCCGTCACTCTGCTCTCAGTGCACATGCCCGGATAGTTGAGGGGCAATGCACATAAGCGTAATTTAATAAGAGATTGCCATGATGTTGGGCCAGTTATGACAATCAATCCCAATGCTGGGGGTGCACATAATTTGAAGATTGAGTCTGACTGCCGTTGCTAAACTGAAGGCAAGCGCCACCCCTATGACTAAAATAGAAGATATAATTCATTTTAATGCATTCAACATGATCAGAAAATGTAGGGTTTTTAAGACAAATATTGAGAAATATGTTTGAAAAATACATGCTAGTGATGCACATTGCATCACTAACAAGACATTGAGGCAGTTTAATGTAGGATGTGACAGGCTCCCTTTAAGTGATTCCAGATTGGAAGGAATAACAAACAAAGAGTTCATATAGGGCTATAGTGAGTATTTTGAACCCAAAGATGCCGTAAAAAAATTATTATCTTGTGCTGTGTAAATAAAAAATTACATTTTTTTAAGAGACAAGGTTATATTATCTTGAAATATTTCATTTCATAAAGGGTGATGAGTAAAAATGGACAATACTGTTTTGCAATTTCTGCTGAATGCAGGGCTATCTAATATGGGGCTGGAGACTATTATATGGTTAAGCTGAAGAGCATGGAAGGGAAGGAGAGATATCTGACTTTCAGAGCACAGATTTTACTGGAATGGATTGCAGGCACCATTTGTAGAGCTCCGAAAAAATCGAAAACAATTGAAAAGCCCACAGTTTGGAAATATTACCCTTTCATGAATATCATCTATGGATGCAGATACTCTTTTGATCTCACAGGTGGTTTCCAGAAAAAAAGGCATGGACTGGATATTGCAGAGCTAAAATTTCAAGCAACCCAACCTAGCACCCAGCTTATGCTTCTGAAGACATGTACCCCATAAATTGTTATGTGGTTCTGCTATCTACAATAATGCAATATGTGTGGATGGTAACTTGGGTTTAGGACCTTATGGGGCTCATCAAGGGGATGTTGGGTGCATCTGGATTTCGAAGCATATATTTTTACCAGATCAGTTTTATAGTGCCATGCTGCTATCAGTAATGTGGAAACCTCCTTTAATTCTGTTGACAGATTTAGGCATGTACAAATATGCAGTTGATCGCACTTTTTGTAATAAAAAGATGACAAAAGTGATGGAACACCTCTGGAACAGGGTCCAGATGGAGTCTAAAGTGATTCCATCTGCCTCATTATAGTGAGTGGTAACATTGGGGATTTGCTCTTAAAGACCTTTTTTCTACAGCCCAATGTTAGTGCTCAGTGATAAATATGAGACAAGCCCTTGCAGAAATGTGAGACAAGTTCATGAAGATATCCATGAAACTCAATCCCAGCACAGACCACAGTGCATGGAATGAGGTACAATGGAGACCCACAGACAGTCCGTGGATTACAGTCCATGCTCAGACCAAGTTTCATGGACATCTGCATAAACCCTAATAATGATTGTTGTGAGGTTTAATAAAAAAAAGTAAAAAAATTGCTTTTTTATGTTTAGCCTATTTTTTTTCTGCCGTTCATTCTGTGCACTAAGTGATAAGATGGCTTTATTTGGTTCAGTGAGTTTAAAGCACTATTTATATACAGTACATCATAAAAGTGAATATATTCCTCACATTTTTGTAATTTTTTTATTATATCTTTTCATGAGACATAACTAAAGATCTGACACTATGATACAATGTAAAGTAGTTAATGTACAGCTTGTATAATTGTGTAAATTGTGTGTGCTTTCTAAATAACACAACACACAGCTTTTAATGTCAAAACTGTTAGTACTAAAAGTGAGTACACTCATGAGAAAAAATGGCCTAAAGTGGCCCTTAGGCTAAAGATGCCCTAGTTGCTCCTGATCACACATGTACGTCTGAAGGTGACAATGTTTTGGCCTACTTCGTTACCCTATCTCCTCAGCACCCTTGGTCTAGTGGCTTCCCTCCCTCCACTCATGAGAGGACCAGGACAGGAGTGGTTAATCCCACACAAATAATCAGACATGGAGAAAACCAAAACGGAAACTCACTTCAATCACCCACAGAGGTATTATGTTCTCAGCAGGAAACTAAAGGGAGAGAGGAAATAATCAGACACCAAGAGTATATCCACAACACACCAAGCAGCACACAGGAGTTCACCAGCAACAGGATCATAAAGCACAAGGACCTGGATTGCATAAAGCTATCAATGGTCTGGGAGAACACGCTCCACCACCTTAAAAAGGGCGAAGGTAATTGTGATAGGTCTCCTGCAACATGTGACTCAAGCAGTAATCAACAAGCTAGCAAACATTAACTCCTGCAAACCCGGTTACTAACAAGAGCACAGCAGGTCGGCACTCGAACCTGTCTATGCAACTTAAAAGCAGCATTGTGTAGAGTGTCCGACTCTGTTGTGTGAACAGTATTAAATGTAGTCCTGACATTTGGGGAGTTTAGAGACAGACTTCATGTGACAGGAATATTGCTCTACAGCCAAGTTTTCAAAGAGAGCAGACCATGGTCTGCTTCAGTATCTCACAGCACATGCTAGCATTCATGGCTCCCTCAATGAACTGTAGCTCCCCACAGCCAACAGCACTCATGCACCCTCAAACCATGATACTCCCATCACCATGCTTGACTGTAGGCAAGACACACTTGTCTTTATACACTTCACCTGGTTGCCACCACACACTTGACACCATCTGAGCCAAATAAGTTTATCTTGGTCTCATCAGACCACAAGTTATTGGTGGGCGGGATGTTACGGCCGCTCATCTCCGCCCCTCTGCTTCTATTGGGCGGTCGCTTAGTGACGCCACATGAACCACCCCCTTAGAAAGGAGGCGGTTTGTCGGCCACAGCGACGTCGCTAGGAAGGTTAGTATGTACGACTGGTGTTAGCGATGTTGTGCACTACGGGCAGCGATTTGCCCGTGACGCACAACCGACGGGGGTGGGTGCTTTCACCAGCACTAGCAATAGCGATGTCGCTGTGTGTAAAGTGGCCTTTACTCTAGAAATTGGGCAGGAATTGGGCAGATTAAACTTTGCGAAGGATGTATGAATCAAGCTGCATACAAGGTTATCCTGGTAAAACAGTTGCTTCCTTCTGCTCAGGCAATGTTCCTCAACTCTGAGGACTGTTTTTTTCCAGCAGGACAATGCACCATACCAAACAGCTAAGTCAATCAATGTGTGGATGAAGGACCACCACATTAAAACCCTGTCATTGCCAGCCCAATCTGCAGACCTGAACCCCATTGAAAACCTCTGGAATGTAATCAAGAGGAATATATAGAGTCACAAGCCATCAAACAAAAAAGAACTGCTCAACTTTTTGCACCAGGAGTGGCATAAAGTCAACCAAAAGCAATGGGAAAGACTGGTGGAAAGCATTCCAAGAACCATGAAAGCTGTGATGAAAAATCATGTTTATTCCATAAAATATTGATTTCTGAACTCTTCCTGAGTTAAAATATTAGTATTGTTGTTTCTAAATAATGATGAACTTGTTTTCTTTGCATTATTTGAGTCCTGAAAGCAATACATCGTTTTGTTATTTTGACCATTTCTGATTTTCAGAAAATAAATACCAAATTTATTGCTTGGAAATTTGGAGACATGTTGTTAGTAGTTTATAGAATAAAAGAGCAATTTACATCTTACTCAAAAAACATACCTACAAAGAGAAAAATCAGAAAAACTAACAATTTTGCAGTGGTCTCTCAATTTTTTGCCGGAGCTGTATATGTAGAGCACATCCCATTGCAATTGTAAGTGAAAGGGGACATGTTGAAGTGCAATCCAGTGCAAGATGTCCGCCATTCAGATGTGGCCCCACATTCCCTTATCCATCTCCTTCATTTTTTAACGTAGAGAGGAAATAAAGAGCATTTTTCACATAGGTACCACCCTCATTTTTCCTTCTTGATGTGGACCACTGTAAAGTTTTTCAAGAGAAACAACATGGGGTGTAAAATTTATACTAATTCTGTAATACCTCTTGATAAATGCTATGCAATAAGAATGAAATTGACAGTCTAATCTCCACGCCGTTAACATGTGTGTGAAGAGCATTTCTTTGGAGAACTTGATCAGCTGAATGCTGTTGAATTTATATGGCAGGTTTAAGCCCAGATTGTAAACACTTCATGTGCTTTAATTCTGCTTCTTCTGTAAAAGATTTTCATGAGAATTTTGAAATTCGAATTCGCCAACTTTGCCAAATATCGCTAAGAAATTTAATTTGTTGCAAATAAATTAGAACAAAACAAATAATTAAAAATCTATAACTGCCATTAAAATATGTGTAGAACTCTGTCAGTTGCCCTTTTATGCCAATAGAAAATTTTAAGCTCTACAATTCAATCACTGTCTTTTTGAATAATGTTGTCCTATTTTTGTCTAATGTATGACTGTAGGTGAGTCTTTTTTGCCAAATTGAAAATATCATAATCCACAAAACATTTTAAATTGGTGAAAGGTCAAAGTTAAAAACACAAAGTCTTCTATTGCTAAACAATGCTATTGTGATGGATGCAGCATACATATTGTCTATGTTGTTCTAAAACCTTTATATAAAGCTCATAATTGATAGTGTCTTTAAACATATGTATGTTGCCGATGTCATATGCTCTAATGCAGCACTCTACATCACAGATTCTTGCTTTTCCCATTTCTTCAGTCTACTCTGGATCAGACCTCAATCAGAGGACAATAAAACTTTCACACTCTTTATCTATGACTTGCTCCATTATTTACTACCACAACTGATTGTCCCCTTACCATACTGATAATTCTGCTTCACGTAACATGTCTTATTTACTGCTCTAGTCTATGTCCTGTTGTGTATAAATTGTGACTCTTCAGATTTTGTGTTATATCAGGCCTGATGAAGAGACCTGAGTAGTCTCTAAAGCTTGCTATTTATTACCATATTTTCAGTTAGTCATTCAGCATAGCGAACAGGATAAATGTAAACTGATCCAAAATGTTATGTACCCCAAATTGCCACCAATAGCATTAAACTCTACCCAAAAAACCCTCAAGTTTCTACTCAAATCTGACATTTGTTAATAGATGGCTTTCACGTTACTGGTAACACAAAGGCTAACAAAAAGTGCTATGCCCCCCAAAATAGAATTCCGGGAAATTCTGTTCCCCCAAATCTAAATTACGCCCTCCCTTCTGAGAACCATAATGTGCTTAAACCACAGTTAACAACCATAATTTTGGCACTGTTCTAATGTGGAAGCCTGCTTAATTTAAAGCGTTTGTGTCTCCAGAAGCAGGAGGTGGGCACAATGTATGTGCTCTACAATATACTGAGCATGGCAAGGGCTTATTTGCAATTTTTAATTATACAACATTCACTGCATTTCACCGCAGGGGTGTTTTTCAAGAAACTAAATCGTCACTGCAAGCATAAATGAAATCCAAGTGGGGAGTAGAGTTGAGCGCGGTTCGTGGTTCGTGGTTCTCCAGTTCTAGGCTCGAGTGATTTTGGGGCATGTTCTAGATCGAACTAGAACTCGAGCTTTTTGCAAAAGCTCGATAGTTCTAGAAACGTTCGAGAACGGTTCTAGCAGCCAAAAAACAGCTAAATCTTAGCTTGGTTTCTGCTGTAATAGTGTAAGTCACTCTGTGAATCAAACTATTATGACATTTCAGTGTATAGTGTGCGTGAACAGCGCCTTCAGATCACTGCTGTTTCTATAATGGCGATCGCCATTTTTTTTTTTTTTTTCTTGTCTTCCTTCCCTAAGCGCGCGCGTCTTGTGGGGCTGGCCAGCATGTCAGCCAATCACAGACACACACACACCTAAGTGGACTTTGAGGCAGAGAAGCAACGGCATGTGTGATAGGATCTGCATGTCACATGTCCCTGCATTATAAAACCGGACATTTTCTTCACGATCGCCATTATCTGCCTTCTGCGTCTTTGGTGTCAGACATCACTGTCGCAGTTCCGTCCTATGTCCTATCGCCGATACAGCTGTATGCGCTGCATACACAGCGTTAGACAGCTTAGGGAGAGCACATTCTAGCAGTCCTTTTAAGGGCTCGTACCGGCAGGGTCAGAGAGCCATAGGTGACAGGTCCTGCAAACAGCAACAGCGTCTGTGTAGCCCAGGTCAGGGATTTCCTCCCTGCATTTCACCATTAGGAGGGAATAGAAAGGCAGGCTTCCATTCCTCTACCCAGAGCACCACAATCCTGCCACTGTACCCTCTTGTCCTCTGCACACTCCAACTCATTCTAACTAAGCCATTATACTAGCAAACACTCAGTGTACCTAGTGGCATCCTATACGTGGCTATTGGACTTTGCTATAGTCCCACTAGTGCCAAGACATTTGCAGAGCGCATCTGCCTGCGTTGCACACTCCAACTAATTATAACGAAGCCATTATACTAGCACACACTCAGTGTACATAGTGGCATCCTATACGTGGCTATTGGACTTTGCTATAGTCCCACTAGGGCCAAGACATTTGCAGAGCACATCTGCCTGCATTGCACACTCCAAGTTTTTTAAACTAAGCAATTTTACTAGCAAACACTCAGTGTACCTAGTGGCATCCTATACGTGGCTATTGGACTTTGCTATAGTCCCACTAGTACAAAGACATTAGCAGAGCACATCTGCCTGCATTGCACACTCCAAGTTTTTTAAACTCAGCCATTATACTAGCAAACACACAGTGTACCTAGTGGCATCCTATACGTGGCTATTGGACTTTGCTATAGTCCCACTAGTGCCAAGACATTTGCAGAGCGCATCTGCCTGCGTTGCACACTCCAACTAATTATAACGAAGCCATTATACTAGCAAACACTCAGTGTACCTAGTGGCATCCTATACGTGGCTATTGGACTTTGCTATAGTCCCACTAGTGCCAAGACATTTGCAGAGCGCATCTGCCTGCGTTGCACACTACAACAAATTATAACGAAGCCATTATACTAGCAAACACTCAGTGTACCTAGTGGCATCCTATACGTGGCTATTGGACTTTGCTATAGTCCCACTAGTGCCAAGACATTTGCAGAGCGCATCTGCCTGCGTTGCACACTCCAACTAATTATAACGAAGCCATTATACTAGCACACACTCAGTGTACCTAGTGGCATCCTATACGTGGCTATTGGACTTTGCTATAGTCCCACTAGGGCCAAGACATTTGCAGAGCACATCTGCCTGCATTGCACACTCCAAGTTTTTTAAACTAAGCAATTTTACTAGCAAACACTCAGTGTACCTAGTGGCATCCTATACGTGGCTATTGGACTTTGCTATAGTCCCACTAGTGCCAAGACATTTGCAGAGCGCATCTGCCTGCGTTGCACACTCCAACTAATTATAACGAAGCCATTATACTAGCACACACTCAGTGTACCTAGTGGCATCCTATACGTGGCTATTGGACTTTGCTATAGTCCCACTAGTGCCAAGACATTTGCAGAGCGCATCTGCCTGCGTTGCACACTACAACAAATTATAACGAAGCCATTATACTAGCAAACACTCAGTGTACCTAGTGGCATCCTATACGTGGCTATTGGACTTTGCTATAGTCCCACTAGTGCCAAGACATTTGCAGAGCGCATCTGCCTGCATTGCACACTCCAACTAATTATAACGAAGCCATTATACTAGCACACACTCAGTGTACCTAGTGGCATCCTATACGTGACTATTGGACTTTGCTATAGTCCCACTAGGGCCAAGACATTTGCAGAGCACATCTGCCTGCATTGCACACTCCAAGTTTTTTAAACTAAGCAATTTTACTAGCAAACACTCAGTGTACCTAGTGGCATCCTATACGTGGCTATTGGACTTTGCTATAGTACCACTAGTGCAAAGACATTAGCAGAGCACATCTGCCTGCATTGCACACTCCAAGTTTTTTAAACTCAGCCATTATACTAGCAAACACTCAGTGTACCTAGTGGCATCCTATACGTGGCTATTGGACTTTGCTATAGTCCCACTAGTGCCAAGACATTTGCAGAGCGCATCTGCCTGCGTTGCACACTCCAACAAATTATAACGAAGCCATTATACTAGCAAACACTCAGTGTACCTAGTGGCATCCTATACGTGGCTATTGGACTTTGCTATAGTCCCACTAGTGCCAAGACATTTGCAGAGCGCATCTGCCTGCGTTGCACACTCCAACTAATTATAACGAAGCCATTATACTAGCACACACTCAGTGTACCTAGTGGCATCCTATACGTGGCTATTGGACTTTGCTATAGTCCCACTAGTGCCAAGACATTTGCAGAGCGCATCTGCCTGCGTTGCACACTACAACAAATTATAACGAAGCCATTATACTAGCAAACACTCAGTGTACCTAGTGGCATCCTATACGTGGCTATTGGACTTTGCTATAGTCCCACTAGTGCCAAGACATTTGCAGAGCGCATCTGCCTGCGTTGCACACTCCAACTAATTATAACGAAGCCATTATACTAGCACACACTCAGTGTACCTAGTGGCATCCTATACGTGGCTATTGGACTTTGCTATAGTCCCACTAGTGCCAAGACATTTGCAGAGCGCATCTGCCTGCGTTGCACACTCCAACTAATTATAACGAAGCCATTATACTAGCAAACACTCAGTGTACCTAGTGGCATCCTATACGTGGCTATTGGACTTTGCTATAGTCCCACTAGTGCCAAGACATTTGCAGAGCGCATCTGCCTGCGTTGCACACTACAACAAATTATAACGAAGCCATTATACTAGCAAACACTCAGTGTACCTAGTGGCATCCTATACGTGGCTATTGGACTTTGCTATAGTCCCACTAGTGCCAAGACATTTGCAGAGTGCATCTGCCTGCGTTGCACACTCCAACTAATTATAACGAAGCCATTATACTAGCACACACTCAGTGTACCTAGTGGCATCCTATACGTGGCTATTGGACTTTGCTATAGTCCCACTAGGGCCAAGACATTTGCAGAGCACATCTGCCTGCATTGCACACTCCAAGTTTTTTAAACTAAGCAATTTTACTAGCAAACACTCAGTGTACCTAGTGGCATCCTATACGTGGCTATTGGACTTTGCTATAGTCCCACTAGTGCCAAGACATTTGCAGAGCACATCTGCCCGCATTGCACACTCCAAGTTTTTTAAACTAAGCAATTTTACTAGCAAACACTCTGTGTACCTAGTGGCATCCTATACGTGGCTATTGGACTTTGCTATAGTCCCACTAGTGCCAAGACATTTGCAGAGCGCATCTGCCTGCGTTGCACACTCCAACTAATTATAACGAAGCCATTATACTAGCACACACTCAGTGTACCTAGTGGCATCCTATACGTGGCTATTGGACTTTGCTATAGTCCCACTAGTGCCAAGACATTTGCAGAGCGCATCTGCCTGCGTTGCACACTACAACAAATTATAACGAAGCCATTATACTAGCAAACACTCAGTGTACCTAGTGGCATCCTATACGTGGCTATTGGACTTTGCTATAGTCCCACTAGTGCCAAGACATTTGAAGAGCGCATCTGCCTGCGTTGCACACTCCAACTAATTATAACGAAGCCATTATACTAGCACACACTCAGTGTACCTAGTGGCATCCTATACGTGGCTATTGGACTTTGCTATAGTCCCACTAGGGCCAAGACATTTGCAGAGCACATCTGCCTGCATTGCACACTCCAAGTTTTTTAAACTAAGCAATTTTACTAGCAAACACTCAGTGTACCTAGTGGCATCCTATACGTGGCTATTGGACTTTGCTATAGTCCCACTAGTGCAAAGACATTAGCAGAGCACATCTGCCTGCATTGCACACTCCAAGTTTTTTAAACTCAGCCATTATACTAGCAAACACTCAGTGTACCTAGTGGCATCCTATACGTGGCTATTGGACTTTGCTATAGTCCCACTAGTGCCAAGACATTTGCAGAGCGCATCTGCCTGCGTTGCACACTCCAACAAATTATAACGAAGCCATTATACTAGCAAACACTCAGTGTACCTAGTGGCATCCTATACGTGGCTATTGGACTTTGCTATAGTCCCACTAGTGCCAAGACATTTGCAGAGCGCATCTGCCTGCGTTGCACACTCCAACTAATTATAACGAAGCCATTATACTAGCACACACTCAGTGTACCTAGTGGCATCCTATACGTGGCTATTGGACTTTGCTATAGTCCCACTAGTGCCAAGACATTTGCAGAGCGCATCTGCCTGCGTTGCACACTACAACAAATTATAACGAAGCCATTATACTAGCAAACACTCAGTGTACCTAGTGGCATCCTATACGTGGCTATTGGACTTTGCTATAGTCCCACTAGTGCCAAGACATTTGCAGAGCGCATCTGCCTGCGTTGCACACTCCAACTAATTATAACGAAGCCATTATACTAGCACACACTCAGTGTACCTAGTGGCATCCTATACGTGGCTATTGGACTTTGCTATAGTCCCACTAGTGCCAAGACATTTGCAGAGCGCATCTGCCTGCGTTGCACACTCCAACTAATTATAACGAAGCCATTATACTAGCAAACACTCAGTGTACCTAGTGGCATCCTATACGTGGCTATTGGACTTTGCTATAGTCCCACTAGTGCCAAGACATTTGCAGAGCGCATCTGCCTGCGTTGCACACTACAACAAATTATAACGAAGCCATTATACTAGCAAACACTCAGTGTACCTAGTGGCATCCTATACGTGGCTATTGGACTTTGCTATAGTCCCACTAGGGCCAAGACATTTGCAGAGCACATCTGCCTGCATTGCACACTCCAAGTTTTTTAAACTAAGCAATTTTACTAGCAAACACTCAGTGTACCTAGTGGCATCCTATACGTGGCTATTGGACTTTGCTATAGTCCCACTAGTGCCAAGACATTTGCAGAGCGCATCTGCCTGCGTTGCACACTCCAACTAATTATAACGAAGCCATTATACTAGCACACACTCAGTGTACCTAGTGGCATCCTATACGTGGCTATTGGACTTTGCTATAGTCCCACTAGTGCCAAGACATTTGCAGAGCGCATCTGCCTGCGTTGCACACTCCAACTAATTATAACGAAGCCATTATACTAGCAAACACTCAGTGTACCTAATGGCATCCTATACGTGGCTATTGGACTTTGCTATAGTCCCACTAGTGCCAAGACATTTGCAGAGCGCATCTGCCTGCGTTGCACACTACAACAAATTATAACGAAGCCATTATACTAGCAAACACTCAGTGTACCTAGTGGCATCCTATACGTGGCTATTGGACTTTGCTATAGTCCCACTAGTGCCAAGACATTTGAAGAGCGCATCTGCCTGCGTTGCACACTCCAACTAATTATAACGAAGCCATTATACTAGCACACACTCAGTGTACCTAGTGGCATCCTATACGTGGCTATTGGACTTTGCTATAGTCCCACTAGGGCCAAGACATTTGCAGAGCACATCTGCCTGCATTGCACACTCCAAGTTTTTTAAACTAAGCAATTTTACTAGCAAACACTCAGTGTACCTAGTGGCATCCTATACGTGGCTATTGGACTTTGCTATAGTCCCACTAGTGCAAAGACATTAGCAGAGCACATCTGCCTGCATTGCACACTCCAAGTTTTTTAAACTCAGCCATTATACTAGCAAACACTCAGTGTACCTAGTGGCATCCTATACGTGGCTATTGGACTTTGCTATAGTCCCACTAGTGCCAAGACATTTGCAGAGCGCATCTGCCTGCGTTGCACACTCCAACAAATTATAACGAAGCCATTACACTAGCAAACACTCAGTGTACCTAGTGGCATCCTATACGTGGCTATTGGACTTTGCTATAGTCCCACTAGTGCCAAGACATTTGCAGAGCGCATCTGCCTGCGTTGCACACTCCAACTAATTATAACGAAGCCATTATACTAGCACACACTCAGTGTACCTAGTGGCATCCTATACGTGGCTATTGGACTTTGCTATAGTCCCACTAGTGCCAAGACATTTGCAGAGCGCATCTGCCTGCGTTGCACACTACAACAAATTATAACGAAGCCATTATACTAGCAAACACTCAGTGTACCTAGTGGCATCCTATACGTGGCTATTGGACTTTGCTATAGTCCCACTAGTGCCAAGACATTTGCAGAGCGCATCTGCCTGCGTTGCACACTCCAACTAATTATAACGAAGCCATTATACTAGCACACACTCAGTGTACCTAGTGGCATCCTATACGTGGCTATTGGACTTTGCTATAGTCCCACTAGTGCCAAGACATTTGCAGAGCGCATCTGCCTGCGTTGCACACTCCAACTAATTATAACGAAGCCATTATACTAGCAAACACTCAGTGTACCTAGTGGCATCCTATACGTGGCTATTGGACTTTGCTATAGTCCCACTAGTGCCAAGACATTTGCAGAGCGCATCTGCCTGCGTTGCACACTACAACAAATTATAACGAAGCCATTATACTAGCAAACACTCAGTGTACCTAGTGGCATCCTATACGTGGCTATTGGACTTTGCTATAGTCCCACTAGGGCCAAGACATTTGCAGAGCACATCTGCCTGCATTGCACACTCCAAGTTTTTTAAACTAAGCAATTTTTCTAGCAAACACTCAGTGTACCTAGTGGCATCCTATACGTGGCTATTGGACTTTGCTATAGTCCCACTAGTGCCAAGACATTTGCAGAGCGCATCTGCCTGCGTTGCACACTACAACAAATTATAACGAAGCCATTATACTAGCAAACACTCAGTGTACCTAGTGGCATCCTATACGTGGCTATTGGACTTTGCTATAGTCCCATTAGTGCCAAGACATTTGCAGAGCGCATCTGCCTGCGTTG
This sequence comes from Anomaloglossus baeobatrachus, assembly GCF_048569485.1. Taxonomy (NCBI): domain Eukaryota; kingdom Metazoa; phylum Chordata; class Amphibia; order Anura; family Aromobatidae; genus Anomaloglossus; species Anomaloglossus baeobatrachus. The sequence goes on from NC_134353.1 coordinate 556,515,500, forward strand.
CACACTCCAACTAATTATAACGAAGCCATTATACTAGCACACACTCAGTGTACCTAGTGGCATCCTATACGTGGCTATTGGACTTTGCTATAGTCCCACTAGTGCCAAGACATTTGCAGAGCGCATCTGCCTGCGTTGCACACTCCAACTAATTATAACGAAGCCATTATACTAGCAAACACTCAGTGTACCTAATGGCATCCTATACGTGGCTATTGGACTTTGCTATAGTCCCACTAGTGCCAAGACATTTGCAGAGCGCATCTGCCTGCGTTGCACACTACAACAAATTATAACGAAGCCATTATACTAGCAAACACTCAGTGTACCTAGTGGCATCCTATACGTGGCTATTGGACTTTGCTATAGTCCCACTAGTGCCAAGACATTTGCAGAGCGCATCTGCCTGCCTTGCACACTCCAACTAATTATAACGAAGCCATTATACTAGCACACACTCAGTGTACCTAGTGGCATCCTATACGTGGCTATTGGACTTTGCTATAGTCCCACTAGGGCCAAGACATTTGCAGAGCACATCTGCCTGCATTGCACACTCCAAGTTTTTTAAACTAAGCAATTTTACTAGCAAACACTCAGTGTACCTAGTGGCATCCTATACGTGGCTATTGGACTTTGCTATAGTCCCACTAGTGCAAAGACATTAGCAGAGCACATCTGCCTGCATTGCACACTCCAAGTTTTTTAAACTCAGCCATTATACTAGCAAACACACAGTGTACCTAGTGGCATCCTATACGTGGCTATTGGACTTTGCTATAGTCCCACTAGTGCCAAGACATTTGCAGAGCGCATCTGCCTGCGTTGCACACTCCAACTAATTATAACGAAGCCATTATACTAGCAAACACTCAGTGTACCTAGTGGCATCCTATACGTGGCTATTGGACTTTGCTATAGTCCCACTAGTGCCAAGACATTTGCAGAGCGCATCTGCCTGCGTTGCACACTCCAACTAATTATAACGAAGCCATTATACTAGCACACACTCAGTGTACCTAGTGGCATCCTATACGTGGCTATTGGACTTTGCTATAGTCCCACTAGTGCCAAGACATTTGCAGAGCGCATCTGCCTGCGTTGCACACTCCAACTAATTATAACGAAGCCATTATACTAGCAAACACTCAGTGTACCTAGTGGCATCCTATACGTGGCTATTGGACTTTGCTATAGTCCCACTAGTGCCAAGACATTTGCAGAGCGCATCTGCCTGCGTTGCACACTACAACAAATTATAACGAAGCCATTATACTAGCAAACACTCAGTGTACCTAGTGGCATCCTATACGTGGCTATTGGACTTTGCTATAGTCCCACTAGGGCCAAGACATTTGCAGAGCACATCTGCCTGCATTGCACACTCCAAGTTTTTTAAACTAAGCAATTTTACTAGCAAACACTCAGTGTACCTAGTGGCATCCTATACGTGGCTATTGGACTTTGCTATAGTCCCACTAGTGCCAAGACATTTGCAGAGCGCATCTGCCTGCGTTGCACACTACAACAAATTATAACGAAGCCATTATACTAGCAAACACTCAGTGTACCTAATGGCATCCTATACGTGGCTATTGGACTTTGCTATAGTCCCACTAGTGCCAAGACATTTGCAGAGCGCATCTGCCTGCGTTGCACACTCCAACTAATTATAACGAAGCCATTATACTAGCACACACTCAGTGTACCTAGTGGCATCCTATACGTGGCTATTGGACTTTGCTATAGTCCCACTAGTGCCAAGACATTTGCAGAGCGCATCTGCCTGCGTTGCACACTCCAACTAATTATAACGAAGCCATTATACTAGCAAACACTCAGTGTACCTAATGGCATCCTATACGTGGCTATTGGACTTTGCTATAGTCCCACTAGTGCCAAGACATTTGCAGAGCGCATCTGCCTGCGTTGCACACTACAACAAATTATAACGAAGCCATTATACTAGCAAACACTCAGTGTACCTAGTGGCATCCTATACGTGGCTATTGGACTTTGCTATAGTCCCACTAGTGCCAAGACATTTGCAGAGCGCATCTGCCTGCCTTGCACACTCCAACTAATTATAACGAAGCCATTATACTAGCACACACTCAGTGTACCTAGTGGCATCCTATACGTGGCTATTGGACTTTGCTATAGTCCCACTAGGGCCAAGACATTTGCAGAGCACATCTGCCTGCATTGCACACTCCAAGTTTTTTAAACTAAGCAATTTTACTAGCAAACACTCAGTGTACCTAGTGGCATCCTATACGTGGCTATTGGACTTTGCTATAGTCCCACTAGTGCAAAGACATTAGCAGAGCACATCTGCCTGCATTGCACACTCCAAGTTTTTTAAACTCAGCCATTATACTAGCAAACACACAGTGTACCTAGTGGCATCCTATACGTGGCTATTGGACTTTGCTATAGTCCCACTAGTGCCAAGACATTTGCAGAGCGCATCTGCCTGCGTTGCACACTCCAACTAATTATAATGAAGCCATTATACTAGCACACACTCAGTGTACCTAGTGGCATCCTATACGTGGCTATTGGACTTTGCTATAGTCCCACTAGTGCCAAGACATTTGCAGAGCGCATCTGCCTGCGTTGCACACTCCAACTAATTATAACGAAGCCATTATACTAGCAAACACTCAGTGTACCTAGTGGCATCCTATACGTGGCTATTGGACTTTGCTATAGTCCCACTAGTGCCAAGACATTTGCAGAGCGCATCTGCCTGCGTTGCACACTCCAACTAATTATAACGAAGCCATTATACTAGCACACACTCAGTGTACCTAGTGGCATCCTATACGTGGCTATTGGACTTTGCTATAGTCCCACTAGTGCCAAGACATTTGCAGAGCGCATCTGCCTGCGTTGCACACTACAACAAATTATAACGAAGCCATTATACTAGCAAACACTCAGTGTACCTAGTGGCATCCTATACGTGGCTATTGGACTTTGCTATAGTCCCACTAGTGCCAAGACATTTGCAGAGCGCATCTGCCTGCCTTGCACACTCCAACTAATTATAACGAAGCCATTATACTAGCACACACTCAGTGTACCTAGTGGCATCCTATACGTGGCTATTGGACTTTGCTATAGTCCCACTAGGGCCAAGACATTTGCAGAGCACATCTGCCTGCATTGCACACTCCAAGTTTTTTAAACTAAGCAATTTTACTAGCAAACACTCAGTGTACCTAGTGGCATCCTATACGTGGCTATTGGACTTTGCTATAGTCCCACTAGTGCAAAGACATTAGCAGAGCACATCTGCCTGCATTGCACACTCCAAGTTTTTTAAACTCAGCCATTATACTAGCAAACACACAGTGTACCTAGTGGCATCCTATACGTGGCTATTGGACTTTGCTATAGTCCCACTAGTGCCAAGACATTTGCAGAGCGCATCTGCCTGCGTTGCACACTCCAACTAATTATAATGAAGCCATTATACTAGCACACACTCAGTGTACCTAGTGGCATCCTATACGTGGCTATTGGACTTTGCTATAGTCCCACTAGTGCCAAGACATTTGCAGAGCGCATCTGCCTGCGTTGCACACTCCAACTAATTATAACGAAGCCATTATACTAGCAAACACTCAGTGTACCTAGTGGCATCCTATACGTGGCTATTGGACTTTGCTATAGTCCCACTAGTGCCAAGACATTTGCAGAGCGCATCTGCCTGCGTTGCACACTCCAACTAATTATAACGAAGCCATTATACTAGCACACACTCAGTGTACCTAGTGGCATCCTATACGTGGCTATTGGACTTTGCTATAGTCCCACTAGTGCCAAGACATTTGCAGAGCGCATCTGCCTGCGTTGCACACTACAACAAATTATAACGAAGCCATTATACTAGCAAACACTCAGTGTACCTAGTGGCATCCTATACGTGGCTATTGGACTTTGCTATAGTCCCACTAGTGCCAAGACATTTGCAGAGCGCATCTGCCTGCGTTGCACACTCCAACTAATTATAACGAAGCCATTATACTAGCACACACTCAGTGTACCTAGTGGCATCCTATACGTGGCTATTGGACTTTGCTATAGTCCCACTAGGGCCAAGACATTTGCAGAGCACATCTGCCTGCATTGCACACTCCAAGTTTTTTAAACTAAGCAATTTTACTAGCAAACACTCAGTGTACCTAGTGGCATCCTATACGTGGCTATTGGACTTTGCTATAGTCCCACTAGTGCAAAGACATTAGCAGAGCACATCTGCCTGCATTGCACACTCCAAGTTTTTTAAACTCAGCCATTATACTAGCAAACACTCAGTGTACCTAGTGGCATCCTATACGTGGCTATTGGACTTTGCTATAGTCCCACTAGTGCCAAGACATTTGCAGAGCGCATCTGCCTGCGTTGCACACTCCAACAAATTATAACGAAGCCATTATACTAGCAAACACTCAGTGTACCTAGTGGCATCCTATACGTTGCTATTGGACTTTGCTATAGTCCCACTAGTGCCAAGACATTTGCAGAGCGCATCTGCCTGCGTTGCACACTCCAACTAATTATAACGAAGCCATTATACTAGCACACACTCAGTGTACCTAGTGGCATCCTATACGTGGCTATTGGACTTTGCTATAGTCCCACTAGTGCCAAGACATTTGCAGAGCGCATCTGCCTGCATTGCACACTACAACAAATTATAACGAAGCCATTATACTAGCAAACACTCAGTGTACCTAGTGGCATCCTATACGTGGCTATTGGACTTTGCTATAGTCCCACTAGTGCCAAGACATTTGCAGAGCGCATCTGCCTGCGTTGCACACTCCAACTAATTATAACGAAGCCATTATACTAGCACACACTCAGTGTACCTAGTGGCATCCTATACGTGGCTATTGGACTTTGCTATAGTCCCACTAGTGCCAAGACATTTGCAGAGCGCATCTGCCTGCGTTGCACACTCCAACTAATTATAATGAAGCCATTATACTAGCAAACACTCAGTGTACCTAGTGGCATCCTATACGTGGCTATTGGACTTTGCTATAGTCCCACTAGTGCCAAGACATTTGCAGAGCGCATCTGCCTGCGTTGCACACTACAACAAATTATAACGAAGCCATTATACTAGCAAACACTCAGTGTACCTAGTGGCATCCTATACGTGGCTATTGGACTTTGCTATAGTCCCACTAGTGCCAAGACATTTGCAGAGCGCATCTGCCTGCGTTGCACACTCCAACTAATTATAACGAAGCCATTATACTAGCACACACTCAGTGTACCTAGTGGCATCCTATACGTGGCTATTGGACTTTGCTATAGTCCCACTAGTGCCAAGACATTTGCAGAGCGCATCTGCCTGCGTTGCACACTACAACAAATTATAACGAAGCCATTATACTAGCAAACACTCAGTGTACCTAGTGGCATCCTATACGTGGCTATTGGACTTTGCTATAGTCCCACTAGTGCCAAGACATTTGCAGAGCGCATCTGCCTGCGTTGCACACTCCAACTAATTATAACGAAGCCATTATACTAGCAAACACTCAGTGTACCTAGTGGCATCCTATACGTGGCTATTGGACTTTGCTATAGTCCCACTAGTGCCAAGACATTTGCAGCACGTCTGCCTGCGTTGCACACTCCAACGAATTATAACTAAGTTACATTGTCAGGGATATTTATTCTTTATTATTCTGCTGTTAATAAAGCTAGACCACCACTGCAATCTTCACCACCTCTCAATTTTTACTACCACATTTTCAGTCCACAATCTTGTCGCAATCAACATGAGTGGCAAAATGACAGATGCTGGTGGAAAGGGGAAGAGGCGTGGTGGAAAAGGCAAAAAATGTTTTGTCAGTGGGGAAGGTGGCAAAGCTCCATTATCATCTGCTGAAGATAGACCATCTACTAGCAAAAGTAAGATGTCTACTACTTATTGTGGACAATCCGATGTGCTCCCTTTTTTACGGACACGAACAAGAGGAACAAAGGTAGATGATGGGCAAAAAAGGAAAATGCTTGAATGGATCTCAAGTGGTCCAACAAGTGCCCTCTCAGCCACTTCAAGTACCGCATCCAAAAAACACCATTCCTCTGAGTTTTCATCCCAATCACACTTGATTTCTCCCAGCTCTGAAGTCTCCATCAGCCCTGCACAGTATGGTGGAACTGAGATGGCTGAGTCTGCAGAGCTGTTCAGTCACACTATAGCCTGGGAATCAGAGGTCTGCTCCCAAGCTACAGTGAGTACAGAACAGGAAATGGTCTGCAGTGATGCCCAGAACCTTTGTGACTCAGATTCAGGCCGTGAGGACCAAGTTTCTGAGCATAATGTTGACCCTTTGTCACAAACTGTAACACCTGTGGTTATAGACAATGAGGAACATACTGATGAAGATGAGACGCAGATACCCGATTGGGATGACAACTTAAATATTCGGTCAGGGCAAGAAGAGGCTCGGTCTGAGGGGGAGGGGAGTGCAAACACAACAATTGATGATGACGTTCTAGATCCCACCTACTGTCAACCCCCAGTCAGGCACTCGAGGAGGTCAACAGAGGCGGTGGAGGAGGATGCAACCGACGACGAAGTTACCTTGCGCCTTCCTGGATAGAGTCGGAGCACTGGTAGCACGTCTACAACTGCATCCTCAGCCACCACTCTGCCTATGAGCATTATTCGGGGTGGATCAACAGGTCGCATGGCCTCTAAGCCTTGCCTAGCCTGGGCCTTTTTTCACATCGAAAAAGATCGCCCAACTCATGTGATATGTAACATTTGTCATGATTCTGTTAGTAGAGGTCAAAACCTCAGCAGTTTGACAACTTCTTCCATGAATCGTCACATGAATAAATATCATAAGTCCCGGTGGGAAGCTCACCGTGCTGCAATGCCGGCTAGCGGAGCGAACCATCCACCGCCCGCCCCTTCCAGTGCATCCGCGCGCTCTTCATCTTCTAGGACTGTGGGGACAGCTGTCACACCTGTTTTTCCACGCAAAACTTCCACCACTGTAACCGCAACAGGCAGTTTGCTTGTAAGGTCGTCAGTTGGTTTGGAAGATAAAACAAGTGAGTGTGTACAGCTCTCTCAGACATCGATAGCATCAACGTTGGATGAAGGCAACATCATGTCTCCGCCTGCAATTTCCTCACAAACCTGCATTTTTCCAGGGACACCCTACTCAACACCGTCTACACACAGCAGCCAGATCTCTGTCCCTCAGATGTGGTCAAATAAAAGGCCACTTCCTCCGACCCATGACAAAGCTAAGAGGTTGACTCTATCCCTCTGTAAGCTGTTGGCTACCGAAATGCTGCCTTTCCGCCTAGTGGACACACAGGATTTTAGAGACCTTATGTCTGTCGCTGTGCCCCAGTACCAGATGCCTAGTCGCCACTACTTCTCTAAGAAAGGTGTGCCCGCGCTACACCAGCATGTCGCACACAACATCACCGCTTCCTTGAGAAACTCTGTGTGTGAACGGGTGCATTTCACCACCGATACTTGGACCAGTAAGCATGGACAGGGACGTTACATGTCGCTGACTGGGCACTGGGTAACTATGGTGATAGATGGTGAAGGGTCTGCTGCACAAGTCTTGCCGTCCCCACGACTTGTGTGTCAATCCTCTGTCTGTCCAAGTTCCGCCACAGCTTCTGCATCCTCCACCTCATCTGGGTCCTCCACCTCCGCCCCAAGCCTGCCTGGTCAGGCCACCAGCGTTCTCACTGCGCAGAAGGAATCACGCACGCCTCATTACTATGCTGGCAGCCGAGCGCAACGGCATCAGGCGGTCTTTAGCTTGACATGTCTTGGTAATAAGAGTCACACAGCTGAGGAGTTGTGGTCAGCTCTGCGGTCCGAGTTTAATAAATGGTTGTCTCCACTCAACCTGCAGCCTGGTAAGGCCGTGTGCGACAATGCTGCAAACCTGGGTGCGGCCCTTCGCCTGGGCAAGGTGACACACGTACCTTGCATGGCTCACGTGTTGAACCTTGTCGTGCAGCAATTTTTAACACACTATCCCGGCCTAGATGGCCTTCTGAACAGGGCACGAAAACTGTCTGCTCACTTCCGGCGTTCAAGCGCCGCAGCTGAGCGACTTGCATCGCTACAGAAGTCTTTCGGCCTGCCGGTTCATCGCCTGAAATGCGATGTGGCGACACGCTGGAATTCAACTCTCCACATGTTACAGCGACTGTGGCAGCACCGCAGAGCCCTGGTGCAATACGTCATGACGTATAGCCTGGGCCAACGAGATGCAGAGGTGGGGCAGATCACCCTGATGGAGTGGTCTCAGATCAAGGACCTATGCACCCTTCTGCACAGTTTCGACATGGCGACGAATATGTTTAGCTCTGACAATGCCATTATCAGCATGACGATTCCAGTCATTTACATGCTGGAGCACACGCTAAACACTATTCGGAGTCAGGGGGTGGGACAACATGAAGGGGAGGAACTACAGGAGGATTCATATGTGCAAGGGACAACAACATCACCAAGGTCCAGACGTTCATCATCACCAACGCAGCAGGCATGGGACCATGGGGAACAGGGATCGACAAGGGCGCATAGTAGCAGGCGAAATGTTGAGCAAGGTGCAGGAGAACATGAAGAAATGGAGGACGAACTGTCCATGGACATGGAAGACTCAGCGGATGAGGGAGACCTTGGTCAAATTTCAGTTGAAAGAGGTTGGGGGGAGATGTCAGAGGAAGAAAGAACGGGTAGCACCTCTATGCCACAAACACAGCGTGGACTTGGTCCGCATGGCTGCGCAAGACACATGAGTGCCTTTTTGTTGCACTACCTCCAACATGACAGTCGTATTGTCAAAATTAGAAGTGATGATGACTACTGGATTGCCACACTATTAGATCCCCGGTACAAGTCCAAATTTTGTGACATAATTCCAGCCATAGAAAGGGACGCACGTATGCAGGAGTATCAGCAGAAGCTGTTACTCGATCTTAGCTCGGCTTTTCCACCAAACAACCGTGCAGGTGCAGGGAGGGAATCTCCCAGTTGTAACTTGACAAACATGGGACGGTCTCGTCATCTTCACCAGTCTACCCGTACCAGTAGGACCGTATCTGGTGCCGGTAACAGCAATTTTATGGAATCTTTTCATAATTTTTTTAGACCCTCTTTTGCAAGGCCACCAGAGACAACAAGTCTGACACATACTCAACGGCTGGAGAGGATGATACAGGAGTATCTCCAAATGAACATCGATGCCATGACTGTGCAACTGGAGCCTTGCTCCTTTTGGGCTTCAAACATAGAAAAATGGCCAGAGCTCTCCAGTTACGCCTTGGAGATTTTGTCGTGTCCAGCTGCCAGCGTTGTCTCTGAACGTGTATTCAGTGCTGCTGGGTGTGTGCTGACAGATAAGCGCACGCGTCTGTCCAGTGACAATGTGGACAGACTGACGTTCATCAAAATGAACAAGTCATGGATCCAGAAGGAATTTACTACCCCTGTGTCATCCTGGGGAGAGTAAATGCTTGTGGATTTGGAATGTGCTTGATGCAAATCAAAACATCCTGTTTGCAACTAGGGCCCAAGTGCTGCCACTGATGGGGTGGGTGTCTGTGTGGCCCAATTTTTGGAAAAAAGGGAGACTCCGCTTGGAGTAACCCTTGCTTGATGTGTTTTTAAAAGAAGCCAAGATGAACAGAGCTGGGATCAGGAAAGACTTTGCTACCTACCCCGGTGTCATCCTGGGGACGGTTAATTATGGGGTATTTTTGAATGTGATTGATGCAAATGTAGCTGTGAAGTGTACAACTAGGGCCCAAGTGCTGCCACTGATGGGGTGGGTGTCTGTGTGGCCCAATTTTTGGAAAAAAAGGGAGACTCCGCTTGGAGTAACCCTTGCTTGATGTGTTTTTAAAAGAAGCCAAGATGAACAGAGCTGGGATCAGGAAAGACTTTGCTACCTACCCCGGTGTCATCCTGGGAACGGATAAGAATGGCGTATTTTTGAATGTGCTTGATGCAAATCAAAACATCCTGTTTGCAACTAGGGCCCAAGTGCTGCCACTGATGGGGTGGGTGTCTGTGTGGCCCAATTTTTGGAAAAAAAGGGAGACTCCGCTTGGAGTAACCCTTGCTTGATGTGTTTTTAAAAGAAGCCAAGATGAACAGAGCTGGGATCAGCAAAGACTTTGCTACCTACCCCGGTGTCATCCTGGGGACGGATAAGAATGGCGTATTTTTGAATGTGCTTGATGCAAATCAAAACATCCTGTTTGCAACTAGGGCCCAAGTGCTGCCACTGATGGGGTGGGTGTCTGTGTGGCCCAATTTTTGGAAAAAAAGGGAGACTCCGCTTGGAGTAACCCTTGCTTGATGTGTTTTTAAAAGAAGCCAAGATGAACAGAGCTGGGATCAGCAAAGACTTTGCTACCTACCCCGGTGTCATCCTGGGGACGGATAAGAATGGCGTATTTTTGAATGTGCTTGATGCAAATCAAAACATCCTGTTTGCAACTAGGGCCCAAGTGCTGCCACTGATGGGGTGGGTGTCTGTGTGGCCCAATTTTTGGAAAAAAGGGAGACTCCGCTTGGAGTAACCCTTGCTTGATGTGTTTTTAAAAGAAGCCAAGATGAACAGAGCTGGGATCAGGAAATACTTTGCTACCTACCCCGGTGTCATCCTGGGGACGGATAAGAATGGCGTATTTTTGAATGTGCTTGATGCAAATCAAAACATCCTGTTTGCAACTAGGGCCCAAGTGCTGCCACTGATGGGGTGGGTGTCTGTGTGGCCCAATTTTTGGAAAAAAAGGGAGACTCCGCTTGGAGTAACCCTTGCTTGATGTGTTTTTAAAAGAAGCCAAGATGAACAGAGCTGGGATCAGGAAAGACTTTGCTACCTACCCCGGTGTCATCCTGGGGACGGATAAGAATGGCGTATTTTTGAATGTGCTTGATGCAAATCAAAACATCCTGTTTGCAACTAGGGCCCAAGTGCTGCCACTGATGGGGTGGGTGTCTGTGTGGCCCAATTTTTGGAAAAAAAGGGAGACTCCGCTTGGAGTAACCCTTGCTTGATGTGTTTTTAAAAGAAGCCAAGATGAACAGAGCTGGGATCAGCAAAGACTTTGCTACCTACCCCGGTGTCATCCTGGGGACGGATAAGAATGGCGTATTTTTGAATGTGCTTGATGCAAATCAAAACATCCTGTTTGCAACTAGGGCCCAAGTGCTGCCACTGATGGGGTGGGTGTCTGTGTGGCCCAATTTTTGGAAAAAAAGGGAGACTCCGCTTGGAGTAACCCTTGCTTGATGTGTTTTTAAAAGAAGCCAAGATGAACAGAGCTGGGATCAGCAAAGACTTTGCTACCTACCCCGGTGTCATCCTGGGGACGGATAAGAATGGCGTATTTTTGAATGTGCTTGATGCAAATCAAAACATCCTGTTTGCAACTAGGGCCCAAGTGCTTCCACTGATGGGGTGGGTGTCTGTGTGGCCCAATTTTTGGAAAAAAGGGAGACTCCGCTTGGAGTAACCCTTGCTTGATGTGTTTTTAAAAGAAGCCAAGATGAACAGAGCTGGGATCAGGAAATACTTTGCTACCTACCCCGGTGTCATCCTGGGGACGGATAAGAATGGCGTATTTTTGAATGTGCTTGATGCAAATCAAAACATCCTGTTTGCAACTAGGGCCCAAGTGCTGCCACTGATGGGGTGGGTGTCTGTGTGGCCCAATTTTTGGAAAAAAAGGGAGACTCCGCTTGGAGTAACCCTTGCTTGATGTTTTTTTAAAAGAAGCCAAGATGAACAGAGCTGGGATCAGCAAAGACTTTGCTACCTACCCCGGTGTCATCCTGGGGACGGATAAGAATGGCGTATTTTTGAATGTGCTTGATGCAAATCAAAACATCCTGTTTGCAACTAGGGCCCAAGTGCTGCCACTGATGGGGTGGGTGTCTGTGTGGCCCAATTTTTGGAAAAAAGGGAGACTCCGCTTGGAGTAACCCTTGCTTGATGTGTTTTTAAAAGAAGCCAAGATGAACAGAGCTGGGATCAGGAAATACTTTGCTACCTACCCCGGTGTCATCCTGGGGACGGATAAGAATGGCGTATTTTTGAATGTGCTTGATGCAAATCAAAACATCCTGTTTGCAACTAGGGCCCAAGTGCTGCCACTGATGGGGTGGGTGTCTGTGTGGCCCAATTTTTGGAAAAAAAGGGAGACTCCGCTTGGAGTAACCCTTGCTTGATGTGTTTTTAAAAGAAGCCAAGATGAACAGAGCTGGGATCAGGAAAGACTTTGCTACCTACCCCGGTGTCATCCTGGGGACGGATAAGAATGGCGTATTTTTGAATGTGCTTGATGCAAATCAAAACATCCTGTTTGCAACTAGGGCCCAAGTGCTGCCACTGATGGGGTGGGTGTCTGTGTGGCCCAATTTTTGGAAAAAAAGGGAGACTCCGCTTGGAGTAACCCTTGCTTGATGTGTTTTTAAAAGAAGCCAAGATGAACAGAGCTGGGATCAGGAAAGACTTTGCTACCTACCCCGGTGTCATCCTGGGGACGGATAAGAATGGCGTATTTTTGAATGTGCTTGATGCAAATGTAGCTGTGAAGTGTACAACTGGGGCACAACTGCTGCCACTGAAGGGGTGGGTGTGTGTGTGGCCCAATTTTTGATAAAAATGGAGACTCCGCTTGGAGTCACCTTGCGGTGTTTTACATGATTTTAGAAGGGCGTGCCATGCCTATATCTGTGTGTCCTCCTCTTTTTCCTTGTCCAGCTGTTTTGTTTTCGCATGAGTATATGTCCTTGTCACTTTCCAATGTGTTTGAGTTGTTTGTCACCTTTAGGACACCTTTGAGGGTGTTTTCTAGGTGTTTTTCTGTGTTTGTGATTGCCTGCCATTGTTTCCTATGCAGTTCGAGTTCGGTTCGTCGAACGTTCGACGAACCGAACTCGAACGGGAGGTCCGTTCGGCGAACCAACCTCGAGCCGAACCGCGACTGGTTCGCTCATCTCTAGTGGGGAGTAATTGTCAAAATGTAGTCACTTGAGGGGTTTTCCACTTTTCTGGCACTTATGGTCTCTGTAAATGGAGTTTGCAAACTATATTGGGGAAATCTGTGATGCAAAAATCAAATGGCGCTATTTTCTTCCCAAGTCCTATGGTGTGGCCAATCAGTACTGTACAGTCATGTATGGGGTATTGCCCTGTTCAGGAGAATGCTAAATATGCTCATTGCTAGAGATTAGCAAACTTTAGAAGTTCAGTTTGAGTGGCATAGTTGAACCTTAGATAAGGTTCGGCTTGTGACCCTGATTTGATCCGAACCTCAATAGAAGTCAGCAATTGGGCAGTTTATGCCCACATGCAACCAGTCATAAGCGAAGCAATTCTGAGGGAGGTTAGGCAAAGTTTTTCCCCCAAAATGTTTCTTCTGTGTATGCACATTAAGTCTGATCATACTGATTTTACTCCCAGTGTGAGCCGTACAAACACTGCACATGGCTTGCACAGGGTTGAGCACCAGTCATACCTAAGCACAGCGCTGCTCATTTGAGTCATTTCTACTCATAACTCACTCAAACTTCGAACCCAAACTTTGTTTTTTGGTAGTCAGTTTTCGAACCTGAACTTTGAACCTTGAACCTCAGGTTTGCTCATCTCTACTCATTGTACCACTAGATTAATTCACTGAGGAATTCAGTTTGTAAAATGTAATTCTAACATGTACAGACTATAGCAACAAACGTAAATAAAGAAAGAAAGAAGTTGGTGGGGTTTTTTTCTTTTTTCTTTATTTACTATTGGTGCTATGGTCTGTACTTATTAGAATTACTTTTTTACTGTCTAGCACCCCTTTTTTTCACAGTCGAGACAGACTTATCATTATAATTATTGACAGTTTGTAAAATGGGCTCACTTGTGGATTTCTGCTTTTTTGACAAGGGCTTTGTCTATGTATCATGTCACTCCCAAACCAGTCCAACTAACTTCCATTCTTCACTGTGTACTGTGGCTCAAAAGTAGTTTTGCAACCACATATGTGGTATTGTTAAACTCAAGAAGAATGACACAATAAATTGTACAATCTATTAGCTGCTGTTACCCTAGTATAAATGAAAAATTTCGGGATAAAGCAACCTTTTTGTGGTAAAAATGTATTTTTTCATTTCCTTGGCTTGAAGTTTAAAAAAAAAAAGGTGAAGGGGGTGGGGGTTTAACATGCTCACCAAAAATCTAGAAAAATTCCTTGAGAGGTATACTTTCCAAAAGGAAGGTCACTTGGTGGAGTGGTTCCATTGTTTAGGCACATCGTGAACTTTTTAAATGCAACGTGGTGTCCTCTAAAGATTCCAGCCAATTTTGCGTCCAAAAAAAAAATCAACTGGCTTGCCTTCCCTTCCATGCACCCAAATAGTAATTTTACACCACATATAGGATATTAGTGTACGCAGCAGAAATTGCACAACATGTTGTTTTGTGCATTTTCTCCTATTAACCTGGTGAAAATAAAAGATTATGGACTAAAGCAACATTTTTGCAGTAAAAATGTATTTTTTCATTTTCATGGCTCAAGGTTATAAAAATTTTGTAAAGTACTTGGGGGTTCAAGGCACTCACCAAACATTTAGATAAATTCCTTGAGGGGTCTAGTTTCCAAAATGGGTCACTTGTGGGGGTTCTACTGTTTAGGCATTTCAGGGGATCTCGAAATGCGACAACGTGTTCTCTAATGATTGCAGACAATTTTGTGTTTAAAAAGACAAAGGGCATTCCTTCCCTTTTGAGCCCTGTTGTGTGCCCAAGCAGTAGGTTTCCACCACACATGGGATATTGGCAGGAACAATTTCACAATAAACTGTATAATGCATTTTCATTTGCTACCCTTGTGAAAATATACATATTTTTTTTGGGGGGGTTAAAGTAACATTTTTGTTTAAAAAAGCAAAATTTTCATTCTTTCCTTCCACATTGCTATAGTTACTGTGTAGCATCTAATGGATCAATAAACTTTTGGATACCATTTTGAGAAGGTTAAGGGATGCATGTTTTAGAATGGTGGTAATTTGGGGCATTTTCTCCTACCTAGGCTTTTCAAAGGCAATTAAAATGAGATGTGGTGACTTAAAAAATGGCTTTGTAAATTTTGTTTGAGAAATTGGTGATAAGCTTTTAAGCCTTCTAGCTTCCTCATTAAAAAAAATGATCTTTAAAAAATGTGTGCTTATGTAAAATAAGCATGTGGGATATTATTTATCAACTATTTTGTGTGACATGACTTTCTAGATTGATGGTACAAAAATTAAAAGTTTGAAAATGGCAAAATTTTCACAAATAAATGCAAAGAATATTGTCTTAAATTCAACACTATCATGAAGTACAATGTGTCACAAAAAAACGTTCTCAGAATCACTGGGATACATTGTCGCCTTCCAGAGTTATTAACTCATAAAGTGACACTGGTCAGAATTGAAAAAATGGCGTGGTCATGAAGGTAAAAACAGAATGGAGGTGAAGGTGTTCATAGATATATACAAAATAAAAATCTCATGGTTGTTTCCCTCATGTAATAAATGAACCAACATTCAAGATTCAACAATTAAGAATTAATCTTACAAATCATTTTGTCTTTTCTTCTGGTAACATACACTAAATTTATTCCATGCTTTCAAAAATTACCTTTTATCTAAAGCAACCTGGTTAAGATATCATAATTACACTTAATTACTTAATTTTTGTGATATGAAAGTCACAGTAATTTTGCATTCATTTATGTCAGATTCATGCTTACTACTTAATTTAATTAATTAATTACATTCACAGTGCACTTATGACACCTAACATTTTATTACTATGACTGACAGCCTAAGAAGAGAAAAATGTTATTGCAAAGATTTATTTCAGCAAGTAAAGATGGTGGGGCACACTTAGGGGCCATTTACATGCTGCAACATCGCTAACGATATATTGTTGGGGTCACGGTGTTTGTGACGCACATCGGCGTTGTTAGCGACGTTGTTGCATGTAACACAGATGAGGGACCTTAAGTGATCGCAAAAGAGGCAAAAATCGTTGGTCCGTGTCACGTCGTTCATTTACCAAAAATCGTTGTTTGGTCAGTAGTGAGGTTGTTTGTTGTTCCTGCCACATCACACATCGCTATGTGTGACACTGCAGGAGCGACGAACATCTCCTTACCTGCGTCCACCAGCAATGAGGAAGGAAGGAGGTGGGTGGAATGTTCCGGCCGCTCATCTCCGCCCCTACTCTTCTATTGGATGGCCATTTTGTGACGTCGTTGTGACACCGAACGCACCTCCCCCTTGAAGGAGAGATTGTTCGGCATCAACAGCGACGTCGCTGAAAAGGTATGTGCGTGTGACGCTGCCGTAGCGATAATGTTTGCTACGGCAGCGATCAGCAAATGTCGCACGAACGACGGGGGCGGCTGCTATTGCGCTTGACATCGCTAGCTATTGCTACCGATGTGGCAGCATGTAAAGCACCCTTTACTGTATACATTGAGCCACAATTTTGGCACATATAAGCCTGCTTTACACGTTGCAATTTCGCATATGATATCGTATGCGATTTGCAACGCCCCCATCGTATGTGTGGCACGTTCAATCGGTTGAACGTGCCGCACAAACGATTAACCTCCGTCACACGTACTTACCCGTCCATACGACCTCGATGTGGGCGGTGAACGCCCACTTCCTGGAGTGGGAGAAACGTTCGGCGTCACATCGACGTCACGCGGCAGGCAGCCAATAGAAGTGGAGAGGCGGAGCTGAGCGGGACGTAAACATCCCGCTCACCTCCTTCCTTCCGCATTGTGGGCCGTGAGCCACAGGACGCAGGTAAGATCTGTTCATCGTTCCCGGGGTGTCACACACTGCAATGTGTGCTACCCCGGGTACGATGAACAATCTGATGTGCAATTCTAGAGAAAGATACGATGTGCATGCGATGAACGTTTTACCGTTCAATCGCAATCGCACGTACCTGTCACACACTGCAATGGACCTTACGATGCCGGATGTGCGTCACTTACGTCGTGACCCCGCCGACACATTGTAAGATACATTGCAGCGTGTAAAGCAGGCTATATTGTGTGCAAATGTGTTAGCTAATTCATACATTTTTATTTGTACAGCCATTGCCACCCTCAGGGCATTACAGGTGTATGGGTCCCAGTGAAGAGGGGGCCTAGCCCAGGTCTGGGGTAATTACTTAGCTTTTTAAATCCCTTTGCTGGGCCCCAGTCATAGCCGCAGCAGAGGAACCCGGCTGTGTTGCATTGGCCACTTTAGCTGAGTGGGCATTACCAAAGCTAATTTCCATACAATGCACTTCAGGGGCATTGCATGCAAATTCGCCATGTGTTGGCAGCAGGGGCAGTGGGGTACAACAGGGCGCATCATCCTGCGGTCTAGTGGGCAGTAGTGTGATGAGGTTATTACTCTGCAACCTCATCACACAACACAACCACAGGAGCCGGCGGGGAACGGTAAGTGCTCCATGGAGGAGTTGAAGACAGGGGTGGGACGATCACAGAGGCCAAGGGTGGTGGGGGATACCGCCGACCACAGGCACTGCTTCATCTGGATGTGCGTCCAAGGGCACACATCCTGCTGAAATGCAGTGCAGAGTTGCAATAAGTCAATAAAATATTTAATAAAAAAGTACTTCAGTTTACTATTGCATTACATATTTTGTATTTTTTATACCCTCTATTGATTTACTGGCACACTACATTTAATGTGAGGCTCTTTAACCAGTTATAGTGTGTTTTAGGATTATATTATTTATCTGGAGACACTGGCTTGTTTATATACCGTACCTATTGTGCATTCTGTCAGTGCCCTGATACTTCATTGGGGATAAATACAGGATTATTATGTCTATCCCCTTATTTCATCCATTTTGTTTGTCAATTATGTTTTACCTTTTGTTGTATTTAGCCTTATTTGTTTTGTATCAATAAAAGCTAAGTTTACATATAAAGGGATGGATGTGCACATTTTTTCCTATGCAGCTTTTTTCCTCTCATGTTACAATTCATTTTTTGCATAGTTTTTGTTAGCACCCCTTGCTTTATTTACATTTATTACCATGTGCTCACTACTTCTTTTTAAACAAAGTATTGCAAGGAGCAGTGTGTGTGTGTGTGAGGAAATTATACATAGGTGCACTGTGTGTGGGGATATTATACAGAAGGGCAGTGGGTAAAGATATTATACACAGGGGTAGTGTGTGTGGGGATATTGTACAAAGGGGCACTCTGTGTGGTGGGATATTATTCAAAGAGACAGTGTGTGGGGGATATTATACAGAGGGGCAATGTGTGAGGGGGTAATTATTCAGAGGGGCAGTGTGTGGGGGAATATTATATATAGGGGCAATGTGTGTGGGGGATATTAAACAGAGGGGCAGTGTGTGGGGAATATCACACAGAAGGGCAGTGTGCATGGGAGACAAATTATACAGAGGGGCAGGGTGTGTGGGAAAGATATTATACAGAGCGGCGGTGAGTAGGAGAGATATTATACAAATTGCCAGTGTGTGGGGATATTATACAGAGAGGCAGTGTGTGGGGGTTATTTTACAGAGTGAAAGTGTGTGTAGGGATTTTAAACAGAAGCGCAGTGTGTGTGGGGATATATTATACATAGGAGCAGTGTGTGTGGGATATTATACAGATTGCAGTAGTGTATGAAAGGATATTATACAGAGGGTCAGTGTGTGGGGATATTAAACAGAGGGGCAATGTGGGAGAGATATTTTCATGCAAGGTACAGGGACGTACCAAGCGCATGGCAAAAGGGAAAGGAAGGGAAACTCTGTCTAGGGAGAGGGAAAATGGTGACCCCTGACATTCCTATTGCTGGTCCATGGGATCCCTCACCACCCTAGGTTCCGCATCTATGCACCAAGCTAGACACCTGACTCTAGGTATCCCTAGTCCTTGGTCATAAATAGACCACATTGGAAGAAACCACATGAAGCTTTACGATCTCATTGATGAACAACTGAGCTAGAGTCTTGGCATTTGGAAGTGTCGGCAATGCGATTAATCTTACTGAACCTATCCACAACCACCAAAACAACAGTCTTTCCTGGAGACAAATGCAGGTCAGTAATTAATGAAATCCATGGATAAATGCCTCCGTGGTCTATTTGGGATAGCCAATGGCAGGAGAGAACCTGATGGACGGGTATACGCCACCTTGGAATGAGGGCAAACACTGCAAGCAGACACAGTCAATCACATCTTGATGCAACCTCAGCCAACAAAAATGACAAGACAGGAGGTCTGAGGTTTTTCTACCAGGATAACCCGCAAGTACAGAATTGTGATGTTCACCAATTAGTTTATGGTACAATTTGGGTGGCACAAACCACTTCCCAAAAGGGCAAAAGGCCGAGGTGTCCCCCTGAGCCTCTAACACCTCCCCTCAAGGTTGGAGCACAAGTCTGATACAACCACCACCTTCTGCAAAATGGGTATCGGGTTCACAGAATCACTACCACCAGGGAAGCTCTGGGATAATGCATCTGCTTTGATGTTTTTAATTCCTGTAAGCGACAGTAAAATTAAATCTGTTAAAAAACAAAGACCATCTAGCCTGGCAGACTAGGGATATAAAAGATTTCTATGATCTGTTACTGTTATTGAATGAACTGCCCTATCCATCCAATGATGCTATTCCTCGAAAGCCAACCTAATTGCCACGAACTCTGTTACCAACCAACATCATAGTTCCTCTCGGCTGAGGACAATTTCTTGGAAAAGAGCACACAGATGTCATTTACTAGGAGAGGGACCTTGTGACAACACCGCCCCAACTCCCACCTCAGTTGCATTGACCTCCATGAGAAAAGACTGTGAAACATCAGGCTGACTATAGGTGCGCAGGATAAACATCCTTTTAATGAGGTAAATGCCTGATGGGTAGAGTCTGACCATTTAGAGAAATCTGTCCCTTTTCTTGTCATGTCAGTGAGAGACTTTACAATTATTGAATAGTTCTGAATAAATTTACTATAAAAATTGGTAAATCCTAGAAAGTGCTGTAACGCTTTTAGGTTTTCAGGACGATCCCAGTCCAGTACGGCACTGACCTCTTGATCCATCCAAAAACCTGAAAATGACAATAGATACCCCAAAAATCATACCTTTTGGACAGCGAAAACACACTTCTCCACTTTGGCATACAGTTTGTTATCTCTTAAAATCTGTAGTACCTGTTTTACATATATCTGATGTGTCTCCATACCAGTTGAGTAAATCAAGATATTGTCCAACAAAGGCACCCTAAACCTGCCCATGAAATGGTGAAAAATATAATTTACAAAATGTTACAAAACGGCAGGGGCATTAGGGAGACCAATTGCCATGACCAGACTTTCAAAATGTCCCTCAGGTGTATTGAAAGCCATTTCCTATAAATCCCCTTCTATGATTCTAACCAGATTGTAGGCACCCTTAAGTCCAACTTGGAGAACCACTTAGCTCCACAATCTGTTGGAATAAATCTGGAATCAGAGGGAGGGGATAAGGATCTCGGACAGTGATCTGATTCAATTCCCAAAAATCCAAACAAGGGCGGAGACCCCGCCTTTCTTCTTAACAAAGAAGAACCCTGCCACCACGGGCAAAGAGAAGAGTCTGATATGTCCCTTTTTTCCAGTCTCTCTGCAGTGTAATCTTTCATGGCATGTCTCTCTGGGCTGGAAAGATCATACAGTTTGGACTTGAGAAGCTTTGCTCCAGGAAGCGGATTAATGGGACAGTCATATACACGATGAGAAGGGAAATGTCGACACCTCCTCTCGAAAAATACATCCTCACATCCACATAAAAATGCAGGCAAGAAATCCGTAGAGACCATAGATAGAAGTGTTCAGACAATTATCAATACAGTAGTTTCCCAACTCCACAATTTCCCTGGATTGCCAATCCACTACCGGAGTATGTTTCACCAACCAGGGTAGACCGAGAAAAATGAGAGTGGAAAAATCTTTCAGCACATAGCAATAGATTACTTCATAATGCAGGGGTCCAAACCTCAGTTTTATATCATTTATTATCTGTGTCAGGCATCCTTGAGCAAGTGATGCTGAGTCAATGGCATAGATGGAGATGGGGTTAGTTAACATATTGCAGGTAAACCCATGAGTTCTTACAAATAGTGCATGCATCATGCTGACACCTGATCCACTGTCTACAAACACAGAAACCTTTTCAGTCCTTCTCTCTAGCACCACCCCTCCTGTCAGGACAAAGCAAAAATTAAATGTGGAATACAAATATAAACTCTGATTGTTCCTCCCAACACCATCAAGGGTAAACCAAGTACCAGATATTCCTTTTTGCTTAGGAATTGAGGTACTGACTCCAACAAAATAACCCTCTTTACCAAAAAAACCAACTCCTCCCTTTGCAAATTTTAGTGCTAACTTGAAAAGTAGTGGCTCCCCCTAGCTGCATGGGTTCCTCCAAATCCCTGAGTGAGGGTCAAATCCTAGACTGCCCACTGTACCATGGGGTACCACCCCGGTAGAGGGTCTCCAGGGAGAATGGTCTAACCAGTCCATCTTGGAGGCATCTGTCCACACATATAGCCAAGGACATGGCAACCTCCAATTACTGTGGAGTTTCATAAATAATTAAGGCATCTTTCTGAAAGGCCTTGACAGAATTGGCTTCTGAGAGACAAATCAATTTAGTGTCGATTGCCCATCTACAAAATTCTAAGCAATAAAGGGGGTTTTACACGCTGCGATATCGTTAATGATATATCGCCGGGGTCACATCATTAGTGACGCACATCCTTAGCGACATTGCAGTGTGTGACACATACGAGCGATCTTAAGCGATCGCAAAACAGGCAAAAATCATTGGTTTTGGAGAGGTAGTCCTAAAACCAAATATCGTTGCCTGTTTATTAGAGATTTTGTTCCTCCTTCTTGCGGCATCACACATCACTATGTGTGACCCCGCAGAAGCGACGAACATCTCCTTACCTCCGTCCACCGGCAATGAGGAAGGAAGGAGGTGGGCGGCATGTTACGGCCGCACATCTCTGCCCCTGCTATTGGATGGCTGCCGTGTGACGTCGCTGTGACGCCGCTTGACCCACCCCCTTGGAAAGGAGGCAGATCGCCGGCCAGAGCGACGTCGCTGACCAGATATGTGCGTGTGACGCTGCCGTAGCGATAATGTTGTCAGGAACCCATTCCTTTGCACACAGCACATTATGCCTTATGACTGTCGGGACCTCTTTCCCATAATCAGAAGTGTTATTGATTTCAGGAGCACTGGAGCCATATACCTGTAGGGCTCATATCCCTGACATACTTACTGTGATGCCCTGGCCCCCAAGGGGTCACAGTACACTAACACCACACACACACACCACCTCCCCTGGTTAGGTGACACCAGTCAATCAAACCCTTGTTGCCACCCTCCAGGCTTGATGTCCACACCAGGTGGGGAGGAGCCAGGTGGTTGACCCCACCCACCGAGAAGTTCACAGGCCTGGAGGCGGGAAAAGACAGTGAATTGTGGTAGACAGTGAAAGTGAGAGGAGTGAAAACTGTTGGTGTCCGGGTTGGAGCCCAGGCACGCTCAGCAAGGTTGGCAGACGGTGGGGGCCATCTGCAGGAGTTGGTGTAGGTCCGCGGAACCGTAGGACCGGGGTCGGGAAGTGGCCCGCCGGTACCAAACCGGGGAGCAGATTGAAGCCAAGCACCAAGGCAGGGTACTCAGACCCCGACCAGGCTAGGAGCCGCCGTAAAGGTCAAATTCTCTGATTGCGGTCTGGACCTCAGGGGTTCATTCCCACCTAAGTCCCGTCAGAAGGCAACAGCCCAACCCATCCAGATAAGAGCCACCGCCAAGGGCCAGAGATCCAAGGGCCAGCGCCTGCGGGCAAACGGGCTCTCCCAACACGTACACGCCGGGGAGTGGCCTACCTGTGGGAAGCCATAGGAGTCAAATACACTTACCCAGGTGCAGGAAAATGACAGCCACCATCAACCCATCCAGGGAGAGTGAGAACACCGCAGCCGGCTGTGGGCCCCGTCCATCCAGCTGTTTGATTTACCAGAGACTCTGTCCTTCTGTGTCTGAGTGAGTACAACAGTGCCATCCAGCACCGCGCTGCACCGCAACGTTGCACCCGCGCTCACGCTGCCTCCCCGCCTCGGCACCTGTACCTATACCTCCTCCCCACTCCCCAACCAGGGCCCCGGGACCAACAGCCCCTACCCACGGAGGGGTCAACACCTCAGCTGCTCTCCGCCATCGCTCCCAGGATTCCCGGCACCAGCAGCGATGGTGCCCACTATCACCACAACCCGTGGGTGGTATCACGACCGACATCCCCAAACATCCCACCACCAACCTCCCCTTTTCAGTCATGGGCGAGGAGGCGCTGCTCGAGCCCCAGGTCTGGCCCCGTGCTCGAGCCACTGAGGAGCAGAAGCACCGGACCCGAGCGCCAGCGATCCTAGACGAACAGCGTTCCCACCCCTCCGCCCACGACACTTACCACTTTTAGTCTGGGTACTTATAGATGCCTGACAATCACGGCTGTGAATTATTCGCGCTGGCTACCTCAAAATATCCGCTACAGTACCTGACCCTGACCTGAATGGACTTAAACTAGTGGAATCCCCTTATGGTGACACCCGTTCTGACTACTCTTTCCTTATGGCAGTGGAATGACGCCTTAATTTACATACTCTGTATTCCTGTAACGATTATACTGCATCCCCATAGCCAGGGGTGATATTGACCTCAGGAACATTGGAGCCATATAACAGTGGAAATTACACCCTTTACTCACTACCTTTATGTTCCTGCATCAATTGTGCCGCATATCTGAGTACATATCCATCAGTACGCCCTGCACTAAGATAAGTCCTGATTGAGGAAGACCAGATATGGTCGAAACGTTTTGCTCATAAGGACAGTTTTTCTATGCAAATTTTGATGCTCATAAGGACAGTTTTTCTATGCAAATTTTGAAAAATAAATTGAATTGATTTAAGACGTTTTTCTGAGTGTTATCTGTATTGGGGGTAGTGTGCCGGAGTTCTCCTTTTATAAGTGATACTTTTTCTCCAGAGCACCTAGTAGGTGACGCAGGGACCTATCCACTCAGATGGGGTCAGACCTGTCACAAAAAATGTCTCACTCCAGATTGTCGTGCCTGTCTGTCTTTGATGCCCTCAAATTTTCTGTGTCTGCCATCCGCTTACTGGGTCTATGTGGATGTCAAAGACAAGACGGAGTATCCCAGAGACCGTTAATAACTCATAGGGGATGCAGTAATCTGAGAGACATTCTGATTAAGAGCCAATTACAATCTAAAAGCAATTTCCTGAAAAAAACTGGTCTGGTTGGTAACTTTAAATATGGAAATTGCTCGTACTGTTCATTCCCCAACCCTGAGAATCCCATTCAAAAATTGGAGGAAAAATCCATAGCGTAATTGATTTTATATCATGTAAAACTAAATTTATTGTGTTTTGCATTTTCTGCCCTTGTGGCAGGTTTTACCATTAGATCACTTTATGTAAGGTTTTGTGAACATTTTAACTCCATCTTTTTTGGTAAGAGTTTCCACGCCTGATCGAACATGTGAGAGAGAGACATAAAGGTAATCCAGAGGTCATCATCTTTGCTGAGTTAGAGAGGGTTAATTACGCATCACAAGGTGGGGATCTGTATAAGATCCTATTGAGAAAGGAGGCAAGGTGAATAAGTCAGTTAAAAGCACAAGGAGCGCTTGGTTTAAAAAAAAAAAAAATGACCAGTCAGTATTTTTATGATAATATCTAAAGGCCTTATAGTTTTGTTTATGCAAATGTGTCTGTAATAGAATTCTCTTCTGTTATCTTCTGTTCTTTATCTTCTGTTTATGAAATGTTTTTTACAAATGACATATGGAAATGTACGTAAAAAAATAAGTAGTTATAAGGTATCACTTGGACCTGTTAAAGCGCTGGTACACACTCAAAATGGCAACCGTAATCCATTCCTTTTCCACACCGCTTCCTGTTTTATCCTGTTTCTTTGGATGGAATAAAGAATCAACTGTTATTCTGGTAAGTGCCGTACAATTCTTTTCTTCTAATTTGGATGCATAGACAAGAAGGAGGCTGAGACACTTCCACCACCTAGATTACACGATTGCCCTATTGACTTAATTTTGGCTCCTCACCTCCTCAAGGATGAATTAACCCTCTGTCCCAGACAGAGACTCAAGCCATGTCCGAGTACATCAAGCAGAATCTGACAAGGGGATTTATTCAGACATCTTCCTCATCAGCCAGAGCCGGATTCTTCTTTGTAAAGAATAAGGATGGTTCCCTTTGGCTATGTATTGATGATAAAGGTCGAGAATAAGTATCTGCTTCCACTTATATCAAAATTGTTCAACCATCTCCGATGTTCCAGGATCTTCTCTAAGCTTGACCAGCATGGTGTGTACAACCTTTTCCGGATATGGTCAGGTGACAAAACGAAAGCCTGACTTTAATATGCATGATAGCCACTATGAACATTTGATATTGCTATTCGGGCTCAGCAATGCTCTGGTGGTTTTCCAGTAATTCAGGAATGATACCTTCCAAGATATGCTCTAAAGGGGGCTTTACACGCTGCGACATCGCTAGCATATGCTAGCGATGTCGATGGAAATAGCACCCGCCCCCGTCGTACGTGCGACATTATCACTACGGTAGCGTTACACGCACATACCTTGTCAGCGACGTCGCTGTGACCGCCGAACAATCACTCCCTCAAGGGTGAGGTGCATTTGACATCATAGCGACATCACTGCGGCGTCAGTAAGCTGCCAGCCAATAGAAGCGGAGGGGCGGTGTTGAGCGGGACGTAACATCCCGCCCACCTTCTTCCTTCCGCATTGCCGGTGGATGTAGGAAAGGAGATGTTTGTCGTTCCTGCGGTGTCACACATAGCGATGTGTGGTGACGCAGGAATGACGAACAACATCAAACCTGTGGCAGCAACGATATTAAGGAAATGAGCGACGTGTCAACGATCACCATTTTGAAATGATTTTTCGATCATTGATCGTCGCTCCTTGGTGTCACATGCTGCGATGTCGCTACCGGCGCCGGATGTGCGTCACTAACGACGTGACCCCGACGATATATCGGTAGCGATGTCGCAGCGTGTAAAGCCCCCTTTACTCATGCATTGTAGTGTACTTTGATCACATTCTTGTGTTGTCTCCCGATCTGCCAACACACAGGAGGAATGTTCACTAGGTTAAACAGAGGCTAAGGGAGAATTGTTTATACACCAAATTTGAGAAGGGCTTCTTTAAACAGATTTCTCTTTCTTTCCTGGGTTACATAATTCCTGATATCACCTTGATGATGGATCAAGAGAAGGAGATCTGAAGTGGCCTCATTCTGACGTAGGGAAGGTGATTCAATGGTTTCTTGATTTTGCCAATTATTAACGCCAATTTAATTCTCTTCCTGGAAACTTACCATCACGGCCCTGACGTAAAAGAGGTAAAATCCTAAGATGTAGACTCCTGAAGTGGAGATTTTGTTTATCACACTCAGCAGACGTTCTATTTGGTTGAGCAGGTGCTGCAGTCAAGTGGTTACACTCTGCTTACATCTATGAGCATTACAGATATATCATGAAACAAAGAGAAGACAATCATCAAGGTGTGGCTTAAGGGCACAGCAATAACATTACCTAGAGATTATCATCTCCTCATCACCTCAAAAAAGAGAAGAAAATTGGTCTACGACTCTTCCAGCAACATGAAAGGAGCTGCAATAATTTCAGGAAAATGCTGGTTGCGTGCAACATGTGGCAATTATGCTCCATATCTCTAATTCTTTATATATTTGGCCTGGGGAGTAGGTTAAAAAAAGGAAGCCTTTTCTTAGAAATGAAAAACATTTAAACTCAGCCACAGTATGCTTTGTCAAAACTTTCCTTGAGTGTGCCAAAAGCATGTTGAAAAACATGTTAAAGTCTAAAGAAACAAAGCTGGAATTTCATGGCCATAATTCTAAACAGTATATTTGGCTCAAAATCAACAACTCACGTCCTCCCCTAACCCACCCCCCCCTCACAGTGAATCATGAGAGAAGCACCATTATGCCTTGGGGCTGTTTTTTGATAGCTTGAAAAGAAACTTTAATCAAGCGTGGCATTAAGTTTGTCATTTAGTTGCTTTTATGCTTCTGTTTACACAAAGCCAAAGAAAAAATCCCCTAAAACAGTACTTTATTTCTATTAATTAAGACGGTATACCTTAGAACCATCAATATAATTCTATCAGACCCTAGTCAAGTGAAGGGGGCTAGGTGCAAGACTTAAGATAGGGTACAATAAAGTGGTAAAAAGGGGTGACAGTGTTCACCGATACTTACAAAGATTCTATTAGTAATCAGTAGCACTATATCTGTCAATTAGCCCTCGCTGTCACCGGCCTACAAGCGGAGTTGCACCATAATGTTTAGGCTGCCCCCCGCTCCTCGTCGGCTGTTCTTTACCTTACCCTAGAATAAAATTTACCAAAGGATGACCCCCATCACCAAAATAATTGTGAAGATAATTTGAGACAAAAATCTGTCAGAGGTCAGAAAATAAGGCAATAATTACATCCTCCTCAGTTATCGGGGACTCAAACTCAAACTGCCTGAATCTACAGACTAGACAAATGCTCATAGAGCACAAACACCAGATGTATATTGTAGTACAGATGGATAATAGAATATAAATTCCCAGCAGGGACTTATCTGCCAGTATCCGCAAAATGTCTCAGTTCCAACGCGTTTCCCCCGAATTTCTTGGGGTCATCAGGGAACCTTCACAGGACAATAGTCCAGGAACAAAAAAGCCATCTAATGGTGTCCATTCCAGGGGCAGACAATACTGGTGCCTGGGTAAAATCCTAAAATTGAGACTATTTCATGTCCACTGCAAGATGATAGGGCATTCCAACCATCGTGTATTATCTACCTGATGGTTGGAATGCCCTATCATCTTGCAGTGGGCATGAAATAGTCTCAATTTTGAGATTTTACTCAGGCACTAGCATTGTCTGCCCCTGGAATGGACGCCATTTGATGGCTTTTTGTTTCTGGACTATTGTCCTGTGAAGGTCCCCTGATGAACCCCAAGAAATTCCGAGGGAAACGCGTTGGGACTGAGACATTTTGTCCCTGCTGGGAATATATATTCTATATCCGTCTATACTACAATATACATTTGGTGTTTGTGCTCTATGAGCATTGGTCTAATCTGTAGATTCAGGCAGTTTGAGTTTGAGTCCCCGATAACCGAGAAGGACTTAATTATTGCCTTATTTTCTGACCTCTGACAGATTTTTGTCACAAATTATCTTCACAATTATTTTGGTGATGGGGGTCATCCTTTGGTAAATATTATTCTAGGGTAAGGTAGAGAACAGCCGTCGAGGAGCGGGGGGCACCCTAAACATTATGGTGCAACTCCGCTGGTGGGCAGGTGACAGTGAGGGCTAATTGACAGACATAGTGTCCCTGATTACTAATATAATCTTTGTAAGTATCGGTGAACACTATCACCCCTTTTACCACTTTATTGTACCCTATCTTACGTCTTGCACCTCATCCCCTTCACTTGACTACGGTGTGATAGAATTACATTGATGGTTCTAAGGTATACCGTTTAATTAATAGAAATAAAGTACTGTTTTAGGAGAGTTTTTTCTTTTGTCTTTATATAATTCATTCCTCTTTTTGATTATTTGTTTTTTGTTTGCTTCTGTTTACACATCATCACACAGACCATGCAGTAAAAATTCAAAGACTGTTATAACATTTTATTTATTTATTCATTTATTTTTTTATTTTTTAACATAGAAATGACCAGTGATTGCATAATTATCTCTGCAGATAAAGTAGTTTAAACTATGCACAAAACATTTTTTTAAAGGGCCAACCTTGACTGAGTGGCTTTATTCTCCTATCCATCTATGTTTTCGTTTAATCTTTATCTAGCAAGTAACCATAATCCTCATGCATTCATGTCTCTCAAAGACTTGATCTCTTACCTGTATTTCTAATTTTCTACATGAACTGTACACTATATATCTCTTAAACCTTAAGCCCTAATCTTATTTCCCCAACTCTAAGGGTGGTGTCACACACAGCGACGACGACAACGACGTCGCTGCTACGTCACCATTTTCTGTGACGTTGCAGCGATGTCCCGTCGCTGTCGCTGTGTGTGACATCCAGCAACGACCTGGTTCCTGCTGTGAGGTCGCCGGTCATTGCTGAATGTCCAGCTTCATTTTTTGGTCATCACTCTCCCGCTGTGATGCACACATCGCTGTGTGTGACAGCGAGAGAGCGACGAAATGAAGCGAGTAGGGAGCAGGAGCCGGCATCTGGCAGCTGCGGTAAGCTGTAACCATTGGGTAACCAAGGGAAGACATTTCCCTGGTTACCCAATATTTACCTTCGTTACCAGCATCCGCCGCTCTAGCTGTCAGTGCCGGCTATCTGCTCTCTGCACATGTAGCTGCAGTACACATCGGGTAATTAGCCCGATGTGTACTCTAGCTAGGAGTACAGGAAGCCAGCGCTAAGCAGTGTGCGCGGCTCCCTGCTCTCTGCACATGTAGCTGCAGTACATATCGGGTAATTAACCCGATGTGTACTGTAGCTAGGAGTGCAGGGAGCCAGCGCTAAACAGTGTGCGCGGCTCCCTGCTCTCTGCACATGTAGCTGCAGTACACATCGGGTAATTACACCGATGTGTACTGCAGCTAGGAGTGCAGGGAGCCAGCGCTAAGCAGTGTGCGCGGCTCCCTGCTCTCTGCACATGTAGCTGCAGTACACATCGGGTAATTAACCCGATGTGTACTGTAGCTAGGAGTGCAGGGAGCTAGTAAGAAAGGTCCAAGCCAGGAGGGAGCCACACGACAAGAGAAGTGCACGGAGGGGGCCATAGCCAGGCTACATGGACAGAGTCAGGACAAAGGGAACCAGAAATCTGTCCCCAGCACCAGGGGAGTGTAACCTGTGAGTAAATCATCATTAAAGACTCCCTGTTTCACTCGGACTTTGCCTACTTGCATTCCTTTCAGCCTGCACCTTATCCAGCACCAAGAGGACACTGGGGTTCACCCCTATCTGCGGAGGGGGTTAACACACTCGCTGCTGATTCCATCAGCCCCAGTCCCTTACAAGCAGCAGCGGCGTCACCCATTCTTTAGCCACACTACTTTAGGTGGCATCACAAACATTAACTTTATTATCCCTTGTAAATAGCCCCTGCCATTTAATTAAGCGTCCGCCATTACCGGGGTCTGGGGACCCTCGAGCCATAGTAATCCCGGATCTGAGCAGCTTGGCTGCCCCGGTGCGTGACATAAAAACATTAAAAATATATGCCTGCAATTCTAAAAATAAAATCTAACTGCTGGGACTAGATGTAGGTTTATGTAAAAAATGGTAAACTTTCCCACTTTTAACTGAATAAAATGTGAACCCACTTCATTATGCCCATGCAAAAGGTTCAACTTTTAGCAATTGTGGTATAAGTATTTTGCTGTATAAATTGGTAAATATATTAAGAAATGTAAGCCCTTGGTCATCATTCTTAAACATCATTTTACAGAGAAACTTAGGGGTACTTTGCACACTACGACATCGCTAGCGATCTCGTTTGCAATGTGAAATACTAGATCGCAAGTGCGCTCTTTCGAGATCGCACATAGGTCATTTTACGCATGTGCGATCTCGAAAGATCGCACTTGCGATCTAGCATTTCACATTGCTAACGAGATCGCTAGCGATGTTGCAGCATGCAAAGTACCCCTTAGTATGTTGACCATTTTGATCAAGAAGACCTTGCTTATCGTGCTTTAAAACAAAATCTGCCCTTTAGTTAATGTTTTAATGTACAGCTTTTCTTTTAGATAGTTTTAACAATTATAGCCCACTGTGTAAATGGTATATGGTAGCAAAATCTTGAACAATTGTGCTGTTTAACTCATATGGGGCTTTATTTTTACAGTGACAGAATGAACTAACTTGACATTTTCTTTTTCAAAGATGTCAACTGTGTTGATTTTATCAGGAGACATCCTATTTTTAGCTTTCTTAACTAGTGATCATACTGCATCCACATGAACATATACACAAATATAAAAAATATAACAATCTATTGACTTAAACAAGAGTATAGTAGCCTTTATAGTTAATCTGTCATCTTATTTAACTCCGGGAACCACTGCACCTTTTTCTGACCACATCTGGTGGAAAAAAATGTCAGCACCTACAACATTCTGACTAGGCCTACCTCTACTGAATCCAAAAAATATGGTCAATTTTCAGAGGTAAAAAGGGTATGTGGATCGGTGGACGTCCTAGTTGATATTTGCTACAATGATTAAGTTGGTAATGTCCAAGTTTTTAAAAAGGAAAGGTGAAAAAAAGATATTATCTATGATACTTGTGTCAAAAATTTTTTGCTAAGAAATTTGATCAAGAATGGAAGAATACTCATTTTTATGAATGGAATTCGTAATGGACTATGAGAATTTGATTGCATAACATAAAAACCAGACCATAAAATAAGTTGTTCATTTTTTCTTTTCTTTGATAGCTGGAAGTTAGAAAATATCAACACATTCAGACTTTGGCGTAATGGCAAAAGGTAATAACTATGGATGATCGAATACCTCAAATATTCGGCAAAGCGAATATCTGACGAATAGGTCGCCGCTATGCGAACAGTTAATTCGCAATGTAAGTCTTTGGGAAGCCCAAATAGTTCTGAATAATTGTTATTCGGGTTTCTCATAAACTTAGGAGTACTTTGCATGTTGAGACATCGCTACTGCGATCTCGTCGGGGTCAAATCGAAAGTGACGCACATCTGGCGCCAGTAATGACGTCGCAACGTGTAAAGCCTAGAAGCACCGATAAACGATCGCAAAAGTGTCGTAAATCGGTGATCTGTGTAGTGTAGGTCATTTTGTTAATTTCGCTGCAGCGATAGGTACGATATTGTTCCTCGTTCCTGCGGCAGCACACATCGCTGTGTATGAAGCCGCAGGAGTGAGAAACATCTCCTTACCTGCATTCCGCCTGCAATGAGGAAGGAAGGAGGTGGACGGGATGTTTACGTCCCGCTCATCTCCGCCCCTCCGCTTCTATTGGCCGCCTGCCGTGATACGTCGTTGTGAAGCCGCACAACCCGCCCCCTTAGGAAGGAGGCGGGTCGCCGGCCAGAGCGACGTCGCAGGGCAGGTAAGTGCGTGTGAAGCTGCCGTAGCGATAATGTTCGCTACAGCAGCTATCACAAGATATCGCATCTGTGACGGTGGCGGGGACTATCGCGCTCGGCATTGCTACAATCAGCTAGCAATGTCGCAGCATGCAAAGTACCCCTTACATTGCGCATCGAATATTCACGAATAGTCGGAAAATATTTGCGAAGCCGAATATTTGAGGTATTCGATCATCCCTAGTGATAACTATAGCCTGGTAATAGTTGCAGTAGGGACAATAAAACTTACATAGCATAAAAGGTTGGAATATTTAATTTACTTTGCTACTATTATAAAAGATGTAAAGTTATTTCTAAACATACAGTTTACTTGTTTGCAATCTAAACTGCAATTTCATTTTCTTTGACCCTCAACTATTCCCACAGTTAAGAAATATTATAATGAGATGTGGCTTTGATAAGCTATTTCTTCTACCTTTCATCAGGCCTTTCAAAATCAAACAAGACAAGGACAAGGCAAATCCAGCTCTTAGCTGTGCCCTTTAATGCTCTGGAATTACACATGCCAAGAGGAGATCAACCTTTTAAGTGTTCCCTAGCAGACTGTTACAAAATCTGTCAACAATTAGCCAAGCATTAAAGATAAGCTCAGAGGGTCTCACAATTACACAGCAGCCTATGGGAAACCATCATGTTGTACACCTCTGCAGACAGTAGTGGCAGTCACGTTTCTTAGCTAGAAGTCCATTACTGTGCCCATTAAGTGCTCCTTAAACATGAGAACTTGTGAATAATTTAGCTGTCTTATATCTTGTAATCTGTGTTCTCTAATTATTCAAGGTCTGTATTAGGCTTATCTTAAGATGTTAACCGTAAAAGCCAGTCAATCAAAACCTTTGATGTCCAACAGTCCTTTTGCTGTAAATCCAACAGTTTGCAATAATGTATGCACACAAAGACAAAGAAAACAGGCTTCATTAAAATAAGAAGACTTTTTTTATATATATAAATGTGTTGACATTACTGTTTTCCTGCTAATTTAAGCCTTTTTGTTGAGGGAAAAATTGCAGACATTGACTTAAGTACCTTGAAAATCTTAAAAAATATATATAAAAAAAAAAATAATTGTCAGCAAAGATAACATAGTTCTGATAAGGAGTTGAAGAACATTTTAAAGCAAATGTAACAGATTTTGCCCAGCTGCATAAAAGCTTGAATGGGTATTCTCAACTCCAAGATTCTGTCCCAATATTTAGTAGGTGTTATTATACTAATAATAATATTAGCAAATATCTCCAATTACAGTCATGGCCAAAAGTTTTGAGAATGCTACAAATATTAATTTTTACAAAGTCTACTGCTTATGTTTTTCTAATGGCAATTTGCATATACTCCAGAATGTCATAAAGAGTGATCAGCTTAACAGCAATTACTTGCAAACTCAATATTGGCTAAGAAAATGAACTTTAACCCCCAAAACACATTTCAGCATCATTGCATTCCTGCCATAAAAGGAGCAGCTAACATTGTTTTAGTGATTGTTCCATTAACACAGGTGTGAGTGTTGATGAGGACAGGGCTGGCGATCAATCAGTGATGATTAAGTAAGAATGACACCACTGGACACTTTAAAAGGAGGCTGGTGCTTGGTATCATTGTTTCTCTTCAGTTAACCATGGTTATCTCTAAAGAAACACGTGCCGCCATCATTGCTCTGCACAAAAATGGCCTAACAGGGAAGAGTATCGCAGCTACAAAGATTGCCCTCAGTCAACAATCTATCGCATCATCAAGAACTTCAAGGAGAGAGCTTCCATTGTTGACAAAAAGGCTCCAGGGCGCCCAAGAAGGACCAGCAAATGCCAGGACCGTATCTTAAAACTGTTTCACCTGCGGAATCGGACTACCAGCAGTGCCGAGCTAGCTCAGCAATGGCAGCAGGCTGGTGTGAGTGCTTCTGCACGCACTGTGAGGCGGAGACTGCTTGAGCAAGGCCTGGTTTCACGGAGGACAGGAAAGAAGCCACTTCTCTCCAGAAAAAACATCAGGGACCGACTGATATTCTGCAAAAGGTACAGGGAGTGGACTGCTGAGGACTGGGGTAAAGTCATTTTCTCAGATGAATCCCCTTTTCGATTGTTTGGGACATCTGGAAAACAGCTTATTAGGAGAAGAAAAGGTGAGCGCTACCACCAGTCTTGTCTCATGCCAAGTGTTAAGCATCCTGAAACGATTCATGTGTGGGGTTGCTTCTCAGCCAAGGGAATCGGCCCACTCACAGTCTTGCCTAAAAACACAGTCATGAATAAAGAATGGTACAGAATGTCCTCCAAGAGCAACTTCTCCCAACTGTCCAAGAGCAGTTTGGCGCCCAACAATGCCTTTTCCAGCATGATGGAGCACCTTGTCATAAAGCAAAGGTGATCACTAAATGGCTCATGGAACAAAACATAGAGATTTTGGGTCCATGGCCTGGAAACTCCCCAGATCTTAATCCCATTGAAAACTTGTGGGCAATCATCAAGAGACGGGTGGACAAACAAAAACCAACCAATTCTGGCAAAATGCAAGCATTGCTTATGCAAGAATGGACAGGTATCAGTCAGGATTTGATCCAGAAGTTGATTGAGAGCATGCCAGGGAGAATTGCAGAGGTCCTGAAGAAGAAGGGTCAACACTGCAAATATTGACTTGCTGCTTCAACTCATTCTAACTGTCAATATAACCTTTTGGTACTCATAATATGATTGCAATTATATTTCTGTATGTGATGTAAACATCAGACAAACACAATTAAAAACCAGAGGGCAACAGATCATGTAAAAATATAATTTTGGTGTCATTCTCAAAACTTTTGGCCATGACTGTAGAAAAGTAGTATACACTGTGTGCAAAATTATTAGCAAATGAGTATTTTGAACACATGATCATTTTTATACATGTTGTCCTACTCCAAGCTGTTTAGGCTTGAGAGCCAACTACAAATTAAGTAAATAAGGTGATGTGCATCTCTGTAATGAAGAAGGGTGTAATGTAATGACATTAACACCCTATATAAGGGGTGCATACTTATTAGGCAACTTCCTTTCCTTTGGCAAAATGGGTCAGAAGAGAGATTTGACGAGCTCTGAAAAGTCCTAAATTGTGAGATGTCTTGCAGAAGGATGCAGTAGTCTTGAAATTGCCAAACTTTTGAAGCGTGATCACCGAACAATCAAGCGTTTCATGGCAAATAGCCAACAGGGTTGCAAAAAGCGTGTTGGGCAAAAAAGGCCCAAAATAACTGCCCATGAATTGAGGAAAATCAAGCGTGAAGTTGCCAAGATGCCATTTGCCACAGGTTTGGCATATTTCAGAGCTGCAACGTTACTGGAGTATCAAAAAGCACAAGGTGTGCCATACTCAGGGACATGGCCAAGGTAACAAAGGCTGAAAAATGACCACCTTTGAACAAGAAACATAAGATAAAATGTCGAGACTGGGCCAAGAAATATCTTAAGACTGATTTTTCAAAGGTTTTATGGACTGATGAAATGAGAGTGACTTTTGATAAGCCAGATGGATGGGCAAGAGGCTAATCAGTAAAGGGCAGAGAGCTCCACTCCAACTCAGATGCCAGCAATGTGGAGGTGGGGTGCTGGTATGGGCTGGTATCATCAAAGAAGAACTTGTAGAACCTTTTCGGGTTGAGGATGGAGTGAAGCTCAATTCCCAGACCTATTACCAGTTTCTGGAAGACAACTTCTTCAAGCAGAGGTACAGGAAGAAGTGGGTATCGTTAAAAAAAACCCATGATTTTCATGCAGGACAATGTTCCATCACATGCATCCAACTACTCCACAGCGTGGCTGGCCAGTAAAGGTGTAAAAGATGAAAAAATAATGACATGGCCCCCTTGTTCAACTGATCTGAACCCCATAGAGAACCTGTAGTTCCTCATAAAATGTAAGATCTACAGGGAGGGAAAACAGTACACCTCTCGGAACAGTGTCTGGGAGGCTGTGGGGGCTACTGCAGGCAATGTTAATCGTAAACAGATCAAGCAACTGACAGAATCTATGGATGGTAGGCTGTTAAGTGTCATCATAAAGAAAGGTGGCTATATTAGTCACAAATTTTTTGGTTGTTTTTTTTTGCAGGTCAGAAATGTTTGTTTCTAAATTTTGTGCAGTTATATTGGTTTACCTTGTGAAAATAAACAAGTGAGATGGGAATATATTTGGTTTTTGTTAAGTTGCCTAATAATTCTGCACAGTAATAGTTACCTGCACAAACAGATATCCTCCTAAGATAGCCAATTCTTAAAAAAAAAACCTCCAACTTTCAAAAATATTAAGCTTTGAAATTTAGAGTCTTTAGGGTTGATTGAGGGCATAGTTGTTGATCAATAATAAAAAAAATCCGCTAAAATACAACTTGCCTAATAATTCTGAACCCAGTGTAGATCCCATGATTAGCTTACCTCATTGCATTGCAGTATCTTAGGTATCCATGGTTGATAACCACTAGCAATTAACTAACTTACTATATGATTGATCATAACCATGGATACCTAAGCTACTACAATGCCCTGCACATGAGGTAAGAGACATAGCTTATTAAGAGAACTATGCTACATTTTTAATTGGAGGTAATGCCTAATATTATTATTATTATTACACTAACTACCCATACATACTGTATTGGCATAGGATCTTGGAGATGAGAATACACCTTTAAAGCTTTGGTTCATCTCAACAGAAAGAAAAATGTCTTTCCAAATTACTCATAAATAGGGCTGGGCAGCCCTGGACTGAAAATGTCCAGATCCGCACGGTTTCAAAGTTACCCGGGTGCCAGATCTGTGCCCAATATTTCGGGTGTTTGATCCAGATCTGGCATTCGAGGAAAAAAAAAAAAAAAATATATATATATAAAAAAGGAAAAATAAAAAAAATAAGAATGAAGCGAGTGTTTCATATCTACCTAGGCTCCAGCCTGGCTGTACGCCGCTCCCGTGCTGCATGCAGCTCCTGTGGCCTCCCTGTGCTGATCATTTCATATGTATGGCTTTCCCTACCCAATGGCTGGCCTGGCCTCTGTAATTGATTGCAGTCAAACGCGCTCCTAGCCTGTATGACGCGTCTCCCTGCATTCAGTCACCGCTCATCGTGGCTCATTCATTCTGCACTCACAGCGGGCAGCCATGCTGCTCTATGGCCACTAGCTGTGATATTCAGATATATAGCAGAGCTGAATTGTCGTGGGACCTCGTGTGTATTAATTCAGACCTGCAGGGTGTGTTAGGGTTAATAAAGTGGTGAAGAGAGTGGCTTTTTGTATTTTATATCAAATTAAAGATTTTTTCAGTGTTTCTGTTTATTTACTGTTACTTACAGATTGATGATGCTGGTGTCATAGACGCCTTCCATCATTAATCTAGGGTTTAGTGGCAGCTGTGCATGTGTGCTGTTATTAACCCCTCATTACCCTGATTGCCACCGCAGCAGTGCATTCGGGAAGAGCTGATAAAGTGCCAGGCTTGTTACATCTAATGGATGCGACAATTTTGGGCAGCTGGAGGCTGATATTTTTAGACTGGACCTCCCCAGCCTGAGAATACAGCCCCAGCTGTCAGCTTTATCTTGCCTCTGTATGAATTATTTTTTTTTAATTATTTATTTAAATGATTTAAAAAAAAAGTTGCATGCGGTTCTTCTTAGGCTGGAGTCACACTTGGGAGGGACTTGCACGAGTCTCACATCGCATCACCCAGCATGGCCGCACACTCTCCTGACAGGAGTGGGTCAGCTGCATGTAGATCTATGCAACTGCATGCTCATGTCTGGAAAGCGTTAGGTTGTGTGGGTGATACGATGCAAGACTCGCCCAAGTGGGACTCCGAAGGTGAGCTCACAAGAACCGTATGACTCTCACGAGTCTCGGAACACATCACTCTCTGGACATGAGCGTGCAACTGTATAGAATTACTTACAGCTGCCAACTTCTGTCAGGAAAGTGTGCAGCTGCCGGGTGATGCGATGCAAGACTCGCGCAAGTGTGTGCTTTATTTTGATACACAGCCATGATACATCTCGACAGCTGGGGGCTGCAGCCATGGGCTTAATCTGTGCAGGCAGCAGAATATGGGGACCCTGCGCCGATTGTTTAATTTATTATTTCATTTTTATACCACGATACTCACCTGTAAACAGCTGCACTGCTTTCTCCACCCACCGGCCATCCTGGCACCTCTAATTGGTTGCAGTCACCTGACATGCTACCACTAAGGTTAGGGGCGTGTCTAGCTGATTTACACGGTAGGCGGGGAAAACAGTGAATATTGAATGAGGGTTAATTATCGCCTACATAATGGAAAGCGTGACTTGGAAGTAGACTGCCACCATGGCGGAGGTTCAGTGAGTACACTGCACGCGCTCCTACAACCATATCCCTTCTACCAACATTTTAATCTCTGGATTCTGGTTCCCATAGACTTTTATGGTTACCAGGTTCCGTACCGGATCTAAGTTTTTTTTAAAAAATTCAGCAGGGACACACTGGTCCCAGTTTTCTGCGAGTTTCACCAGCTCTACTCATAAAGAGAGATTCATTAAAGTGTTTTCACAATAAAACTGGTGTAAAAATTTTTTGAACAGTTGCACAATTTTTGATAAATGCCCCCTGCCAAATTCACAGAAAGGGATGGGATTTCTTACTCCACAAATGTTACTGTTGTAACTTACTAGAGTAACATTTCTGGCAAGGCACATGAAGGCATTTGCCACTGATAAGAGGCAACAAATTCATTAACTGGAAAACACCTGTTAATGAATTTGGCGCATTTTATTCTTACACGCTGTTAATTAAAACAGACATACCATTTTCTCTTTTTTTATGAATTGGCCCAATAGTTACTTTACATGTCTTCTCCAATTTCTATCTTCGTACTTTACTTTTTTATTCTAATGCTTTTGTGTATTTATGATAAAAAACTAATTAGTGTTTGTAAATAGAGTTGAGCGCGGTTCGAGGTTCTCCAGTTCTAAGCTCGAGTGATTTTGGGGGCTGTTCGAGATCGAACTAGAACTCGAGCTTTTTGCAAAAGCTCGATAGTTCTAGATCCGTTCGAGAACGGTTCTAGCAGCAAAAAGCAGGGCTTTTTACAGCTACAGTGTGCAGGAGCAATCCTGGCAGCCTGCCAGAAGCTGGTAACCAAGATAAACATCGGGTATCCAAGCAAAGCGCTTTGGTTAGTAACCCGATGTTTATCCTAGTTACGTGCAGGAAGCCCACACTTCCCCGCTCAGCTCGCTCCGCCCCCTCCTGCCCGCGGCATGTACACACACACACACTCACACACACACATACACACACACACATACACACACACACCCACACCCCCCCCGCTCGGCTTACCTGCAGGGATGAAGTCCCACCATCCCGACCTCAGCGCTGTCACTGTCCTCCATGGCCGCCGCTTGTCACATCACCTCTCGCTTCCAACCCGAGACTGACTAGCGGTGACGTCACGGGCCTCTCGCGATACTTGGTGTGAAGGCGGCGGTCATTGAGCTCAGTGACAGGGGCTGTCGGCAGTGCTGGAGATCAGCGCAGGTAATGTACCTCGCTGACAGCAGCACTTGTCATCCCCTGCAGTGACCTGGGCTGACCCATTGATGTTAGCTCAGGTCACTGCATTGCTCTCCCAGCCAATGGGGAACATCCTGCTCTTCATTGACTGTGACAGTGTGGATCGTCATGGCAACCCCTTGGATTACACCAGACCTGGATTTGTTTTTCATTCTAATAAATTGGTTGAAGAGGGAATGTTTTGGGGAGTGTTTTTTCAAATAAAAATGTGTTTGTCGTCTATTTTTTTTTATTACTGACTGGGTTGGTGATGTCGGGTATCTGATAGACGCCTGACCTCACCAACCCCAGGGCTTGATGCCAGGTGACTTACACATCTGGTATTAACCCCATATATTACCCTGTTTGCCACCGCACCAGGGCGCGGGATGAGCTGGGGCGAAGCACCAGGATTGG
The DNA here is from genome assembly GCF_048569485.1 of Anomaloglossus baeobatrachus. NCBI lineage: Eukaryota > Metazoa > Chordata > Amphibia > Anura > Aromobatidae > Anomaloglossus > Anomaloglossus baeobatrachus. The sequence goes on from NC_134353.1 coordinate 556,555,847, forward strand.
CGCATCTAATGGATGCGCCACTTCTGGGGCGGCTGCGGCCTGCTATTTTTAGGCTGGGGAGAGTCCAATAACCATGGACCTCCCTAGTCTGAGAATATCAGGCCCCAGCTGTCTGCTTTACCTTGGTTGGTGATCCAATTTTGGGGGGACCCCTACGTGTTTTTTTTAAAAATTATTTATTTAATTTAAAATAACAGCGTGGGGTGCCCTCAGTTTTGGATTACCAGCCAAGGTGAGGTTGCCAGCTGTGGTCTGCAGGCTGCAGCCGTCTGCTTTACCCTAGCTGGCTACAAAACTAGGGGGAATCCTACGTCATTTTTTTTTTCATTTTTTTGGCTAAATACAAAGCTAAGCACCCCTTAGTGTCACATGAAAGGCACCAAAGGGTGCTACACTTTTTCTCCACTTTTTCTCCATTTTTTCTCCACTTTTTCTACATTTTTTCTGCACTTTTTCTACATTTTTTTCTCCATTTTTTCTCCACTTTTTCTTCACTTTTTCTCCACTTTTTATCCATTTTTTCTCCACTTTTTCTCCACTTCTTCTCCACTTTTTCTCCATTTTTTCTCCACTTTTTATCCATTTTTTCTCCACTTTTTCTCCACTTCTTCTCCACTTTTTCTCCACTTTTTCTACATTTTTTTCTCCATTTTTTCTCCACTTATTCTCCACTTTTTCTCCACTTATTCTCCACTTTTTCTCCATTTTTTCTCCACTTATTCTTCACTTTTTCTCCACTTTTTCTTCACTTTTTCTCCACTTTTTATCCATTTTTTCTTCACTTTTTCTCCACTTTTTCTCCACTTTTTCTCCATTTTTTTCTCCACTTTTTCTCCACTTATTCTCCACTTTTTCTCCACTTTTTCTCCACTTTTTCTCCATTTTTTTCTCCATTTTTTCTCCACTTATTCTCCACTTTTTCTCCACTTTTTCTCCATTTTTTCTCTACTTTTTCTCCATTTTTTTCACCATTTTTTCTCCACTTTTTCTCCACTTTTTCTCCACTTTTTCTCCACTTTTTCTACATTTTTTCTCCACTTTTTCTCCACTTTTTCTCCATTTTTTTTCCACTTATTCTCCACTTTTTCTCCACTTTTTCTACATTTTTTTCTACATTTTTTTCTCCACTTTTTCTCCACTTTTTCTCCATTTTTTCTCCACTTTTTCTCCACATTTTCTCCATTTTTTCTCCACTTTTTCTCCACTTTTTCTCCACTTTTTCTCCACTTTTTCTACATTTTTTCTCCACTTTTTCTACATTTTTTTCTACATTTTTTCTCCACTTATTCTCCACTTATTCTCCACTTTTTCTCCACTTTTTCTCCACTTTTTCTCCATTTTTTCTCCACTTTTTCTCCATTTTTTTCTCCATTTTTTCTCCACTTATTCTCCACTTTTTCTCCACTTTTTCTCCACTTTTTCTCCACTTTTTCTCCACTTTTGTCCACTTTTCCTACATTTTTTCTCCACTTTTTCTCCACTTTTTCTCCATTTTTTTCTCCATTTTTTCTCCACTTATTCTCCACTTATTCTCCACTTTTTCTCCATTTTTTCTCCACTTTTTCTCCACATTTTCTCCATTTTTTCTCCACTTTTTCTCCACTTTTTCTCCACTTTTTCTCCACTTTTTCTACATTTTTTCTCCACTTTTTCTCCATTTTTTCTCCACTTTTTCTCCATTTTTTTCTCCATTTTTTCTCCACTTATTCTCCACTTATTCTCCACTTTTTCTCCACTTTTTCTCCACTTTTTCTCCACTTTTTCTACATTTTTTCTCCACTTTTTCTACATTTTTTTCTACATTTTTTCTCCACTTATTCTCCACTTATTCTCCACTTATTCTCCACTTTTTCTCCACTTTTTCTCCACTTTTTCTCCATTTTTTCTCCACTTTTTCTCCATTTTTTTCTCCATTTTTTCTCCACTTATTCTCCACTTATTCTCCACTTTTTCTCCACTTTTTCTCCACTTTTTCTCCACTTTTTCTACATTTTTTCTCCACTTTTTCTCCATTTTTTCTCCACTTTTTCTACATTTTTTCTCCACTTTTTCTACATTTTTTTCTACATTTTTTTCTACATTTTTTCTCCACTTTTTCTCCACTTTTTCTACATTTTTTTCTACATTTTTTTCTACATTTTTTTCTCCACTTTTTCTCCACTTTTTCTCCACTTTTTCTCCACTTTTTCACCATTTTTTCTCCACTTTTTCTCCACTTTTTCTCCACTTTTTCTACATTTTTTCTCCACTTTTTCTCAACTTTTTCTCCATTTTTTTCTCCATTTTTTCTCCACTTTTTCTCCACTTTTTTTTCCATTTTTTCTCCACTTATTCTCCTCTTTTTCTCCACTTTTTCTACATTTTTTTCTCAATTTTTTTCTCCATTTTTTCTCCACTTTTTCTCCACTTGTTCTCCACTTTTTCTACATTTTTTCTCCATTTTTTTCTCCATTTTTTCTCCACTTATTCTCCACTTTTTCTACATTTTTTTCTACATTTTTTTCTACATTTTTTTCTCCACTTTTTCTCCACTTTTTCTCCACTTTTTCTCCACTTTTTCACCATTTTTTCTCCACTTTTTCTCCACTTTTTCTCCACTTTTTCTACATTTTTTCTCCACTTTTTCTCAACTTTTTCTCCATTTTTTTCTCCATTTTTTCTCCACTTTTTCTCCACTTTTTTTCCATTTTTTCTCCACTTATTCTCCTCTTTTTCTCCACTTTTTCTACATTTTTTTCTCAATTTTTTTCTCCATTTTTTCTCCACTTTTTCTCCACTTGTTCTCCACTTTTTCTACATTTTTTCTCAATTTTTTTCTCCATTTTTTCTCCACTTATTCTCCACTTTTTCTCCACTTTTTCTACATTTTTTCTCCACTTTTTCTCCACTTTTTCTCCACTTTTTCTCCATTTTTTCTCCACTTTTTCTCCACTTTTTCTCCATTTTTTTCTCCATTTTTTCTCCACTTATTCTCCGCTTTTTCTCCACTTTTTCTCCACTTTTTCTCCATTTTTTCTCCACTTTTTCTCCACTTTTTCTCCATTTTTTTCTCCATTTTTTTCTCCACTTATTCTCTACTTTTTCTCCACTTTTTCTCCACTTTTTCTCCATTTTTTCTCCACTTTTTCTCCATTTTTTCTCCACTTTTTCTCCACTTTTTCTCCACTTTTTCTCCACCTTTTCTCCACTTTTTCTCCATTTTTTTCTCCATTTTTTCTCCACTTATTCTCCACTTTTTCTCCACTTTTTCTCCACTTTTTCTCCATTTTTTCTCCACTTTTTCTCCACTTTTTCTCCATTTTTTTCTCCATTTTTTCTCCACTTATTCTCCACTTTTTCTCCACTTTTTCTACATTTTTTCTCCACTTTTTCTACATTTTTTCTCCACTTTTTCTACATTTTTTCTATGGTCGGTCTACCCATTAGCTCTGCCATGCATACTGTAGCTCTACACCTACTGCACATGTTACTTTATGATTGACATCTCTTTCGTACCAGAGCTGTCTAAGCCTACTCTGACCCCATATTTGTCATTACTATATTGTCCTTGTACTGTATTATGACATTTGTATCATGTGTTTCATTTCTTGCTGTGTTGCAATTTTTTTGCTGCATCCCAATTGTACCTCTACATTGTTCGAGTTTATGTTATTGTTCTCTCACTCTTATGTGATACTGATTATTGTCATTTTTCATGATTACATGCAGATAAGTCCAATCTGACGAAGGTTCAGGCCGAAACGTCATTTGTAACTTGTTTTGGACAAAAACATATATGCTTATGAAAAAAATGTTTTTCTTAATACGGACCAATAAAGAGTGATTTTGCATTACTATCCGTTGTGACTTACTGACTTAGTCTGGGAGATTTAGAGTGCCAAGGTTACTCACTAATTTTATCTATTATTACCTCTGAGCACCTATATACCAGTGAGCAGAGCTTCCTCTACAGTAGTTCTCCTGATTAGGCATGCCCTTACCTCATGAGCAGGGCATTGCAGCTTTGGTAGCAACCATTACGACATGGACTCTGCTGCTGTGGACCCGAGAAGAGTGAGTGCAGATTCATTGCACCCACACTCCTCACATGAAGGGTCCGCACTCCTAGAAAATGGGGGATACGTTCCCTGAGTGTCTCCCCCCCCATATTCTAGATGGTCCAGAGTCGTCGTGGGACCCCTTTATTTTTTTCTTACAATAAATTGGTGAAAGAGGAAATGTTTTGGGGACTGTTTTTTCAAATAAATTTCTTTTGTCGATTTTTTTTTTTTTTTGTTAGTACTGACAGTTTATGATGTTGGGTATCTAATAGACGCCATGACATCACAAACTGCTGGGCTTGATCTCAGGTGACTTTACAGCTAGTATCAACCCGATTTATTACCCTGTTTGCCACTGCACCAGGGCACGAGATGAGCTGGGGTGAAGCGCCAGGATTGGCGCATCTAGTGGATGCGCCACGTCTGGGGTGCATGCGGCCTGCTATTTTTAGGCTGTGAAGGCCCAATAACTATGGACCTTCCCACCCTGAGAATACCAGACCACACCTGTCCGCTTTACCTTGGCTGGTGATCCAATTTGGGGGGGACCCTACTTTTATTGGGTAATTATTAATATTTACAAAATAATTATAAAAAAGAGCCTATGGGGACCTCCACATTGGATCCCCAACCACGGTAAAGCTGCCAGCTGTGGTTTTCAGGCTACAGCCGTCTGCTTTACCCTAGCTGGCTATCAAAAATGGGGGGACCCAACGTCATTTTTTTTTTTAACTATTTTTTAAATAGAAAAAATTAATGGGCTTCCCTGTATTTTGATTGCCAACCAAGGTAACGGCAGGCAGATGGGGGTGGCAACCCATAGCTGTCTGCTTTATCTGCGCTGAGAATCAAAAATACCGCGAAGCGCTACGTCATTTTTTTAAAGATTTATTTTTACAGCACTGTGATGTCCAGCAATCAAAATACAGGAAGCCCATTTTATTTTTAGTTATTTAAATAAATAATTAAAAAAAATATATATGGGCTCCTGCTGCATTTTTTGTATTGCTAGCTAAGGGTAATCCAAGCAGCTACTGGCTGCTAACCCCCACTGCTTGATGTTACCTTCACTGGCAATGGAAAATCCAGGGAAGCATTTTTTATTTTTTTTGCCAAAAAACTACAAAAAAAGGACGTGAGCTTCGCTATATTTTTGTATGCTAGCCAGGTATAGCAGGCAGGTGCTGGAAGAGTTGGATACAGCGCCAGAAGATGGCGCTTCTATGAAAATGCCATTTTCTGAGGCGGCTGCAGACTGCAATTCGCAGCAGTGGGGCCCAGAAAGCTCAGGCCAACCTGTGCTGCGGATTCCAATCCCCAGCTGCCTAGTTGTGAAATTCATGAAATAATAAAAAAAGGGCTTCCCTTTATTTTTGGTTCCCAGCCGGGTACAAATAGGCAACTGGGGGTTGGGGGCAGCAGTACCTGCCTGCTGTACCTGGCTAGCATACAAAAATATGGCGAAGCCCACATAATTTTTTCAGGGGGCTAAAAACTTCTGCATACAGTCCTGGATGGAGTATGCTGAGCCTTGTAGTTCTGCAGCTGCTGTCGGTCTGGAGAAGAGCACACAGCAGCTGCAGAACTACAAGGCTCAGCATACTCCATCCAGGACTGTATGCAGAATTTTTTTGCCCGCGAAAAAAAATGACGTGGGCTTCGCCATATTTTTGTATGCTAGCCAGGTACAGCAGGCAGCCACGGGCTGCCTCCAACCGCCAGTTGCCTATTTGTACCCGGCTGGGAACCAAAAATATAGGGAAACCCGTTTTTTTTTAATTATTTCACTTATTTCATGAAATAATTAAAAACAAATGACGTGGGCTTCGCCCCATTTTTGTGTCCAGCCGGGTACAACTAGGTAGCTGGGGATTGGAATCCGCAGCACAGGCTAGCCCGAGGTTTCTGGGCGCCTCTGCTGCGGATTTCAGTCCGCAGCCGTCCCAGAAAATGGCGCTCTCATAGAAGCGCCATCATCTGGCGCTGTATCCAACTCTTCCAACAGCCCTGGAGCCGGGTGGCTTGTTGGGTAATCATGAGTTAATACTGGCTTTGTTTTACTAGCCAGTATTAAGCCAGAGATTCTTAATGTCAGGCACGTTTGACCCGGCCATTAAGAATCTCCAATAAAGGGTTAAAAAAAAACACCACACAGAGAAAAAATACTTTAATAGAAATAAATACACAGACACATTAGAGACTCCATCTTTATTACCCCCTGTCAGCCCTCCACGATCCTGCTCTTCTGTCTTCTTTCTAGTGTAGTAGTAGTGACGATTGTAGTGAGGAAGGATGAGGTTCACCAGCTCATCACTTGGGGCTGGGGAACCTCATCCTCACTACAATGCTCACTACAATCGTGCAGCCTTCACTCCGTGAGTGATCAGTGCTGGCTGTCAGTGGTAACAGCGATAACGCTGACAGACGCGTTACCATAGCAATGGTGCTCTCGGAGCCACGGTTAGCGGTGACGTCACCGCTAACTGCGTTGCTATGGCAATGGTGATCTCCGTTAATGACCGGCTGTGTCAGCCGGTCCCTAACGGAACGAGGAGTCGACCGTGTGCTAGAGCATGTCGCCGGTACACGGCGATACACATATGTGGACCGTGTACCGGAGAGATGCACTCGCAGGTCCTACATGACGCATCATAGTCATGTGACCAGTCTGTAGCCAATGAGATAATAGCCACGTGACTGGTCACATGGCTATTTTGACGTCACGATAGGTCCTGCATCTCTGCTGGCAGTGCCGGTCGCCGGGAGGATTCAGTGATCATCGGATTGAATAGCGGCAGGAGACAGAGTGCAGAAGGGATCGCGGGGACCGGTAAGTGTTATGGCAATGTTTATTAACTGTTTGTGTACATTTATCATGCATTTTTATGTGTTTGTTATTGCCTCCCATTATAGCCTATTGGTTCGAGTTCGGTTCGTCGAACGTTCGATGAACCGAACTCGAACGGGAGCTCCGTTCGGCGAACCGACCTCGAGCCGAACCGGGACCAGTTCGCTCATCTCTATTTGTAAAGTCAGCATAGCAGTGTTACCAAATGTTGAGTATTCCTACATAGTTAAACTCTATTGATTGTTTACTGTTTATACATCAATAAATTGTCCAGCTGCTTAATTATAGAAAAATTTGCAATGTCAGTAGTTATTGGATGGATGTGACTAAATGACTGCATAGTTTTTTGCTAAGATAACAAAACTATGTGTGGCATTAGTTTGATAGGGACCTAACAAATTGAGGTCACCTTGCCGCTGGCTGTTGGGCTCACATAAAATCTGGCAAATTTTGTGTGCTAAGTATCACAATTGTTACATGTTTTATCATAGGAGAAATGCATGTCTATATTCAAATATTCATTCTGCCACATATCTTAGCACTGCAGTGCGCAACTGTCTCCTTTTTGGAAACGATATGTGGTGTTCCACTGTAGCTTGTATGTACATTTTTGGATAAGAATCACTTATGATTCCTTGGATGTTATGTTTGTTTCAAATAATTTTCCTTCTCAAATGTATTGAGGAAATGGGTGCAAATTTTTAGCCTAGTCACATGACTAAAAATGTAGATGATACCATTAGAAAACCTGTCATGCCGTCAGAAGTGGATGATTTCCTCAGTACACACAACATTGTCAGTTATAAATGATTTAGTTTCAAACTGGATAATTGATGAAGATTAAACTAACTGGACCTAGGTCTTTTTTCAACGTATATATGTATATATGTAACTATTTATCTTATCCAGAATTGGCATAGCTTAATCTCTATTATGAGGGGCTCTGAAGGGACACTATGACACTTGTATATGTATTTTTAATTATTTTATTTTTTGTGTGTGTGATTGTTGAGTGTACTACAATAATGAATTGAACATTTTCATGTGTGTGGAGATCAAAGATTTAGGACTTTCTATTCTTTTCTTGTGCTACGTGGTTCTGAATGTTGGAATTCCCATTAAAAATATGTGATCCCCACTACATTCACTACTATGAGGCTACTGGAATTACTATCACCATCAGCCCTATAATGGAGTTGTGGTCAAGCAGGAGCACGTCTGCTCCATTAATACAAAGGATTTTAGGAATGCTAATCGCTTTATCAGTGTGGATCCTTGCATTTAGATAATACATGTAAATACATAATTATATTGGCTGGTAATACCCCTTCAATAAAAAAGTTAAAGTCTGGAAAACATATGGCCTCATAATTGGCCTTTGCCTACAACAAACTGTTTATCTATTTTCCAATTAAGGTCAAACACAGTCTTTAAAGGGTATACTGTGGTGCTGCTCATTTCTATATCAAGAGGTGAATGGCAATGATGAAGCTGCAACCACAGGTATTGGAAGGACTTCTGCATGATAGGCAGGTATGTGCACCTGTTCATTAGAACAGAACACATGCATGATACTTGCTGATTGTACACATCCAGCAAGTATATGTGGGCATAATGTCATCAGAGATGCACATCCTCTGATACAAAAGTGAGCTTGCCAAGTTTGCAAGAGATAAAGAGGCATGGACTTTAACCAGCACCTCTGCCACCTCATTCTACTATTTCTTGTGGGCACAGAATTTTATTCTTTGCCAACATGGCTTTAAAGGGAACCTGTTATCTCAGAAAATGATTTTTAAATGCAAATATAGGGTTGATCTGCAAATAAAGATCATTACAATTCTGTTTTACTTGCTACCCACATGCCTTAGTGAAAGTGTGGCTACTGAGAGAATATGAAAATATTTTCTTCCAGGAGCTGCTGGCTGTCAGTCAGGAAAGGCTGGCATGCAGCAGCTAAATTCTCTGCTCACAACACCACTTACTATTTGATGAGTGGTGGCGGTAAGAATGCCTCAGCGTTTTGACAGCTTGTTCTACTCAACTTCTGCTTATGGCTGCCACTCATAGTGTATAGAGCAATGTTGTGAGCGATGACTGTTGCTGCGGCATGTCTACCCTCTTTGACTGAAAACCAGTTGCTCCTGGAAGAAAATAAATTAACTTTCTCTTTGTAGCCGGACCTTTAGTTAGGTCACCAAGCAGTGTTATATGTTCTCACATTGCATATTTGTAGCTTTATATTTTCAGCATGCTTATTATCCAAATTAAAAGTTGCTTTTAACAGTACTAGCAAAAGCTATGATATTTCAGAAATCTCATACACACTTTTTTTTTATTTTTTAACTGAATTGGAAAATGGCTGAATTTTTTTAAATCTGCAGCATCTCTGTCATGGGTGTGTCATATGTGAAAGTCATCTGTTTTCTGGCCATAGGAGGTCACAGTGTCTGGCTGCACAGAATGCTCCCTGACTTTCTCTTGTTTCTGCTGTCAGTATTCTTTGGTATAGGTAGCTTTCTTGCTGGATTTATCTCACTCCCTTTGGACCCAGCAGGAGCTCGACTTCCACCCAGCTGCTGATTATCAGTTTTCCCTTGGTGTTTAAATACCCTTCCTTCCTTTGGACTGTGCTGGTGATATTTTCAGCTTTTTCAGCCTAGGCTGCAAACAGGTGGTTTGTACTCCTCTTTGGTATTGCTGCTGAAAACTCTGCTGAACTTCAACGTGAGTCATCTAATGATAAGTAGTTCTTGCTTTTCCCCCTGTGTGTCCCATTTGTGTCTTGTATAGTTGTTTAGTAGGGTTGATGAAGCGCTCATCCTATTTATTCCCTATTTAGGGCCCAGCAATAGAGATACCTGAGGCCAGGTGTCCGGCTTGGCCCATAGGTGCGGAACCTATCTAGGGAGGTGAGGGACCCCAGGGACAAGCAGTAGGTTCGGTCAGGAGTCACCATCTTCCCTTTCCCTATATGCAGGGTTTTCCTTCCCTGTCGCTGTGCACTTGGTACTTACCCATACCTAGCGTGACAATCTCAGTTTGTTTAGCATTTTTGCTGCATTTTTCACCAATAGAAAGCATTAATAAAATGTAAAAAGTTTTCAAATTTGTTTGTACAGCAAATGTGTTGTACAGCAGTTTTTGTGAATAAAATAACTTTATAGATGTACTGGAAAAGAAATGCACAGATTATAGATATAAATGAAGATCAAAATGATAGAATAACACACAATTTCCTAAACAGTAAGGTCATTGTGTAGTCCTATGTGATTATATCCTAACATGAGTAAGATAGCAGTATTTTATGCTTATTTCATAAACTGAATTTATTCCAAAGCACATAATAAAAATGTAAATGAGATAAATGAAAAAGAACACTGATCAAAATTAGAGAACACTTTCAGCTACCTGCAAGATATTGGAGTAAATCTGGCACCTGGAGCTAATTCCCTTAATTATCTGACACACCCTTTTAACTGGCAGCCTAACTTTCCAGTTTACACTGACTTTGCAAAAATGGTGTGTCATTCCAAAGTGACTGAAACCCTCTGGCAGCAGGTTGTCCAGATGAAGGCCAAAGGGGTTACCCTATCAGCGATAGCAAGAGAAGTTGGTTGTTCGAAGTCTATGATTTTGAGAATATTTCATCTATACATCTATCGTAGCAAGAATAGAAATTCAATAATGTACCTCTATAAAATTTTTCGAGACCAGCAAATGACTAAAATATAACTTTTATTAGGGCCATAAAATGTTTACGTCTAAACATGGACAAGACATATACCATAAAGCTCCTAAAAGAACTGTGTCCATTATCCTGTCAAGAACACCAAATAACTGTTTTTGCCATAGTCTCAGTCCCTAAAAAATCTATTTAGGTAGCCACTAAATGTTATTTTTCATACAAAAAAAACACATCAAATCAAAGTAACAAAACAAAAAACAAACATAAAAAATGGGCAAGTCTGACATCAATGGTGCACAAGGCTTTTGAGAGTATTTTAGTAGATGACATACAATGATATATTAGAGAGAATAATATAATAACTGGTAACCAGCATGCATTCATGAAAGATAAGTCGTGTCTAACCAACCTGTTGGGGTTCTATGAGGGGGTAAGTGCAAACCTGGATATTGGTAATGCAGCTGATGTGATTTATTTGGACTTTGCAAAGGCATTTGATACTGTACCACATAATAGCCTTATACTAAAGCTCCAGAAGCAAGGACTAGGGGAAACTATATGCAACTGGGTAAGGAATTGGCTAAAAGATAGGAAACAAAGAGTAGTCATAAATGGAACATCCTCTAAATGGGCTATAGTCAGCAGTGGGGAGCCGCAGGGATCTGTGCTAGGAGCGATTCTTTTTAATCTCTTTATTAATGTGGATGGGATTGATTATAAAGTGTCAGTCTTTGCTGACGAAACCAAACTATGTAGGATATTAAAAATGGACCTTGATAGTACAATATTAACAAATAATCTGGATAAGATGTCAGAATGGGCAGATACTTGGCAAATGAGATTTAATGTTGATAAATGTAAAGTAATGCACCTAGGACGGAGTAATCCTATAGCTGCGTATACATTAAATGGAAGTAAACTCGGGACTACAGAACAGGAGAAGGACTTGGGTATTCTCATTACAAATAAGCTGAGCAGCAGCACTCAATGTCAAGCAGCACCTGCTAAAGCAAACAAGATTTTAGGGTGTATAAAAAGAGAGATTAGATCCCATGATCCCAACGTATTGTTACCCCTCTATAAATCACTTGTAAGGCCACATCTGGAATATGAGATCCAGTTTTGGGCTCCGCAATTTATAAAGGATATTAAGAAGATAGAGTCAGTTTTTAAAAGTGGGCAACTAGATTATTGGTAGCAATGGAAGGCCTCCCATATGATGAGAGGTTGAAAAAGTTGGATTTGTTTAACTTAGCAAAAAGTCATCTCAGAGGTTATTTCATCTATATTTATAAATACATGTGTGGTCAATATAAAGGACTGGCACATGACTTATTCCCTCTAAAGACAATACTATGGACCAAGGGGCACTCACTGTGAGTGGAAAAAAGGCGATTCGGCAGCTAAATAGGAAAGGGTTCTTTACAGTTAGAGCAGTCAGACTGTGGAATGCCGACCACAAGAGGTAGTAATGGCAGATACTATAACAGCTTTTAAAAAAGAGCTGAATGATTTCCTCAGTACACAAAACATTGTTGGTTATAAATGATTTAATGATAAAGAAGGGAATTTTGTTACTTACCGTAAATTCCTTTTCTTCTAGCTCTTATTGGGAGACCCAGACGATTGGGTGTATAGCACTGCCTCCGGAGGCCACACAAAGCAATTACACTAAAAAGTGTAAGGCCCCTCCCCTTCTGGCTATACACCCCCAGTGGGATCACTGGCTCACCAGTTTTAGTGCAAAAGCAAGAAGGAGGAAAGCCAATAACTGGTTTAAACAAATTCACTCCGAGTAACATCGGAGAACTGAAAACCGTTCAACATGAACAACATGTGTACCCGCAAACAAACCAAAAATCCCGAAGGACAACAGGGCGGGTGCTGGGTCTCCCAATAAGAGCTAGAAGAAAAGGAATTTACGGTAAGTAACAAAATTCCCTTCTTCTTCGGCGCTCTATTGGGAGACCCAGACGATTGGGACGTCCAAAAGCTGTCCCTGGGTGGGTAAAGAAATACCTCATGTTAGAGCTGCAAGACAGCCCTCCCCTACGGGGAGGCAACTGCCGCCTGCAGGACTCTTCTACCTAGGCTGGCGTCCGCCGAAGCATAGGTATGCACCTGATAATGTTTGGTGAAAGTGTGCAGACTCGACCAGGTAGCTGCCTGGCACACCTGTTGAGCCGTAGCCTGGTGTCGCAATGCCCAGGACGCACCCACGGCTCTGGTAGAATGGGCCTTTAGCCCTGATGGAACCTGAAGCCCCGCAGAACGGTAGGCTTCAAGAATTGGTTCTTTGATCCATCGAGCCAGGGTGGCCTTAGAAGCCTGCGACCCTTTGCGCTTACCAGCGACAAGGACAAAGAGTGCATCCGAACGGCGCAGGGGCGCTGTGCGGGAAATGTAGATTCTGAGTGCTCTCACCAGATCTAACAAATGTAAATCCTTCTCATACCGATGAACTGCATGAGGACAAAACGAAGGCAAAAAGATATCCTGATTAAGATGAAAAGAGGATACCACCTTCGGGAGAAACTCCTGAATGGGGCGCAGCACTACCTTGTCCTGGTGGAAGACCAGGAAGGGAGCCTTGGAAGACAACGCTGCTAGCTCAGACACTCTCCGAAGAGATGTGATCGCTACCAGAAAAGCCACTTTCTGTGATAGTCTAGAAAGTGAAACCTCCTTCAGAGGCTCGAAGGGCGGCTTCTGGAGGGCAACTAGTACCCTGTTCAGATCCCATGGATCTAACGGCCGCTTGTACGGGGGAACTATATGGCAAACCCCCTGTAGGAACGTGCGCACCTTAGAAAGTCGTGCTAGACGCTTCTGAAAAAAGACGGATAGCGCCGAGACTTGCCCTTTAAGGGAGCCGAGCGACAAACCTTTTTCTAACCCAGATTGGAGGAAAGAAAGAAGGGTAGGCAATGCAAATGGCCAGGGAGACACTCTCTGAGCAGAGCACCAGGATAAGAATATCCTCCACGTTCTGTGGTAGATCTTAGCAGACGTGGGCTTCCTAGCCTGTCTCATGGTGGCAACGACCCCTTGGGATAATCCTGAAGACACTAGGATCCAGGACTCAATGGCCACGCAGTCAGGTTGAGGGCCGCAGAATTCCGATGGAAAAACGGCCCTTGGGACAGTAAGTCTGGTCGGTCTGGTAGTGCCCACGGTTGGCCGACCGTGAGATGCCACAGATCCGGATACCACGCCCTCCTCGGCCAGTCTGGAGCGACGAGTATGACGCGGCTGCAGTCGGATCTGATCTTGCGTAGCACTCTGGGCAAGAGTGCCAGAGGTGGAAACACATAAGGGAGCCGGAACTGCGACCAATCTTGCACTAGGGCGTCTGCTGCTAGAGCTCTTTGATCGCGAGACCGTGCCATGAATGTTGGGACCTTGTTGTTGTGCCGGGACGCCATTAGGTCGACGTCCGGCCTTCCCCATCGGCGACAGATTTCCTGAAACACGTCCGGGTGAAGGGACCATTCCCCTGCGTCCATGCCCTGGCGACTGAGGAAGTCTGCTTCCCAGTTTTCTACGCCGGGGATGTGAACTGCGGATATGGTGGAGGCCGTGGCTTCCACCCACATCATAATGCGCCGGACTTCCTGGAAGGCTTGCCGACTGCGAGTCCCTCCTTGGTGATTGATGTATGCCACCGCTGTGGAGTTGTCCGATTGAATTCGGATCTGCTTCCCTTCCAGCCACTGCTGGAAGGCTAGTAGGGCAAGAAACACTGCTCTGATTTCCAGAACATTGATCTGAAGGCTGGACTCCTGCTGAGTCCACGTACCCTGAGCCCTGTGGTGGAGAAACACTGCTCCCCACCCTGACAGACTCGCGTCTGTCGTGACCACCGCCCAGGACGGTGGTAGGAAGGATCTTCCCTGTGATAATGAGGTGGAAAGGAGCCACCACTGCAGAGAGTCCTTGGCCGTCTGGGAAAGGGAGACTTTCCTGTCCAGGGATGTCGACTTCCCGTCCCATTGGCGGAGAATGTCCCATTGAAGTGGACGCAGATGAAACTGCGCAAACGGAACCGCCTCTATTGCCGCCACCATCTTCCCGAGGAAGTGCATGAGGCGTCTTAAGGAGTGCGACTGACCTTGAAGGAGAGCCTGCACCCCTGTCTGTAGTGACCGCTGCTTGCTCAGCGGAAGCTTCACTATCGCTGAGAGAGTATGAAACTCCATGCCAAGATACGTTAGTGATTGGGTCGGTGACAGATTTGACTTTGGGAAGTTGATGATCCACCCGAACGCCTGGAGAGTCTCCAGTGCAAAATTCAGGCTGAGTTGGCATGCCTCCTGAGAGGGTGCCTTGACCAGTAGATCGTCCAAGTAAGGGATCACAGAGTGTCCGTGAGAGTGCAAGACTGCTACCACTGCTGCCATGATCTTGGTGAACACCCGGGGGGCTGTCGCCAGACCAAATGGCAGAGCCACGAACTGAAGATGTTCGTCTCCTATCACGAAGCGCAGAAAGCGTTGGTGCTCCGTAGCAATCGGCACGTGGAGATAAGCATCTTTGATGTCTATTGATGCTAGGAAATCTCCTTGGGACATTGAGGCAATGACTGAGCGGAGGGATTCCATCCGGAACCGCCTGGCGTTCACATGCTTGTTGAGCAGTTTTAGGTCCAGAACAGGACGGAAGGAGCCGTCCTTTTTTGGAACCACAAAGAGATTGGAGTAAAATCCTCGCCCCCGTTCCAGAGGGGGGACAGGGATCACGACTCCTTCTGCTCTTAGAGAGTCCACCGCCTGCAGCAGGGCATCTGCTCGGTTGGGGTGTGGGGAGGTTCTGAAGAACCGAAGTGGAGGCCGAGAACTGAACTCGATTCTGTACCCGCGAGACAAAATGTCTGTTACCCACCGGTCTTTGACCTGTGACAGCCAAATGTCGCAAAAGCGGGAGAGCCTGCCACCGACCGAGGATGCGGAGGGAGGAGGCCGAAAGTCATGAGGTAGCCGCCTTGGAAGCGGTTCCTCCATTTGCTTTCCTGGGGCGTGAGTGAGCCCGCCAGGAATCTGAGCTCCCTTGTCCTTTCTGAGTCCCTTTGGACGAGGAGAATTGGGGCTTGCCCGAGCCTCGAAAGGACCGAAACCTCGACTGCCACTTTTTCTGTTGAGGTTTACTTGCTCTGGGCTGTGGCAAGGAAGAGTCCTTACCCTTGGACTGTTTTATGATTTCAGCCAATGGCTCACCAAACAGTCTGTCTCTAGATAATGGCAAGCTGGTTAAGCATTTTTTGGAACCAGCATCTGCTTTCCAGTCCTTTAACCATAAGGCTCTGCGCAAAACCACAGAATTGGCGGCCGCCATAGAGGTACGGCTCGTAGATTCTAGGACAGCATTGATAGCATAGGTCGCAAACGCAGACATTTGCGAAGTTAGGGACGCCACCTGTGGCACTGCTGGATGCATGATAGCATCCACCTGTGCTAAACCAGCTGAAATAGCTTGTAGTGCCCACACGGCCGCGAATGCTGGAGCAAACGACGCGCCGATAGCTTCATAGACAGATTTCAACCAAAGGTCCATCTGTCTGTCGTTGGCATCTTTAAGTGAAGCGCCATCCTCTACTGCGACTATGGATCTAGCCGCAAGCTTGGAAATTGGGGGATCCACCTTTGGGCACTGGGTCCAGCGTTTGGCCACTTCAGCGGGAAAAGGATAACGGGTATCCTTAGAACGCTTAGAGAAACGCTTGTCTGGATGAGCGTCGTGCTTCTGGATTGATTCTCTGAAGTCAGAGTGGTCCAAAAAAGCACTTAATTTACGCTTGGGATACAGGAAATGGAACTTCTCCTGCTGTGCAGCTGCCTCCTCTGCTGAAGGAGCTGGGGGAGAAATATCCAACAGTCTATTAATCGCCGATATAAGGTCATTAACCATGGCGTCACCATCAGGGGCATCCAGATTGAGAGGGGCCTCAGGATTAGAATCCTGATCACCGTCCTCAGTCTCATCACAGAGAGATTCTTCTCGCTGAGACCCTGAGCAGTGTGATGACGTCGAGGGTCTTTCCCAGCGAGCTCGCTTAGGCTGCCTGGGACTGTCATCTGAGTCAGAGACTTCAGCTTGTGATGCTTGAGACCCCCTTGAAGTACGGATTAGTTCCAACTGAGGGGGACTAGAGAGCATAGCCACAGCAGTGTCCATGGTCTGAGGAACTGGCCTGGCCTGCAAGGTCTCCAGGATTTTTGTCATAGCCTCAGACATTTTATCAGCAAACACTGCAAAGTCTGTCCCCGTCACCGGGGCAGGGTTCACAGGCGTCTCTGCCTGGGCTACCACCACAATAGGCTCTGGCTGACGAAGTGCCACTGGGACTGAACATTGCACACAATGTGAATCATTGGAGCCTGCCGGTAGATCAGCCCCACATGCAGTACAAACAGTGTACACAGCCCGTGCCTTGGCAGCCTTGCGTTTTGCGGATGACATGTTGCTGCCTCCTCAGAGCAGTACAGGGTGTCCAGCCAAGAAGCGACCTTACAGTGCACTATATAAATATATATGGTACCAAGAAAAAAGTACACTAATATATCACTGAGGCACTAGTGGGGCCAGCACTACTGTGCAGCTTACCGCCCGCTTAGGAGCGGTGTGTGGTCGCCAGAAATCCCTCTAGTCTGGGTCTCCCAGAGCCTGCTGCCTTTCCCCAGCCAGATCGCATGTGTAATGGCTGCCGGCGTCCTTGTGGAGAGGGGGGGCGGGCCCTGGGCGTACACCGACGAAGAGCGGGAAGTCTGCTTCCCCTTGTGCCTAGTGAGAGGGCTGGAGCATGTAAATAAAGCTCCAGCCCTCGGCGCTGCCATTGAGCAGCGTCTCTCCCCTACCCTGATTGACAGGGTGGGGGCGGGAACGAAGCGGCGCTAGGCCGCAGAAGCCGGGGGCTAAAGTTAGAAGCGCCGCCGCCGTAAAAGCGCGGTCGGCGCCAAGCCCCCGGCGCACCACAAGTCGCAGCTGCGCCGCCGCTCCAGGAGCGGTCGGCGCAGTAGTTCCCAACACACAACGTCACTCAGCAAAGCTGCAGTGACCTAACCCCCAGCGTACAGCGCCACTGTCCCCGGCGCACTACAACGCTCAGCAAGCCCTGAGAGTGTCCGTGCCTGCCGGGGACACAGAGTACCTGAAAGTTGCAGGGCCTTGTCCCTGAACGGCACTCCCGCTCCCAATCCAGCAGGTTCTATGGGTCTGTGGATGGAGCCCGGCCCCAGGGCTTGGGGGCCGGCAAGATCCCACTTCCACAGAGCCCTAAGGGGATGTGGAAGGAAAACAGCATGTGGGCTCCAGCCTCTGTACCAGCAATAGGTACCTCAACCTTACAAGCACCAACCGCGGGTGAGAAGGGAGCATGCTGGGGGCCCCATATGGGCCCTCTTTTCTTCCATCCGATAGAGCCAGCAGCTACTGCTGACTACAAACAGTGGAGCTATGCGTGGATGTCTGACCTCCTTCGCACAAAGCAGAAAACTGGTGAGCCAGTGATCCCACTGGGGGTGTATAGCCAGAAGGGGAGGGGCCTTACACTTTTTAGTGTAATTGCTTTGTGTGGCCTCCGGAGGCAGTGCTATACACCCAATCGTCTGGGTCTCCCAATAGAGCGCCGAAGAAATACATAATTGGTGGAGGAAGTTTAAAGTAGATGGACCTAGGGCTTTTTTCAACTTAAGTAACTATGTGATGAAGTAATTCAAAGCAAAGGCCTGTACACTTCCCACTGATTGATGACTCTTGTTACCTTAAGAAAATGTTGTTTTAATCTTCCTCTGTGCTACAGTTATTGCTGTTCTCTAATTATGATCATCACGTTTTGGGAAAAAATAAAGGTTTTATGTTGATAAATGTTGGATCTTTTGTAAAACACTGTTCTAGTGGCATGGTGCATTCCTTACAAAAAACCTTCAAAAGTTGATAAATTGTAGATTACATTATTTTTGAAAAAAAAAAGTGATCATACATTGTTCTCTAATTTTGATCTCCAGTGTAATTCAAATAAAATTTAGCAAGAAAGGTCCCAAAATGCATACAAAAAGCAGCAAAACACATCAAAACCTGCTTTTTGAAAGCAGCTTCTTTACTGTCAAGAAAACATGGTTTTCCTGCAGAAAAAAACACCACAAAATTGCAATGTGTGAGCATAGCCTTCTGCTATTTTCCTGCACATTAACCCCTTAATAACAGCAGGCAGTAATATTACGTCTCTGTAGTCATAGTGTTAATCCCCACCAGCTGCTGCGGGCTGCATGCAGGGATCCACGCACATGTCAGCTGATTTGTACAGCTGACATGTGTGCTTCGCATGTACGAGTAGAATTGCTATCCACCCGTACCTGGTAACCCCTAAATGGGGCTATCAAGATATTACAGCACCATTTTAACGGCGATAGCGGTAATCGAAAACTCACAGGCCTCCGCCGGAAGTCACATGATGTAATCACGTGGATCCAATGTTTGTCATGGTAGCACAGGTCATGTGATTACTGCTGTAGCTCACATGACTCAGGTCCTGTAAGAAACAACCGAGTACTGGCTGTTAAAAGAGATGATCATTTCTCCCGGTCTGAGCGGTGCTGCTCTGATTGGGAGAAATGAATGAGCACTCAGACAGCTGATCCTTCTAGTTCCCTAGGGGAACAAGTAAAATAAAAAAAGTTTATGAAAAAGTTTTGAAAATTAAAAAAATAAAAAAAACCTAAAGTTAAAATTACCCCCACATTCACCCTATTGAAAATTGAAGGGTTAAAAAATTAAAAAATATACCCATATTTGGTATCGACATGTTCAGAAATGCCCAATCTGTCAAAATCTAAAATCAATTAATCTGATCGCTAAACGGTGTAGCAACAAAAAAAATTCCAAATGCTGTATACATATATGGTAAAACTCATGGTTTCAATTAAAAGTACAGTACGTTCCGCAAAAAAGAGCCCTCATATGACTTGATTGACTGAAAAATAAAAAAGTTACGGCTCTCGGAAGAAGGAAGGTGAAAATAAATTGCAAAGTGCAAAATTGGCCGGTCGTAAAAGGGTTAACCATAAGTCTGGAGCCAAAGAATGTTTTAAAGAGGTAGCAGATTTCCTTCAATATATATTGTAAGTGATATGCTATAAATGTTTTTAGTGAAAAAACTCCTTTTCAGCTTACTATAGCATTCAGGTAAGTAAGTCAGAGAGAAAAGTCAGCTTTCCTTTTAAAACAAACTTGTCACATGTAACAATACTATTAACCTGCAAATATGGGGTTAATCTGCAGATTTATAGCGTTTGAAACATGTCTGCATATTAAACCCCGCTGCCATGAAGAAATTAACTTTAATCCTCTCAGCAGCTTTCTGGTCACAGGGGTGGTGCCAGCATGGGTTCAGTCACCACTCTGAGTATAGAAAGTGGCAACTTCTAACCGTGTCCCCTGTATTGACTGACAGCAGATTCTAATGATGAGTGGCTGTCAGTCAGTGCAAGGGGGCATGGTTACAGCTTCCAATCTCTATACACAGAGCGATGACTGACCCCATGTCATCACCACACCCGTGACTGAAACTAGAATGCTCAGGAGGAATAAATTTAATTATTTCGGTAGCAGAGTTCAATGTTCAGGGACCGGTAGGTTTCAATCACTATAAATCTTCATATTATCCTTATACCTGCAGCTTGAAAGCAATTTTACACGTGACAGGTTCCCTTTAAATATTTTCTATAATTATTGATACCTCAACTTTAGTTTTTGTGTTACATCTTAAAATTTTCCTCCATCTGTATTTCTACAGTTTCCAATCTTTTGATGGTAGGTTTCAATCACTATAAATCTTCATATTATCCTTATACCTGCAGCTTGAAAGCAATTTTACACGTGACAGGTTCCCTTTAAATATTTTCTAAAATTATTGATACCTCAACTTTAGTTTTTGTGTTACATCTTAAAATTTTCCTCCATCTGTATTTCTACAGTTTCCAATCTTTTGATGAAAGTGTGTTTACTTTCAGTAACTTTAATAATAACTGCTATGCACAATCAGAATTAGGTAATATGTCATTTATGTAAATGTCTGCTCAAAAGATTTTAAATATGTAAAAATAAATACTTGTTTGCTCTTTTCTATTAGATTTGCAAATTATTAATTTCTGATGCGAGGAATTTCTTCTCATTTATTTGTTTATTCACAAATTAAAAAAAGTAAAATTAAAATAAACACAGCAAAAGTATAAACGCTGCACTTTTGTTTTTGTTAACATTTTTCAAAAGCTGAACTTACTCCAAGACTTTTTTTATATGCCTTTTTCTCTCAAATACTGTTCACAAATTTATCTAAATCCGTGTTAGACCGGCATGACACTTGCGTGTGACTCGTGTGTGCATCGCATCGCACTGTTCGGACCGGCCACCTGCTCTCATGACAGGAGCGTCTAAGCTGCATAGAAATCTAAGCAGTTGATCTGCTCCTGTCAGGAGAGTATGCGACCGTGCCAGGTGATGCGATGCGAGACTCCTGCGAGTCCCTTGCAAGTGTGACCCCGCCTTCATTTAGCACATCTCCATTGTCGAGATAATCCATTAAACTAATAGGTTGTGGCATATCAAGATGCTGATTAGGTAGCATGATTATTGCACAGGTGTGCCTTAGGCAGGCCACAATAAAAGGCCACTCAAAAATGTGCAGTTTTATCACACAGCAAAATGCCTCAGATATTGCAAGTTTTGAGGGAGTGTACATTTGGCATGCTGACTGCAGGAATGTCCACCAGAGCTGTTGTTTATGAATTGGATGTTCATTTCTCTACCATAAGCTTTCTCCAAAGGGATTTCAGAGAATTTTACAGTACATCCAACTGGCCTTACAACTGCAGACCACATGTAACCACACCAGCACAGGACCTCAACATCCAGTATGTTCACTTCCAAAATCTGACAACAGCCACCCCACAGCTGCTGCAAAAATTGGTTTCGATACCGAAATAATTTATGCGCAAACCATTAGGAAACATTTCAGGGATGTTCATCTGCATGCTCAGTATCCTCATTGGGGTCTCCACCTGACTGTACTTTGTCATCATAACCGATTAACACTAGAAGTTCCAGAGAGGGGTCATTTACCTTTGGAACCCAGAGACTGGTCGAATGACCTGAAGGATTTTAGCTAACATCCTATAATCACCATCTTTTGTTCTGTAATTAAGGCCACTACTGTCGCACCACAGGAGGTTGTTGTTTTCCATTGTGTTTAGCCATTTAGTTTCTAGTTAGTTAAGTCAGTTTGAACTAAGGGTCATTTGACCCCCTTTCGGGACTTTAAGGGGAAGCTCGACATTTCTGGGACTTCTAGTTTTAAATTGGCAAAATGCTCACATTTGGTGGCATCTGGCTTCTTGGAGAGGTGTTCTCTTTATTGCTAAATCCTGGTTTTCACCATCCAAGTAATTGATATATCCCACCTATGGGTGCAGAAGTCCTCCCTAACCCAGATTTAGACACATTTATGAACAATATGTGAGTGAAAAAAGCCTTTTGTACATAGAAAAAGTCTTAAGCGGGATTTACACGCTGCGATCTCGCTTGCTTGATGGGATCAATATGTCCATGATTTCACTGCAACCACAGATCTGTCAAAGATTTATCTCTGTGTGTGATGGGGCCTTTACACTTGCGAGTGACTTGTGCGAGTCTCGCATTGGCATCACCCGACATGGTCGCACACTTTCCTGACATAATGGTGTGGAGACACGGGGCTCAGTGGGTGCTCTCGTCCACTAAAACCCGCCGCCTTTAGAAAGACAGCGTGGCTCAGGGCTCATCCCAACTGAACGCCGGCCTCCTTAACCGTGGGCGTAACACTACTCAGACAACACAGGGTGAGGGAACCACAATAATTAGACTTTATTGGATCCCCAAACAATTAACGGCACATAACACATAACCAGCAAAACACACAAATGTAAAAGGCAAAGGAGTCTCACCCTTCCACTGGCTCACCAGGGATTTAAAATGTCCATGCCTCAGAGGTTCCAGGGCTATTTACTCCAATCCAGCAGCACTCCGCTTTTGGCGGGCACCCACCGAGAAAGGAATAATGCCAGATTTAGGAAGCTGGCTGAGGTCGGCAAAGTCTGTAACAGGTGACTGAACTGTCCCAACCTGAGTGTCCTCCTTAGGTAGTCCTGGTATGATGTTACAATCCTGGCAGCCAAAGTCGAAATCCCTAGGCTGTGGATATGGTCTCTAACCGGAACCGGCTTCCTTAGATTGAAGCCATAAGATATCCTGATCCTCTAGTCAGCTCCTGAGAGCTTAGACTGGATCCATCAGCATCCATCAACAACCACCTGGTGGCTTAAAGAAATCCCTTTTATAGCCACAGCCTTCCACTTGGATACACTGCGTCCTCATCGATTGGTTGGACAAGATCGCCTCTCCCATTGGATGAATCTCAAGCTGCATGGACAATGTTCATCCAAATGATGTGCATAGAAAAATTGAGATATCTACATGGAGCCTGCAAGTCACAGACTCGACAATGGGTACTAAGGTAATCACATTAGCAATACACAACTACGTTACAATGGTTACTGAAAGAGTCTGGAGAAACAATACGTCTGGCTTTCAGTGGCCAACACAATTACATGAGTCAACAAGAGTCTTGTAAAAACAATGAGGGACTTATCCCCCGTCTATAAACAATCTAACCATCCTGTCTGGCTGAATGTTAAGAAACTTTAACCCATGAGAGTCCATGTCGTCACAAATGGGTTAGGTAAATATAGGAATAATCAAATGTGTTATTTAGCCTCTAAAAGTTGCTATTTTAATATATTTTTCTACCCAAATCCACCCCATGAAATTAGATAATATAAAGAGTAAAAATACAAAAGTATAGTATCAGCTGTGGTCACTAGATGTGCGGTGATGTAGGAAAGCAAAAGTCATACAACAAAAGTTTAAAATTCTCTAGCCAAGCTGCATTTAACTCTTTAAGGACTGGGGAATTTTTTCATTTTTTGCTTTTGTTTATTTTCTCCCCTTATTCTATGAGTCCGAACTTTTTTATTTTTCAGTCGACACAGTCATGTGAGCCCTTGTTTTTTTATGGAATGAGTTCAACTTTTGAATAATACTATTCATTTTTTTCACATGATTTAGTAGCAAGCAAAAAGAAAATAACATGAGTGACAAAATAGCAAAAAAAGTGAAATTATGCAATTTTATTTGGGTTTTTATTTACAACATTCATTTTAGTATAAAACTGCCCTTCTTGACCAAGTTTTCCCATACTACAGCAGATATTTTGGCCCACTCCACCATATCAATCTTCTCCAGATCTTTAAGGTGTTAGGGCTGTTGCTGGGCAAGATTGAGTTTCAGCTCCCTCCAAAGATTTTTTTATTGACTTTAGGTCTGAAGACTGCTTAGGCCACTCTAGGATCTTGAAATTGTTCTTACAGAGCCATGCCTTAGTTGCCATGGCTGTGGTCATTGTTAACCTAGAAAACCCAGCTATGACCCATCTTCAATGCTCTTACCGAGGGAAAGAGGTTGTTGGCCAAAATCTCACAATACATGACCACATCGATCCTCTGTTCAATACAGTGCAGTCTTTCTGTCCCCTTTGTAAAAAAGTACCCTTAAATATGATGTTTCCACCCCCATGCTTCATGGTTGGGACAGTATTGTTGAGGTTGTACTCATCCTTCTTCTTACTTCAAACTCGGAGAGTGGAGTTGAGACCAAAAAGTCCTATTTTGGTCTTATCAGACCACATTCCTCTTCTGGATCATCCAGATGGTCATTGTAGAACTTCACATGGACCTGGAGATGTGCTAGCATGAGCAGGGGGAATTTGCATGCGCTGAAGAATTTGAATCCATGATGTCGTAGTTAGTTACTAACAGAAATCTTTAAGACTGTTGTCCCAGCTCTCTTCAAGTCATTGACCAGGTCCTACTGTATAGTTCTTTGCTGATTTCTGATCTTTCTCAGAATCATCTGTGGCGCCCTTGAGGCTTCCGTCGCCACAGAGATATTGCACCTCAGCCAGAGGTGTGATATCCCATCCTGGGTAAGAATGGGGTCACCTACCGATCCACAGACTAAAATTGCACACACTAATTGGTAGATGTATTCATGGGGCCTTAAGTCCCATTTCTAGTCCCAATAGTGTGGGTGGGGCCTAGTCAGTGGGTGTGTGGGAGGGGTCAGCAAGTGTGAATAGACAAGGGAACCAGGAAGTTCTAGTCTAGTCTAGTCTGAGAGAGACAGAGGGAGGAGGAGAGGGAGGTAGTTACCTCAGGAGAGTGAAGGAGTAAAGTCTGAAGAGAAAGTGACAGAAGGAAGTTCCTGGTGAAGATCCTGGGGTCTGGTTAGGGCCGTGTGACACCGAGAAAGAAAGGATCCCAGGGCCACGGAAGGGCATATTGGCTCGTGGCCTGTTCCACTGAAAGATCAGGTGGAGGAATCTGGCTGCATTCGGGGACGGTCCCCAGAGAGAGGGAAGAAAGACAATTCCTCAAAAGTAAGGCCTGGGGTGGTTGCAAGCGCCCAGAGCCACAACCTGCCACAGATCCCCTGTGAAGGGGGCAAGATACAACTGCGGTTAGCTCCCTTTGTTCAGGCCCTGTGGTGGAGGCTAAGGCCAGCACAGCTACAATGGTCAAGGCTAGGAAGTCAGTCAGGAAAGAGACATAGGAGGGGTGCACCGGTATTGACCTCTGAACTACCTAGGATCGGCGGAGTCACCTGACAGTGGATCACAGCATACTGTGGGCAACCGGTTTGCTAGCACCTGGACTCAAAACCAGTGAGTAAAAGACCTTAACTGCAAGCCCTGTGTCGTCTGATTCATTCTGCACCTCGTCCAAAAAGACTATAGAACCTACCAAGCACTAAAGGTTGCCCTGGGGTACCCGCTCTACCTGTGGAGAGCAAGCAACATCTCAGCTGCTATAACATCAGCCCCGGAGGTCCCTTCCAGCAGCTGCGGCCCTAAAGAGCTGCAATTTACCACAGGTGGTGTCACGAATATTCAAATAAACAATATCATTTTCCTCCCCAATATCGCCACATTAATTGACTCTACCAGGGTCACGGAATCGGGCCCCGCCACCGCTGACTACCCCGGACTAGTCCGGCCTGACACCGAGTCACCTAAGGCTCTGGGGTGGGCGAGTCACATCCTTACCCAATTAGGTGAGATCTTGCGCCTAGCCTCAGACCATGGAAGGTTGACAGTCATTTTG
Source organism: Anomaloglossus baeobatrachus (assembly GCF_048569485.1). Taxonomy (NCBI): domain Eukaryota; kingdom Metazoa; phylum Chordata; class Amphibia; order Anura; family Aromobatidae; genus Anomaloglossus; species Anomaloglossus baeobatrachus. Next base: position 556,581,668 of record NC_134353.1, read on the forward strand.
TTTTTCTTCTATTCTCTAATAATTGTGCCCACAGTTTTGCCTTCTCACCAAACTGTTTGTTTCCTATAGTCCATCCCAGCCTTTTGCCGGTCTACAATTTTCTCCCTGGTGTCCTTAGACAGCTTTTTGGTCTTGGCCATAGTGGAGATATTGAAGTGTGATTGGTTGAGTGTGTGGACAGTAGTCTTTTATATATGTAATGGGTTCAACAATTATTACAGCTAATGAGTGAAGAGTGGGAGGGTTTGTTAATTAAAAAATAACAGGTCTGAAAAAGCCAAAGTTATGGCTGGTTGGCAGGTGATCAATTATTTATTTCATGCAATAAAATGCAAATTAATTAGTTAAAAATCATACAATGTGATTTTCTTGATTTTTGGGGGATTCTGTCTGTCACAGTTAGACCCGCAACACACATCCGTTTAATTTGTACGTGTGCGGTACGTATTTGACACGGAGACCCATGTTATTCAATGGTAGATGGCACACACACGTAAAATCACACGGAACGTGTGTCCATGTGGTAAGTACTAGTGTTGAGCGAGTATGCTTGTCTCTACTCGGTACTCGCACGAATATCACTGTACTCGGGCCACTCGGCGGGGACCGAGTAATCTCGCGATACTCGTGCTGTACTCGTGGTCTTCATCCCTGCATGTTGGCGCTCTTTTGAGAGCCAGCTCTCATGCAGGGATTGGCTGGCAGACCACTGCAATGCCACAGCCCTGTTAGTTGTGGAATTGCAGTGATTGGCCGGCCTGCACAGCGTGACCGAGCTGTTATACCGGCGGGCGCGCTGTGCTCTGCACACAGCCATCCATACAGTCAGTGCAGGGAGAGTGTTGCTGCTTCAGGGAAAGGTTTGCGGAGCTTTATAGTTATTTCCGTAGCAGGGCTGCAAACAGTGTGACCAGAAGTCCTTCTCAGGACTATTGTAGTTGTATACAGGCAGGCAGGGTATAGCCAGGTCGGAGAACAGGAGCAGAGTCCTTCTCAGGACTATTGTTGCTGTATACAGGCAGGGCAGGCAGGGTATAGCAAAGTCGGAATACAGGCTAGTGACCAGAAGAGTCCTTCTCAGGACTATTGTAGCTGTATACAGGCAGGCAGGGTATATAGCCATTCTTAGTGGTGACCGTATACCAGCCTTCATCATATCTGGGGCTGGTGTACACAGTCTAAAACAGTCCTGATAGTGTCAGACTTCTCAGTAATTGTCACTACTAAAAACCTGTTAGGTTCTTATTGCGTCCGTGCTTGCATTTAAAAACCGCACGTGTGTGCCTGTCGGTGGCTGCGTGCAGGTGCACTTGTGTGCGTTTTTCACAAACTAGTATATAACGCACAAGTCTAGTGAATAATACACGTCAGCGGTGTCTGATAGTGTCAAACTTCTCAGTAATTGTCGCTCCTAAAAACCTGTTAGGTTCTTATTGCGTCCGTGCTTGCATTTAAAAACCGCACGTGTGTGCCTGTCGGTGGCAGCGTACAGGTGCACTTGTGTGCAATTTTCACAAACTGGTATATAACGCACAAGTCTAGTGAATAATACACGTCAGCAGTGTCTGATAGTGTCAAACTTCTCAGTAATTGTCGCTCCTACAAACCTGTTAGGTTCTTATTGCGTCCGTGCTTGCATTTAAAATCCGCACGTGTGTGGCTGTCGGTGGCAGCGTACAGGTGCACTTGTGTGCAATTTTCACAAACTAGTAAGTATATAACACACAAGTCTGGTGAATAATACACGTCAGCAGTGTCTGATAGTGTCAAACTTCTCAGTAATTGTCGCTCCTAAAAACCTGTTAGGTTCTTATTGCGTCCGTGCTTGCATTTAAAAACCGCACGTATGTGGCAGTTGGTGGCAGCGTCAGGCTCCTCATTGTCCCTGGATAGAGACGTGCATGATGGCCTGTAAACCTGAAGTGCCCATTTTAAGGAAGTGGGTCTATTGTAGTATAGCCCTTTGGCAGGGCAGCCAAAAATTGGGAGGCTTCACATTGTCCCTGGATAGAGACGTGCATGATGGCCTCAAAACATTGTTCCCATTGCAAAGGAGCGGGTCTCCTGTTGTTGTAATGCTCATTCTGAAAGAATGGGCAAAAAAATTTACCACTGGGGGTATACCTGAAACAATGGCTCAACTATTGTAATGGTCATCATGGTGGCGCATGAGGAGAAGGAGGAGAAGGAGGAGCAGTCCAGCGATTAGCCAAAGTCCAGAAGTGTGTACCCATGGGTGAGTGGAGGTACATGGAAAAATTCCCGTTACAAACTTTAAATACCTCATTTGCTGGTGGTGTGGTGAAGTCTGGCCCAATCCAACCCTTGTTCATCTTGATCAGAGTCAGCCTGTCAGCATTTTCAGTTGACAGGCGGGTGCGTTTATCTGTAATGATTCCACCTGCGGCACTAAAAACACGCTCTGACAAAACGCTAGCGGCAGGGCAGGCCAGGACTTCCAAGGCGTAGAGAGCCAATTCATGCCACGTGTCCAGCTTTGATACACAATAATTGTAAGGCACAGAGGAATGTCGGAGTACAGTTGTTCGATCTGCAAGGTACTCCTTGAGCATCTGGGCAAACTTAGGATTTCTTGTGGCACTACCCCGCACCTCAGGGGCTGTGGTATGTGAGGGGCTGAGAAAACTGTCCCACATCTTAAAGACTGTTCCCCTACCTCTGGCGGACTGGACTTGTGCCCCTCTCGGCTGTACGCCTTGGTTGTCCACTGATTCCTGACCTATGCCGCTAGCGTTTTGTGAGGGGAATGCTTTGCCTACTTCCGTGACTATGGCCTTCCGGAACTGCTGCATTTTGCCTGACCTCTCCGCGTCGGGAATAAGAGACATAAAGTTCTCCTTTTAGCGTGGGTCTAACAGTGTTACCAACCAGTAATGATTGTCGGCCAAGATGTTCTTAACGCGAGGGTAACGAGGCAGTTTACCATAAAGTCAGCTATGAGTGCCAGACTCTTAACAGCCATCACTTCAGTATCCTGACCAACACGATGACTGAACATACTATCCTCATCCTCCTCCTCCTCATCATCTACCCTAACATCTGGCCAGCCACGCTGAACCGAGGATATGACTGCATGTCATATCCTCAATTTGGCTGGAGAGTTTCTCCATGTCTTCATCCTCCTCCTCGTCATACTCCTCCACTGCACGTTGTGATGAGACGAGGCTGGGCTGTGTGTTATCACTAGAGTTGAGCGCGGTTCGTGGTTCGAGGTTCTCCAGTTCTAAGCTCGAGTGATTTTTGGGGCTGTTCGAGATCGAACTAGAACTCGAGCTTTTTGCAAAAGCTCGATAGTTCTAGATACGTTCGAGAACGGTTCTAGCAGCAAAAAGCAGGGCTTTTTACAGCTACAGTGTGCAGGAGCCATCGCTGGCAGCCTGCCAGAAGCTGGTAACCAAGATAAACATCGGGTATCCAAGCAAAGCGCTTTGGTTAGTAACCCGATGTTTATCTTAGTTACGTGCAGGAAGCCCACACTTCCCCGCTCAGCTCACTCCGCCCCCTCCTGCCCGCGGCATGTACACATACATACACACACACACACGGCATGTACACATACATACACACACACACACACACACACACACACACACACACACAAATGGTCCCGCTCGGCTTACCTGCGGTGATGAAGTCCCGCCATCCCGACCTCAGCGCTGTCACTGTCCTCCATGGCCGCCGCTTGTCACATCACCTCTCGCTTCCGACCCGAGACGTCACGGACCTCTCACGGTACTTGATGTGAAGGCGCCGGTCATTGACCTCAGTGACAGGGGCTGTCAGTGTGCTGGAGATCAGCGCAGGTAATGTACCTCGCTGACAGCAGCACTTGTCATCATGCCCTGCTGTGACCTGGGCTGACCCATTGATGTTAGCTCAGGTCACTGCACTGCTCTCCCAGCCAATGGGAACATCCTGCTCTTCATTGACTGGGACAGTGTGGATCGTCATGGCAACCCCTTGGATTACACCAGACCTGGATTTGTATTTCATTCTAATAAATTGGTTAAAGAGGGAATGTTTTGGGGAGTGTTATTTCAAATAAAAATGTGGTTGTCGTCTATTTTTTTTTTATTACTGACTGGGTTGGTGATGTCGGGTATCTGATAGACGCCTGACCTCACCAACCCCAGGGCTTGATGCCAGGTGACATTACACATCTGGTATTAACCCCATATATTACCCCGTTTGCCACCGCACCAGGGCGCGGGATGAGCTGGGGCGAAGCACCCGGATTGGCGCATCTAATGGATGCGCCACTTCTGGGGCGGCTGCGGCCTGCTATTTTTAGGCTTGGGAGAGTCCAATAACCATGGACCTCCCTAGTCTGAGAATATTAGGCCCCAGCTGTCTGCTTTACCTTGGCTGGTAATCCAATTTTGGGGGACCCCTACGTGTTTTTTTTTAATTATTTATTTAATTTAAAATAACAGCGTGGGGTGCCCTCAGTTTTGGATTACCAGCCAAGGTGAGGTTGCCAGCTGTGGTCTGCAGGCTGCAGCCGTCTGCTTTACCCTAGCTGGCTACAAAACTAGGGGGAACCCTACGTCATTTTTTTTTTTCATTTTTTTGGCTAAATACAAAGCTAAGCACCCCTTAGTGCCACATGAAAGGCACCAAAGGGTGCTCCACTTTTTCTCCACTTTTTCTCCACTTTTTCTCCACTTTTTCTCCATTTTTTTCTCCACTTTTTCTCCACTTTTTCTCCACTTTTTCTCCATTTATTCTCCACTTTTTCTCCACTTTTTCTCCACTTTTTCTCCATTTTTTCTCCACTTTTTCTCCATTTATTCTCCATTTATTCTCCACTTTTTCTCCACTTTTTCTCCACTTTTTCTCCATTTTTTTCTCCACTTTTTCTCCATTTATTCTCCACTTTTTCTCAACTTTTTCTCCATTTTTTTCTCCACTTTTTCTCCACTTTTTCTCCATTTTTTTCTCCACTTTTTCTCCACTTTTTCTCCATTTATTCTCCACTTTTTCTCCACTTTTTCTCCATTTTTTCTCCATTTATTCTCCACTTTTTCTCCATTTATTCTCCACTTTTTCTCCACTTTTTCTCCACTTTTTCTCCATTTTTTTCTCCACTTTTTCTCCATTTATTCTCCAGTTTTTCTCCATTTTTTTCTCCACTTTTTCTCCACTTTTTCTCCACTTTTTCTCCACTTTTTCTCCATTTTTTTCTCCACTTTTTCTCCACTTTTTCTCCATTTATTCTCCACTTTTTCTCCACTTTTTCTCCATTTTTTTCTCCACTTTTTCTCCACTTTTTCTCCACTTTTTCTCCACTTTTTCTCCACTTTTTCTCCATTTTTTTCTCCACTTTTTCTCCACTTTTTCTCCACTTTTTCTCCACTTTTTCTCCATTTTTTCTCCAATTTTTCTCCACTTTTTCTCCGTTCTTTTTCTATGGTCGGTCTACCCATTAGCTCTGCCATGCATACTGTAGCTCTACACCTACTGCACATGTTACTTTATGATTGACATCTCTTTCATACCACAGCTGTCTAAGCCTACTCTGACCCCATATTTGTCATTACTATATTGTCCTTGTACAGTATTATGACATTTGTATCATGTGTTTCATTTCTTGCTGTGTTGCAATTTTTTTGCTGCATCCCAATTGTACCTCTACATTGTTCGAGTTTATGTTATTGTTCTCTCACTCTTATGTGATACTGATTATTGTCATTTTTCATGATTACATGCAGATAAGTCCAATCTGACGAAGGCTCAGGCCGAAACGTCATTTGTAACTTGTTTTGGACAAAAACATATATGCTTATGAAAAAAAATGTTTCTTAATACGGACCAATAAAGAGTGATTTTGCATTACTATCCATTGTGACTTACTGACTTAGTCTGGGAGATATAGAGTGCCGAGGTTACTCACTAATTTTATCTATTATTACCTCTGAGCACCTATATACCAGTGAGCAGAGCTTCCTCTACAGTAGTTCTCCTGATTAGGCATGCCCTTACCTCATGAGCAGGGCATTGCAGCTTTGGTAGCAACCATTACGACATGGACTCTGCTGCTGTGGACCCGGGGAGAGTGAGTGCAGATTCATTGCACCCACACTCCTCACATGAAGGGTCCGCACTCCTAGAAAATGGGGGATACGTTCCCTGAGTGTCTCCCCCCCATATTCTAGATGGTCCAGAGTCGTCGTGGGACCCCTTTATTTTTTTTCTTACAATAAATTGGTGAAAGAGGAAATGTTTTGGGGACTGTTTTTTCAAATTAATTTCTTTTGTCGATTTTTTGTTTTTGTTAGTACTGACAGTTTATGATGTTGGGTATCTAATAGACGCCATGACATCACAAACTGCTGGGCTTGATCTCAGGTGACTTTACAGCTAGTATCAACCCGATTTATTACCCCGTTTGCCACTGCACCAGGGCACGGGATGAGCTGGGGTGAAGCGCCAGGATTGGCGCACCTAGTGGATGCGCCACGTCTGGGGTGCCTGCGGCCTGCAATTTTTAGGCTGTGAAGGCCCAATAACTATGGACCTTCCCACCCTGAGAATACCAGACCACAGCTGTCCGCTTTACCTTGGCTGGTGATTCAATTTGGGGGGGACCCTACTTTTATTGTGTAATTATTAATATTTATAAAATAATTATAAAAAAGAGCCTGAGGGGACCTCCACATTGGATCCCCAACCACGGTAAAGTTGCAAGCTGTGGTTTTCAGGCTACAGCCGTCTGCTTTACCCTAGCTGGCTATCAAAAATGGGGGGACCCAACGTCATTTTTTTTTTTTAACTATTTTTTAAATAGAAAAAATTAATGGGCATACCTGTATTTTGATTGCCAACCAAAGGTAACGGCAGGCAGATGGGGGTGGCAACCCATAGCTGTCTGCTTTATCTGCGCTGAGAATCAAAAATACCGCGGAGCGCTACATCATTTTTTTAAAGATTTATTTTTACAGCACTGTGATGTCCAGCAATCAAAATACAGGGAAGCCCATTTTATTTTTAGTTATTTAAATAAATAATTAAAAAAAATATATATGGGCTACCGCTGCATTTTTTGTATTGCTAGCTAAGGGTAATCCAAGCAGCTACTGGCTGCTAACCCCCACTGCTTGGTGTTACCTTCACTGGCAATGGAAAATCCAGGGAAGCATTTTTTATTTTTTTTGCCAAAAAACTACAAAAAAAGGACGTGAGCTTCGCCATATTTTTGTATGCTAGCCAGGTATAGCAGGCAGGTGCTGGAAGAGTTGGATACAGCGCCAGAAGATGGCGCTTCTATGAAAATGCCATTTTCTGAGGCGGCTGCAGACTGAAATTCACAGCAGTGGGGCCCAGAAAGCTCAGGCCAACCTGTGGTGCGGATTCCAATCCCCAGCTGCCTAGTTGTACCTGGCTGGACACAAAAATGGGGCAAAGCCTACGTCATTTGTTTTCTAATTATTTCATGAAATTCATGAAATAATAAAAAAAGGGCTTCCCTTTATTTTTGGTTCCCAGCCGGGTACAAATAGGCAACTGGGGGTTGGGGGCAGCCGTACCTGCCTGCTGTACCTGGCTAGCATACAAAAATATGGCGAAGCCCACATAATTTTTTCAGGGGGCAAAAAACTTCTGCATACAGTCCTGGATGGAGTATGCTGAGCCTTGTAGTTCTGCAGCTGCTGTCTGTCTGTATGGAGAAGAGCAGACAGCAGCTGCAGAACTACAAGGCTCAGCATACTCCATCCAGGACTGTATGCAGAAGTTTTTTGCCCACCAAAAAAATGACGTGGGCTTCGCCATATTTTTGTATGCTAGCCAGGTACAGCTGGCAGCCACGGGCTGCCTCCAACCCCCAGTTGCCTATTTGTACCCGGCTGGGAACCAAAAATATAGGGAAGCCCGGTTTTTTTAATTATTTCACTTATTTCATGAAATAATTAAAAAACAAATGACGTGGGCTTCGCCCCATTTTTGTGTCCAGCCGGGTACAACTAGGCAGCTGGGGATTGGAATCCGCAGCACAGGTTAGCCCGAGGTTTGTGGGCGCCTCTGCTGCGGATTTCAGTCCGCAGCCGTCCCAGAAAATGGCGCTCTCATAGAAGCGCCATCATCTGGCGCTGTATCCAACTCTTCCAACAGCCCTGGAGCCGGGTGGCTTGTTGGGTAATCATGAGTTAATACTGGCTTTGTTTTACCAGCTAGTATTAAGCCAGAGATTCTTAATGTCAGGCACGTTTGACCCGGCCATTAAGAATCTCCAATAAAGGGTTAAAAAAAAGACACCACACAGAGAAAAAATACTTTAATAGAAATAAATACACAGACACATTAGAGACTCCATCTTTATTACCCCCTGTCAGCCCTCCACGATCCTGCTCTTCTGTCTTCTTTCTTTCTAGTGTAGTAGTAGTGACGATTGTAGTGAGGATGAGGTTCCCTAGCTCATCACTTGGGGCTGGGGAACCTCATCCTCACTACAATCATCACTACAATCGGGAAGCAGCGTGCAGCCTTCACTCCGTGAGTGATCAGTGCTGGCTGCTAGCGGTAACAGCGGTAACGCTGACAGACGCGTTACCATAGCAACGGTGCTCTCGGAGCCGCGGTTAGCGGTGACGTCACCGCTAACTGCGTTGCTATGGCAACGGTGATCTCCATTAATGACCAGCTGTGTCAGCCGGTCCCTAACGGAACGGGGAGTCGACCGTGTGCTAGAGCATGTCGCCGGTACACGGCGATACACATATGTGCACCGTGTACCGGAGAGATGCACTCGCAGGTCCTACATGACGTGTCATAGTCATGTGACCAGTCTGTAGCCAATGAGATAATAGCCACGTGACTGGTCACATGGCTATTTTGACGTCACGATAGGTCCTGCATCTCTGCTGGCAGTGCAGGTCACGGGAGGATTCAGCGATCATCGGATGGAATAGCGGCAGGAGACAGAGTGCAGAAGGGATCACGAGGACCGGTAAGTGTTATGGCAATGTTTATTAACTGTTTGTGTACATTTATAATGCATTTTTATGTGTTTGTGATTGCCTCCCATTATAGCCTATACGTTCGAGTTCGGTTCGTCGAACGTTCGACGAACCGATCTCGAACGGGACCCCCGTTCGGCGAACCGGCCTCGAGCCGAACCACGACCAGTTCGCTCATCTCTAGTTATCACCCACACCCACTACTGTTTCTTGCTCCAACTCATTGCGCTCCGCCTGCAATGCATCATGTTTGTTTTTGATCAGAGACCATTTTAGAAGGCAGAGAAGCGGTATGGTGACTAGAGATGAGCGAACCGGACCCAGTTCGGCTCGAGGTCGGCTCGCCAAACGGGGGTCCCGTTCGAGTTCGGTTCGTCGAACGTTCGACGAACCGAACTCGAACGTATAGGCTATAATGGAAGGCAATCACAAACACATAAAAATGCATGATAAATGTACACAAACAGTTAATAAACATTGCCATAACACTTACCGGTCCTCGCGATCCCTTCTGCACTCTGTCTCCTGCCGCTATTCCATCCGATGATCGCTGAATCCTCCCGGTGACCTGCACTGCCAGCAGAGATGCAGGACCTATCGTGACGTCAAAATAGCCATGTGACCAGTCATGTGGCTATTATCTCATTGGCTACAGACTGGTCACATGACTATGACACGTCATGTAGGACCTGCGAGTGCATCTCTCCGGTACACGGTGCACATATGTGTATCGCCGTGTACCGGCGACATGCTCTAGCACACGGTCGACTCCCCGTTCCGTTAGGGACCGGCTGACACAGCCGGTCATTAACGGAGATCACCGTTGCCATAGCAACGCAGTTAGCGGTGACGTCACCGCTAACCGCGGCTCCGAGAGCACCGTTGCTATGGTAACGCGTCTGTCAGCGTTACCGCTAGCAGCCAGCACTGATCACTCACGGAGTGAAGGCTGCACGCTGCTTCCCGATTGTAGTGAGGATTGTAGTTAGGATGGAGGTTCCCCAGCCCCAAGTGATGAGCTGGTGAATCTCATCATCACTACAATCGTCACTACTACTACACTAGAAAGAAAGAAGACAGAAGAGCAGGATCGTGGAGGGCTGACAGGGGGTAATAAAGATGGAGTCTCTAATGTGTCTGTGTATTTATTTCTATTAATGTATTTTTTCTCTGTGTGGTTTTTTTTTAACCCTTTATTGGAGATTCTTAATGGCCGGGTCAAATGTGCCTGACATTAAGAATCTCTGGCTTAATACTGGCTAGTAAAACAAAGCCAGTATTAACTCATGATTACCCAACAAGCCACCCGGCTCCAGGGCTGTTGGAAGAGTTGGATACAGCGCCAGATGATGGCGCTTCTATGAGAGCGCCATTTTCTGGGACGGCTGCGGACTGAAATCCGCAGCAGAGGCGCCCACAAACCTCGGGCTAACCTGTGCTGCGGATTCCAATCCCCAGCTGCCTAGTTGTACCCGGCTGGACACAAAAATGGGGTAAAGCCCACGTCATTTGTTTTTTAATTATTTCATGAAATAAGTGAAATAATTAAAAAAAAACGGGCTTCCCTATATTTTTGGTTCCCAGCCAGGTACAAATAGGCAACTGGGGGTTGGAGGCAGCCCGTGGCTGCCTGCTGTACCTGGCTAGCATACAAAAATATGGCGAAGCCCACGTCATTTTTTTGGTGGGCAATAAACTTCTGCATACAGTCCTGGATGGAGTATGCTGAGCCTTGTAGTTCTGCAGCTGCTGTCTGCTCTTCTCCATACAGACAGACAGCAGCTGCAGAACTACAAGGCTCAGCATACTCCATCCAGGACTGTATCCAGAAGTTTTTTGCCCCCTGAAAAAATTATGTGGGCTTCGCCATATTTGTGTATGCTAGCCAGGTACAGCAGGCAGGTACGGCTGCCCCCAACCCCCAGTTGCCTATTTGTACCCGGCTGGGAACCAAAATTAAAGGGAAGACCTTTTTTATTATTTCATGAATTTCATGAAATAATTAGAAAACAAATGACGTAGGCTTCGCCCCATTTTTGTGTCCAGCCAGGTACAACTAGGCAGCTGGGGATTGGAATCCGCAGCATAGGTTGGCCTGAGCTTTCTGGGCCCCACTGCTGCGAATTGCAGACGGCAGCCGCCTCAGAAAATGGCATTTTCATAGAAGCGCCATCTTCTGGCGCTGTATCCAACTCTTCCACCACCTGCCTGCTATACGTGGCTAGCATACAAAAATATGGCGAAGCTCACGTCCTTTTTTTGTAGTTTTTTGGCAAAAAAAATAAAAAATGCTTCCCTGGATTTTCCATTGCCAGTGAAGGTAACACCAAGCAGTGAGGGTTAGCAGCCAGTAGCTGCTTGGATTACCCTTAGCTAGCAATACAAAAAATGCAGCGGGAGTCCATATATATTTTTTTTAATTATTTATTTAAATAACTAAAAACAAAATGGGCTTCCCTGTATTTTGATTGCTGGACATCACAGTGCTGTAAAAATAAATCTTTAAAAAAATGACGTAGCGCTCCGCGGTATTTTTGATTCTCAGCGCAGATAAAGCAGACAGCTATGGGTTGCCACCCCCATCTGCCTGCCGTTACCTTGGTTGGCAATCAAAATACAGGGAAGCCTATTAATTTTTTCTATTTAAAAAATAGTTAAAAAAAAATGACGTTGGGTCCCCCAATTTTTGATAGCCAGATAGGGTAAAGCAGACGGCTGTAGCCTGAAAACCACAGCTGGACGCTTTACCGTGGTTGGGGATCCAATGTGGAGGTCCCCTCAGGCTCTTTTTTATTATTATTTTATAAATATTAATAATTACACAATAAAAGTAGGGTCCCCCCCAAATTGGATCACCAGCCAAGGTAAAGCGGACAGCTGTGGTCTGGTATTCTCAGGGTGGGAAGGTCCATAGTTATTGGGCCTTCACAGCCTAAAAATAGCAGGCCACAGGCACCCCAGACGTGGCGCATCCACTAGATGCCCCAATCCTGGTGCTTCACCCCAGCTCATCCAGTGCCCTGGTGCAGTGGCAAACGGGGTAATAAATCGGGTTTATACTAGCTGTAAAGTCACCTGAGATCAAGCCCAGCAGTTTGTGATGTCATGGCGTCTATTAGATACCCAACATCATAAACTGTCAGTACTAACAAAAACAAAAAATCGACAAAAGAAATTTATTTGAAAAAACAGTCCCCAAAACATTTCCTCTTTCACCAATTTATTGTAAGAAAAAAAATAAAGGGGTCCCACGACGACTCTGGACCATCTAGAATATGGGGGGGAGACACTCAGGGAACGTGTCCCCCATTTTCTAGGAGTGCGGACCCTTCATGTGAGGAGTGTGGGTGCAATGAATCTGCACTCACTCTCCCCGGATCCACAGCAGCAGAGTCCATGTCGTAATGGTTGCTACCAAAGCTGCAATGCCCTGCTCATGAGGTAAGGGCATGCCTAATCAGGAGAACTACTGTAGAGGAAGCTCTGCTCACTGGTATATAGGTGCTCAGAGGTAATAATAGATAAAATTAGTGAGTAACCTCGGCACTCTAAATCTCCCAGACTAAGTCAGTAAGTCACAATGGATAGTAATGCAAAATCACTCTTTATTGGTCCGTATTAAGAACATTTTTTTTTCATAAGCATATATGTTTTTGTCCAAAACAAGTTACAAATGACGTTTCGGCCTGAGCCTTCGTCAGATTGGACTTATCTGCATGTAATCATGAAAAATGACAATAATCAGTATCGCATAAGAGTGAGAGAACAATAACATAAACTCGAACAATGTAGAGGTACAATTGGGATGCAGCAAAAAAATTGCAACACAGCAAGAAATGAAACACATGATACAAATGTCATAATGCAGTACAAGGACAATATAGTAATGACAAATATGGGGTCAGAGTAGACTTAGACAGCTCTGGTACGAAAGAGATGTCAATCATAAAGTAACATGTGCAGTAGGTGTAGAGCTACAGTATGCATGGCAGAGCTAATGGGTAGACCGACCATAGAAAAAGAACGGAGAAAAAGTGGAGAATAAGTGGAGAAAAAGTGGAGAATAAGTGGAGAAAAAGTGGAGAATAAGTGGAGAAAAAGTGGAGAAAAAGTGGAGAAAAAGTGGAGAAAAAGTGGAGAAAAAAATGGAGAAAAAGTGGAGAAAAAGTGGAGAATAAATGGATAAAAAGTGGAGAAAAAGTGGAGAATAAATGGAGAATAAATGGAGAAAAAGTGGAGAAAAAGTGGAGAAAAAGTGGAGAAAAAGTGGAGAAAAAAATGGAGAAAAAGTGGAAAAAAAGTGGAGAATAAATGGATAAAAAGTGGAGAAAAAGAGGAAAATAAATGGAGAATAAATGGAGAAAAAGTGGAGAAAAAGTGGAGAAAAAAATGGAGAAATAGTGGAGAAAAAGTGGAGAAAAAGTGGAGAATAAATGGAGAAAAAGTGGAGAAAAAGTGGAGAAAAAAATGGAGAAAAAGTGGAGAAAAAGTGGAGAATAAATGGAGAATAAAAGGAGAAAAAGTGGAGAATAAGTGGAGAATAAGTGGAGAATAAGTGGAGAAAAAGTGGAGAAAAAGTGGAGAAAAAGTGGAGAAAAAGTGGAGAAAAAGTGGAGAATAAGTGGAGAAAAAAATGGATAAAAAGTGGAGAAAAAGTGGAGAAAAAGTGGAGAAAAAGTGGAGAATAAATGGATAAAAAGTGGAGAAAAAGTGGAGAATAAATGGAGAAAAAGTGGAGAAAAAGTGGAGAAAAAAATGGAGAAAAAGTGGAGAAAAAGTGGAGAATAAGTGGAGAATAAGTGGAGAATAAGTGGAGAATAAGTGGAGAAAAAAATGGAGAAAAAGTGGAGAAAAAGTGGAGAAAAAGTGGAGAAAACATTTGGAGAAAAAGTGGAGAAAAAGTGGAGAATAAATGGATAAAAAGTGGAGAAAAAGTGGAGAAAAAAATGGAGAAAAAGTGGAGAAAAAGTGGAGAAAAAGTGGAGAAAAAGTGGAGAAAAAAATTAAGAAAAAGTGGAGAAAAAGTGGAGAATAAATGGAGAAAAAGTGGAGAAAAAGTGAAGAAAAAAATGGAGAAAAAGTGGAGAAAAAGTGGAGAAAAAGTGGAGAAAAAGTAGAGAAAAAGTGGAGAAAAAAATGGAGAAAAAGTGGAGAAAAAGTGGAGAATAAATGGATAAAAAGTGGAGAAAAAGTGGAGAATAAATGGAGAATAAATGGAGAAAAATTGGAGAAAAAGTGGAGAAAAAGTGGAGAAAAAGTGGAGAAAAAAATGGAGAAAAAGTGGAGAAAAAGTGGAGAATAAATGGATAAAAAGTGGAGAAAAAGTGGAGAATAAATGGAGAATAAATGGAGAAAAAGTGGAGAAAAAGTGGAGAAAAAAATGGAGAAAAAGTGGAGAAAAAACGGAGAAAAAGTGGAGAATAAATGGAGAAAAAGTGGAGAAAAAGTGGAGAAAAAAACTGGAGAAAAAGTGGAGAAAAAGTGGAGAATAAATGGAGAATAAATGGAGAAAAAGTGGAGAAAAAGTGGAGAATAAGTGGAGAATAAATGGAGAAAAAGTGGAGAAAAAGTGGAGAAAAAGTGGAGAAAAAGTTGAGAAAAAGTGGAGAAAAAGTGGAGAAAAAGTGGAAAATAAATGGATAAAAAGTGGAGAAAAAGTGGAGAATAAATGGAGAATAAATGGAGAAAAAGTGGAGAAAAAGTGGAGAAAAAAATGATGAAAAAGTGGAGAAAAAGTGGAGAATAAGTGGAGAATAAGTGGAGAATAAGTGGAGAAAAAAATGGAAAAAAGTGGAGAAAAAGTGGAGAAAAAGTGGAGAAAAAGTGGAGAAAAAGTGGAGAAAAAAATAAAGAAAAAGTGGAGAAAAAGTGGAAAATAAATGGAGAAAAAGTGGAGAAAAAGTGGACAAAAAAATGGAGAAAAAGTGGAGAAAAAGTGGAGAAAAAGTGGAGAAAAAGTGGAGAATAAGGGGAGAAAAAATGGAGAAAAAGTGGACAAAAAGTGGAGAAAAAGTGGAGAATAAGTGGAGAAAAAGTGGAGAAAAAGTGGAGAAAAAGTGGAGAAAAAGTGGAGAATAAATGGATAAAAAGTGGAGAAAAAGTGGAGAATAAATGGAGAATAAATGGAGAAAAAGTGGAGAAAAAGTGAAGAAAAAAATGGAGAAAAAGTGGAGAATAAGTGGAGAAAAAAATGGATAAAAAGTGGAGAAAAAGTGGAGAAAAAGTGGAGAAAAAGTGGAGAAAAAGTGGAGAATAAATGGATAAAAAGTGGAGAAAAAGTGGAGAATAAATGGATAAAAAGTGGAGAAAAAGTGGAGAATAAATGGAGAAAAAGTGGAGAAAAAGTGGAGAAAAAAATGGAGAAAAAGTGGAGAAAAAGTGGAGAATAAGTGGAGAATAAGTGGAGAATAAGTGGAGAAAAAAATGGAGAAAAAGTGGAGAAAAAGTGGAGAAAAAGTGGAGAAAAAGTGGAGAAAACATTTGGAGAAAAAGTGGAGAAAAAGTGGAGAATAAATGGATAAAAAGTGGAGAAAAAGTGGAGAAAAAATGGAGAAAAAGTGGAGAAAAAGTGGAGAAAAAGTGGAGAAAAAGTGGAGAAAAAAATTAAGAAAAAGTGGAGAAAAAGTGGAGAATAAATGGAGAAAAAGTGGAGAAAAAGTGAAGAAAAAAATGGAGAAAAAGTGGAGAAAAAGTGGAGAAAAAGTGGAGAAAAAGTGGAGAAAAAGTGGAGAAAAAAATGGAGAAAAAGTGGAGAAAAAGTGGAGAATAAATGGATAAAAAGTGGAGAAAAAGTGGAGAATAAATGGAGAATAAATGGAGAAAAATTGGAGAAAAAGTGGAGAAAAAGTGGAGACAAAGTGGAGAAAAAAATGGAGAAAAAGTGGAGAAAAAGTGGAGAATAAATGGATAAAAAGTGGAGAAAAAGTGGAGAATAAATGGAGAATAAATGGAGAAAAAGTGGAGAAAAAGTGGAGAAAAAAATGGAGAAAAAGTGGAGAAAAAACGGAGAAAAAGTGGAGAATAAATGGAGAAAAAGTGGAGAAAAAGTGGAGAAAAAAACTGGAGAAAAAGTGGAGAAAAAGTGGAGAATAAATGGAGAATAAATGGAGAAAAAGTGGAGAAAAAGTGGAGAATAAGTGGAGAATAAATGGAGAAAAAGTGGAGAAAAAGTGGAGAAAAAGTGGAGAAAAAGTTGAGAAAAAGTGGAGAAAAAGTGGAGAAAAAGTGGAAAATAAATGGATAAAAAGTGGAGAAAAAGTGGAGAATAAATGGAGAATAAATGGAGAAAAAGTGGAGAAAAAGTGGAGAAAAAAATGGAGAAAAAGTGGAGAAAAAGTGGAGAATAAGTGGAGAATAAGTGGAGAATAAGTGGAGAAAAAAATGGAAAAAAAGTGGAGAAAAAGTGGAGAAAAAGTGGAGAAAAAGTGGAGAAAAAAATAAAGAAAAAGTGGAGAAAAAGTGGAGAATAAATGGAGAAAAAGTGGAGAAAAAGTGGACAAAAAAATGGAGAAAAAGTGGAGAAAAAGTGGAGAAAAAGTGGAGAAAAAGTGGAGAATAAGGGGAGAAAAAAATGGAGAAAAAGTGGACAAAAAGTGGAGAAAAAGTGGAGAATAAGTGGAGAAAAAGTGGAGAAAAAGTGGAGAAAAAGTGGAGAAAAAGTGGAGAATAAATGGATAAAAAGTGGAGAAAAAGTGGAGAATAAATGGAGAATAAATGGAGAAAAAGTGGAGAAAAAGTGAAGAAAAAAATGGAGAAAAAGTGGAGAAAAAGTGGAGAATAAGTGGAGAATAAGTTGAGAATAAGTGGAGAAAAAAATGGAGAAAAAGTGGAGAAAAAGTGGAGAAAAAGTGGAGAAAAAAATGGAGAAAAAGTGGAGAAAAAGTGGAGAATAAATGGATAAAAAGTGGAGAAAAAGTGGAGAAAAAAATGGAGAAAAAGTGGAGAAAAAGTGGAGAAAAAGGGGGAGAAAAAGTGGAGAAAAAGTGGAGAAAAAAATGGAGAAAAAGTGGAGAAAAAGTGGAGAAAAAGTGGAGAAAAAGTGGAGAAAAAGTGGAGAATAAATGGATAAAAAGTGGAGAAAAAGTGGAGAAAAAGTGGAGAAAAAGTGGAGAAAAAGTGGAGAAAAAAATGGAGAAAAAGTGGAGAAAAAGTGGAGAATAAATGGATAAAAAGTGGAGAAAAAGTGGAGAAAAAGTGGAGAAAAAGTGGAGAATAAATGGATAAAAAGTGAATAAAAAGTGGAGAATAAATGGAGAATAAATGGAGAAAAAGTGGAGAAAAAGTGGAGAAAAAAATGGAGAAAAAGTGGAGAAAAAGTGGAGAATAAGTGGAGAATAAGTGGAGAAAAAAATGGAGAAAAAGTGGAGAAAAAGTGGAGAATAAGTGGAGAAAAAGTGGAGAAAAAGTGGAGAAAAAAATGGAGAAAAAGTGGAGAAAAAGTGGAGAATAAATGGAGAAAAAGTGGAGAATAAGTGGAGAAAAAGTGGAGAAAAAGTGGAGAAAAAGTGGATAAAAAGTGGAGAAAAAAATGGAGAAAAAGTGGAGAAAAAGTGGAGAATAAATGGATAAAAAGTGGAGAAAAAGTGGAGAAAAAAATGGAGAAAAAGTGGAGAAAAAGTGGAGAAAAAGTGGAGAAAAAGTGGAGAAAAAAATGGAGAAAAAGTGGAGAAAAAGTGGAGAAAAAGTGGAGAATAAGTGGAGAAAAAGTGGAGTAAAAAATGGAGAAAAAGTGGAGAATAAGTTGAGAAAAAGTGGAGAAAAAGTGGAGAAAAAGTGGAGAAAAAGTGGAGAAAAAAATGGAGAAAAAGTGGAGAATAAGTTGAGAAAAAGTGGAGAAAAAGTGGATAAAAAGTGGAGAAAAAGTGGAGAAAAAAATGGAGAAAAAGTGGAGAAAAAGTGGAGAATAAATGGATAAAAAGTGGAGAAAAAGTGGAGAGAAAAATGGAGAAAAAGTGGAGAAAAAGTGGAGAAAAAGTGGAGAAAAAAATGGAGAAAAAGTGGAGAAAAAGTGGAGAAAAAGTGGAGAAAAAATGGAGAAAAAGTGGAGAGAAAGTGGAGAAAAAGTGGAGAAAAAAATGGAGAAAAAGTGGAGAATAAGTGGAGAAAAAGTGGAGAAAAAGTGGAGAAAAAGTGGAGAAAAAGTGGAGAAAAAAATGGAGAAAAAGTGGAGAAAAAGTGGAGAAAAAGTGGAGAAAAAGTGGAGAAAAAATGGAGAAAAAGTTGAGAAAAAGTGGAGCACCCTTTGGTGCCTTTCATGTGGCACTAAGGGGTGCTTAGCTTTGTATTTAGCCAAAAAAATGAAAAAAAAAAAGACGTAGGGTTCCCCCTAGTTTTGTAGCCAGCTAGGGTAAAGCAGACGGCTGCAGCCTGCAGACCACAGCTGGCAGCCTCACCTTGGCTGGTAATCCAAAACTGAGGGCACCCCACGCTGTTATTTTAAATTAAATAAATAATTTAAAAAGAAAAACACGTAGGGGTCCCCCAAAATTGGATCACCAGCCAAGGTAAAGCAGACAGCTGGGGCCTGATATTCTCAGACTAGGGAGGTCCATGGTTATTGGACTCTCCCAAGCCTAAAAATAGCAGGCCGCAGCCGCCCCAGAAGTGGCGCATCCATTAGATGCACCAATCCTGGTGCTTCGCCCCAGCTCATCCCGCGTCCTGGTGCGGTGGCAAACGGGGTAATATATGGGGTTAATACCAGATGTGTAATGTCACCTGGCATCAAGCCCTGGGGTTGGTGAGGTCAGGCGTCTATCAGATACCCGACATCACCAACCCAGTCAGTAATAAAAAAAAACAGACGACAAACACATTTTTATTTGAAAAAACACTCCCCAAAACATTCCCTCTTTAACCAATTTATTAGAATGAAAAACAAATCCAGGTCTGCTGTAATCCAAGGGGTTGCCATGACGATCCACACTGTCCCAGTCGATGAAGAGCAGGATGTTCCCCATTGGCTGGGAGAGCAGTGCAGTGACCTGAGCTAACATCAATGGGTCAGCCCAGGTCACTGCAGGGGATGACAAGTGCTGCTGTCAGCGAGGTACATTACCTGCGCTGATCTCCAGCACTGCCGACAGCCCCTGTCACTGAGTTCAGTGACCGGCGCCTTCACAGCCAAATATCGCGAGAGGTCCGTGACGTCACCGCTAGTCAGTCTCGGGTCGGAAGCGAGAGGTGATGTGACAAGCGGCGGCCATGGAGGACAGTGA
The DNA here is from genome assembly GCF_048569485.1 of Anomaloglossus baeobatrachus. Taxonomy (NCBI): domain Eukaryota; kingdom Metazoa; phylum Chordata; class Amphibia; order Anura; family Aromobatidae; genus Anomaloglossus; species Anomaloglossus baeobatrachus. The sequence continues at coordinate 556,600,860 of NC_134353.1, forward strand.
CAGCGCTGAGGTCGGGATGGCGGGACTTCATCACCGCAGGTAAGCTGAGCGGGGGGGGGATGTGTGTGTGTGTGTGTGTGTGTGTACGTGTGTGTGTGTATATGTGTACATGCCGCGGGCAGGAGGGTGCGGAGTGAGCTGAGCGGGAAGTGTGGGCTTCCTGCACGTAACTAAGATAAACATCGGGTTACTAACCAAAGCGCTTTGCTTGGATACCCGATGTTTATCTTGGTTACCAGCTTGTGGCAGGCTGCCAGCGATGGCTCCTGCACACTGTAGCTGTAAAAAGCCCAGCTTTTTGCTGCTAGAACCGTTCTCGAACATATCTAGAACTATCGAGCTTTTGCAAAAAGCTCGAGTTCTAGTTCGATCTCGAACAGCCCCCAAAATCACTCGAGCCTCGAACTGGAGAACCTCGAACCGCGAACCGCGCTCAACTCTAATGGTGACGCTAATAATGTCATCATCGCCGCTCACCATCTTTGTGGAGTCCTCAAAGTTTTGGCGGATGGTACATAGGTCGGACATCCATCTCAACTCCTCAGGTGTTATATGTGGAGTTTGACCCATTTCCCTACAGCTTAGGTGATGCAGGTACTCAACAACTGCCCTCTTCTGCTCTTATATCCTGACCAACATGTGCAGAGTTGAATTCCAACGCATGGGGACATCACACACCAGTCTGTGAGCCGGAAGATGCAAATGGCGCTGAAAGCCGGCAAGGCCGGCTGAAGCAGTAGGTGACTTTCGAAAATGTGCAGACAGGTGGCGAACGTTTACCAGCAGATCAGACAGCTCTAAGTATGACTTTAGAAACCGCTAAACCACGAGGTTGAGCACATGGGCCACGCATGGAACATGTGTCAGCTAGCCTCGCCTCAAAGCTGCCACCAGGTTCCGGCCATTGTCACACACGACCTTTCCTGGCTTTAGGTTCAGAGGTGTAAGCCAGTGATCTGCCTGCTGTTTCAGAGCTGTCCACACCTCTTCTGCATTGTGGGGTTTGTCACCTATGCAGATTAGCTTCAGCACAGCCTGTTGCCGCTTCGCCGAGGCAGTGCTGCAGTGCTTCCAGCTTGGGACTGGTGTGGGGGGTAAAGTGGATGAGGATGCTCAGGAGGAGGACAAGGCTGAGGAGCATGACATTCCATGGCTGTAGAGTGTGGGTGAAACCCTAACTGAGGTAGGGCCTGCAAACCTTGGTGTGGGAAGGACGTGTTCCATCCCTCGCTCAGACTGGGTCCCAGCTTCCACAATATTAACCCAGTTTGCCGTCAACGAGATGTAGCGGCCTTGCCCACAAGCACTTGTCCACGTGTCTGTGGTTAGGTGGACTTTGGCTGAAACAGCATTGTTCAGGGCACGTGTGATGTTTTGTGACACGTGGTTATGCAATGCGGGGACGGCACACCGGGAGAAATAGTGGCGGCTGGGGACCGAGTAACGTGGGACAGCTGCCGCCATCAGGTCGCGGAATGCTTCTGTCTCCACCAGCCTAAAAGGCAACATTTTCAGCGCAAGCAGTCGCGAAATGTTAGCATTTAGAAGTGTGGCATGTGGGGCGTTGGCACTGTATTTGCGCCTGCGCTCAAAGGTTTGCTGAATGGATAACTGAACGCTGCGCTTGGACAAGGACGTGCTTGATGATGGTGTTATTTCTGCGTGGGCAACTGCAGGTGCTGGTCCAGAGGAGGCTTGTTCGCGGGCAGCATGGACAGGGGATTGGCTCGCATGCACAAGCGAAGACGTAGCAGTGACATCAGCAAGCACTTCTCCTCGACTCTGTTGTACATCCCACAAAGTCGGGTGCTTGGCTGACATGTGCCTGATCATGCTGGTGGTGGTCAGGCTGCTAGTTTTGGTACCCCTGCTGATGCTGGCATGGCAGGTTTTTCAAATGGCCTTTTTAGAATCATCTGGAGCCAACTTAAAAAACTGCCAGACTTGGGAAGACCTAACATTTGTACAGGCACCTTGTGTCGTGTTGTTGTTCCGGGGAACGGTTGCCTGACTTCTGCCTGGGGCCACCAATCTGCTTCTTACTGCCTGTTGGGATGCTACGCCTCCCTCCCCCTGTGCACTGCTGTCCTCGCTCTGCATATCCTCCTGCCAGGTTGGGTCAGTTACTGGATCATCCACCACATCGTCTTCCTCTTCCGCACCCTGCTCCTCCTCCTGACTTCCTGACAATTGTGTCTCATCATCGTCCACCCCTTGTTGAGACACGTTGCCAACTTCGTGAGAATGTGACTGCTCAAATATTTGGGCACCTGTACATACAATCTCGTCATGACCCCCTTCAACAGGAGCTGGCGAGAGGCCAGAATGTGTGAATGGAAATGTGAACAGCTCTTCCGAGTGTCCAAGTGTGGGATCAGTAATGTCCGTGGACGTGTTCTCGGCCTGGTGGTAGGAAGGAGGATCAGGTTCTGAAATGTGCGGTGCAGTATCACGGCTACTGACACTTGACCGTGTGGAAGACAGAGTGTTTGTGGTGGTGCCAATCTGACTGGAAGCATTATCCGCTATCCAACTAACAACCTGTTGACACTGGTCTTGGTTCAAGAGTGGTGTACTGCTGTGGTCCCCAAGAATTTGGGACAGGATGTGCGAGCGAGTAGATGTGGCCCTTTGTTGTGGCGAAATTAGAGCTTGCCCACGACCTCGGTCTCTGCCTGCACCACCATCAAGTCCACTTCCTTGTTCGTTGCCAACGCCCTTGCGCATTTTGCAGTGCTGTGCTGATGTGTATTCACTAGACTTGTGCGTTATATCCAAGTTTGTGCAAAACGCACACAAGTGCACCTGAACGCTGCAACCAACAGGCACACACGTGCGGTTTTTAAATGCAAGCACGGACGCACTAAGAACCTAACAGGTCTCTATCCAGGGACAATGTGAAGCCTCCCAATTTTTGGCTGCCCTGCCAAAGGGCTATACTACAATAGACCTACTTCCTTACAATGGGCACTTCGGGTTTACAGGCCATCATGCACGTCTTTATCCAGGGACAATGTGGAGTCTCCCAATTTTTGGCTGCCCTGCCAAAGGGCTATACTACAATAGACCCACTTCCCTACAATGGGCACTTCTGGTTTACAGGCCATCATGCACGTCTCTATCCAGGGACAATGTGGAGTCTCCCAATTTTTGGCTGCCCTGCCAAAGGGCTATACTACAATAGACTCACTTCCTTACAATGGGCACTTATGGTTTAGAGGCCATCATGCACGTCTCTATCCAGGGACAATGTGGAGCCTCCCAATTTTTGGCTGCCCTGCCAAAGGACTATACTAAAATAGACCCACTTCCTTACAATGAGCTCTTCTGGTTTACAGGCCATCATGCACGTCTCTATCCAGGGACAATGTGGAGCCTCCCAATTTTTGGCTTCCCTGCCTAAGGGCTATACTACAATAGACCCACTTCCTTACAATGGGCACTTCAGGTTTACAGGCCCTCATGCACGTCTCTATCCAGGGACAATGTGGAGCCTCCCAATTTTTGGCTGCCCTGCCTAAGGGCTATACTACAATAAACCCACTTCCTTACAATGGGCACTTCAGGTTTACAGGCCATCATGTACGTCTCTATCCATGGACAACGTGGAGCCTCCCAATTTTTGGCTGCCCTGCCAAACGGCTATACTACAATAGACCCACTTCCTTACAATGGGCACTTCAGGTTTACAGGCCCTAATGCACATCTGTATGCAGGGGCATTGGTGAACCTCACAATTTTGGACTGCCCTGGCAAAGGAAAATACTACAAAGACTCACTTCCTCAAAATGGGCACATTAGACTCAAGAGGCCTTCATGTACTTCTCTTCTCAGGGACATCGCAGTGCCACACAATGTTTTCACATAAAATCTTTCATGTAATCTCCAAAATTAACATACACCAGCTCTATCTCACTGTTTGGTATGTGCCCTTAACATTTCCGCCATGAAAATTCATTTTGGTGTCATTTTTGAAGGTTTTCTGGTGAATCCGTAAAAATGGCGTAAATCGCAGACAAAATTGTTCACAGCTGGGACTTTTGAGTGATAAATGATTCAAGGGGTCTTCCCCATGCTGTTGCCATGTCATTTGAGCACTCTTCTGAGACTTTTGTGACATCTTTAGGGTTTCTACATGCTGCCGGGGGGTCATTTCATAAAAATACTCGCGTCTCCCATAGGATAACATTGGGCTCGGTGCTCGGGCCGAGTACACGAGTATCTTGGGATGCTCGGCCCGAGCCTCGAGCACCCGAGCTTTTTAGTACTCGGTCATCACTAGTAAGTACGTGTGTGCGCTATTCTACCGGGACAACATGTCCGTTTTTGGCCGGCAGCACGCAGGCACGGAACCGCTTCAGTCTATAGGTCCGTGCCTGCATGGACCGCACACGGAGTATGTCCGTGTTCAGCACGTTTCGTCCGTGTGCGTTTTTAAACGAACGATGTTATTTTTTTTTTTTGTTAAATTCAGTATACTTACCTTTTTTCATGATGTTCTCAGTCATACTTACATTGGCGCTCGATCTGTTTCTTCCCCCGGCTCACACTTACCGCTCCCCGATCACCAGCGCTGCGAGGAACAGCTGTGCAGAGAATGCGCGGCAACAATTACTTTGAAAAAGCCGGCCGCTCATTAATCAATCTCGTATTCCCTGCTTTCCCTGCCCACAGGCGCCTGTAATTGGTTGCAGTCAGACACGCCCCCCATGCTGAGTGACAGCTGTGTCACTGCACCCAATCACAGCAGCCGGTGGGCGTGTCTATACTGTGCAGTAAAAAAAATAAATACATAATTAAAAAAAAACGGCGTGTGGTCCCCCCCAATTTTAATACCAGCCAGATAAAACCATACGGCTGAAGGCTGGTATTCTCAGGATGGGGAGCTCCACGTTATGGGGATCCCACCAGCCTAACAATATCAGTCAGCAGCCGCCCAAAATAGCCACATCCATTAGATGAGACTGTTCTGGGACTCTACCCGGCTCTTCTTAATTTGCCCTGGTGCGTTGGCAAGTCGGGGTAATAAGGAGTTAATGGCAGCAACCCTTAGCTGCCACTAAATCCTAGATTAATCATGTCAGGCGTCTCCCCGAGATACCTTCCATGATTAATCTGTAAGTTTCAGTAAATAGACACACACACCCGAACAAATCCTTTATTAGAAATAAAAAGCACAAACACATTCCCTGGTTCACCAATTTAGTCAGCCCCAAAAAGCCCTCCATGTCCGGCATAATCCAGGATGGTCCAGCGTTGCTTCTAGCTCTGCTGAATGAAGGTGACCGGAGCAGCAGCAGACACCGCTGCTCTTGACAGCTCCACACGGCAACTGAAGACAGCTGAGCTGTCACTGAGGTTACCTGTGGCCACCGCTGGATACAGCTGATCGCTTTACTCACCTCAGTTGCCGCGTGGAGCTGTCAGGAGTGGCGGTGTCTGCTGCTGCTCCGGTCACCTTCATGCAGCAGAGCTGGAAGCTACGCTGGACCATCCTGGATTACGCCGGACATGGAGGGCTTTTTGGGGCTGATTAAATTGGTGAACCAGGGAATGTGTTTGTGTTTTTTATTTCTAATAAAGGATTTGTTCGGGTGTGTGTGTCTATTTACTGAAACCAGTCCAATATGCTCATAGCATTGATGGAGCAGGGGAGAGAAGGGACATGGCTATGCCCACCAATCAAATTCATAAAAAGTTAGACCACTTTAGTTGATAACTGTAGTAGATTTCTGGCAGTTACATATGCCACTTAAAAGAAGTGCCTAGTTCGTTAAGTGGCATGTGTTTCTTAATGAATTAGGCGCTTCGTACTCAAGCGAACCTCTTCATTAAAACTGGCATGAGCAGCTCCAGTCTTAATGAAGTGACTCCATTATATTTATTGTTGAAGTTATATTCAGTTTAAGAGATGACATTTGTAATCTGAACTAACAATTAATAATAATTAAGACATATTTGCAAATGCTTAACTAGATACAAACGCACAATACAATATAAATTTTCAATAGCCTATAAAGAAGATTTTTATAAAATGTACGCCTTTTATAAATACAGCATTGTTGCACTGAAAATTAGACAAAGAATGAGTACAACTATTTATTCAAAGTGGAGATAATATATTACTTGAGCTAAGCTCATGTTTGATTGATATTTGATTGCTATTGCTGGAAATGACAGCTTACGAGGATACATTTCAGGCAGGTAACCATTGTATTTATGGCTAATTACATAACATTTATTAACTGTATAACAATGAGTGATGTGTATAAATGACTACCTATAATGGAGGTAATATGAGAGATAAGTACCCCACATGTCTTCATTAGCAAGTCAGTTCTGACAAGGTATTAACAATGAGCAGTCATCTCCATAAAACCATCTCCAATGTTATTTATCAATGTCTACATAATATTTCCATACCTAAAGATTTGCTCCAAAACAGCTTGTTTCTAAACAATTTCTAAAGTCGTTATTACTTAACAAGAAAGACATATGGAACAAACAATAATACTCCCTTGATGTTCTGGAAACAGCTTGGATTTTACATGATTTTGCATGTTATAGAATACAGTTATTACTCCCAATGTAGCTAAATTCCCCAAAACAACATGCATTCATTAATGATCATGCAGTACGACGATATTGTATACTGTCTACATGTCAAAAGAGAAAAATATTGGGGATGGTGTTGATATATCTAGTTGAAAAAAGTTTTAATTATACCCTCTAGAAGAAACAAAATAGTAAACTTATTGAAAGATAAAAAAGATGGGAGATTTCTCTGTGATTTTGCATGGAGGATTCAGTCCGCCAAAAACCCACAGATATATGATCAGCCCCATTAACTGTCATATGTAAGAATGCTCTACAAGGAAAACACGCTTAGGAAAAAAAAACAAGAAAAAAAGGCCCAGGATAGCTAAAGTAATGTATTGTAGATATGATTCTTTTCAATGGCTAACAAAAATAAGACATATTGTTACGCTGTCAGGACGACATGCCTGATGATGAGGCCTAAGGTGGCTTGAAAGCTTGTTTTGTTACATAATTTATTTTACTTTTGTTAGCATTTAAATTATTTTACATATATAAACAATACCTTTTATTGATTAACAAAATAAAATAAATATGGGGTTGATTGCTGGCGTGTTTTTCACGGAGAACATTCTTACCTTTGATAGGCTACAGGATAGTGCTCTTCATATATCTGTATTTTTGTGGACCAAATAGTTCATTAAAAGTTGCAAAGAGATCTATCTTGATTTGAGTGTCTGATAAAAATAAGAAATTCAAATCTACAGATCTGTGAAAAAATCAGACAGCACTCTAATGCCATCCGTTTAAGAGTGCTTTACACGCGGCAACATCGCTACCGATATATCGTCAGGGTCACGTCATTAGTAGCGACACCGCAGCGTGTGACACCAAGGAGCGACGATCAACGATCGCAAAATCGTTCAAAGATGAAAGACGTCGCTCCTTTCCTTAATATCGCTGCTGCCACAGGTACGATGTTGTTCGTCGTTCCTGCGGCATCATACATCGCTATGTGTGACACCACAGGAACGACGAACATCTCCTTACTTGCGTCCACCGGCAATGCAGAAGGAAGGAGGTGGGTGGGATGTTTCGTCCCACTCATCTCCGCCCCTCTGCTTCTATTGGCCGGCCGCTTAGTGACACTGCAGTGACGATTGTTCGGCGGTCACAACGACGTCGCTGACAAGGTATGTGCATGTGACGTTGCCGTAGCGATAATGTTTGCTACGGCAGCGAGCACCAAATGTCGCGATATCGCAGTGTGTAAAGCACCCTTTACTGTCTATCACAGACAAAAGGCTAGGAGAAGCTGAGGAAACATTTTTTTCCTATCAGAAATTCTGATGAAAATATTTGAAACACTGATTGATTTTTGTTTTTCTAACATATGAACTTAACTTAGCTATGTAGAGATCCCTAATTGTAAGAATAAAAAGAAATCACTCTTAACCATTCATGACATCCACCATACATATCTGGTTGAAGTTGGAAGTAGATCTATGGAGCAAGCTCACAAGGTGAGCTCGCCAAATAATAGGCAGGTAATGGAGGTATATTATAGCCAGGATCTACCACTATTCATTATGGGTGGAGAGGAGTTCTGCCTGAGATTGTTAACATGATAAATTCTGCAGGCAAAGCCTGACAGCGGGATTTACATATGCCGGCATGGAGCTACGCCATTTTGGGCTCCCATGAGCACACTCGTGATTTGATCACGAGGAGTCGATGGTTTGCTATGAAAGCAGGGGTCTTGTAATGCCTGATTGGAGCCACAGACTCAGACTGGCTGTAAGGGGAGTCTAGAGAAAAGCCGCTCACAAAGCAGGACCCCAAGAACTCTGCAACCCTTTAACCCCTATACAGGGATTTGGAATTACACAGAGCTCCAGAGATCACTACCTGTGGTAGGCTGTAGTCTGTGGTCGTCAGGCAGGGTCAAAAACCAGGAGATGCAAAACAGGAACCAAATCGGCAGGCAAGGGCGTAGTGAGGAGACAAAGCAGAGGTCAAATCTGGAACTGGCAGCAAGGTACACAAACGACAGGCAGGAGGGTAATCAAACAACAAGCAAAGGTCAGCGCACAGGAATCAACAAACAAACAGCACATGAGCCAGGAGTACAGAACTATCTCTGGCAGTGGTCATGTGACAGGAGGGGGAATAAGAAGGATGTGGTGTCTTCCCATTGGCTGCAGGTGAATGTTGGCAACTTCAGCTGGAAGACACAGACGCCACCTACAGTCAGCTAGTGGTACTGTAGGTTCCAGGGAAACCCAGCCTAGTTTCTTCGCGGAGCCTGTGCTCCGCAGAGCCACGGGCACCAACTCCTCTCCCATCACCAGCACTATCTATGGTGGGAACATGGCGTCGTCTGGCGATCGGAGCAGAAGTCGCAGGAGCGGGCTCCGGTGGGGACGTGACAGGTCTGCTGAAGACCTTTGTACTTGTCATTGAAGTTTTCCTTTGAAACCTTGCCTCTAGTTGGGCTTCAAAGGTGACTGTGATTTCTGCTATATACAATGCTATGGCATGGCTGTATAAAGCACAAGTAATAAGATTATTGCAGGTTATAGTCACCAAGGAGGACTATTAAAAACATTGAAAAGTAAAAAGATTTTTTAAAAAAATATAAAAAAATTAAAAACACCATAAAAGTTCAAATCACCCCTCTTTTGCCCCATATAAAAAAGATAATGAAACATACATTTTGTGGTATCATCACTTTCAAAAAAAGTCACAGCTATCAAAGTATAAAAAAAATAAGTAACTTGATCAATAAAGACTGTAAACAAAAAAAATAATGAACGCCAAATTATGTTTTTTGGTAGCTTCAATAGTATAAAAAACGTCTGTAATAAGCAAAAGGTCATATCTATCCCAACACAATATCACTAAAATGTCATTTTACCTCACAAAAAAATAAGCTATCATACAGCTCCATTTACTGAAAAAAAAAGTGTTATGGGTCTTGGAAAATGGCAACATGACCCCCAAAATTTTGGGGCAAACTTCTCATTTTTCCCAGCACTAAAATAATAAAAAAAACTAGACATGTTTCTTATTTCTATTACTGCACTGATGAGGAAAGTTATATTGTGTGGTCATTTTTACCACAAAATATACGCTGCAAAAACAATTCCCCCAAAAATGTCAGATTTTTTTTTCCAGAATTTCTCCCCATTTGGACTTTTTTCCCTGTTTATTATTGATGAAGATGGAAAAACCAAACTTTGAAAGGTTTGGTCTTCTCTACACCTGATGTCACATGCTTTAAAGAGGTAAAAACTGGAAAACAAAAGGCGCAATAGGGTCTTATCCTTCAACAAAATCAGAGTAGAAATAAGCTAAGCACGCTCACCTGTTAAGGTTGTGAGAGAATCACAACGCCCAAAGCAAATTTAATGAAACGGGCTTCAGCAGTCCTCTGAGATATCAAATGTAGACTGGAGGAGCAGAAGGAGGTATTACTGTGCTGCCTGTAACAGTAAAAATACAAAAAAATATTTTTTTTTCATAATAAAAGGAGTAATTTTATTTCAACGCGTTTAAGGAGTCTGAGCCCCCTTCTTCAGGGAAGGAACCACTCTGATGCACATGTGCATCAGAGCGATTCCTTTCCTGAAGAAGGGGGCTCAGACTCCTGAAACGCGTAGAAATAAAATCACTCCTTTTATTTTACAAAAATAAGGGTTTTTTTTATTTTTCCTGTCACGGGCAGCGCAGTAATACCTCCTTCTGCTCCTCCAGTCTACATTTGTCACGTGCTCTAGACATGAACCACTTATTACAAAAGGTTGCAATATTTATAAGCTTATGTAAGCATGTGCTGACCATAGAATCCATTTATTGCATAGCAATATTTTGCTATTGGGCAGAAAACCAAAATATATACAGTACTTTATTTGACATACTGTATATTTTTTAGTCCAATCTCATCTTATACTGGACATTCTTTATGTTCATTCTTTGTAGGGACTGAGGAGTTGAAATTAAACTCTTCATGTTTGTGTTCTTCCTTGTATTGCAATGGGATATTCATGAATTGCTGGCTATGTAATTCTCTGCACCCTTGGGTAACAAAATGTAATATTGTGAAACAAAAAAAACCCCTGCAGTGTATTTTCAGTTTCAATAACATATTTCATGTTAATAACTGTAATAACGGTTCTAATAACAATGTTATAAGAACCAAAGCTGGGAATTGTGGGATGTTGTTCTGAGGATCCAAGAATAAGACAAATCCGTAGGGATCTTAATTAGCCATCTGCGGAAGTACTGAAACAAAATATTTTTTACCAATGCAGAAAATTCAAAGCAGGAAGTGAATTTTTTGAGCTGTCTCTCGTGGAACATGTAAGATGTGAACACATTTTTACCTTGAATCTTTAACAGATTTTCCATCTTTGTGATATTTCCCTTTTGGGTGCCTAAATGTTCTATGATTACTGATTGGCAATCAATCTCATCAAGAAATCATATTAGTTATGTTATGTCTGTGCACTGAAATGCCTTTAAACTTTTCCATTTTCCTTTGCATAGTACTAGTGAGTTTCATATATGCATTACTGTACCTATTAACCTCTTCACGACATATGACATATATTTACATTTTATGTTGTGCTCACATCTGTCCTTGCAGATGACACCTGATCTGATCAGTTAAATCTCGCTGTCAATCTCTGATATTGAGATTAATCATGTACCGGCGGGGAACACATCATCGTTTCTCCCATGACATCATCTCGGGGTGCTGGTAGCTTGTCTTGTCAGCCAGGAGTAAGCTGGCATAGGAGATCAGGATTTGTGCTATATACTGCACTTCTAAGCACAAGTGATCCTAAGGGGTCCCTAATGGGACTAGTGAATGCAATAAAAAGTAAAAAATAAAAGGTTTTCAAATTAAGAAACCACCACAAAAGTTCAAATCATCTTTTGCCTTAATGAAAATAAAACAAAAAATACACACTGCATTCAAAAATTTCCAATCTATGAAAATGTAAAATAATTTAATCCTATTATAAGCAGCGTAACCCAAAAAAATGGCAGAATTAATTTTTTTTGGGCCACAGCAACATTAAAATAAAATGCAACAAGAGACGCTGAAAACATTGCCACCCTTTCAAAGCCTCAGATCCTGAAAAATGACAATGTTATGAATCTTGGAAAATGGTGAGAAAAGCAAATTTTGACAAATTTCTGAATTTTTTTCTCCAATTACATTAAAAAGAAGTATACATGTTTGGTATACTCGTACTCAATCTGACCTGGAGAAAAATACTGACAAGTCAATTTTACCATATGATAACATGGTAAGTAAAAACCAAAAATTCACTGTAGAATTTGACTTTTTTTTGCAATTTCACCGCACTTGGAACTTTTTCCTGTTTTCCCGTACACTATATAGTAAAATTTATGATGTCTTTCAAAATTACAACTCATCCCAGATAAAACAAGCCATCACATGGCTATATTAAAAAGAAAAATATAACACTTATGGCTCTTGGAAAAAGGTAAGGAAAAAACGAGAAGTAGAAAATGGCCATAGCTTAAAGAGGTTAAATATTGTATATCTGCGGAGTATGAGCAAATAAATAAGTATGATACAACTACAGAATAGGGCTCAGGGACCCCCCATAGGAGATGGATGTTTATCAGTGTATACCACTAACATCTGTTCTTAGATATTAATTTCAAATAATTGTTTAATATTTGTAGCGTTAGTAAAGTTAATACATAATTAGGATGCTAGCATAACAAATTCAGTGTATGTTGTAATTTTGGTGCATTTTTTTATGGAGTCCTTCTTAGGCCTCTTTTACATGTTTGTGAAAAACCACACACATTTTTCACGGACGTGTCAGAGGTGCGTTTTGCCCTCAGTGAGCCGTGTTTATGGGCTACGTGTGTTCTCCGTGTGCTATCCGTGTTAACACACGGAGAGAAGGAACTTTCTACTCACCTGTCTCTGGCATCGCTGTCCGTGGTGCTGATCTTCGGTCTCCAGACCTGCCGACTCCCCGCTGCTGCCGCAGTGAAGTGAATATGCAATTAACATAATGAGCGGCGGTCGGCAGCAAGTGACAGAAGCGGCAGAGACTGCAGGGCTGGAGAAGGTGAGTAAAGTTTTGTTTTTTTTCCTCATAGACACATGTCTTTTCTCCGGTGCATGTCACACGGAAAACATCCGTGTTGTCCGTTTGCATTACGTGTGACACGTTTGCATTCCATGTGACATCCGTGATGCCGGAGAGAATACGGACATGTTGCCGTGAGAAACACACGGACACATGTAAGTATGGCACGGACACACGTTCCATACGAAAATACTTATGTGTGTCCAAAACCATAGGAATACATAGGTTTACGTGTGTACGTGTCTCCGGTGCGTGAGAAAAATGCCGAACATGTACCGGAGGCACGAACGTGTGAAAGAGGCCTTAGCCAAAGCAAATGGGACAGTGAGAGATTCAAACAGAAAGGAAAATCTAAAGCATAAGGAAAGACTTACATTATTTTTGCTGAATTCACGTCTGACTTTGATAAAAAAAAAAATATTTATTTTATAATGCCATTAAATCCAAAACATTGAACATACATAAAAAAATGATGTGTGATTTTTTTATATTCCTATGGTGTAGTAAAAAATGAGCACTTAAGGCAAATACAGATATCGAAAAAGCTGTGGACGGTGCAGGGCTTGTTGGGAATTCAAGACTTGTTGTGAAAGACATCGGCCCGATTCACGAAATTGTTTTTGGTTTTTTTTCAAAATATCTGCTGTAAAACACTTTCATAAGTTATAAAAGCTGCAGACATAGGGTGGAAGTGGTTGTAACATCACAAAAAAGAAAATGTTCAGCTCACCGATCAGCTGTTTTACCGGTTCTTGCTAGGGTTCTGTACACGGAAAGGTTGGCTGCCTCATAGGTCCAAAGAAAAATAGAAAAAATCCAGTGCAGTCCTTAGGATATATTAAAATCCAAATTTATTTAGTATCCACGTTAAAAAATATATAAAAACGGTATACAGCAGAAGGATGCAAAGATTACCACATAGTTACAACATGAAACAATGCAGTTCGACATTCTGTCTTAAGGGGGCTTTACACGCTACGACATTGCTAATGCGAAGTCATTGGGGTCACGGAATTGGTGACGCACATCCGGCCGCATTAGCGATGCCGTTGCATGTGACACCTATGAGCGATTTTGCATCATCGCAAAAACGTGCAAAATCGCTCATCGGTGACATGGGGGTCCATTCTCAAATATCGTTACTGCAGCAGTAACGATGTTGTTCGTCGTTCCTGCAGCAGTACACATCGCTCTGTGTGACACCGCAGGAACGAGGAAGCTCTCCTTACCTGCCTCCCAGCTGCTATGCGGAAGGAGGGAGGTGGGCGGGATGTTACGTCCCGCTCATCTCCGTCCCTCCGCTTCTATTGGGCGGCGGTTCAGTGACGCAGCTGTGATGACGCTGTGACGCTGAACGAACCGCCCCCTTAGAAAGGAGGCGGTTCGCCGGTCACAGCGACGTCGTCGGGCAGGTAAGTACGTATGACGGGTCTGGGCGATGTTCTGCGGAACGGGCAGCGATTTGCCCGTGTCGCACAACAGATGGGGGCAGGTACCCACGCTATCGGTATCGATATCGCAGCGTATAAAGCTGCCTTTAGTCATGTTCCGTGTGGTTGTAACAGGGGTGTGGAGACAAACCTCATCCAATTCATGATGAACTATGATGTACCTTAGGCTGGGGTTACACTTGCGTATGACTCGCTCAAGTGCAATGTGAGAAAATTCTGAATTGGCCTCGAATCAATGTTAATCAATGAGGCAGCTCTAATCTGCATTTTTTTTTTCAAGCTCCAAACGGACTGAGGAAAAAAATCGCAGCATGCTATCTCAATTGAGACTTGGCAATGCAAGTCTATGGGTGCCAGAAAAAAACGGATGCTACACGGACAGCACACGGACCAACCGAGTAATATCCGTTTTTATGGATACAATTCTATCATGTAGCAGAGAACACTGTAAATGCTCCTGTAAATGAGTGTAATGACTAATAGCTGCTGAGAAAAAAATCAGATTGCACATGGACAGCATACTGATAGCACACTGACAGTACATGGATGACAAGTGAGAAAAAAAATTGTCCTACTCTCCGGTATGAGAATTGGACCTATTTTTCATACTCAAGTGTGACTCCAGCCTTGTACCAGACATTGAATTTGATGTGTGAGAGATTGGTGCCCATAACAAAAATTACAGAAAGATAAGAATGGGTAGTGGGTACATATGTAATTGAAGTCTTGGAAAAGTAATATATGTTATGAACTGTCAACAGCAGAATACAGAGTACAATGGCTAAATAGATGAAGAACATTTACTGGTATTTCTGTGGACAGTCACAAACAAACATTTCAAGCCTGGGACTCCTGACATTCTGTATCTCATGGTTACTAAATTATGCAGTGATTAGAATCAAGTATACTTCTTGTTCATGACTTGTTGTGAGTAGAGTCAAGTAGCCTTCTTCTTGATGACCCACTTTGTCTTGCTAATTTATTTTATTTATTTATTTTACTCACTTTTATAGCGCTACCAATTCCTCAGCACTTTACAGACATCATTCTTTGGGGGCTCACAAAAAAAATTACAATAATCTCACACTGATGGTCAATATAGAACTTTTTAACACTACTAACTACTCTTAATTTTATTTTACCTAATGAAATGGTTTCGCATTAAAACATCAAAAGGTATAATTGCATTGAAAATCCTAAACATTTCTCTGAACAATCATCAGAAAAATTAAATTAAAATTGCTCACTAGTAGTACGATCAGCATGCATTAGCAATATTCTATTGTAAAACGTATGCTTATATTCTGTACAGGTACCTAACTACATCCATATGTCCCTATACTGTAAATATTTACCAATCTAAACTTTATTTACTCAAAATATTTTAAAAGATCACAATTAGTTATGTCCTGATTTCTTGATCTGGGGATATTTTACCCAGAGTAATTAATTAAACCTCTTGTCCCTTGGGTGACTTTCCGTTTTTCATTTATGTTTTTTCCTCTCCTTCTTCTGAGAGCCTTAACTTTGTTATATTTCTGTGAATATTGCCATATGGGGCTTATTTTTTGCAGGATAAGTTTTTTTTTTAATAAAACCATTAATGGTACCATATAGTGTACTGGAAAATGGGAAAAAATTTAAAGTGCAGTGACATTGCAAAAAAAAGTTCAATTGCACAACTATTTTGGGAGTTTTTCTTTACCACATTCACTAAGTTGTAAAACTGATGTATCAGTGTGATGCTGCGAATTGGTACGAGTTTATAGATACCAAACATGTATACTTTTACTTTTACCTAAGAGGTGAAAATAATTCAGAATTTGTCCAAAAAAAGAGCATTGTTATCGCCATTTTCCAAGACCCGTAACATTCTAATTTTTTGGGAACTAAAACTCAGTGACAGCTTATTTTTTGCATCTTGAGCTGATGTTTTAATTGCACCATTTTTATGTAGATGCACTGTTTTGATCACCTATTATTACATTTTAAAGAAATGTTGCGACCACCATAAAAATGTAATTTTGGCATTTGGAAGTTTTTTCTTGCAATGCAGTGAACCAATCAGATTCATTGATTTTATATTTTGATAGATCGGGCAATTCTGAATGTGGCTATACCATTTTATTTTCAATTGGGCGAAAAGAGTAGAACTTTTTAGAATTGAAATAGTAGAATTGAACTTTTGTTTTTTTTTCTATATTTTAAAACTTTTTTTATATTTTTTATTTATTTTACTAGTTTCCCTGGGGGACTTTATCACTGCACAGTCTGATCGCCTGTGCATTTCTGCTAATCAAAGCAGCATTGCTCTGATCAGCAGAAATGCTCATCTCTGGTGAGTGCCAGCGCTCTGTTGGTTTTCAAAGAAAGAGAGTCATGGCAGCGTCAGACATGCCAAACTGATTGCTTGCACTTAAGACTTGTTAAGGGTATCAGACCTATCATCAGCACAGAATAAAGGGGGATGAGGGTATTTAAAGACACAAAGACACAGAGGGATATGCTGAAGATTAACAGCTGAAAAGGTGAAGAAATCCGCAGAGTCCTAAAGAGAATGGGATAAATCCTAAGCAGGGAAAAAGAAAGAGTCAGAGAGCAGCTTGTGTAGCCAAACGCTGCGACTTTCTACAGCTGAAAACTTCAAGACTGTTTGTCAAGCGTGACACACCAATGACACTACAACATTGTTTCCAACCTCTTTCATGCTCTTCAATGCAAATACAGTCTTTATAATGTTATGAAATTATGGAAATAACAGGTTTGATAGAAATGTTAATGATAATCAAATGTTAAAAAATGGAAACAACATTTTCAAAACATTTTTAGTTATTCAGTAGCCACACTTAAAAATATACTCACTTAAATGCCCTAGCATACTAGTTACATGGTGATTAATGGTTTTCCGGGAAGTGTTCTGCAACACTGAATTTACTTTGACATGCAACTGATCAAGATCTGCTGCTAGCAGCTCCCTTTACAATTGCCAACCAATGATGTCCCAAATGTGCTTGATGGCAGACAAGTCTGTAGACTCTGCTGACCATCATAAAATGTTTGGCCATGCGGGCTGATCACAGTAGAATGAGCAGCGTGCAATCTTGTATTGTTGTATGGAAATTGTTCTCTTGGGTCACTTCTAAGATATTACCATAACACTGGTTCCACAACCAAATGAATGCAAAGTTGAGATGCTAGTGTACAAGAAATAAAGACAAGATTGGTCTAGCTAAGAAACATTATGCCAACCTACACCATAATCCATGGAGAAGAAACAGTGTGACATTCTCATGAGAAAGCTTTTTATTTCTTAGTGTTGCAATTTCAATGATGAATGTATATGGCTATAGTTAATCAGATAACAGATTTAACAAAAAGCCTGAGGAATAACACACTGCACTGACAAGATTTGTGTTTTTTAATATTATAAAATGATCCAAAAATTATCATTTAGTTTTGATCAAGCAGACATTTTTGTCATTAAAAAATTAGTAAGTAATATGTTCTCATAATATAACTTTGGTTCCTTTCAAAAGGTAAAAGGCGGAATTACATTTGTTGTATCTACTGAGACTCCTCCATCAACAACAGTTCTGGTATCACCTGGTCTTGAGCAGATATTCTCCTCGAGCATCTTTTTTTTGGACATCGGTTGTCCTGTTATTTTCAATTACAGCACCTTCCCTTTTTGATAACATTACATCCTTATCACTTATATCTGGTTTACATGTCAAACACCCCAAACAAACATCATCATCATTATCTCTGATGCAGGCTGAGATTTTTGCCCTATCTCTTGATACCACCACTAGATTGACAACTAACACATCAGCTGTCACTGCTAGTGCCTATACTAACATGCCTGCAAGTAGCACTAATACTACCACCACCAACATAGCTGAGCATGAATCATGTACTCCACTTCATCTCAACCAAATACCAATACTGACTGTTCCCATCCAACACTTGAACCAGAAAAAGTTGTTTTAAAATTTCCTTAGTAATGAAACTGCTGCTGCAATATGGCAGAGCGAACTGCGCCTGCGCGAGCCAACCTAACTGCACAGGTGCAAGATTTGAAAATGCGACGAGGAGGATGATGGAGGGCGTCCTGCCGTCAATCAAGAAAGGAGAACGGCGATCAGCAGCAGGAGGGGGGGGAAGGAGCAGAAAATGAGCCTGCACATCTGGCCAACACAGGTAAGTAGCATACCTAACGGCCAAGTTTTATAAAGTTATTTTTGGGGTCTGGAAGGGGAGTCAAGGCCATGGTGCACCTTCATAGAATGCCGCCCAGGAACTGCAGAAGGTGATTCTTTTTGTTTAATATGGAAAAATCTGGTGACAGGTTCCTTTTAAGGCGCTAAAACAATTTGATTACAGTAAAGTATTGCATTCAATAAAGGGAAGAAAAGAACATGAGTATTAATATTAAAACACTGCATCTAAAATGCTGGATTTATAAATCTGTCAGCAGAAATACACATGTTTAAAATTCACACAAGGGTTCATCATATTTTTATGCAGGGAATATATGTTAAATATTTTCACTGACAGATAATTTCCGTGTATGAAATGTTTTCCGTTAACAAATAAAACCTTGCTGTGAAGCAGCTCCCTTTCTATAAAATTCAGTTCTGACCCGCAGTAATGCGATTTTCATTATTGCTCTTCATTTTGGAATGTCTGGTTTGATGGGGCATAAAGAAATCTATTTTTTATATTTTCCATTTCGAGTTTGACCATATGCATTCAAAGATTAGCAGAACCAAAACATAAATCATTGTCTATTGTCAAAATTCATTATCGCAAATCGAAAAAGTACATACAGCTAAATTTTGTAGTTTCTATGTGTCGGCAATACAAAAGAAATCCACGCTCTATAACTTCTTAATTTTCTGGCAATGCTTTAGCTTAACTATCCATAAAGAGCTTTATATCGAGCAGCTAACTCAACATATGACAGGAAGAAGCGACTCATAATAAATGTATCACTTCATTCACTCTGCTAATTATTTTCTTACGCACATTACGTGCTTTATTGCAATATGTCAGGAATGATAAGAGATTCATTTTGATATTTTGCCATATTACTAATGCTGTTGTGATCTTTTAATTTTGTAATTTTAGAAGTTTTTTTGCACAAATAACATGAAAAAAAAGTAGAAATTAAAAAAAAAGGACCCTTCCAAGTAAAGGTAACTGTATTGCTTTCAGGCTGGACACTTTGCAAATCATTGAGTTAAAATCCGTACACCCAACAAATTGGTTGAGCCGCTGTTGTGCTCCTTGGCCTCATTAGAGTGTGGACATATGCTGGACTCACATAAGACACTCTGCCCACCCAGAATGAGGCAGTGGCCATACAATTCTGTTTTACAATTGTGCACTGTGGCTCACTGCGGTGGGCAGTGGTTAGGCCAGCTGTAGCATGTTACAATACTCTTTATAACCTGCTATATTATATACAATCACAATTTAATAGAATATCTGCTTCATTTCAAGCGAACCAATCACCAGGATTTCCTATATAAACTAAAGCCAGTGCTATACTGGTGCTATCATGCTGATTCTATACATACTTTTAGTTGTCAGATTGGATGTATATTTTTGAAATACAGGCAAGTAAAGTTACAGAAATGTACAGCTTTTTGATGGTAGCAGCTGGCGAATATCTAATATGTGGGTCAGATTTTGCTATCTATTTCCACCCCTGTCTGCTTCCTGGCCTCTGTAGATGTTAGACCATCAAACTGGTCAATCAACTCGATGACTCTGGGAATGGCAGAGTCCGGACATGATGCAAACAGTAGCAGATTGTCCGCATACAACACCAGGTGCTCCTCCCTTGATGTTTGCAGCACCCCAGTGTACAACGTGTCCAATCGAATGGTACCAGTGCCAGGGCGAACAGAAGGGGAGATAAAGGGCTGCCCTGCTAAGTGCCCATGCTCAAGGGGAAGCTATCTGATTGGTTTCCATTTAACTGAATATTGGCACAGGGATATGTAAATAATATTGTTAACCTATCTAATAAAATTGTTGCCAAAACCAAATTCCCGGAGAACCTCAAAAATATAAAGCCATTCTATGGAGTCGACGGCCATGGCTGCATCCAGTGAGACCAAGGCCCAATCCACCTCCCTCCTTTCCCCATCTGTAAAACAATCTGTGCTCTTCTCAAGTTAGCTGATGTACTTCTACCTGGGATAAAGCCAGATTGATCTCTGTGTATTATGGTAGCTATTACTTCATTCAATCTGTTACCCACGATTTTAGTGAGTAACTTAAAATCTGAATTTAGTAGTGAGATTGGCCTGTATGAGCCCCAGTCCAGAGGGACCTTGTCCAGTTTTAACATTACAACTATTGATGCTTCATAAATAGAATCTGGCAAGCTTCCAACTTGAAATAAAGACTTAAATATTTTAATCAATGCAGGAAGAATTTTGGCCTATATAAAGAGTAAATTTCAATCGGTAACCCAGTGGGGCCAAACGCCCTGCCCATATTCATACAAGAAAGGGCCTCCTCCAGATCCTCCATACCTATATCAGACTCTAATAAGGCCACCTGCTCTAGGGACAATTTAGGAAATGGGAGGACCTATAAATAGGCCTGTATTTCCTCACTAGTGTATTTCAAGTGGTACTTATAAAGTTTATTATTGAAGTCAGAAAAAGTCTCAACAATGTGATTATTGGATGTGACCATGTCATTCTGCGGCATTTGTATTTTAAGAATAGCAGACGAGCTGTTATTTTGGGGAACCAAAAGATGCCAATAGGCTACTGGATTGAATCTCTTGCTCAAAGTACATTTGGTAAGTGAAATATATGTTCCTTTTACCCTTGTCCTGCAAATATAGTATAGTATAGTATAGATACTGTCTGCCTGCCTGTATCCAGGAGGATTGATTCGACACTGAGGGGTCAATGACATCATTTTTCTCCAGGGATACACATCTGGTGGCCAAAACCCCCTCCTCCCCAGCTGACTGATATGTGAAATTGATGAGTGCAATTACCCCTCAAATACTCTTTAAATCCATCCTAGAATGCAGAGTGATTGTCACCCATTTCATTTTCTGCCATATAGATGTTGATTTGGTCCAGGCTATGGTCACAAGTACCAAACAGAGACAGTCACCATGGGTTTATTTTACGCATAGATCTATGGAACGCAGTATTACCTCACTTGAGTTGCACTAACACAGATGAATGATCTGATGTGGCTTTCTGCAAATGTTTAATATTGTTGATCAGAGAGCAAGTCTTTACATTTCCACATATATAGTCAATATGGAAGCGGGAACTTTTCTCGGGGGTGTAACAGGTAAACTCCTTCAAGATTGGGTTATGAAGATGCCACGTGTCATACCAACTAATTTTCTGCAAAAAATCACCCAATCTGATGTGTATGACCTGTGGAATTGCAGAGGGATGAGATATAAATCTGTCCAATTAATCAGATTAAAATTCCCCATGCAAAAGATTATAGCCTCTGGGAACTGAGATACAAATTTATCAGTCCCATATAGGATAGATAAGTCAGCCGGAGGAGCGAGATACAGGGCCAGCAAGACTACCATAATATTTTCAATGAAGGTATAAAAGAAAATATACCTCTCCTCTGGGTCTCTCTGAACCCTACCCGGTTCCCGGCTCCCATCTAATCATTCTATAAACTAATACAGAAATTGTGGTATGATATATGAATCAAGAGGGCTGACCATTGGATCCAAGGCTTATTAAGGAATATCAAAGTATCCAACTGCAGATGGTTCTCTTGCAGGCAGATATTCTTGCAGTTAGCCATCTTGATATGAGCAAAAAACACATTATGTTTCCTAGGAGTGCCAAACTTTCTCACATTCCAGGACAGAACATTCATGTCATGAGTCAGATAGAACTAATCAAGACACAACTGAGTTGTAACAAAGAGATGGAGAGAGAAAAGGAAAGAGAGAGGAAAAGAGAAGAATAAAAGAAGGGATTATAACAAATGAGTCAGCAACTGCAAATAGAACAGAACGATAAACCCGAGTTATCATATGCAATAGAGAGAAAGTGGGAGAAGTTATAACTTGAAGTCCTGCAAAGGAAGATGAATCCAGATGATGTATCCGCAGCATGCATGATCACATTGCCACCCTCATTTATTCATATGTCAGAGAGCAATGGTATCTTCAAGTCAGCACTTTAGCACTTCTTGGTGAACCTGAGGTTCATCTTATAGAGGTAAGGTGAAAAACAAAGTCTTACTTCATGAACAACCCACAAGCTGGCTGGAAATGCCATTGAGCTGCATATCTGCAGCTCCCAACAGCGCTTTTTGATATTTATGAAGGTAGCTTTGTCTTTTGTAGTGCCACTGCAAAATTATTATAGGATACAAGGCCCTTCTGGCGCGTTGCCTTTAGAATAGAATTTCTGTCCCTGCTATTTAGAAGACGAGTCAGAAGTGGTCGAGGCTGAGCCCTCAGAGGTGGTGGACAGGGCTGGCACACAATGAACCCGCTCTATAGCAAAGGATGATGACAGGTTAGCATCAGGGAACATGTACTTGAGACATGACTCAACAAACATGCAGAAGTCCCCACCCTTCACTCATTCCGGGATACTCAAGCTCCAAAACTTAGTGCGGAGCAGTCTATTCTCTAGGTCTTCCGCTCTCTAATACCACAGGTTAGCTGCTTTTTCCAATGTGGTAAGCTTCCCTGCAACTAGTGCCATATTATTCTCCAAGATGGAGACCCTGGACTCCATCTCCTTGACTCTCTGCCTGAGATCTAATCTGAGGAGGCCAACATCTATCTTAACATTATTAATTTGCCAGTAAGGGATATTTTATAGCCATGTATTGCCGCTCGTAGTTGGGATGATATGTGTTTCGTTTCAGCGTGGGCTCCTACTCCTTGTGCTGCTCATCTTCAGCTGAGCCTTCCCTCTCCGTCAACTCCTCACAAAGCACTGCTGTGCTTTGGCACCATTTTGTGAGGAGGGCCTCACAAATTCCAAGGTATTGTCAGCGGCTGTATTCTGGTGTCTTCTGTACATCTTGTGGCTCTTTGTCTTCCCCAAGTCAGGGTAGTGAAACAAGTTATGTGGTTACCTGGTTATGGCAGGACTATGGCCGCCATCTGTGATAGGTGTGACTGCTCATGTCGGCTGTTGGCCATGTCCTCCCTTGTGGCTCAGTAGTTACCATTATCCTCTCTCAAAACTAGGGTCACTGGTTTAAATCTGACAAAGGTTAACAGTTGCATGCAGGTTATATGCCTTGTTCAACTGTGCTTGGGAAATTTAACTTTTTTTCTAAATTATTTTTGTTTTGTCACTTTTAGGACTCATTCACACATCTGAGCAACTCGGTTAGATGTCAGATCACAATATATGGACTGGATGCGACTCTGATGACCTGAGCATGGCAAATTCATATATTTCCATGAAACTGTGACTCTTGAGTTTGGAGACGCGTGACCAGTTAGTGCTTTGTGATTCAACATCAAATTAAATTACACGGATGTGTGAAAGAGCTCTTAATCTGACAGATCATCTATTGGTATCTTGGTCATGGAAAACCCTCAACTACTGAGATTACTTATTTATAGCAGTCCCTATCCCAGGTACTGGAAAAGAATATTTCCAGCAAATCGCTGCCCGAGTCGCACAACATTGCCCGGACCCGTCACACGTACTTACCTGTCCGGCGACGTCGCTGTGACCGGTGAACCGCCTCCTTTCTAAGGGGGCGATTTGTTCAGCGTCACAGTGATGTCACAGCTGCGTCACTGAACCGCCGCCCAATAGAAGTGGAGGGGCGGAGATGAGCGGGACGTAACATCCCGCCCACCTCGTTCCTTCCGCATACCTGCCTCCCAGCCGCTATGCGGAAGGAGAGCTTCCTCATTCCTGCGGTGTCACACGGAGCGATGTATGCTGCCGCAGGAACAAGGAACAACTTCGTTACTGCTGCAGTAACGATATTTGAGAATGGACCCCCATGTCACCGATAAGCGATTTTGCACGTACGTGCGACAATGCAAAATCGCTCATAGGTGTCACACGCAACAGCATCGCTAATGCGGTGTCGTAGCGTGTAAAGCCCCCTTAAGGAACTTATAAACATGTGTTGTATAGTTTTTGAAAGAAAGCAACCATAAAATGTTGAATATAAAAAGTTTAATGGAAATGGCAAAACTGTTATAAAGGGTTTGTTCCATATGCAAGGTATAATATGACTAATAGATTTTGGAATAATTGGATGTGTTAAAAAATTGATCTTGTGTGAAGATAATCATATAAATGGATCCCTGAAACGTGCTGTTATTTGCTATTTTCAATTATGCAGGGCTGCTCCAGTTCATGGTTCTTGTAGAGGAAGCAATCTCTCTTATCATAAGTGAGTATACAGACAAAATCAGGGAGTACCTACAAAGATATAGTCAGGAATCCAAAGTTGTTAGTATTCAAAAAGTAGAGAATTTATTACCTATTGTACCAGTGCAAACAAGATTAAAAATTCATTATACATAGACTACAACATATTCGGATGTAGGGGGAGAAAACTGTACCACAAAGGGTGGCACACTGAGGAAGATCGCTGCAACAATTATATATAGATAAAGCTAAAATAGCTAATAATGGCTACACATCACATATAACACAAGAAATAAGAACATTGTATATATTTCATATATCAAGATATAGATATATCGATAACTAATGTCCACAGAATGTCATATGTACTATATCTATACATCAAATATATGGGGAATTCCTATACTTCATACACAATGCCCTTATATATTACACCACCCCCATGAATTTGATGCTAAAGAAATGTGTCCAACTGATTACCTGTAGCCATATATTTGTTTAATGCAGCACTGATAAAAGCACCACCAGCATCTCGACGCGCGTTTCACCGCACTAGAAGTTTCTTCAGGAGGCAACTTATAAATGGATCTATGAAATATACTGTGATTTGCTATTTTCAATCATGCAAGTCTGCTTCAGTTCATGGTCGGCATATACCACGGCTCCTGTAGAGGAAGCAACGTCTCTTATGATAAGTGAGTAAAAAGACAAAATTAGGGAGTAACAGCTGTTTATATGAGGGAACATATTCTCAGACCTGTCAGTTTTATGATAATAGTTAGTATTTCTGTTGCACCTACAGTGGCATGTAAAAGTTTGTACACCCCTGGTCAAAATTACTGTTATTGTGAACAGTTAAGCAAATTGAAGATGAAAGATCTCTAAATGGAACAAAGTTAAAGATCACACATTTCCTTTGCATTTCTGCAAAAAAAAAAAGTATTTTCATCTTTTACATTTTAAAAATTACAAAAAGGAAAATGGGCCGATGCAAAAGTTTGGGCACCCTTGGAGATTTGTGTGCTCAGATAACTTTGACCAAGATTTCAGACCTTATTTAGCCTGCTAGGGTTATAGCTTGATCACTATCATCATTAGGAAATGCCAGGTGCTGCAAATTTCACAGCTTTATAAAAACCAAGCCTCCTTTACTTTGTGCCAAAAAAACAGCAGCCATGGCTTCTTCTAAGCAGCTGCCTAGCACTCTGAAAATGAAAATGGTGGAGGCCCACAAAGCAGGAGAAAGCTATAAGAGGATAGCAAAGTGTTTTCAAGTTTTCCTTTCCTCAGTTTGAAATGTAATTAAGAAATGTCAGTTACGAGGAAGAGTAGAGATCAAGATAAGGTCTGGATAACCAAACAAAATTTCTGTGAGAGCTGCTCGTAGGATTGCTAGAGAGGTAAATTAGAACCCCTGATTGACTGCAAAAGACTGTCAGGAAGATTTAGCAGACTCTGAAGTTGTGGTACATTGTTTTACTGTTCAGAGACATCTGCACATATATGGCCTTCATGGAAGAGTCATCAGAAGAAAACCTCTCCTGCATTTTTACCATAAAATTCAGCTTCAGAAGTATGCAAAAGAACATCTAAAGAAGATGATGTATTTTGGAAACAAGTCCTATGAAGCGATGAGAGTAAAAAAGAACTCTTTGGCCACAATGATTGATGTGGAGAAAAAAGGACACAGAATTTCAAGAAAAGAGTATCTCATCAACCATTTACCATGGGGGTGGATCAATCATGTGGTGGAGTTCGGCTGCAGTCAATGGCATGGAGAAGATTTTACGGGTAGAAAAAAGAATGGATTCAATGAAATTTCAACTAATTCTTGATGCAAACATAACGCTATATGTAAAAAAGCTGAAGTTGAAAAGAGGATGGCTTCCACAAATGGATATCATCCTAAACACATGTGAAAATCCATAATAGACGACCTCAAAAGGTGCAAGCTGAAGGTTTTACAATGGCCCCTGATCTGAACATCATTGACAATCTGTGGCTAAACCTCAAAAGAGCAGTGCATGCAAGACGACTCAGGAATCTCACAGAACTGGAAGACTTTTCCAAGTAAGAATGGATGAAAATCTCTCAAGTAAAAATTCAAACACTCTTGGTTGGCTACAAAAAGCGTTTATAAGCTATGATACTTGCCAAAGGGGGTGCTACTAGGTACTAACTGTGTAGGGTGCCCAAACTTTTGAATCCACCCATTTTCCATTTTTGTAAATTTAAAAATGCAAAACATGAATATATATATATATATATATATATATATATATATATATATATATATTTCCCTAAAATTCCCTAAAATACAAAGTAAAGGTGTCATCATTAACTTCATGCCTTTCAGAGATCATTTCATCTTCAACTTGCTTAGCTGTTCACAATAACAGTAATTTTGACTAGGGGTGCCCAAACCTTTTCATGCCACTGTATTTCATTGCCTCCATTTAAGTTGCTCTCAGAGGGCTGAAATTGTGACAGAAGCACTCATTCCTGTTATTATACAGGTAGGGAAATGTGCTATTTGAGAAAGTAACAGCTATGAACCCTATCTATTTTATTAATCTACTCACTTATCTAGTGACATATTCTTCCATCCTTGGCATGATGCTGTGATTAGAGATGAGCGAACCGGCAGCGGTTCGGCTCGAGTTTGGTCCGCCGAACCAAGGTCTGGTTCGAGTTTGGTTCGGCGAACCGGTTCGGCGAACCACTCAAACCCCATAGGAAACAATGGGAGGCAATCACAAACACATAAAAACACATTATAAATGTACACATGCAGTTAACAAACATTGCCATAACACTTACCTGTCCCAGTGATCCGTCCTGCACTCTGTCTCCTGCCGCTATTCCAGATCGCTGAATCTTCCCAGTAAACAGCACTGCCAGCAGTGATGCAGGCCCTATCGTGACGTCAAAATAGCCATGTGACCAGTCACGTGTCTATGATCTCATTGGCTACAGACTGGTCACATGACTATGACGAGTCATGTTAGGACCTGTCATTGCATCTCTCTGGTACACGGTGCACGTTTGTGTATCGCCGTGTACCGGCGACATGCTCTTGCACACGGTCGACTCCCTGCTCTGCTTCCCTGTTCCCTTAAGATACCGCCACACTAAGTGACGCTCCAGCGATCCCACCAGCAACCTGACCTGGCAGGGATCGCTGGAGCGTTGCTACACGGGTTGCTGGTGAGCTGTCAGGCAGATCTCACCAGCAACCAGTGACCAGCCCGCAGCCAGCAGCAACGCATGGAAGCGATGCTGCGCTTGGTAACTAAGGTAAATATCGGGTAACCAACCCAATATTTACCTTGGTTACCAGCGCACACCGCATAGCGCTGGCTCCCTGCACTCCTAGCCATAGTACACATAGGGTTAATTTTACCCGATGTGTAGTCTGGCTATGTGTGCACGGAGCAGGGAGCTGGCACTGACAGAGTGATAGCGGCGGACGCTGATAACGAAGGTAAACATCGGGGAACCAAGGAAAGGGCTTCTTGGTTACATGGTGTTTACCGTAGTTACCAGTGTCTGCAGAAGCTGGCTCCTGACCGGTGACACAGCCAGTCAATAACGAAGATCACCGTTGCCATAGCAATGCGCTTGGTAGCGGTGACGGGGACGTCCAGCTACCAGCATGCAGCGGCACCGGAATCACGTGATCGGAGCACCGTTGCTATGGCAACCCGTGCCACCGCTTAGAGCCGGGAGCCTGTGGTCATTCTCACAGAGTGATTTCTGCACGGAGCACAGCGTCTTCCCCCATGCAGCTGAGCTGTCTGATGGAGCAGACCGAGCTGCATGTGTTGAAGGAGAAAGAAGACAGAAGACCATGGATCGTGGAGGGGTGACAGGGGGTAATAAAGATGGAGTCTCTAAGTGAGTCTGTGTATTTATTTCTATTAACGTATTTTTTCTCTGTGTGGTGTTTTTTTAACCCTTTATTGGAGATTCTTAATGGCTGGGTGAAACGTGCCTGACATTAAGAATCCCTGGCTTAATACTAGCTAGTAAAACAAAGCCAGTATTAACTCATTATTACCCAGCAAGCCACCCAGCTTCAGGGCTGCTGGAAGAGTTGGATACAGCGCCAGAAGATAGCAATTCTATGAGAGCGCCATTTTCAGGGGCGGCTGCGGACTGCAATTCGCAGCAGAGGGGCCTAGAAACCTCGGGCTAACCTGTGCTGTGGATTCCAATCCCCCAGCTGCCTAGTTGTACCTGGCTGGACACAAAAATGGGGCAAAGCCCACGTCGTTTTTTTTTTAAATTATTTCATGAAATTCATGAAATAATTAAAAAAGGGCTTCCCTATATTTTTTAGTTCACAGCCGGGTACAAATAGGCAGGTGGGGGTTACGGGCAGCCCGTACCTGCCTGCTGTACCTGGCTAGCATACAAAAATATGGCAAAGCCCACGTCATTTTTTTTTTTAGTTTTTTGGCAAAAAAAATGCTTCCCTGCATTTTCCTTTGCCAGTGAAGGTAACACCAAGCAGTGGGGGTTAGCAGCCAGAAGCTGCTCGGATTACCCTCAGCTAGCAATACAAAAAATGCAGGGGAGCCCATATATATTTTTTTAATTATTTATTTAAATAACTAAAAAAAAAAGGGGCTTCCCTGTATTTTGATTGCCTGACATGACAGTGCTGTAAAAATAAATCATTAAAAAAATGACGTTGTCACCCCCAGCTGCCTGACATTACCTTGGCTGGCAATCAAAATACAGGGAAGCCCATTAATTTTTTTATTTAAAAAATTAGTTTAAACAAAAATGACGTGGGGTCTCCCCATTTTTGATAGCCAGCTAGGGTAAAGCAGAAGGCTGTAGGCTGAAAACCACAGCTGGCAGCTTTACCGTGGTTGGGGATCCAATGTGGAGGTCACCCCAGGTTCTTTTTTATAATTATTTTATAAATAATTACAAAAAAAAGTAGGGTCCCCCCCAAATTGGATCACCAGCAAAGGTAAAGCGGACAGCTGTGGTCTGGTATTCTCAGGGTAGGAAGGTCCATAGTTATTGGCCCTTCACAGCCTAAAAATAGCAGGCCGCAGGCGCCCCAGAATTGGCGCATCCACTAGATTCACCCCAGTTCATCCCGTGCCCTGATGCAGTGGCAAACGGGGTAATAAATGGGGTTGATACTAGCTGTAAAGTCACCTGACATCAAGCCCAGTAGTTTGTGATGTCATGGCGTCTATCAGATAACCGACATCACAAACTGTCAGTACTAACAAAACAAATAGATGAAAAAAATGTATTTGAAAAAACACTCCCCAAAACATTCCCTCTTTCACCAATTTATTGTAAGGAAAAGAAATAAAGGGGTCCCACGATGACACTGGACCGTCTAGAATATGGGGGGACACGCTGAGGGAACGTACCCCCATTTTCTAGGAGTGCAGACCCTCCATGTGAGGAGTGTGGGTGGCTGCACCCACTCTCCCCGGGTCCACAGCAGCAGAGTCCATGTCGTAACTGTTGCTACCAAAGCTGCAATGCCCTGCTCATGACGTAAGGGCATGCCTAATCAGGAGAACTATTCTACATTTCCAAATATTGGTATTTGCTGATATTATTGCTATTCCACTTACTATATATTGGGGATTGGATCTTGGAGATGGAATACCCCTTTAAGTCCAGTTAACCAGCTGAATGAATACTAAACAACAGAGCTCACTATTTAGACATGATTTCTTGTGGCATATAACGGACTCTCATGTGTGGTAGTTGTTCAGCAGGGCAACTATAAAAGCAAATCCCTCCATTTGAAAATGTAGTATAGCTCTCCTGATCAACTATGTTCCTTACCTCATGAGGAGGGCATTGCAGTAGCTTACAGATGCATGGTTACCACCACTCACTGTGTCTGAACACAGGAACTTGAGCTGACAGCCGCTCTGTGCATGCAGCAGCGTCTATTGTGAAGGAGGGGGCCGCGGGGGATCAAGGCTGCACAGGTACCGTGGATCACCTGGGAACACAGGTGGGGTTATAGGGGGTGACCTGGCAGCGCCTGGGGAGGAGTTCTCTGTTGCATGTGTCATGGCACATGCGACAGAAATCAAAGGAGTAGGGTGAATGCGGCTGGCGCGCTGCTATGCGCACGGCCATCTTGGATTTCCCGGAGGGGGTCAGGGGGGGGACACTTTGGCGACACCGGGGGACCGGGGAAGAGATTTATCTCCCATCTGACATGTTTGTTCATGCCAGATGGGAGATAAATAATTTTTTACCGGCGCTGTCATTTACTGTAACGTGATCACCGGTATACGGTGTATACCGGTGATCACATGAGCCGGAACCGGACAAACCGACCTGAATCATGATCCCCAGGGTCTCAGCTACCCCTGAAACCCCAGAGATTTTCTGACTCTGGGGGGCGCTATTCACTTAATTCTGCCTGCTGTTTATAAACGGCAGATTAGAATAAGGCTACATTCACACGATCGATCCGTTTTTGCGGTTTGCAAAAAACGGTCCGTTTTTTTCACAGGTGCATCCGTGTGGCATCCGTTTCCGTTTCGTTTTGTTAGGTCCGAGTGGTGGATCCACTGGGCTGTGCACCCCACCGGAGGCCTGGGTGCACGTTAGCCGGAGCACTAGCGTGGCAGGGACTGCGTCCCACAGGGGACGGGTAGAACAGTCACTGGGGCTTCAGAGTTCAGAGCGTACTGCCAAAAAACTGAAGGAGGGAAAATATATAAATTTACCCAGGATCCATAGCTTCATCCTACATGAGGCGGTCACATGTTCACTCCAGTGCCATTTTCTACTGCTTTTCACAGCATAGAGTGCTCTGGTGATTTTCCTGTGCTTGTACACTTCATATCAGTCTTTTCTGTCATTATAATGGCAGAAAGACATATAATGTCCCACTCTCCTGCATTTTGTAATTTTGCACCTTTTGGTGCCTTTCATGTGGCACTAAGGGGTGCTTAGCCTTGTATTTACCAAAATAAATAAATAAATTTAAAAAAAAAATGACGTGGGGTTCCCCCTATTTTTTTAGCCAGCTAGGGTAAAGCAGGCGGCTGCAGCCTGCAGACCACAGCTGGCAGCTTCACATTGGCTGGTAATCCAAAACTGAGGGCACCCCATGCTGTTATTTTAAATTAAATAAATAATTTTAAAAAAAAAACACGTAGGGGTCCACCAAAAATTGGACCACCAGCCAAGGTAAAGCAGACAGCTGGGGTCTGATATTCTCAGAATAGAGAGGTTCACTGTGATTGGACACTCCCCAGCCTAAAAATAGTAGGCCGCAGCCGCCCCAGAAGTGGCGCATCCATTAGATGCGCCAATCCTGGTGCTTCGCCCCAGCTCATCCCATGCCCTGGTGCGGTGGCAAACGGGGTAATATATGGGGTTAATACCAGATGTGTAATGTCACCTGGCATCAAGCCCTGGGGTTGGTGAGGTCAGGCGTCTATCAGATACCTGACATCACCAACCCAGTCAGTAATAAAAAAAAAAAAATCGACGACAAACACATTTTTATTTGAAAAAATACTGCCCAACACATTTTCTTTCTAATAAATTGGTGAAAGAGGCAAACAAATCCAGGTCTGCTTTAATCCAAGCGGTTCCCATGACGATCCATACCATAGTCACTGTCCCAGTCAATGAAGAACAGACGTTCCCCATTGACTGGGAGAGCAATGCAGTGACCTGAGCTAACATCAGAACGGTCAGCCCAAGTCACTGCAGGGCATGATAAGTGCTGCTGTCAGCGAGGTACATTACCTGCGCTGATCTCCTGCACTGCTGATACTGCACACTGACTTCAATCACCTTCACAGCCAAGTATCGCGAGCGGCCCGTGACGTCACCGCTAGTGACAGTCTCGGGCCGCAGTGACAGATGTGAAGCGGCAGCCATGGAGGACAGTGTCAGCGATGAGGTCGGGAGGGCAGGACTTCATCACCGCAGGTAAGCCGAGTGGGGACATGTGTGTGGGTGCAAGGTGGGCGGAGCCTAGCGAGGTATTGTGTGCGGGTGCAAGGTGAGCGTAGCGTAGCGGGGTAATGTGTGTGGTGTGAGGTGGGCGGAGCCTAGCGGGGCTATGTGTGCGGTGCGAGGCGGGCGGAGTCTAGCGGGGCTATGTTTGCGGTGCGAGGTGGGCGGAGCGTAGCGGGGTAATGTGTGCAGGTGCGAGGTGGGCAGAGCCTAGCGGGGCTATGTGTGCAGGTGCGAGGTGGGTGGAGCCAAGCGAGGCCATGTGTGCGGTGCAAGGTGGGCAGAGCCTAGCGAGGTAATGTGTGTGGGTGCGAGGTGGGCGGAGCCTAGCGAGGTAATGTGTACAGAGTGCGAGGTGGGCGAACCCTAGTGGGGCCTGTGTGTGAGGTGCGAGGTGGGCAGAGTCTAGCGGGGCCATGTGTATGAGCGGCGGAGTGCAAAGTGGGTGGAGCCTAGCGGGGCCATGTGGCGCTGAGGATGTCAGTGCTGGGGACTGCATGGCTGGGGACAGGTGAGTGTGAGTGTGTGCGTGTGTGTGTGTGTACATGCTGAGTGCAGGAGTGGGGCGGAGCGAGCTGAGCGGGGAAGTGTCGGCTCCCTGCACGCGTAACCAGGGTAAATATCGCATTACTAACCAAAGCGCTTTGCTTGGATACCCGATGTTTATCTTGGTTACCAGCTTCTGGCAGGCTGCCAGCGATCGATCCCTGCATACTGTAGCTGTAAAAAGCCCTGCTTTTGCTGCTAGAACCAATCTCGAACGTAACTCGAACTGTCGAGCTTTTAGAAAAAAGCTCGAGTTCTAGTTCGATCTAGAACACACCTCAAAATCACTCGAACCGCGAACTGGAGAACATTGAACCTCGAACCACGCTCAACTCTAGTAAGGAGCGATGCCAAGGCATCGGGAGTGTGACACGTATACAGTCCGTATGTCATCTGTTTGCCATCCGTGTGCCTTCTGTATTTTTTTGCGTACTGACAAAAAACTGAAGGAGGGAAAATACATAAATTTACCCAGGATCCATAGCTTCATCCTACATGAGGCGGTCACATGTTCACTCCAGTGCCAGTTCTACTGCTTTTCACAGCGTAGAGCACTTCATATCAGTCTTTTCTGTCTTTATAATGGCAGAAAGACACATAATGTCCCACTCTCCTGCATTTTGTAATTTTGCAGCCTGCAGACCAAAGCTGGCAGCTTCACCTTGGCTGGTAATCTAAAACTGAGGGCACCATACGCTGTTATTTTAAATTAAATAAATAATTAAAAAAAAAAAAACACATAGGCGTCCCCCCAAAATTGGACCACCAGCCAAGGTAAAGCAGACAACTGGGGTCTGATATTCTCAGACTAGGGAGGTACACTGTTATTGGACACTCCCCAGCCTAAAAATAGCAGGCCGCAGCCGCCCCAGAAGTGGCGCATCCATTAGATGCGCCAATCCTGGTTCTTCGCCCCAGCTCATCCCGTGCCCTGGTGCGGTGGCAAACGGGGTAATATATGGGGTTAATACCAGATATGCAATGTCACCTGGCATCAAGCCCTGGGGTTGGTGAGGTCAGGCGTCTATCAGATACCCGACATCACCAACACAGTCAGTAATAAAAATAAAAATCGACGACAAACACATTTTTATTTGAAAAAACACTGCCCAACACATTGCCTCTTTCACCAATTTATTAGAAAGAAAAACAAATACATGTCTGCTGTAATCCAAGGGGTTCCCATGACGATCCACACTGTTCCAGTCAATGAGGAGCAGGATGTTTCCCATTGGCTGGGAGAGCAATGCAGTGACCTGAGCTAACATCAGAAGGTCAGACCAGGTCACTGCAGGGCATGACAAGTGCTGCTGTAAGTGAGGTACATTACCTGCGCTGATCTCCTGCACTGCTGATACTGCACACTGACTTCAATCACCTTCACAGCCAAGAATCGCGAGCGGCCCGTGACGTCACCGCTAGTGACAGTCTCGGGCCGCAGTGACAGATGTGAAGCGGCAGCCATGGAGGACAGTGTCAGCGTTGAGGTCGGGAGGGCAGG
This sequence comes from Anomaloglossus baeobatrachus, assembly GCF_048569485.1. Taxonomy (NCBI): domain Eukaryota; kingdom Metazoa; phylum Chordata; class Amphibia; order Anura; family Aromobatidae; genus Anomaloglossus; species Anomaloglossus baeobatrachus. The sequence continues at coordinate 556,635,397 of NC_134353.1, forward strand.
ACTTCATCAGCGCAGGTAAGCCGAGTGGGGCCATGTGTGCGGTGCGAGGTGGGCGGAGCCTAGTGGGGCTATGTGTGTGGTGCGAGGTGGGCGGAGCCTAGAGGGGCTATGTGTGCGGTGCGAGGTGGGCGGAGCCTAGCGGGGCAATGTGTGTGGTGCGAGGTGGGCGGAGCCTAGCGGTGTAATGTGTACTGGTGCAAGGTGGGAGGAGCCTAGCGGGGTAATGTGTGTGGTGTGAGGTGGGCGGAGCCTAGCGGGGTTATGTGGTGGGCGGAGCCTAGCGGGGTAATGTGTGTGGTGTGAGGTGGGCGGAGCCTAGCGGGGTTATGTGTGCGGTGCGAGGTGGGCGGAGCCTAGCGGAGTAATGTGTGCAGGTGTGAGGTGGGCGGAGCCTAGCGGGGTAATGTGTGCTCGTGCGAGGTGGGCAGAGCCAAGCGAGGCCATGTGTGCGGTTCAAGGTGGGTGGAGCCTAGCAAGGTAATGTGTGCAGGTGCGAGGTGGGTGGAGCCTAGCAGGGCTATGTGTGGGGTGTGAGGTGGGTGGAGCCTAGCGGGGTAATGTGTACGGGTGCGAGGTGGGCAGAGCCTAGCGGGGTAATGTGTGCGGGTGTGAGGTGGGCGGAGCCAAGTGGTACCATGTGTGCGGTGCAAGGTGGGCGAAGCCTAGCAGGGCTATGTGTGCGGGTGTGAGGTGGGCGGAGCCTTGTGGGGCTATGTGTGCGGTGCAAGGTGGGCGGAGCTTAGCGGGGTAATGTGTTCGGTGTGAGGTGGGCGGAGCCTAGCGGGGCTATGTGTGTGGTGCGAGGTGGGCGGAGCCTAGCGGGGTAATGTGTGCGGGTGCGAGGTGGGCGGAGCCTAGCGGGGCTATTTGTGCTGTGTGAGGTGGGCGGAGCCTAGTGGTGTAATGTGTGCGGGTGTGAGGTGGGCGGAGCCTAGCGGGGCTATTTGTGCTGTGCGAGGTGGGTGGGGCCTAGCAGTGTAATGTGTGCAGATGCGAGGTGGGCGGAGCCTAGCGGGGTAATGTGTGCGGGTGCATGGTGTGCGGAGCCTAGCGAGGTAATATGTGTGGATGCGAGGTGGGCGGAGCCTAGCGGGGCTATGTGTGCGGTGCGAGGTGTGCAGAGCCTAGCGGGGTAATGTGTGCGGGTGCGAGGTGGGCGGAGCCAAGCGGGGGTATGTGTGCTGTACGAGGTGGGTGGAGCCTAGCGGGGTAATGTGTGCGGGTGTGAGGTGGGCGGAGCCTAGCGGGGCCATGTGTGAGGGTGGCCGAGTGCAAAGTGGGTGGATCCTAGCGGGGCCATGTGGCGCTGAGGACGTCAGTGCCGGGGACTGCATGGCTGGGGACAGGTGAGTGGGAGTGTGTGTGTGTGTACATGCTGAGTGCAGGAGAGGCCGGAGCCTAGCGGGGAAGTGTCGGCTCCCTGCATGCATAACCAGGGTAAATATCGGGTTACTAACCAAAGCGCTTTGCTTGGATACCCGATGTTTATCTTGGTTACCAGCTTACCGCAGGCTGCCAGCCATGGCTCCCTGCACACTGTAGCTGTAAAAAGCCCTGCTTTTGCTTATAGAACCGTTCTCGAACGTAACTCAAACTGTCGAGCTTTTAGCAAAAAGCTCGAGCTCTAGTTCGATCTAGAACACCCTCCAAAATCACTCGAACCGCGAACTTGCGAACCTCGAACCGCGAACCGCGCTCAACTCTAGCTGTGATATGTGCCGACCATGAACTAGAGCAGCTCCAGCACAGCAAATACTAGTATATTTCAGGGGCACATTTATAGATTATCTCAGCACAGGAAGATTTTTTAACACTTAATTGGGAACCCATTATTACTCCTCGATAGATTGATTAAAGTGTACTTTGTTTTTTTTGGAAAACCCATTTAATTTTCCATACAATTTCTATTTTTTACCTCTAATTTGGTAAGATAGTGTTGCTAAGTCAATGGGCATAGACTAAGTGAATAATTGATTTATCAACAAAATCGTTTGTTGCATTGATTCATTATGGACAACTATTACTAAGTGACAATAAGGAATTACATGAAAAGTAAATAATCTTTCTTTATCTCTACTTATGCTTCGTAATTATCTTTTTAAATTAATGTGATGCCAACTTTTTCAAGACTCCATGTCCGTTGGGGTTAGCTGCAAATGTAATAAGACTTACCTTTTATTAAAGTTAGACTGATTATGGCTTTTGAAAATTAATTACTTTAAGAAATGTATATTTAAAGTTGCTCAGATTGATTACTATTTTAATGTCAGAATTCATAATGCCAAATAACCTAGTTCAGAGCATTAAACAGGAAAAAGCTATTTTTCAATTTTCACTTAACAAAAAAACCCCCTGATAATTAGTGTCTCCATTCTTTGTTAATAGCAGATTATTTTCAACGAACATTACATATACAAAGTGGGTTGCAATAATATATTCAACTCCCATGGAATTTGTGTATTTTTTTACCTAACAACCTGGAACTTCATTGTTTTTTTTTGGTGAAGCAAACAACAAATAGGCCAAAATAACCGAAAACGTAAGTGTGCAAAACTATTCATCCCCTAAAATCAGTACTTTGTAGAGCCTCCTTTTGCCGAAATTACAGCTGCAAGTCGCTTTGGATAAGTCTCTGTGAGCTTGACACATCTTGCCACTGGGAATTTTTGGCCATTCTTCAAGGCAAAACTGTTCTAACTCCTTCAAGTTAGATGGTTTCCTATGGTGAACAGCAATCTTTAAGTCTGACCACAGATTTTCACTTAGATTAAGGTCTTGGCTTTGACTAGGCCACTCCAATTAATTTACATGTTTCCATTAAACCACTTAAGTGTTTCTTTTAGCTGTATACTTTGGGTCATTGTTTTGTTGACAGGGGAACCTCCATCCCAGTCTCAAATCACTGAGAGACGAATACAGGTTTTGCTCAAGAATATCACTGATTTTTGCACCATCTATTTTCCCCTCAATTCAGACCATTTTCCTTTGCATGCTGCTGAAAAACATCCCTACAGCATGATGTTGCCACCACCAAATTGCATTGTGGGGATGGTCTTCTTATGGTGTTGAGCTGTGTTGGTTTGGCGCCAGACATAATGATTACCTTAGTGGCCAAACAGTTCAATGTTGGCCTTATCTGACCAAAGTACCTTCCTCTACACATTTTGGGAGCCTGACACATGTTCTTTAACAAACTCAAAATGAGCCTTCCAATATTTGGCTGTAATCAATAGCTTTCTTTCTTGCTACTCCTCGGTAAAGTACACCTTTTTCTTTTCAATGTTTTATTTAAATTTTCCTATAAACATACAGCCTATTTAGAGTACTTGCAAAATATAACATTATATATCATGAACAACAAAATCATGAAAATAGGTAGCAATTCAACAGTATCACTCTAAAAGTCAGAGTTTAGCCTCAGCAACATGGTGGTCCCATCTCGCTGCATACATTGGACCGTTTAGCAGGCCTAGCCGATATAAAATAGCACTTTAATTAAATGTCCTTTGGGAAAAAGACCAAGCGAGAGGAGAGGTCCTGGGTAGTCTGTAGTAAATAATAAAAGCACTCAGAACATAATAACCGATATTGAAAGTATACAATTAGAAGAACAAAGAAGACAGGGAAGACATTGGAAAGACTAAGTAGACGGGGAGAGGAGGGTTGTGGGAGTTAGGTTGTGGGTGTTAGCCTCAGATGGCTCAAGACTGATGTAGATGTGCATGAGTTTGGTTTACTAGTCAGCAGGACAGGCATCAGTTGCAGGCATTAATGCCATTTCAGAGATATACTCCGCTGACAATCTATAGGTTATCCATGGGCTCCAGAACTTCTGGAAAGAGGTCAAATTATGTTGAGTAAGTGAAGTCAACTCCTCGGAACTATATAAGAGGTCTATTTTACTTAGGAGATGTTTCTTAGATAGTATGGTGGTCGCCAGCCAATGAGTTGGAATCAAGAGTTTTCCCGCCTTCACAATAAAAGCAGCTAGCTTAGATAGGGGTTTGTTAGCTGGCAATATAGGGAAATTGAGTAGGGCCTCTTGTGGAGTTAATTGGACTTGAAAACTAGTAAGGTTTGAGATGAGTGATGAGATATCATGCCAAAAGCTACGCAGGGAGGGGCTTGTCCACCATAAGTGGAGATAAGTTCCCAACTCAGTTCTGCACCTCCAACAAATAGGAGAGGAGGATGAGTGCCATTGATGTGATTGACGTGGGGTTGTGTACCAGCGGGAGATTATTTTGCATGAGTTTACTTGGAAATTAACGTAGTGTGAGGGACTAGGTGAAAGGTTGTATATAAGGTTAATTTGGGATTCCGAAAATGTAGTATCTAGGTCTTTCTCCCAGAAGGACACGAAAGCCCATCTCACTATAGTATTCCAGGTGAGAAGCAAGTTATAAACTTGTGAGAGGACCTTATTTGGAGAATTCAACTGAGAGCAAATGGACTCATATTTTGTGGGTGGTCTAAGCAGGCTACCACCAGAATGAATGTGAAGGATGACATTTTTTCATCTGCTTTAATGTAGGAAAGTTAAATTTGTAAGCGTGGAAATTTCTCTCATCTCTTGGTAGGTCATTAATGAGCCCTCCATTAATACGCTGTCAACCATAATATCTAAATTAGAGAGTCGGCCTGTGGTCACTTATTAGGGTTTATGGTGCGTATTTCGAGTATGTCTGAGACTCGAGTCAGGGGTGATAGAGGAGGTGCTAATGTAATAGATAGGGTTATCCAGCCCGATACTGCAGCTCTAGTTAAGTGGTTGTTTATTTTTCTTTTAGGTCCGTAACCAGGTGGTGAAGATGCTATAGGGTGTAGGGGGGCAGGGGAAATATGATCCTCAATGGCAACCCACTGTTTTTCTTTGGATTCCCGGAACCATTCAAGGATTCTAGCAACAAAGGCAGCCTGGTAGTATTTGTGTAGGTTTGGAGCGCCCATTGCCCCTTTATATTTGGGTAGAGAGAGGGTATGAGAATTAATAGGTGGTCTATTATTCTTCCAAATATAGTTTTAAATTAACGAGTTAGCCCTGGATAGAAAAGATTTTGGGACAAAGATGGGAAGCATCTCAAACAAGTAGATGAATTTTGGCAGGATTGCACTCTTTACCAGGTTTTTCCTCCCAATCCAGGACCTGATGCACTCAGAAATCTTGGGAAGGAGAGGCTTAAAATTAAATTCAAAGAGTTCTGCAGGATTCCTTCCGATCTTGATGCCCAAGTAAGTAATGTATTTAGACGGCCAAATGGGAAGTTAGACTTAAGGTATTTAATTGAGTGAGTAGGGATGTTTAAACTGAGGGCTTCAGATTTGGAAAGCTTGATTTTAAAATTGGACAGACAACCGTATTCTTCTAGGATGGACATGAGAATGGGAAGGCCTGTACTCGGTTGGGACATAATTATCAAGAGGTCATCAGCAAATGCTGCAGTTTTATGAGAGGTCTACTCTATCTCAAATCTTTGAATAGTTTCACAGTTTCTGATTGCTTGTATTAGGGGTTCCATTGCCAGAGCAAAAAGGAGGGGGGATAATGGACACCCCTGCCTTGTTCCATTCTGGTTGTCAAAATAATCGCTTAGAGAATTATTAAGTTTAATTCTTCCCGACGGGTGTGTGTACATTTGAAGTATGGCCTGAGAGAAGTGTGGCGAGAAGTTAAAATGTGTAAGTACTTCTTGGAGAAAGGTCCAGTTCATCCTGTCGAACGCTTTTTCTGCGTCAGTACCCAATAAAACCAGAGGTTTTTTGTGTATGTTTGCGTATTGAATTAGGTGCAAGATGTGGATGGCATTGTCTTTTCCTTCCCTACCTTTAAAAAACCCTATTTGGTCAGGAGAAATAAGATTAGGTAGGAGTTCTGCTACTCGCTTGGCTGAAACACTGGCGTAGATTTTTAAGTCTACATTAAGAAGGGAGATCGGCCTATAGCTACTACAGCATTCTGGATCTTTACCTTCCTTATGTATAAGTGAGATGTGCCCTTCCAGGGCCTGCTTGTAAATGAATGGCCTGAAAGAATGGCATTGCACATATTAAGTAAGTGTGGGGCAAGTGTTTTAGAAAAGGATTTGTAATAGATTGATGGCAAGCCATCCGGGCCTGGTGTCTTCCCTGTTAGGGTTTTAGACAGGATGGACTGGAGCTCTATGTAGGTGAAAGGGCTGGAGAGAGTCTTTTGTTGGTCCGGTGTCAGTTTAGGTAAATGTAGCTTAGAGAGGAATGCGTGAATTAAATAAACTCTTTTTTCTTTTGCCGAGGAAGACTCAGGCGGTCGAATTTGCTAAAGTGCCGAATAAAATTTTAGATATTCCACAGAGATCTGAGATGGATCAGTGGATCGGCTACCAACTGGAGTTTTTAAGGCATGCATAAAGGTGTGGGCTTGATGTTTCTTGATTAGGGAGATCATCAATTTTGACGCCTTTTCGCCATGCACGAATAGTTTGTTTTTCCAATTCATGTAAAGCTTTACCGACTGCTTGTTAAGCAAATCTTTTAAGAGCTGTCTTTTTGCAGTTAGTGCCTCAAACACAGATTTCGCCTGAGATCCCTTATGTGATAACTCTATTTCAGCAATTTTTTTGTATAAGGTGCGGAGTGTTTGTTTACGTTCTTTGTTCAGATATGAAGAAATAGAGATCAATTCCCCTATGATTAAAGCTTTGTGAGCTTCCCAAAGGATGGGAGGTGAGATTTCTGGGGATTCATTGGTCTTAAATTAATTATTCAAGGACATTTGTATCCATTGCTTAACATTTGGAGAGGACAGAATTGATTAATTAAGTCTCCATGATCTAAAGGCGGAATAGGGTTTTTGTATTGTTAAATTAACTGCGACTATCGAATATCCGAATGGACCGTCGGCAAGATGTCTGCTTTAATTTTTGCCATGAATAGAGACCTAGGGGAAAAAATATAATCTAGTCTGTGATAGGAGTTATGAGGATGTGAGAAATGGGTATAGTCTCAGTCCGAGGGGTGGAGATACCGCCATGCATCGATGAAAGAAATGGACTGTAGAGAATTTTTGATGCGTGAAAGATCCCAAAGAGATATATGGTATTTTTTAGAAGTAGAGTCAAGATGCGGTTCCAGGGCTAAATTTAGATCTCCACACAGGAAAGAAGTGCCTTCTGTAAAGAAGCTGGCTAAACTTTCTGAGTGTGGAAAGAATCCATTTAACTTGTTTCTTGTTAGGGGCCTATATGCTTCCGACCGTAATCAAGGAATCGGACATTAATAGCTTAATAAATATATATCTACCCTCAGGATCCGCATCCAAACCATACATTGAGAAGGGGGTGTTTTTAGTGAAGGCAATGGATACCCCCTCTAGAGACTTTCAGTGGGGAAGGGGCATGATACCATTTATTAAAATGATGATTATCAAAATTGGGGAGTTTGTGCAGCTGAAAATGTGTTTCCTGCAAGGCTAAGATGTCAAAGCCTTCTTTGTTAAATCTAGTAAGGGCTTGTGACTGTGGGATGGGAGAGTTGAAGCCATGTGTATTAAACTTGCTATGTTAATTACCTCTTGTGTTTGAGCCATGGTAGACGACACAGTGCAAGTACTGAGAATCATAGGTAGTAGCCATCTGAGCCCGGGGGTGGAAGGAAGTAATGAAGGAGAGGTAGAGGTTGGGGAGGAAAGACAACACAAATTAGGAGTATCTGAAACATAAGAACAATATAAATGTCACGCATGTATACAAATGGGTAATGGGGTGACGAGAACAGGTGTCAATAATATTCTATTATTATCGAGTTGGAGGCCAACTAGGCGGCTACTCATCGAAAAGGAAGGAAAAAAAAACGGCAATTCCAAACAGCGAAAAAAGTATAAACCTGAGTAATAAAGTATAGCAAACTATGGACTGGTTCCTTCCCTTTCCAGGGTGTTTTGTTGGATCCCAAGGTCCAACTTAGGGATTAGCCCAGGGTTCCCTGGAGGAATGAGATCAACAAGGTGAGCAAAGAGAAACTTTAGAAACCTTGGAGCTCAGGGTTAATCCTTAGTAAAGAAACTGACTGTGTGGGGTCAGTCTGTTTTACTTGCCAAGCCTAAGAGAATCATTTTTGCCGCCTTCCGCCTCTTTACCTTCTGGGATTTGGATGTAGAGGCCGTGTTTCACGGAGTAGAAAGTGGAATGGGGTGGATCAGAGATGCTTGCTGAATTGCTTCCAGGTCTGGGAGTTTTTCCAGTGTGAATCGTAGTTCCACACAGATTTTTCTTATTTTCTCAGAGGTTCTGGCTTGAAATCATTTGTCCAGGGCGGTGATGGCAATACCAAACGGGTACAACCAGCGGTATTGGTATTGTTTTTGACACATGACGTCCGTGAAAAGTTTAAGCAGGCATCTCCTGTTGAGAGTTGAAGTGGCAAGGTCTTGAAAGATCAAGATGTTGGCTCCTTCGTATGTAATATTATCCGATTCTCTTGCCCTTTTAGAATTAGTTCTTTGGTGCAAAAATTGAAAAAGCAACAAATTACATCCCTTGGAGGATCTGATTGCCTGGGTCTTGGTCTAAGAGCACGGTGGGCCCTGACTAATTCAATTAAGCTTGGATCTTCTAGTAGAAGAATTATGAAGAATATCTCTTGGAGAGCAGAGCCCACTGCTTCCGAGTCCACGGATTCAGGGAGGCCCTTGATACGTAGGTTATTTCTGTTCTCATGGTATGGTCTTCTAATATGTTGTAGATTTGGTTGACATGATTCTCTTGAACCTGTAGGCAAAACAAGGTGGAGTTAGTATGTAGAGCAAGTGTCGAGTTGGCCGACTCAACGGCCTCTACTCTGTGACCGATTTGGGCGACTTCTTGTTTAATGTCTGTCAGGTCCTTCATGATGGGAGCCATTGCTTTAGCTAGGAGTCATTTCATAAATGACCTGGAGATTAGTTGCTCTTTCTGTAGACTTTTATCTTCAGAGTCACTCTCTTCCTCAGAATCCGAGATCTCCCTGGATGGCTGCTCCGGGAGAGGGGGAGCCATTGTTTTTGATTGTGTAGATGCTTCTTTAGGAATTTGTCGACGTCCGCTTGCATTGTTAAAGGAGATGGTCTTGAAGTGCCGCCTGCGGCTTTGTTGCTGATTTTTACCATCCTAGACCTTATATCGAGTGGAACAGCACTTATAATAAAAGGACACCTGTCAAGTACCCCTACCTCAAGGGTGTTAGCTGATTTAATTCTCAGCAGGCTGGGAGATGGTAAAGATAATAGAGGGTAAGTCTTATGGCCCTGAACCAGGGGCAAAGGCCAGTGGTTATTGTGGCAAACTTCAGACAATGTGCCTTTAGGTCTGCTGGCAGTGACGTATGTGGTTACTCTTTTAATTTAGCTGGAAGAGGTAAGTGACAGTTCAGTATTTTGTCACCAGTATTTGGAGATTGGAGCATGCAGATACTTGGATCCCAGTGGAAAATAGGGAGTTTAGCTGATGCTGCCCTATGTGATTTGCTGTTTGTAATGTAGAAGGCTGCGATTTCAGGGTGGCCAGCTAGTGATATAGTTGAATCTCCAGCCGTATACAGGAGATTCCACTGCCAGTGGTGTATCTGGCTGCTCTTTTTTTAAGTCCAATATGAGGAGGGAAGAAAAGAGTGACTTGCTAGCACTTAGTAGCCTTGTAAATGTGACAGAAGCTGGTGCTGAATGTAATAACTTTTAAAACTCCCCTTTGTATTCTGGGGTAAAGAGGTGCAGGTAGCAGACTCAGCACACAGTAGGGGTCAGTGGATTGTATGCTATGGATTGGCCCCCTGTCAGCACCAGCCCCACAGATAATCTCCTTGATCAGCCTACTGGATCCCAAGGCCTGGGGTTTTATGCTCAGGGGATCCCTCATCCTTTCCTCACCACTCACTCTTTAAAGCCTTACGGTAGTAATTTACTGCTTCCCCCATCTCTTTCCTGCTCCAGTAGTGCTCCCAAGCCCCACCAGGATCTCTTATGCCAGTCGGGTCTTAATAGTGGAAGACTCCGCTCTCTGTTGCAGTCCGGTCTGCCCTGCGCTCACAAGATGGCGGCGGACTCCCTTGTAAAGTACACCTTAATGGAGTGTACAACTAAAGGCCCCGTTACACGCAACGACGTATCTAACAATATATCGCCGGGGTAACAGATTTCGAGATGCACATCCGGCATCGTTAGCGACATCGTTGCATGTGACAGCAAGGAGCGACTGTTAAATATGGAAAATACTCACCAAATCGTCCATCTTTGACACGTCATTCCTTTTCAAAAAATTGTTGATTGTTAAGGATGCAGGTTGTTTGTCGTTCCCGTGGCAGCACACATCGCGACGTGTGACACCTCGGGAATGACGAACTACAGCTTACCTTCGGCCGCCGGCAATGCGGAAGGAAGGAGGTGGGCGGTATGTTAAGTCCCACTCATCTCCGCCCCTCCGCTTCTATTGGGCGGCCACTTAGTGATGCTTCTGTGACACCACACGAACTGCCTCCTTAGAAAGGAGGCGGTTCGCCGGCCACAGCGACGTTGCTAGGCAGGTAAGTATGTGTGAATAAGCATTTATAGGGGCTTCATAGCAAAAGGGGTACATACATATGCACATATCAATTTTTATTTATTTATTTAATCCCATAAATTAAATTTTTGCCTATACTCTTCTCTATTCACTTCCCCAACTTGGACTATTAATGCTGATGAAGCACACAAAAATCAAATTAGAAAAATATTTAGCTGGGTGCTAATGTAATAAAATTGGTAAAAAGCTAAGGGGGTGAATACATTTGCAAGTTTGCAAGGTGATATATATATATATATATATATATATATATATATATAGATATATATATATATATATATATATATATATATATATATATATATATGAGTCCAACAATGTAGACCAGCTCACTCCTGTGAATCACCTGGAACCTCAGCTGACCTGGTTAACTCCGGTGTGCCCGGATCAGGACGTAGGAGTCCATCCATACAAATGTGAACAACGACAAGGCAGAGTCCAGCAATAACGTGAGCAATCCAGGATGCTGTTAAAAAATGTTTTCCTTCTTTTTATTCATAAATTCATTAAAATATAATGGTCCAAGCAATTCAGAACACCATTATCGCAGGAAAATAGCGCAGATAGGACTACGCGTTTCAGCGGTAAAATCCGCCTTCTTCACGGTCCAGAATCTCATCAGAGTCCTATCTGCGCTATTTTCCTGCGATAATGCTGTTCTGAATTGCTTGGACCATTATATTTTAATGAATTTATGAATAAAAAGAAGGAAAAAATTTTTTAACAGCATCCTGGATTGCTCACGTTATTGCTGGACTCTGCCTTGTCGTTGTTCATATATATATATATATATATATATATATATATATATATGTGTATATATATATATATATATATATATGTATATATATATATATATATATATATATATAAACGCAGTATGTATATTTTGTATCAAAGCCAGGTAGGACTTGGTTAATTCCAAGCTCTACAGGGTTTGATTAGATGCACCTGCCTAATTTTTACTGGAACGAGGAAATGGGTTCACTAAGTGTGCAATGTGTTATTGGTGATGGGATCGGTTTGTTGCTAATAATAACTAAGCACAGAGAAGGGCCTGAGAGTGAAAGGGGAAAAAAAACCTGAGATATGGTGCTGAGTCTCTGGCAGAGAGCAGGACTGAGATTCAAACCTGTCATGATGAGCTTGAACTTGGAAACTGCTCACTGTTTTCGATACAAGAACCTTGTGCCTCTGGGAACGCTACATAGCTGACTGAAAATTATTGAATGCCTACTATATATATACAGTGCCTACAAGTAGTATTCAACCCCCTGCAGATTTAGCAGGTTTACACATTCGGAATTAACTTGGCATTGTGACATTTGGACTGTAGATCAGCCTGGAAGTGTGAAATGCACTGCAGCAAAAAAGAATGTTGTTTCTTTTTTTTTTTTTTTTTTAAATTGTGAAAAGTTTATTCAGAGTGTCATTTATTATTCAACCCCTCAATCCACAAGAATTCTGTTTGGTTCCCCTAAAGTATTAAGAAGTATTTCAGGCACAAAGAACAATGTGCTTCACGTGTTTGGATTACTTATCTCATTTTCCAGCCTTTTCTGACTAATTAAGACCCTCCCCAAACTTGTGAACAGCACTCATACTTGGTCAACATGGGAAAGACAAAGGAGCATTCCAAGGCCATCAGAGACAAGATCATGGAGGGTCACAAGGCTGGCAAGGGGCACAAAACCCTTTCCAAGGAGTTGGGCCTACCTGTCTCCACTGTTGGGAGCATCATCCGGAAGTGGAAGGCTTATGGAACTACTGTTAGCCTTCCACGGCCTGGACAGCCTTTGAAAGTTTCCACCCGTGCCGAGGCCAGGCTTGTCCAAAGAGTCAAGGCTAACCCAAGGACAACAAGGAAGGAGTTCCGGGAAGATCTCATGGCAGTGGGGACATTGGTTTCAGTCAATACCATAAGTAACGTACTCCACCGCAATGGTCTCCGTTCCAGACGAGCCCGTAAGGTACCTTTACTTTCAAAGCGTCATGTCAAGGCTCGTCTACAGTTTGCTCATGATCACTTGGAGGACTCTGAGACAGACTGGTTCAAGGTTCTCTGGTCTGATGAGACCAAGATCGAGATCTTTGGTGCCAACCACACATATGACGTTTGGAGACTGGATGGCACTGCATATGACCCCAAGAATACCTTCCTTACAGTCAAGCATGGTGGTGGCAGCATCATGCTGTGGGGCTGTTTCTCAGCCAAGGGGCCTGGCCATCTGGTCCGCATCCATGGGAAGATGGATAGCACGGTCTACCTGGAGATTTTGGCCAAGAACCTCCGCTCCTCCATCAAGGATCTTAAGATGGTTCATCATTTCATCTTTCAACAAGACAACGACCCAAAGCACACTGCCAAGAAAACCAAGGCCTGGTTCAAGAGGGAAAAAATCTAGGTGTTGCAGTGGCCTAGTCAGTCTCCTGACCTTAACCCAATTGAAAACTTGTGGAAGGAGCTCAAGATTAAAGTCCACATGAGACACCCAAAGAACCTAGATAACTTGGAGAAGATCTGCATGGAGGAGTGGGCCAAGATAACTCCAGAGACCTGTGCCGGCCGGATCAGGTCTTATAAAAGACGATTATTAGCTGTAATTGCAAACAAGGATTATTCCACAAAATATTAAACCTAGGGGTTGAATAATAATTGACCCACACTTATATGTTGAAAATTTATTAAAATTTAACTGAGCAACATAACTTGTTAATAAATCCTGCTCTTGTTTGAAGTTTGCAGGCTCTAACTTATTTGCATCTTATCAAACCTGCTAAAACTGCAGGGGGTTGAATACTACTTGTAGGCACTGTATATGTATATATATATATATATATATACACATATATATATAATGAAAATTACTAAATAGGAGCCAGGAGATATTTAAAAATTTAGAACATTCATTTTTAACTCAAGTCCTACTAGGGAACTTCAACCTAACTGAGGTGATTATTCATAAAAAAACACTTTAGAACATCTGTATTATTGTGTATTATTCCTGCTTGTGTTGACAGTTATTCTATTTTATTGGATCAAAGGGGAGAATTAAAGTGACTGCCATTTATAAGTGCTCAGTGCAGTCTGGTTGCAGCTGGGTGGAGAAATAATAGGATAGCAGAGGTGATCCCATATGTGCAAGGGTAATAATTGCCTAATTGATATGATGTATATCCGTTATTTACCACTAATTTACTAATTCTCACTTTTTATATGATGCATGCCATTTTCAGATCGTGCTGGCTCCCCTCTCTTTCTGTTTGGTTGTAGTTATGCTACAAATGTCTGGTGGCTGGTCACCACCATGCTATGCACGCCTGATCTTGGTTTGCAATATATTCCTCCTGTTGGTAGCTGTACACATTCAGTTGCCTCACCCTTTCCACAGGCATTACTAATTAAGCACCATACTTGGATCTAGTCCGCCATTATCAATGGTTGCTGTCTGGCACTGGGAGGGTCAGTTCTGATATAGTCCTGGTATGTGTAGAGCTTGCTCCACATGCTGGGACCTGGGCTGGCCTCTATCCACAATTGCCTCTTTTGCAACATAGAAGCGGTTATATATACAGGTTACAGGTATGTGTGCTCCATTATGGTTCTGCTTTTAACTTTATCTAGGAGGCCGCATGGCACATGAAATACAGAATATAGAGTAGGACCCCCCTATTGAGATTTGCCGTGACGTTGGCAGGGGTGGCTCAAAGAATTGATCAATTATTTGCTAAAAATCTCATTTATATTACAGTACAGTTGGAATAAATCTGTGAATTTGCACTTTTTATATGATGCATGCCATTTTCAGATCGTGCTGGCTCCCCTCTCTTTCTGTTTGTTTGTAGTTATGCTACAAATGTCTGGTGGCTGGTCACCACCATGCTATGCACGCCTGATCTTGGTTTGCAATATATTCCTCCTGTTGGTAGCTGTACACATTCAGTTGCCTCACCCTTTCCACAGGCATTACTAATTAAGCACCATACTTGGATCTAGTCCGCCATTATCAATGGTTGCTGTCTGGCACTGGGAGGGTCAGTTCTGATATAGTCCTGGTATGTGTAGAGCTTGCTCCACATGCTGGGACCTGGGCTGGCCTCTATCCACAATTGCCTCTTTTGCAACATAGAAGCGGTTATATATACAGGTTACAGGTATGTGTGCTCCATTATGGTTCTGCTTTTAACTTTATCTAGGAGGCCGCATGGCACATGAAATACAGAATATAGAGTAGGACCCCCCTATTGAGATTTGCCGTGACGTTGGCAGGGGTGGCTCAAAGAATTGATCAATTATTTGCTAAAAATCTCATTTATATTACAGTACAGTTGGAATAAATCTGTGAATTTGCACTTTTTATATGATGCATGCCATTTTCAGATCGTGCTGGCTCCCCTCTCTTTCTGTTTGTTTGTAGTTATGCTACAAATGTCTGGTGGCTGGTCACCACCATGCTATGCACGCCTGATCTTGGTTTGCAATATATTCCTCCTGTTGGTAGCTGTACACATTCAGTTGCCTCACCCTTTCCACAGGCATTACTAATTAAGCACCATACTTGGATCTAGTCCGCCATTATCAATGGTTGCTGTCTGGCACTGGGAGGGTCAGTTCTGATATAGTCCTGGTATGTGTAGAGCTTGCTCCACATGCTGGGACCTGGGCTGGCCTCTATCCACAATTGCCTCTTTTGCAACATAGAAGCGGTTATATATACAGGTTACAGGTATGTGTGCTCCATTATGGTTCTGCTTTTAACTTTATCTAGGAGGCCGCATGGCACATGAAATACAGAATATAGAGTAGGACCCCCCTATTGAGATTTGCCGTGACGTTGGCAGGGGTGGCTCAAAGAATTGATCAATTATTTGCTAAAAATCTCATTTATATTACAGTACAGTTGGAATAAATCTGTGAATTTGCACTTTTTATATGATGCATGCCATTTTCAGATCGTGCTGGCTCCCCTCTCTTTCTAATTCTCACTATGTATATATTGTATATGTACTGAATAGGGATGATCAACTACTTCGATTATTTGGCTTCGCAAATATTTTCCGAATACCTAGCCGCTATTCGACTGTTCGATGTGCAATGTAAGTCTATGGGAAGCCCAATAGTTCTGAATAGTTGTTATTCGGGTTTACCATACTCCTATAATGCGCATCGAATATTCGCGAATAGTCGAAGAGCAGCGAGGTATTCGGAAAATATTCGCGAAGCCAAATAATCGAAGTATTTGATCATCCCTAGTAATGAAGCTTTAATATAATCTGGTATCTGGGGATGGGGAGGAGGGAGGAGGAATGTTGGGCAAACAAGAGGAGCACCCTCAGTGTATATCAGTCGTGCTCCTGTAGCAGATCACATAAGGACATACAGTTAAAACCAGAAGTTTACAAACACTATCTAAAAAGACACATTTGCATGTTTTACTCACTGTCTGACTTGAAATCAGAATAAATCTTCCCGTTTTAGGTGAGTTAGGAACCAAAATTACTTCTATTTTCCAAATGCCAGAATAATGAGAGGGAAAGAATGCTTTAAGGCATTTTTTATTACTCTCTGCAAAGTCAAAATATACATACACTAGAAGTACTATGCCTTTAAAGAATATGAGACAGCCCATATGATGATGTCATATCTTTTGAAGCTTCTAATAGATTTATTGGCAACACCAAGAGTTAATCAGGACACATCTGTGGATGTATTTTATTGCACACATGAAACACACTGCTTCTTTGTGTAGAATCATGGGAAAGTCAAAATAGATCAGCCATGATCTCAGGAAGAGAATTGTAGACATGCAGTCTGGTTCATCATAGAGTACAATTTCAAGACAACTGAAGGTGTCTTGTTCATCTATACAAACAATGATATGCAAGCACAAACAAGATGGGAATGTCCAGACATCATACCAGTCAGGAAAGAGATGGGCTCTGTGTACCAGAGATGAATGTGTTTTGGTCAAACATGTGCATATCAATCCAAGAACAAAGCAAAAGACCTTGTGAAGATGCTGGTGGAAGCTGGTAAGATTATGTCATTATCCACAGTGAAACAAGTACTGTATCAAAATGGGCTGAAAGACCATTCTGCCAAAAAATAAGTCATTACACCAAAAGAAACAAAAAAAGCCAGATTAGTGTTTACAAATGCACACAGGAACAAATACCTTCATTTTTGGAGATATATCCTGTGATCTAACAAAACTAAAATTGAACTGTTGCTTATAATGACCATTAACTCTACAATAAGACTAGACTGTATTTGTTTGTAGTCTGTTGTCCTAGAACATCTGTTTATTTAGGATCTGTAGACATAAAGCAACATATATTAAAATAAAGAGTATTTGCAAAACGACTTCATGTTCACTTTAGATGCATTAGAAAAATTAAAAGAAAGAAAGAAAAAGTTATAAAGGTCAACTTTATTAATTTGTTGTACTGCATTAGTGTGAATGAGTAAAAATATAATTTTGTTATTTATTTTTCTTAGTACCTGTCAAACTTATCCTTATTTTACCATATATTTTACCATATATTTTACCCCTTCTTTCCTAAGAAAATGGGTTGAGCCTCCAGCTCCAGACCACGGGCCCCAAACTGTCCGTGTCTTTGCTTGTCTGTCTCTGCGTCCGACCTTGAGCTTGCTGCACCGGGAGCTAACTGAATGCTGTGTGAGATGGCTCCTCACTTCCCCTGTTGGTACCCCTCCTCCTGGGTTACTAATACCATACCTCATGATAGCCACCCCAGGACCTACCCTGGTCCAGTCTCAGTGGAAGAGCTCCCATGTTATGTGTTGGATGAGTATGTTAGGTGGTGATTACCAGGAACGACCTCCTCCGTATCTGAGATGAATACTGCACCTCTGGTGAGGCGCAGTACCCTGTGGCGCTTGAACCCACAGGGGCGCCACAAATGTTTTAAGCCATGGTATAGATCTCTGTCTTTGTCAAGCTAGAGGTTGAAACATTGTTTTTATGTCTGTATTTGTGGTGCCATGAAAAGGCAATGAATAACCTTATAAATTTATTCTAGAGATCGTACATTGGAGCTACATTAGAATGTAATTTAATGTTCCAATCCTAAAATATAGAGGTGTAAATGAATTGACCTATGTATTTAGGCAGATTATGCATTATTCATAACCAATAACAAGTTGTTGTCCCTATCTGCAGCTTTCTTAGTAAGCTAATCTCTTCTACATGTTCATGTAATTTAGTGCTAGCTTCTTAAAAAGAATAAAAAGGCCATTTAACTCAAATGGGTCTGAGCACACATATGACTTGCCTATTACCTAGAAAACATCTTTATATTATTGTAGTTAAACATGAAAACAATATAGAAAGAATATATTAACAGAAGGAGAAACATTTCACCTCATATATCGTAAGATAAGAGTTTTGAAACCTAATTATAAATGACAAGTGATAATGTGCATTTGCCAAAACAATTCTCCTGCTCTCACTTTTCAAAGAAGTGCTGCTATCACTTCGGGAAGGGGATCAATAAAGAATCTGAACCACTAAGTGCAGGTCGTTAGGAACGTTCACATATAAATCATTGCACTGGTTTGTTTCTTGAAATTTACATGAAATGAAAATTATGTTATGAGTTTAATTTTTCTCTTTACATGGTTGTTTTTTTCAAAGTTCCCCTAATCTTAGACAAGATGTAGTACTAGTCATTTAGATATGAAGCTTTCCTTTGGCATAACTCAACTCTCTTCACCTTATGAATAGCTGATTCTCACTAGTCAATTTTGAACACAAAAAAAAGGTATGTGAAGATGTCCACAGTAAACTTTAAAGCATAACAGTTGTTGTAATTTAATTTTCATAAATCAATAATACACATGAAAATATTCTATTTACATAGATACGATATGTGTCTTTCTTTAGTAATCAAGTCGTGTTAGATAGTAGACTGTTTAGGGTTTACTTGAATAGTATATTGAATGTATACTCTAACTAAAAAAAAAACTAATACATTTCGATTAAGGAAAAGTAACTGTATTAGTTTTTTGGAATTTTCATTGGAGTGATATTTGCTTTGATTCACTCTTCCAAAAATGACAAAAGGATAAAAAAAGCCTGGTGTGAACATATCATTGATGCAATGTGTGCAGCCGCGCAGGGGCTCAAGAGGTAGGAGGGCAGGTTTGCCATCTTGATTTTTTACTTTTTCTGGACAGCTTTCAAAAAATCACAGACAAACAATATTTTTTATGGATACATTGGAAAACCAAAATAATCATTATAATTTTAAGTGATCTATAGCCTGCAAACTATAAAATGATGATAATTATAGTTAAGATAATCTGTATAAGTTGTTACAGCTTCAAAAATATTACAAACATTTTAAATTTCTCTTATGGACGGGGCAAAAAAGAGCCCTTGAATTTCTGGATGTTGTAAACCCGGTAAGGTGGCACACTTTCACCTTCAAATTAGCAAGCAGGTCCTATCAAAGACACAAGGTGGGGCCACCTAATATTTCTGCACCAGTTCCCTCATCTGCCTTTGATTACCCCTGACAAAAGTAGCTAAATAGTTCTGTGCTTCTGACAGTAGACCAGCTTACATGACAATAGGCAGAAAGCATGGTCAACATCTAGTACAGGAAGAATGCTTAGTACTTAAATATAAATACTTTACACAGTTATAAAACTGGACTCGTGGAGGAAGCGGTTCTTGCGAAACGCGGGTCGGGTGTGGTAGTGCCCGGCTCCTTACATGTGGTTCTCTGTATTGGTAATTGTATTCACATTGAGTCACTTGCCTCTTTTTATATCGATTCTCTGCGTTACAAGTGTAGCAGGCGCAATGTAAGTAAATGGGGAAATACTCACTAAATAGCCGTACTTTTCGTGCAATTAGTGAATATGCGAGTATCAGACAGTACTCGCTAGCAGCATAGCGAGTATGAAGAGTTAACTACTCACTCAAAAGTAGTCAAAATAATTAGGAAATAGCTCATTTCATCCTGACAACTTTTGAAAATAAGTAGAACAATGTAATCAAACAGACACATAAACTTAACATATATTTTGAGAAAAATCATCATTGGACTTGGAAGAGACCTATACACAGGAGTATGTGGTAGAAAATAATATTCTAAGTGATACCTAGAGCATAAGGACCACAGTTGTGAAACTAAAACTAAACTGATTACTTTTTATGAAGAAGTAAGACAGGTAGCTGAAGTGTTTTTTTACTTTGTAATGGACTCAGAAAGGATCAAACTCCAAAAGAGTAGGATTATTTATGAGATAGTGTACCTCAAGAGATGTTCACAGATAGAGACATTTAAAAAAAAAGACTTGAAATGCTTTTTAAAACAAAAAGAAAATATTAAGGTAAATATGTATAGTTCTTTTCTGAATATTTGGTCTTGTGGATCAACAATTGAATCAGGAGGGAAAGATTAGCTCTTTTGGGTCACATTGGATCAATCATTATTGCCGTAAATATACCCCATTCCCGATATAAGTTCTTATTCCTCAGCTCAACTTGGTGGACATTTGTCTTTTTTTCAACTATATTAACTATGTAACTATAGTATGTAATATTTGTTAAAATCTTTAATTATTAATTATTTTTTTCTCATATTTGTTACTTATTTATTTGTCTCTCTCTTCTAGTATGTCACGCTCCCCGGGTCCCCTGTGCTGCCCCCCGGCTCACCTGTCACGCTCCCCGCTCTCCAGCACCCCTTGCCAGCGCGTCCCCAGCGTCCTGGTCCCCGCACCCGGCGTCCGTCGGCTTCACAGCCCCATCCTGGCCCTGCTGCTTCCTCCTCGCAGCTTCCTGCTCTGGCTTCTGGCACTCGGGCAGCGCGCATGCGCATTAGGGCGCGTGCGCGGTCATTGACCCTTTCTTAAAGGGCCAGCGTCCATTAACAGGAAATGATGCAAAACAGGTACAGGGTATAAAGGGGGTTTATGTCCAAGGGGGCGGGGCCTGATCTTCGTGTTTCTTAAGCTAGGAGTCAGGTCTCCTGGTGTATATGTGTATATACTCACCTATCTCTCTTGTAGAGCCGTGCCTGCCTCGCCATCCGGTCCAGACCGAATCCCGAACCCCGAACGCAGTCCATCTGCCATCCTGACAGTCCGTACCATCTCGGATCCCTGCGGTGACCTGTCATCTCGCTCCAAAGGTTCCGGACCCCGCCTGACATCTTCTCGGCTTCCGAACCTGAGCTGCGTCACCCGGACTACCACCAGTGACTCCGTAGTCCCAGGGACTTCTCCGTTATACTCCTGTGCACGGACTGTTCTGCTGCCTATAGTGCTCCAGCTACCGGACCCCTTACCACCATCTAGGAGTTCGGCCCAGTGGATCCACCTCCTGGGTCTGCCCGTCCACCTGGCCCTGACAGTAAGATCAGGCCATGGATCCCGCTGCAGCACTAGCAGCCGTTCAGGAGGAACTCCAACGCCAGCGAGAGACTCAGACCCGCATGCTGCAATTCATGTCTTCTGTGGACGCCCGCCTGAACACGCTACAAGCGGCAGTCACGACTTCAGCATCCCGGGCCTCCACTAGTCAAGCCATGGCTTCAGCTCCCGTGGCGACTTCGTCAGATACTTCCGGACTTCGTTTGGCCTCACCACCCCGGTACGCCGGAGACCCCAAGACCTGCAGGGGATTCTTAAACCAATGCTCCCTCCATTTCACGCAGCTGCCGCATTTGTTTGCCTCTGATCAAGCCAAGGTCGCCTTCATCATGTCCCATCTAGAGGGTGAGGCACTGGCGTGGATGAACCCCTTGTGGGAGAAGGGGGATCCTGTGACCACGAACATCCAGGACTTCCTGCAGGCATTCCGTGGCACCTTTGATGAGCCCGGACGCGCCTCCGCGTCTGCTTCGTCTCTTCTCCGGTTGCGTCAGGGGACTCTGACGGTGGGCCAATACGCAATCCGGTTTCGCACCTTGGCTTCGGAACTCGGGTGGAACAACGAGGCCTTAACCGCCGCCTTCTGGGAAGGACTCTCGGGGCGAATTAAAGATGAGCTGGCGGGTCGTGACGTACCGACCACCCTGGATGCCCTGATTACCCTAGCGACTCGAGTGGACATCCGCTTTCAGGAGCGATCCAAGGAAGTGTCCCGTGAGAGACGTCCGGTACGGCATTCCTCTCCTCCGCAGAATCCCTCCGTACTTCAGTCATCAACAGCTGGGGTCCCCGTCCACGAGCCCATGCAGATTGACAGAGTGCGGCAGTCTGAACAACGTAGAGCTGAGCGGCTCGCCAAGGGCCTCTGCTTTTACTGCGGAGAGGACACACACCTGCTACGCTCCTGTCCTGAGAGGCCGGGAAACTCCAAAGCCTAGGGTTGGTAGGAGAGGCCACCCTAGGTGCTGGGACTCTTTCAGACCCGGTTACATGGACTGTGCAAGTGACAACGGGAGAGACGCGGTTCACGGCTGAGGCATACCTCGATTCCGGGGCAGCAGGCAATTTCATCCAGCAGGCCACGGTGGACAAGTACCAGGTGCCTGTTACTCCACTTGACAAGCCCCTCGTGATTGCCTCTGTGGATGGGAGACCCCTCTCTGACACCATCTCCTGGATCACCAAGCCGGTGGAACTGCGTATCGGTGCCCTGCACACCGAGAACATCGCTCTCTACGTCCTCCCACACATGTCCCATCAAATCCTGCTGGGACTTCCCTGGTTGCGGACACACGAACCATCAGTCAGCTGGGGCACTGGCGAAATCACCCGATGGGGCTCTTCGTGCCATGAGAAGTGCCTGAAGACCATACAACCCATCCGACGACCTCCGGTCCCAGAGAACCTACCGGGGCTGCCCTCGGCCTATTGGTCCTTTGCAGACGTCTTTGATAAAAAGGAATCCGAGGTACTTCCGCCACATCGTCCCTACGATTGTGCCATCGACCTGCTCCCTGGAACTACACCACCTCGAGGACGGATATATCCATTGTCTCCAGCCGAAACAAGGGCCATGTCTACTTACATCACAGAGAGCCTGGCAAGGGGATTCATCCGGAGATCCTCCTCTCCTGCTGGAGCAGGTTTCTTCTTTGTCAAGAAGAAAGAGGGCGACTTACGCCCATGCATAGACTACCGGGGTTTGAATCAAATCACCGTAAAAAACAAGTACCCTCTGCCGCTCATCCCTGAATTGTTTGACCGGCTTAGAGGAGCTCGTGTGTTCACCAAGCTGGATCTTCGGGGTGCTTACAATCTGGTCCGCATCCGCTCTGGGGACGAATGGAAGACCGCGTTCAACACTCGCGATGGGCACTATGAATACTGCGTGATGCCCTTCGGCCTGTGTAACGCCCCAGCCGTCTTTCAAGAACTGGTGAACGACGTCTTCCGGGACCTTCTTTACGTCTGTGTGGTAGTATATCTGGATGACATCCTTGTCTTCTCTCCGGACCTCCAGACCCACAGAGAGAACGTGCAGCTGGTTCTACAAAGACTGAGAGAGAATCGTCTGTACGCGAAGTATGAGAAGTGTGTCTTTGAGCAGTCTTCTCTCCCCTTCCTGGGGTACATCATCTCTGATACCGGACTGCAGATGGATCCAAAGAAGGTCTCCTCCATTCTCAACTGGCCTCCTCCTTCTGGACTGAAGGCAATCCAACGTTTCCTGGGATTCGCCAACTACTACCGCCAGTTCATCCCTCACTTCTCGGCTCTGACTGCTCCTCTCTCCGCTTTGACCAAGAAAGAGGCTAATCCAAAGGACTGGTCACCTGCGGCCGACGCCGCGTTTGGCTCGCTGAAGCGGGCATTTGCCTCCTCTCCTGTACTTCACCGTCCGGAGTTAAACTGCCAGTTCACCTTGGAGGTGGATGCCTCCTCCTCAGGAGCCGGAGCAGCGCTCATGCAGAAATCCTCCTCCGGGAAGATGGTGACTTGCGGATTCTTCTCCAAGAGCTTCTCAGCGCCTGAACGCAACTACACCATCGGTGACCGAGAGCTCTTGGCAGTCAAACTGGCTCTGGAGGAATGGCGCTACCTTCTGGAAGGAGCAGTGTACCCCGTTATCATTTACACGGACCACAAGAACCTGGAATACCTGCGGTCTGCTCAGCGACTGAACCCACGGCAAGCCAGGTGGTCCTTATTCTTTGCCAGGTTTGATTTTCAGCTCCATTTCCGACCCGCGGACAAGAATGTACGCGCTGATGCCTTGTCCAGGTCTTTCATGTCCATAGAGCAGGAGGAGGAGACTACCCAACCCATCATCTGTCCTAGCAAAATCATTCCGGTGGCCCCTGTCACCCTGGCCCAGATACCGCCCGGGAAGACCTATGTCTCTGAGACAGACAGGCAAAAAGTGTTACACTGGGGTCATGCCTCGAAAACAGCCGGTCATGCTGGTCAGAAGAGAACATGGGGTGCGATTGTACGCCATTACTGGTGGCCATCCCTTCGCACGGACGTCGCTGCTTTTGTCTCTGCCTGCTCCTCTTGTGCCAGGAACAAGACGCCCAAACACCTGCCATATGGCCGTCTTCTGCCTCTGCCGATACCTTCAGTTCCGTGGCAACACATAGCGATGGACTTTATTACAGACTTGCCATTGTCCTCCGGACACACAGTCATATGGGTCGTGGTGGATCGATTCTCTAAAATGGCCCATTTCGTCCCTATGGCTGGATTGCCCTCTGCTCAGGAACTCGCGGACGCCTACATACATCACATCTTCCGCTTGCATGGCTTTCCATCTCACATCGTATCCGATAGAGGAACTCAGTTCACCTCCCGCTTCTGGAGGGCTCTCTGCAACCATCTGGGAGTGACTCTGGACTTTTCATCTGCATACCATCCTCAGTCTAATGGCCAAGTGGAGAGGGTCAACCAAATATTTACCTCTTTCTTACGTCACTATGTCAACGCCCATCACGACGACTGGTCCACGCTTCTTCCTTGGGCTGAATTCTCCCATAACCACCACATCAGTGAGTCGTCCTCCAGCTCTCCCTTCCATGTCGTTTACGGACTTCAGCCCTCCGTCCCATTGCCTGTATCCCCTTCTTCGGATGTCCCTGCTGCTGATACTGTAGCCCGTGACTTTGCAACCATTTGGGACTCTGTCAAGGCGTCCCTTGGGCGTGCTTCCCTGCGGATGAAAAGACACGCAGACAAGAGACGTCTGGACCCTCCGTGTTTCTCTCCTGGTGATCTAGTCTGGCTTGCATCCAAGTACGTCCGATTGAAGATACCATCCTACAAGCTGGGTCCTCGCTACATCGGGCCGTTTAAAGTCCTCAACAAGATCAATGAGGTCTCCTACAATCTACAGCTCCCGGCCACGATGAGGATACCCAACTCATTCCACGTCTCCCTGCTCAAGCCGGTTGTCCTGGGTCCCTTCTCCGCTGCTGCCAGTTCGGCTCCTCCACCTATTGCCGATGACGACATCTATGCGGTAAGGGATATCGTGGCCATGAAGACCGTACGGGGTCGACAGTTCTTCCTGGTGGACTGGGCAGGGTATGGTCCTGAGGATAGGTCCTGGGAGCCCCGGGAGAATGTGGGTACTCCGCTGATCCGTGCCTTCCTGTCCCGGTTGCGGGGAGGGGGGCGTGGGGGGGGTACTGTCACGCTCCCCGGGTCCCCTGTGCTGCCCCCCGGCTCACCTGTCACGCTCCCCGCTCTCCAGCACCCCTTGCCAGCGCGTCCCCAGCGTCCTGGTCCCCGCACCCGGCGTCCGTCGGCTTCACAGCCCCATCCTGGCCCTGCTGCTTCCTCCTCGAAGCTTCCTGCTCTGGCTTCTGGCACTCGGGCAGCGCGCATGCGCATTAGGGCGCGCGCGCGGTCATTGACCCTTTCTTAAAGGGCCAGCGTCCATTAACAGGAAATGATGCAAAACAGGTACAGGGTATAAAGGGGGTTTATGTCCAAGGGGGCGGGGCCTGATCTTCGTGTTTCTTAAGCTAGGAGTCAGGTCTCCTGGTGTATATGTGTATATACTCACCTATCTCTCTTGTAGAGCCGTGCCTGCCTCGCCATCCGGTCCAGACCGAATCCCGAACCCCGAACGCAGTCCATCTGCCATCCTGACAGTCCGTACCATCTCGGATCCCTGCGGTGACCTGTCATCTCGCTCCAAAGGTTCCGGACCCCGCCTGACATCTTCTCGGCTTCCGAACCTGAGCTGCGTCACTTGGACTACCACCAGTGACTCCGTAGTCCCAGGGACTTCTCCGTTATACTCCTGTGCACGGACTGTTCTGCTGCCTATAGTGCTCCAGCTACCGGACCCCTTACCACCATCTAGGAGTTCGGCCCAGTGGATCCACCTCCTGGGTCTGCCCGTCCACCTGGCCCTGACATAGTATTAGGACTAGTGTCCAAATATGATGTTGTTTTAGGTTCAATTTCCATTTTTGAGCTTTTCATTTTTTATTTCCTTTTCTATTTCAAACACATTAACTTTTTCTTTTTTTGTTAGCAGAGGCATATGAGGGCAGCACAGTGGCTCAGTGGTTAGCACTGCAGTCTTGCAGCACTGGGTTCCTGGGTTCAAATCCCACCAAGGACAACATCTGCAAGGAGTTTGTATGTTCTCCCTGTGTTTGCGTGGGTTTCCTCCGGGTACTCTGGTTTCCTCCCACACTACAAAGACATACAGATAGGGAATTTAGATTGTGAGCCTCAATGGGGATAGTGTTGCTAATGTATGTAAAGCGCTATGAATTAATAGCGCTATATAAATTAATTATTATTATTATTGTTATGAGAGTTTATTTTTTACAGGAAGAGTTGTCCCAATCTCTGCGACACCATTCTCATCCCCCCACCTTTTGGGAACACATATATCAGTCTATTGAATTCCTAGGGAGTAATAAAGATATATAAACAAGCTACTTTGCTTTCAAATTTAGTTTTGTCATAGATCAAGTAGCTTCATAATGTAAATGGTTAAGCATTTATTGAGTGCTTTAAACTATTGATAGTTTTTTAAGCACTGTCAGTCTTAGTTCTATGTGACCATACAAGCTGTTAAGGCTGAAATAAATTTACTTTAGCTTCTGCAATAAAATTTGATTGGGAAGCAAATTTTACAATTGATATATATACGGATGAAGAAGGATTAACTGAAGAAAAAAATCTTCACAGAAGCGTCTTAAACATTTTATGTGAGTAAAATATCTTCTTGTTTTCCAACAGAATATTAATTTGGTTTGCCTCATTACACTGAGACGATGTATTCATAAAATATAAAATCATTGTATCTCCCTCACTCCTCCTTCCACCCCAGGCAGGATATAGAGCATCCATTGCTTTGTTGTTTATAGCTCAAGATCAAGAATCGCACAGATAATTGCTATGCTTGCTTTACATCAATTTATGTGACAAACTGCAGTCTCAAGTTTTTTTCCTTTGCTTGTAGTTAAGAAGCTCCATTCCTATTAATATTTCAGAAGCCCTCATTTTATTTCTCTTTCAAGTAACACTCAGTAGAAAATGCTGGTGGCTCTACAAGAATATTTGAAACTTCACCCAGCACACATTACCAGAATACGATGCCGAGTCAAATCTTGAAGGCACTCCAACTGGCATATTGGTTAATGAATGGTTTAATTAGTGTTATCTTTTCAAGTTGAATTTCCAATAAAGTTTATTATTATATGAACTTAAACAAGCTTGTTTAAATTTTTTAAATAAAGTATGATCTTCTCATTGATTTGTTTAAAAATAATTTTAACAGCTTTGTAATCCCAACTTGGCGATAATGCGGAATTTAAAAATGTATATTGTCTCGAAGATATTGGTTCCTGGAAAGAACTTGATGTTACAACAATTGATTATGTTTTCAAAAGCAAAATATTCCTTTCTTTTGGAAAGATGAAAGAAAGTATTGAGTTGTTTTTTAATATGTTTTATTGAGGCATGCAGTAAAAAGTGACATCCCTTTCCTTAGATAGGAAATATTGCAATATGTTGTGTTTAAAACTATGAGCCCTTCAAAGGATTATTTCAGTCTTTCACACATTTGGGTTAAGTGATAGGAGTTACTCTACACAATTACTCATCAAGTATAAGTATAAGTGCCCTAAATGTATCCCAGCTTTGATAAACAAGCTGTGGAACAATGTAGTAGTGTTATGTGTCTATTTCCAAGGCAGTAAATTAGTCCGTTATCTAGATTACATAAAATAGGTAAAAAAAAAAAAACACGACATTCGGCACAGAAGATATATCCCAATCAAAAAAATATTTAGCACCTATCATTTATCACTGCTCATTTATTCAGCAATTTTGAGTCGTTGCAGGGAAGATGCTTTCAGCGTGGTTCTATTCATCTATCAATTGGTGTTTATTTCTGAATCTGTATTTGAAAAATGTGAAGTTTTATTTTTTACAAAGGTTGTCCTGCTGGACATTCCTCTCACCTAAAAATTCTTTCAGTAGTGGTTCAATTTTCTAGACTTCAAGGGATTGTTTGAATTCTGATTGAAGAAACATGGCTACATCATAAAAAGTGCAGAGACTTTCCCTTTAAGAAATATTAACACTTTCATTGCTAATGGAAACAAATTGTTTAACCATATATCAAAAAATAGAGAGCTTAAAAAGATATAGGATTTCCTCAAATAAGTCTGGAGTCAGTGGTGCAATGCTGTACTGCTCACGGGTGAGCACAGGGAGTGGATCCACTAGGTCAGAGCACACAAAACACCTAAAAGGCATGTCTATGGCTCACAATAGGTTTTCATCATAGCATCTGATGGTGTGGGTGGATTTGGTTGCAGGTAAAAACCAGTACAACTCAGGGAGACTCAGTGCTTTGGTAGCTGACCCCAGTGGTATGGATACTGACAATCATTGATGACGCAGGGGTAGCTAGGACATCTGATGCTGCAGGCTTGGCCAATATGGAATGATGCAGTATGAGTGGTCAGTACAGAAGGTTTGACCGATATGGAACAATGCAGCAGGAGCTGCTGGTACAGCAGATTTGGCCAATATGTAATGATGCAGCAGGAATGAAACAGATAGGTACTATGAAACAGACAGGTGTATATAACACAGCAGCAGCAAATAGGTAAGGGATCTGAACTAGCAATGTTTCTCTAGGATTAGACCACATTGCCAAGGCATCTCCTATAAGGGGAGGGTGCATTAAATACCCGGTGCCTCTCAGCCATAGGCTGAGAGGCACTTTTGGGTTAAGGCAAGATGGCCCTCTTAAAAAGGACCAGAGAGTCAGAGGCAGGGAAAAGGCAGCCATAGCTAAGCAGCTGGAAGAGTGAGCGTGCCAGAAAGGCAAGACAGTGCGGGGATGCTGGGAAGGGAGTTACAAATGCGACAAAATATGACTATGTTCACAAGATGCTGCATTTTATTGCAAATTTAAGCTGCCTTTTACAGTACCAGCAAAATCTTTGATATTTCAGAAATCTCTTGCACATGATTGTTTTTTCTTTCCTGACTGATTTGAAAACTGTTGTGTTTTTGAAAACTACAGCATGTCAATTCTCTGCAGTGTTTCACCACCGAAAGGAATGAAGAAGTGTAAATATGCTGCAAAAAACTCAACCATGCATTTAGTTGCCTTTGATAATATAAATGTGTAGTGTAGACAAATGACACATATGATCTGCATCATAAAATGCATCAAAAAATCATTAAAAATGCAGGAAAACCTGCTCTTTATAAGCAGCATCTTTACTACCAAGAGAGCAGGTTTTGCCTGCAAGTAAAAAAAGAAGCATTGTAGCTACATAGTATAATGTACATTTCAAATACTGATAATAAAAGATGCAAAAATGAAATTGTTTTGTAAAATGTCTTTATTTCTTCACTGAAAAAATAATTTTTTCAGCTAAATCATTGCAACCAAAAATCAGATAATACATGATTGTTGTCCTAAGTAAGTTGCGCTGTACTGTGTACTGTAATGCAAGTCATCACTACTTATGGGTAGTACAGATGGAAGAGAAGTCAGGAAAGCCAGAGTCTGGTAACAGGAAGACACGTATGGATACAGGGAGTACACAAAGGTGTATGGAAGCAAATGATATCGGCACTTCCAACGTAAAATAATTTCTTTCTCTATTTTCACATGGTAAAATAAAGAAAGAAAAATATTTTACGTTGAATGTGCTGATATCTTTTCCTTCCATTCAAGTTACAGTCCACCTGGTGGACTTCATATCGTTGCACTCCATGGATGTCTGGTGACCTATTCCATTGGGCATGTCAAGCTTTCCTCCACTTTGTCTGCTGTTACACAAAGGTGTAGTCAAATCACAATCCTAGGGTCCAAATTCCAGGAAGGCACATAATAGATTCAGGGAGTAAACTGAGATGAAGTCAGGTAACGGTCTAAGGTGAAAGCCAGGAGGTCACAACAGGAACAGGGAGCAGGTCGAGTAGAGTCAAAACAACAATCTGGGGTCAGTAAACCAAGATCAAAATACTAGCAGAAAGACAGGCTAACAGCACATCAACAGAACCAGAATGTACGACTGGCAAGCTTCTGAGAGAGCATGCTCAGTAAAGAAGCAGGGCAATTACCGGAATGATGAAACACC
This sequence comes from Anomaloglossus baeobatrachus, assembly GCF_048569485.1. Lineage (NCBI taxonomy): Eukaryota > Metazoa > Chordata > Amphibia > Anura > Aromobatidae > Anomaloglossus > Anomaloglossus baeobatrachus. The sequence continues at coordinate 556,665,504 of NC_134353.1, forward strand.
TGAGCAATCAGCACCTCCCAGAACAAGCATGGAATCCTGCGCAATCAATCAACCTCAGTAGCCCAGGAACAAACAGCAGAGCATCTTCTAGTGTGCAAGATGATCTGCACAGAGGAATCGTGACTAGTGATGAGCGAGTATGCTTGTTACTACTCGGTACTCGCACGAGTATCACTGTACTCGGGCTACTTGGCGGGGACCGAGTAATCTCGCGATACTCGTGCTGTACTCGTGGTCTTCATCCCTGCATGTTGGCGCTCTTTTGAGAGCCAGCCCTCATGCAGGGATTGGCTAGCAGACCACTGCAATGCCACAGCCCTGTTAGTTGTGGAATTGCAGTGATTGGCCGGCCTGCACAGCGTGACTGAGACTTTATACCGGCGGGCGCGCAGTGCTCTGCACACAGCCATCCAGACAGTCAGCGCAGGGAGAGTGTTGCTGCTTCAGTGAAAGGTTTGCGGCCCTTTATAGTGATTTCCGTAGCAGGGCTGCAAACAGTGTGACCAGAAGTCCTTCTCAGGACTATTATAGTTGTATACAGGCAGGCAGGGTATAGCCAGGTCGGAGTACAGTAGCAGAGTCCTTCTCAGGACTATTGTTGCTGTATACAGGCAGGGTATAGCCAGGTTGGAATACAGGCTAGTGACCAGAAGAGTCCTTGTCAGGACTATTGTAGCAGTATACAGGCAGGCAGGCAGGCAGGCAGGGTATATAGCCATTCCTAGTGGTGACCGTATACCAGCCTTCATCATATCTGGGGCTTGTGTACACAGCCTAATACAGTCCTGATAGTGTCAGACTTCTCACCAATTGTCGCTCCTAAAAACCTCTTAGGTTCTTAGTGCGTCCGTGCTTGCATTTAAAAACCGCACGTGTGTGCCTGTCGGTGGCAGCGTACAGGTGCACCTTTTGCACAAACTATTATATAACGCACAAGTCTAGTGAATAATACACGTCAGTCAGCAGTGTCTGATAGTGTCAGACTTCTCAGTAATTGTCGCTCCTAAAAACCTGATAGGCTCTTAGTGTGTCCGTGCTTGCATTTAAAAACCGCACGTGTGTGCCTGTTGGTGGCAGCGTACAGGTGCACCTGTGTGCGTTTTGCACAAACTTGGATATAACGCACAAGTCTAGTGAATACACGTCAGCACAGCATTGCAAAATGCACAAGGGCGTTGGCAACGAACAAGGAAGTGGACGTGATGGTGGTGCAGGCAGAGGCCGAGGTCGTGGGCAAGCTCTAATTTCGCCACAACAAAGGGCCACATCTAGTCGCTCGCACGTCCTGTCCCAAATTCTTGGGGACCGCAGCAGTACACTGCTCTTGAACCAAGACCAGTGTCAACAGGTTGTTAGTTGGATAGCGGATAATGCTTCCAGTCAGATTGGCACCACCACAAACACTCTGTCTTCCACACGGTCAAGTGTCAGTAGCCGTGATACTGCACCGCACATTTCAGAACCTGATCCTCCTTCCTACCACAAGGCTGAGTACACGTCCTCGGACATTACTGATCCCACACTTGGACACTCGTAAGAGCTGTTCACGTTTCCATTCGCACATTCTGGCCTCTCGCCAGCTCATGTTGAAGTGGGTCATGAGGAGATCGTATGTACAGATGCCCAAATATTTGAGCAGCCACGTTCTCACGAAGCTGGCAACGTGTCTCAACAAGGGGTGGACGATGATGAGACACAATTGTCAGGAAGTCAGGAGGAGGAGCAGGGTGCGGAAGAGGAAGACGACGTGGTGGATGATCCAGTAACTGACCCAACCTGGCAGGAGGATATGCAGAGCAAGGACAGCAGTGCACAGGGGGAGGGAAGCGTAGCATCCCAACAGGCAGTAAGAAGCATGGTGGTGGCTCCAGGCAGAAGTCAGGCAACCGTTCCCCGAACAACAACACGACACAAGGTGCCTGTACAAATGTTAGGTCTTCCCGAGTCTGGCAGTTTTTTAAGTTGGCTCCAGATGATTCTAAAAAGGCCATTTGCAACACCTGCCATGCCAGCATCAGCAGGGGTACCAGAACTAGCAGCCTGACCACCACCAGCATGATCAGGCACATGTCAGCCAAGCACCCGACTTTGTGGGACGTACAACAGAGTCGAGGAGCAGTGCTTGCTGATGTCACTGCTACGTCTTCGCTTGTTGTGCATGCGAGCCAATCCCCTGTCCATGCTGCCTGCGAACAAGCCTCGTCCGGTCCTGCACCTGCAGTTGCCTACGCAGAAATAACACCATCATCAAGCACGTCCTTGTCCCAGCGCAGCGTTCAGTTATCCATTCAGCAAACCTTTGAACGCAGGCGCAAATACACTGCCAACGCCCCACATGCCACAGTTCTAAATGCTAACATTTCGCGACTGCTTGCGCTGGAAAAGTTGCCTTTTAGGCTGGTGGAGACAGAAGCATTCCGCGACCTGATGGCGGCAGCTGTCCCACGTTACTCGGTCCCCAGCCGCCACTATTTCTCCCGGTGTGCCGTCCCCGCATTGCATAACCACGTGTCACAAAACATCACACGTGCCCAGAACAACGCTGTTTCACCCAAAGTCCACCTAACCACAGACACGTGGACAAGTGCTTGTGGGGAAGGCCGCTACATCTCGTTGACGGCACACTGGGTTAATATTGTGGAAGCTGGGACCCAGTCTGAGCGAGGGACGGAACACGTCCTTCCCACACCAAGGTTTGCAGGCCCTACCTCAGTCAGGGTTTCACCCACACTCTACAGCTCCGGAATGTCATGCTCTTCAGCCTCCTCCTCCTCCTGCGAATCCTCATCCACTTTACCCTCCACACCAGTCCCAAGCTGGAAGCACTGCAGCACTGCCTCGGCGAAGCGGCAACAGGCTGTGCTGAAGCTAATCTGCATAGGTGACAAACCCCACAATGCAGAAGAGGTGTGGACAGCTCTGAAACAGCAAGCAGATCACTGGCTCACACCTCTGAACCTAAAGCCAAGAAAGGTCGTGTGTGACAATGGCCGTAACCTGGTGGCGGCTTTGAGGCGAGGCCAGCTGACACATGTTCCATGCGTGGTCCATGTGCTCAACCTCGTGGTTCAGAGGTTTCTAAAGTCATACCCAGAGCTGTCTGATCTGCTGGTAAAAGTTCGCCGCCTGTCTGCACATTTTCGAAAGTCGCCTACTGCTTCAGCCGGCCTTGCCGGCTTTCAGCGCCGTTTGCATCTTCCGGCTCACAGACTGGTGTGTGATGTCCCCACGCATTGGAATTCAACTCTGCACATGTTGGTCAGGATATGTGAGCAGAAGAGGGCAGTTGTTGAGTACCTGCATCATCTAAGCCGTCGGGAAATGGGTCAAACTCCACACATAACACCTGAGGAGTGGAGATGGATGTCCGACCTATGTACCATCCTCCAAAAATTTGAGCACTCCACCAAGATGGTGAGTGGTGATGACGCCATTATTAGCGTCACCATACTGCTTCTCTGCCTTCTAAAACGGTCTCTGCTCAAAAACAAACAGGATGCATTGCAGGCGGAGCGCGATGAGTTGGAGCAAGAAACAGTAGTGGGTGTGGGTGATAACACACAGCCCAGCCTCGTCTCATCACAACGTGCAGTGGAGGACTATGACGAGGAGGAGGATGAAGACATGGAGCAACTCTCCGGCCAAATTGAGGATATGACATGCACACCAGTCATATCCTCGGTTCAGCGTGGCTGGCCAGAGGACAGGGTAGATGAGGAGGAGGAGGAGGAGGAGGAGGAGGACAGCATGTTCAGTCATCGTGTTGGTCAGGATACTGAAGTACTGGCTGTTAAGAGTCTGGTGCACATGGCTGACTTTATGGTAAGCTGCCTGTCTCGTGACCCTCGCGTTAAGAACATCTTGGCCGACAATCATTACTGGTTGGTAACACTGTTAGACCCACGCTACAAGGAGAACTTTATGTCTCTTATTCCCGAGGCAGAGAGGTCAGCCAAAATGCAGCAGTTCCGGAAGGCCATAGTCACGGAAGTAGGCAAAGCATTCCCCTCACAAAACGCTAGCGGCATAGGTCAGGAATCAGTGGACAACCAAGGCGTTCAGCCGAGAGGGGCACAAGTCCAATCCGCCAGAGGTAGGGGAACAGTCTTTAAGATGTGGGACAGTTTTCTCAGCCCCTCACGTACCACAGCCCCTGAGGTGCGGGGTAGTGCCACAAGAAATCCTAAGTTTGCCCAGATGCTCAAGGAGTACCTTACAGATCGAACAACTGTACTCCGACATTCCTCTGTGCCTTACAATTATTGGGTATCCAAGGTGGACACGTGGCATGAATTGGCTCTCTACACCTTGGAAGTCCTGGCCTGCCCTGCCGCTAGCGTTTTGTCAGAGCGTGTTTTTAGTGCCGCAGGTGGAATCATTACAGATAAACGCACCCGCCTGTCAACTGAAAATGCTGACAGGCTGACTCTGATCAAGATGAACAAGGGTTGGATTGGGCCAGACTTCACCACACCACCAGCAAATGAGAGCGGAATTTAAAGTTTGTAACGGGAATTTGCCATGTACCTCCACTCACCCATGGGTACACACTTCTGGACTTTGGATAATCGCTGGACTGCTCCTCCTTCTCCTCATGCGCCACCATGATGACCATTACAAGAGTTAGGCCTTTGTTTCAGGTATACCCCCAGTGGTAAATTTTTTCGCCCATTCTTTACAATGGACATTACAACGACAGGAGACCCGCTCCTTTGCAATGGGAACAATGTTTTGAGGCCCTCATGCACGTCTCTATCCAGGGACAATGTGGAGCCTCCCAATTTTTGGCTGCCCTGCCTAAGGGCTATACTACAATAGACCCACTTCCTGACAATGGACACTTCAGGTTTACAGGCCCTCATGCACGTCTCTATCCAGGGAAAATCTGGAGCCTCCCAATTTTTGGCTGCCCTGCCTAAGGGCTATATTACAATAGACCCACTTCCTGACAATGGACACTTCAGGTTTACAGGCCCTCATGCACGTCTCTATCCAGGGATAATGTGGAACCTCCCAATTTTTGGCTGCCCTGCCTAAGGGCTATACTACAATAGACCCACTTCCTGACAATGGACACTTCAGGTTTACAGGCCCTCATGCACGTCTCTCTCCAGGGACAATGTGGAGCCTTCCAACTTTTGGCTGCCCTACCTAAGGGCTATACTACAATAGACCCACTTCCTGACAATGGACACTTCAGGTTTACAGGCCCTCATGCACGTCTCCGTCCAGGGACAATGTGGAGCCTCCCAATTTTTGGCTGCCCTGCCTAACGGCTTTACTACAATAGACCCACTTCCTGACAATGGACACTTCAGGTTTACAGGCCCTCATGCTCGTCTCTATCCAGGGACAATGTGGAGCCTCCCAATTTTTGGCTGCCCTGCCTAAGGGCTATACTACAATAGACCCACTTCCTGACAATGGACACTTCAGGTTTACAGGCCCTCATGCACGTCTCTATCCAGGGACAATGTGGAGCCTCCCAATTTTTGGCTGCCCTGCCTAAGGGCTATACTACAATAGACCCACTTCCTGACAATGGACACTTCAGGTTTACAGGCCCTCATGCACGTCTCTATCCAGGGACAATGTGGAGCCTCCCAATTTTTGGCTGCCCTGCCAAAGGGCTATACTACAATAGACCCACTTCCTTACAATGGGCACTTCAGGGTTACAGGCCCTCATGCACGTCTCTATCCAGGGACAATAAGGAGCCTCCCAATTTTTGGCTGCCCTGCCTAAGGGCTATACTACAATAGACCCACTTCCTCAAAATGGGCACATTAGACTCAAGAGGCCTTCATGTACGTCTCTTCTCAGGAACATCGAAGTGCCACACAATGTTTTCACGTAAAATCTTTCATGTAATCTCCAAAAGTAACATACACCAGCTCTATCTCACTATTGGGTATGTGCCCTTAACATTTCCGCCATGAAAATTCATTTTGGTGTCATTTTGGAAGGTTTTCTGGTGTGTCCGTAAAAATGGCGTAAAACGCGGACAAAATTGTTCACAACTGTGACTTTTGAGTGATAAATGCTTCAAGGGATCTTCCCCATGCTGTTGCCATGTCAATTGAGCACTCTTCTGAGACTTTTGTGACATTTTTAGGGTTTCTACATGCTGCCGGGGGTCATTTCATAAAAATACTCGGGTCTCCCATAGGATAACATTGGGCTCGGTGCTCGGGCCGAGTACACGAGTATCTTGGGATGCTCGGCCCGAGCCTCGAGCACCCGAGCTTTTTAGTACTTGCTCATCACTAATCGTGACATGTACTATATTGTTATCCTTCAAACAAGATTTTATAAAGCAAACAATAATAAAAAATCATATGGTATGTTTATTACATACCTAAATCAGTGTTTTTTAAACTACAAGTAAGAGATCTTCTCATCGATGAAGCACCCTGAATTTGTTGGTAAGGCAAAGTTTATTTATTGTAAAGCACAGGCACAATCATGTTCTGGTTAGTCACAGGCCAAAAGAAAAATATTTAGAAACCCTTGTCTAAATGTTTGTATTTGAATTTATTACCCATGGGAGAGGATTAATTAGATTTTTCACTAGCAAAAATGGTAAAAATCTATTTACCTTGTTTATCTAAGCTGAATATAAGTTTTTATATAAGTACAGACAATCTATGTAAGACTGAAGTGAGAAAAAAGTTGAAATATAACTCATTGGTGATAAATTATTCTCCTCCCTATATTTGGAGAAAATCTTTACTTAACTCACCCTTAAACTGACGCTTGATCATTCACAGAAATACTATATGTGTTTAATAAAGTTATTTAAATATTTGTCATTACTGTGCTCCCCTCATATTAGGTTCTAAAATGTAAAAATAAGAAGAAACCACTACGGATAAATAAGACTGTACAAGGTATAATAAAACAAAAACAAAGGGCGTTTAAAATCTTGAAGGCTGAGAATACAGAAATAGCATTTCAGGAGTATAAAGATATCAATAGGAAATGCAAAAAAGAAATCAAACAAGCAAAACTAGCTACTGAAACAAAAATCACCAAGGACATTAAAATAAATCCCAAAATCTTTTATAAATACATTAATGCCAAAAGGAAAACAAAGGATAGTATTGGCCCCTTAAAATATAATAATAAGTTAGTTATAGAGGACAAACAAAAGGCTGAGATATTAAATAGGCATTTCTCATCTGTGTTCACCAAGGAACTGACTGTACCGGGGATCATTCAACAAGAGAAAAATCAAAGGTCACCACTCGATATAATTAATTTAACACAAGAAGTACGCCTTCGTCTAAGTAAACTAAGTAAACTAAACATTGACAAATCCCCAGGACCAGATGGCATTCATCCACGAATATTGAGGGAATTGAGCTCCATTATCGACAGACCGCTGTATCTCATCTTTTTAGACTCGCTTGTAACAGGGTTGGTGCCTCAGGATTGGAGGATTGCTGATGTGGTACCGATATTTAAGAAAGGTAAGAGGGTAGATCCAGGCAACTACAGTCCAGTAAGTCTGATATCAGTAGTATTCAAAGTTTTTGAGGGCATTTTAAGGGATGACATGCAAAAATTATAATATAATAACTGACAAACAGCATGGATTCATGAAAGATAAGTCGTGTCTAACCAACCTGTTGGGGTTCTATGAGGGGGTAAGTGCAAACCTGGATATTGGTAATGCAGCTGATGTGATTTATTTGGACTTTGCAAAGGCATTTGATACTGTACCACACAATAGCCTTATATTAAAGCTCCAGAAGCAAGGACTAGGGGAAACCATATGCAACTAGGTAAGGAATTGGCTAAAAGATAGGAAACAAAGAGGAGTCATAAATGGTACATTCTCTAAATGGTCTGCAGTTAGCAGTGGGGTGCCGCAGGGATCTGTGCTAGGACCGATTCTTTTTAATCTCTTTATTAATGACCTTGTGGATAGGATTGATAGTATAGTGTAAAGGCTGCTTTACACGAGTCGATCCATCGTGCGATTTATTTTGCAAAGTCTTTTTTTTTTTTTTTGTATCGCTGATAGGTAGTTGTCCATGTGTCACACGTTGAGTGTTGTCAAACGACCACAAAGCGCTCATCGATATATTGATTGGCCATGGCGGACGTCCAAAAGGCTTCACACATGTTTTCCTTTGGTCAATCTGTCTTTTGTATGGGCGTAATTAGGCAAACTATACACCCCTCCGTGACGTTGTCTGGATTGTTGCACGCCCTGAATTATTCGGACCTGCTCAATCCAGTTCTGCTAATGTGGTTGATTGGTTACATCCCATATATATAGTTTCTCTTCTGCGTCTGTCTTTGTTGCCTCGTGTGTCCTTAGCATCAATCTTGTTTGTGGTCTGGTTTATGACGAATTCAGATTATCTATCTTCCAAAGGTGGGTTACATTTGGTTTTGTATGGTTTATTTATTGTGTCATTTAGCCGTTCACAATGTTTTTTTTATTTCTATTTTCTATTTTTATTTGTGTAGGTTTTATCGTGTATTATGTTTTTTGAAACATAATAATGTTTTTGTTGTTTTTTTTTTTTTGCTTTTTTGTTGTTTTAAAAAGAAAAAAGATTACATGTTTATTATAACAGTGTCAAATAAAATGTTCTCATATATTCATTCCCAGATGACGGCTCATCAAAACGAATTATTTTTGCGTGATTTCATTGAAAAATATCGCACATTAACCTGTCTTTGGAAAATTAAATCGCCTGAATATAGTAACAAACGCATCAAACAAGCAGCTTATGCGGATCTGATTACTATCTATAAAAAACATTTTCCTAATGAGCCTGTGGATGTAAATCTTATCAAGAAAAAAATACAAGGAATACGCACTGTATATAAAAAGGAACTCAATAAAGTCGAGGAGTCACGACGTTCAGGGGCTGCGACTGCCGATCTTTATGTCCCACGGCTGTGGTATTTTGATCTACTTGACTTCACAAGAGATCAAGAGATTCCAAGGTCATCAACAAGTATGCTTTCCATTCAGGAGTCACAAAATGGGGCGATTGGCAGCGAGTCAGCGACACAATTGGTATATTTACCTTTATTCCTAAATTTATCTTTACACACTATGATCCTATTTATTTATTTTTCTTTTGTTTTTTAAGGTGTTGTATGATCTGCTTGTGTTTTTTTTTCAATATTTTTTATGTACCAACAGAAATAACCAACATAAAAAATTGTAAACACAAAAGGGTTACATGAATTTTTATTTTCCATTATTGTAGTTCCAAAATATGTTGTATCTTCTCTCTAATGTGTTCACACATCATTCTGATTGGTTTTTGTTTTTGTTTTTGTTTTTTTCTTGTTACAAATGTAGGATTATGCTACTGAAAGCACTTCTCAAGAGCAGGAAACTCCAAATAGCTCACAAAATCCATCTTTAACATCGTGTGAACAAACACCTGCCACATCAAGACCTTTGTTAAGGCAATTACCAAGGAGAATGAGAAGACCAACTTTATTGGCACGTGGAAACGAGTTGGCGTCCATTTGTCGGTCAATACTTGAGAAACATGACCGTCCACCTGTATCTGGATTTGCGCATTATGTTGATGATGTTTGCAAAATACTGGAAAAGAATCAAAAATTACATGCAGAAAGAATCATCGCCCAAGTCCTACATGCGGCACAAGAAAATCGCCTTACATCTGCAACAGTATTAAAAGAAGATTTTTTGCCTGAAAATACATCTGTGGTTGCTGATGTGGCAACCCTTGGGGAATCTGTTGCATTGTCACCACCTCGAAAAGTTAAAAGCAAAAGGCGTCGGTAATTTTTTTTTCATTAGGTTTTTTTTTTTTGTAATTTAGATACGCAATTCGCATTCAAAATAAGACAAAGAAAATATTTGTCTACAATCTTGAATTTTTTTGCATTTTCAGACTCATATAATTTTTCATGTATATATTTCACAATAAATGTTAGGTTGAGATCAAAATTTTTTGCATGTTTTGTTCTTTAAAAAAAAAAAAAAAAATTAGTACAAGGCAAACAAAATCCAAATGTTTTTTTTAAATATATTTATTATATATTGTTTTAACTACCCATTCAGATAATATTTTTAGGCTTTATGTACACCAAAATAACATGGTCAAAACATCATTACATGTTGTGACTGAAAACGTTTTGTTTACAAATAAAATAACAAAACAAAATTATGCATTATCATCCATGTATGTTTTTAACAATTGAACATGATCTTGTGCTGTCTGGGATAATCTGCATGCTGACTGATACACTTCTTCAAGCTTTTGTCGATCATCTGGTTTGAAAAAAAAGAAAAAGATAAAATTTTTAAAAAAAAAAAAAAAACAAACATTTCGAGTTGAAATCATTTTATCATCAAAACTTTAAAATACAACTATAATAACCTGATCTAACTTGCACAGACGCAGAATCTGAATCAGAGCTGAGTGTCCAACCAACAGCATGAACACGTCTTGCAGCAATAGGAGGATGATCTTCAATGTTATCTAGGGAGTGACATAATAGTTTAATTTTTTTTTTTTTTTTTTTTAAAAAAAAAAAAAAAGATAAACTGGCAAGTAAAAAATAAAACAAACCTTGCTCTGAAACCTCATTTTGATCCAAAACAGGAATTGGTTCTGATGAAGTTCCTGGATTATTGATTATTGCGCTCCCTTGGTCCGCTACATGTGATGATCCTTTCAAAAATGAGATAAAACAAATAATTTATTTAGCAAAAAACACATGACTAACATGGCATATTATGTAAACACATGTATGATTCATATTATACACATGGGTTTTTTTTAAAAGGGCCAAAAAAAACCACTCATGTATTGATAAAATATACCTCGAGTAGTGGCATTTTGTGCTCTAATTTCTGCTAGACGTTCCTTGCCACGATATTTCAGATCAGCCATTTTCTTCCTGATCTGCGCTTTTGAGTGGTGGAGGCCAAATTTTTTCCGAAGAGCTCTCTTAATCTTGCGTAGAACTTTTTTTTTATGCTCCCTTGGACGTTCAGATATAAGTAGACAATCATAATCTCTTTCATCCATTTCGCTGAGAAGAAGATGGATTTCTGCATCTCCCCAGACAGTTGCTCGCAAGTTTGCAGACATGTTTGTTTATGCGATTTTTAAACCGGAAGTGAAAATTCCTGCCTGCCTTGTAGTGAAAGGAAGTGAAGGCAGTGTTTATTTTTCAAACATAGAATAAAGTTGTAATGCTTTGAAATCATGTTATGTATGTATTTTAGAAATATTTTTGTATTCATATATTTCTAACAAAGGAAATTTGTTTGTTGATAGTTATTTCTTACTTTACTTCAAGTTTTCATTTAATCATGTTTGGTTCATTGTTTAATAAATAATAATTTTTTTACAAAAAAGGTAATGGTCTCCGACTTTGTTAACACACTATAATGTTTAGTAATGCTTTTGCTATTATAAAATAAAATAAAAAAAAAAAATATTTTGGTCAAATAATAAAAAAAAAAAAAATAAAAAAAAATGATGACGCATTCAAATAATCACAAAAACGATCCCGATTGATTATGGCATCATGCCGGACACGACCAAAAGATTGAGGTGTCGGCAGGGATGGCAAATGTGGATCACTAAAACGCCAAACTCCAGGGACAACATCGGAATCATCACTGCCAATGTTGTCTACATACCACGGGGGCATGTAGGCTGCTGCATCCTTTTTGCGTAAAAAATTATGTAGAACACAGCTGGCAAGAACTACACTATCAATGGATTCGAGTTTGAGATTTATTGGTGTTGAGAATACACGAAACCGACTTGCCATAATTCCAAACGTATTCTCAACAACCAAACGTGCCCTTGAGAGACGGTAATTGAAATTTTGACGCTCGGGACTCAAAGTAGTCTGGGGATAAGGACGCAGGAGATGGCTTTGAAGAGGAAACGCCTCATCCCCTAAAAAAACAAAATTTAAATTATTTTCATTTCCTGAATTTGGAGGCAAAGGTAATTGTGAACTAAATAATCGCTTTCCAAAATCAGTTTGTTCTAAAACGCCACCATCGGAAACACGGCCATTTATTCCTACATCCACTGTTAAATATTCATAATTTGCATTAACAACTGCAAATAAAATTATACTAAAGAAACCTTTATAGTTATAAAAAAAAGAACCACTATTTGGGGGTTTAATTATTCTTATGTGCTTGCCATCAATCGCACCACCACAGCAGGGAAATTGCCACCTCGTCGCAAAATTATGAGCTATATCAGACCATTCTGAAGTTGTCTTGGGGAAAGGCATGAAATCTGCTAACGCATGTATTATTGCCTGACAAGTCTCCGGAATTAATGAACTTAATAGGGATCTCGAAATACCGGCAGAATATTGTAAATCAGTGAGGCTACGGCCTGTGGCAAGATAGCGCAACGTCACCAGCAACCTTTCTTCCGCAGGAACAGCCTTACGCATTAAAGTATCTCTGCGCTTTATGTATGGGCTGATACGCGTCAGGACTAATGAGAAAGATTCTTCCGACATACATAGATAGTTGCGGTAATCATGCGGATTGCGTTCCTGTAAATCATGCACTAGACGCACGTGGGATATCTCATCCCTTCGAAGCAGCCATTGGCGTGACCATAATCTTTTGGGCCGAGGATTCATACGTGTATTTTGGTCCATTTCCTCCTCCTCCTGCAATATCTCGGTCATAAGGAGACCCACAGATAAAATGTCAGTTTCGACATTGCTGAACATCCTGTTACCTTAAAATATATAAAACAAAAACATTATAATGACGCCAAATGTCGATTTTGATCCAAAAAGGAAAGATTGGCATATAACAACTTACCACAAAAAAGGGATAACAAGGAGTGAGGGCGGAAAATCCAGCGAAAAAACAAACGTAAGAAAAATTAGGAGTAATGCACTATAAAACACTGTGCATGACGCCAAGGCTGAATGTTCACACATCATGACTACAGCTCCGTATTTTATAACAGTAATAACCAATCAAAACGCATCTGCTACAACCAATCCGATTAGATTAGGCGTGATTATTTAAAACCACAAATACGCCCTGAACGTTTAATGACGTCACAAATAACTACGAGGATGGCCGATTACACGGTGTCACACTTTGCAATGTGTCGTTCATTAAGACTAAACTGACCGATTTTATGGAATTAAACGATGAGTACACGATGGCCGAATTACAAACGATTAGGCATCGGTTGGACTCGCACAGAGCTGTCACATGAGGAGATGTCGTTACGAATGACGGAAGTGCGTCACAAAATCCGTGACCCCAATGATGCATCGCACAATATATCGACTCGTGTAAAGCAGCCTTCAGTCTTTGCTGATGACACCAAACTATGTAGGATATTAAAAACTGACCTTGATAGTACAATGTTACAAAAAGATCTGGATAAGATGTCAGAATGGGCAGATACTTGGCAAATGATATTTAATGTTGATAAATGTAAAGTAATGCACCTAGGATGGAGTAATCCTATAGCTGCATATACATTAAATGGAAGTAAACTCGGGACTACAGAACAGGAGAAGGACTTGGGTATTATCATTACAAATAAGCTGAGCAGCAGCACTCAATGTGAAGCAGCAGCTGCTAAAGCAAACAAGATTTTAGGGTGTATAAAAAGAGAGATTAGATCCCGTGATCCCAACGTATTGTTACCCCTCTATAAATCACTTGTAAGGCCACATCTGGAATATGGGAACCAGTTTTGGGCTCCACATATTAAAAAGGACATTCATAAGTTAGAGTCAGTTCAAAGGCGGGCAACTAGACTATTACAAGGAATGGAAGGCCACCCATATGATGAGAGGTTGAAAAAGTTAGATATGTTTAGCTTAGAAAAAAGACGTCTCAGAGGAGATCTCATTTATATGTATAAATACATGTGTGGTCAATATAAAGGACTGGCACATGACTTATTTCTTCCAAAGACAATACTAAGGACCAGGGGGCATTCATTGCAAGTGGAAGAAAAGTTATTCCGACAGCTAAATAGGAAAGGGTTCTTTACAGTTAGAGCAGTCAGACTGTGGAATGCCCTACCACAAGAGGTAGTAATGGCTGATACTATAACAACTTTTAAAAAAGGGCTGGATGATTTCCTCACTACATACAACATTGTTGGTTATAAATGACTTAGTGACCAAATGTAGAACTGGTGGAGGAAGATTGAACTAGATGGACCTAGGTCTTTTTTCAACCTAAGTAACTATGTAACTATATGTAACTATGCAACTATGTACCATAAATGGAATTAGTAAAAACTTATCAGTTGTAATCCGAACAACATTATTTCAAAGGAAAAACCTTTTGATAAATACTCTGATACAGGTTGAAATCTAAAATAGGCAGCTCCCTTTTGGCTTCTCCATGGGAAATCAATTCATTGACTATTCTCAAAATATAGACAATTGCATATGTCTTGTATTATGTGATGTATGTAAATAAAGCATGCAAAACATCAACATATTCAGTTTAAAATATATAAAAGTATTAAGAAAGGAAAAAGCAAAAAAATAGATAAATCTTGACTGTGAAAGTATTGAGTAAATGACAAGATAATATATATATTTAAAGAAAATGTTGAGGTTTCACTCCATGTATTAAAAATACAAAAAAGTATGACAGTACCTAAATTTATACATAATAGCCAGCACAGATTTAAAGGAAACACAGTAGATATAAAATGACTACACGCTTCTGTAAAAATGCCATGTACAAAAAATTATACTAAGAGGAATCATTTCAGAATATTTGTCACCTTTAATGTCACCCATTATTGATAAAAATACCTTGAGAAATAAACGATCATTTTGAAGGGGAAATAAAAGGAACAAAAATAAAATAATATGGCTGCATATGTGAGAACATTGTGTTATAATTAGGGATGTGGTTGTGTTCAGAATTAGCCAATCACTTTTTAATTAATGTTAAAAAGTAGTCAGTACAAAGCTGTCATCATTTAACTCCTTGGTGACCAGCAACACACCTTTTTACTGACCTAAGATATAAGTGAATAGCATCTGTCCACAGGTGAAAATGGAGCTGCTTTCAACTGTATGCTACAGCTGACAACCTGTTGCTCCAGTCATGATCAGTGTTGGCACTGACCAAGACGGTTTAAGCCTTTAGATGTTGCTGTTAATAGTGATACAGCATTTAGATGGCAAACAAAGGGTGGGCTCCCTCTTTAAGCCCATCAGTATCCAAAGATCATGATTTTGTGGACCTGATGGTTCATATGGTAATGGATAGCTAAATAATAGACTTCAGCGGGCATTACACGCTGCACCATTGCTAGTGATGTCGCGCGCGATAGCACCTGGCCACATCGGTGGCGCATCATGGGGTGATCGCTGCCGTAGCGAACAATATTGCTAGGAGCCGTCACACGCAATTACCTGTTCACCGCCGTCGCTGTGGCCGCCGAACAATCTCTCCTTTAAGGGGGAGGTTCGTTCAGCATCACAGCGGCGTCACTAAACGGCCGCCAAATAGAAGCGGAGGGGCGGAGATGAGCAGCCAGAACATCCCGCCCACCTCCTTCCTTCCTCATTGCCGGCAGCCGCAGGTACGATGTTGTTCCTCGTTCCTGCGGTGTCACACATAGCGATGTGTGCTGCCGCAGGAATGACAAACAACTTGCGTTCCAAACGAGGAACGATTTTTTAAAAATGAACGACGTGTACACGACGAACAATATGACACCTTTTTGCGATCGTTACTGATCGAAAAAAGGTGTCACACACAACAACATCGCTAACGAGGCCGGATGTGCTCAGGCTCTATATCTCACCATTCACTACAGCTTTGAGTGTGAGACTACATCCATTTTATAGACAATCATCTTGACTATCTCATACATAAATATTACTTGCAAATATTTAGCATATGAGTACTTATACAGATTCGTGTCATGTCACTGCATTGTTACTGTTTGTCTCCTAGTGGTTGAAAAATCTTTTTCTTCTTGTATATTACAAATTACAACCTGTTCTCACATTAGCTAATTGCACAGTGTGTTATTCAGTTTATTCCCAAAAAAGATCGTTGGTTAAAATTGAACAGCACCCATGAAGAAAAAAACTTGAGAATAGAGAAACAGCATCATCCAGATCATCGATAGCAATTTCTCAGCCTACAAAACTTCTAACCTGTATCACGTGAGTTCCATGACAGTTGAAGAAAAATACAAAATTAAGTCCATTCATCCATTCAAAATATATCGGAGTCAATAAGTTAGCTCATCACAAGGTCTATCAGTTCTGGCGTGACAAAGTAGTTGAGTTGGCTCGTATGCTTCATAATAGTGAGATCACAGACATTCATGCAAGCACTGTGTAATACATATCGAGAAAAATTCCTTTACTTCCCCACCATAATATTTGTGGTATCTTAAGTCAAGAGATTATATAATCAAAAATAAACAGGAAACAGAGTATATTGTACCAGTTATTTCTTTTTTATTTTACAAAAGTCAGAAACATTTATTTATTCAACACCCATTAAAAACACCAAAAGAAAATCACTTGAACAAAACAATAATAGAGGAATTTTGACCATTAACCTATTGATAAGACAGGTGAAGGGATGCACTGCTCAAAATTATTAGATTTATAAAATATATTAAAATGTATAAATCGAGCAACACCCCAACACCCTTCCCAATAATAAAATATATTGCACTAATGGAACCAAAATATATGAGAAGCCTCTGTATAACACTTTATTAAATACCCAACAGGTCAATTAATTTATAGATTCTATTTCCACATTTCAATAAATACTCTGTAAAAATATAAGATGACATAAATATATAGATAATTAAGTATAAAGTAAAAATAAATAGGAATAAAAAAACACTGTGTAATGCCAATTACAAAAGTTTTGAATGGTGGACCAAAGAAAAGGGAGAAAGCCTTAGCTTCAGTAGTGTTATAGGCAGCGTCGGCTCGAGTTTGCAATAAAGTACAAAAAGTGGACAGTAGAAAATTAGGAATGATTGATTTGGAGTGATGAAACAAAAGTCAAAAGATTTTACTCTAATTTGTGTAAATGTGACTGGAAAAAACAAAGGTAAAAAGAAACTAATGCTTTGAGAAATTGAAAGAACTGATGATACGAGGTTGATTCACAGCCAAAAGCATTAGATACTTGACCGGGATGTATGGTGGTCTCAATGCTGAGCTACATCTGAGTACCCTACAAGATTAATTATTTCATACACTCCATTACTATGGGTACAAAAGGTGCAACATAGTGTTCCAGCAGAAAACGACCCAAAGCATATGTTGAGGTTGGTGAAGAAATGGTTTAATAACAATGAAGTAGAGGGGCTGGATTGGCCCCTCAATATTCAGACCTCAATTCAACCAAATACGTGTGGGTAGAGTTGGAGAAAAAGCTGTATATATACTAAAGTGAATCAACCAGTATGCACCAACATCGGGAACATGTAGAAGAGACCTGGGATCAGATATACTTCAATCTGATCAAGAGCATGCATAAAAGGGTTTATAGAGTGTTGAAAGCCAAAAGTGGATTTATAAAGTCTAGTAAAATAATAAAAAAATAATTTTAGGAGCAAAACAGTAATAGGGCAAGAATTTGCATAACTATTCATATGCCAAACTGTTGCAAGTCAAATTTATGTATGAGAAAACCAAGATGATATAAAATGAAGGTAGTCTTTGGTTTAAAGCTGTATATTTAATTGTGAGATAGAGACCAGAAGGTCAAATATTCAAACCATTGTTACCCTTTTGGTCGTCAGGGGAAATTGAGGGGTTCTGTTTTTACTATATCAGTCTCCCAAGGTCACTTAAAATCTGAATAGGTCTATAGAAAAGTATGTTTTGTAAATGCATTTAAAAAAAAATTGTTACATTTTTAAACTTTCTAACATCCTTTCAACATAAAAGAATATTTTTATAAATGGTGCGAATATTAAGCACACATGAGGTAAATGTTATTAATTAACATTTTTGTGGTGTTACTATTTGAAATAAAGGGTTTATAAATAAAAGTTTGAAAATTGGAAAATTTTTGAAAATGTAAATTCAGGCAAAACATATTGACTTTTGTTTACCATTACCATAAAGCATAATGTGTCATAAAAAAAAATCTCAAAGTCACTGAAAATTGTTAAAGCATTCAAGAGTTATTTCCACATGAAGTTAAACTGGTCATATTTGAAAAATGTGGCCCTGTCACTAAGGAATTAAAGTGATTCTAATGAACCCAAAATAAGATTTACCTGTTTTAGAAGGTTTCTCCTGACATTTTCTTAGGTGAATTTTACAGCAAATATCAAGGTCTAAGAGTGATTTCATTGTTGAATATTTTCAATCAGGAGAACAGTACAAAACAATTCCAAGCCATTAGATATAGCATGAAATACAAGGAAGAGAGTTATCAAGAATTGGCATAAATTTTGACCTGTAGTTACATTCCCTAGATCTGGGCAATTCTCAAAAATTGATGAACAGGCAATTATAAGATTGATCTGAGAGGCTTCTAAAAAGCTAAAAGCAAAACTAATGGAGCTGGAGGAATTTCAGGCAAGTACTGATTGCATACTGGTGTATTCATATGTTTGCACTGTGGGGTAGAATGGCAAGACAAAAGCCATTTCTTAAAAAAAAACATCGAAACGCAGCTTTGTTTTGCCAAAACCTAAACTAAGTCTGCCAAAACCATGTGAGAAAATGTGCTACGGTGACAAAGGTTGAACTTTTTGGCCATAATTTTACGGCATATTTTGGGCAAAGCCAAAATTGCAAATCACCAAAAAACCTACACCAAACCCATACTGAAGTATGATTAGTGCAGCATTATGCTATTATGCTATGTTGTTGCTTTTCTGACAACTGGGGCTTTAGTCAAGATAAAGGGTGTTATGAAGCATTTTAAATATCAGTCAATTTTGCATCAAATCTTCAGGTCTTTGCTAAAAATATTAGGATGAAGGGAACTTTCAACTTTCAGCATGACAACAACTCTAAGCAAATTTCCAAATTATAAAAGAATTGCTTTGCTATATGTAGATTAAAGTATTGAAATGACAAAGAAAAGAAACCATCTGAATTTGTATGGTTTGAGCTGAAGAGGCTGTAGACAGGTGATCCTCTCGTAGTCTGACAGATTTGGAGCAGTACTTCAAGGAAGACTTGGCTATGATTGTCAATTTTAGAAGTGCCTTGCTTTTAGCTCCTACATGAAATAACTAAATCAAAGGGTAATTCGACAAAGTATTAGTTTAACTGTGTGCTTATTTATGCAACCACATTATTTTAGTTCTTTGTTTTTCAATTGAATTATTCAGATTATTGATGATGTTTTAGGTGGAAAAAAAATCTCAAACAAATTATTATGGATTCAATCTAGGCTTGTATTTTTGTCCATTTTACAAATATTGTACACTAAAGATGAGTGGATTGATCCTAAAGAACTGAGAGTCCTCAGTGGTTGATACCTTTTAATGGCTAACTGAAAAGATGGTAATAATAGCAAGCTTTCAAGACTACGCAGGAATCGTCATCAGGCTCAGTATAACACAAAATTGGAAGAGTCTCATATTTATACGCTTCAGATTTTGTGTTATACTGAGCCTGATGAAGAGACCTGAATAGTCTCAAAAGCTTGCTATTATTACCATCTTTTCAGTTAGCCATTAAAAGGTATCAACCACTGAGGACTTCAGTTCTTTTAAACAATTTTTTTTTTTAACTCTACTGGCTAACACGGTACAAAGATATATTTTACATAGATCAATCCTGGAAGATCGAGTCGAATTTCCTTAAATTCGTGATTTCATTTAAATTCAAATTTCTCATACTGTTGAGGTATCAAACAGCTAACTAAAGTCATTTTGTGTTGCCATGTGGGCTTTCCTCTAATGGTCTACAGCTACAACATATTATGAATTATCAAAACTTGTAGAGTGGTGGTCAGTACCTGGGCTATCACAGATAAGCAGTTGCCAGTGGAGCATAATTTGTACAACAGTCGCTTTCCATTTTAATAGCCACTAATAAGTCTCTTTTGTAAATTCTAAGCTGTTGATGTCAACATGTTTCTCTTTCTTTAGCCTATAGAGTGCACGTTCATATATTCAGTTGATTCCCCTCTCTCTTTCTTCTGTAGAGTGTAAGCTCATATTAGCAGAGGGTCCTATCTCTCTTTTCTGTGGAGTAGAATCCAACGATTCTCCCTCCCCTGTAGAGTGTAAGTTCGTATGGTCAGCAGGGTTGTCATTCTTTCTCCTCTCCTTAAAGTGTATGTTCTGAGCATTTACAAGCTCCCAGTATTGAAATGTATTCACCCATATCAAATTTGGGGGAAATTTCAGCAAAGTCAGTGAATTCAAATTTAGGTCCATTCATCTTTATAGTACACATATTGGACCTGATTCATCATGACTGTTGTTTTGTATATTATTATTATTATTTATTATTATTATTATTATTATTATTAAAGCACCATCAATTCCATGGCAATTTACATGTGAAAGGGGTATACATAATAGGGATGAGTACAATAATCATAAACAATACAAGTCACAGACTGGTACAGGAGGAGAGAGGTCCCTGCCCGCGAGGGATCACGGTCTACAAAGTGAGGATACAGTAGATGAGGGTAGAGCTGGATGGTATTCCAGTCTTGGTGAAATGTGAACTTTTAGTTGTGCCACACAGTAAAAAAAATGTACGCAAGTCACAGACCGGCATACCTTGCTGACATAATTTATGCTACCTTTGTGGCATAAAATATGATGAATTTGTTCAATATTCTTGGATATGCTCCCTCCAATTGAGCTCTATCTACCCACTTTTCAAAACCTTGACAGAGATGGTAAGAAAGAGTGGAAAAATGACAAAAGCAGCAAAATTTTGTGCAAATGAAGCTATTTCAAGCAATATCATGCCATAAAACTGGCATAAGCTGCAAGATAAATCAACTCTTTTGTTTGTGATTGAAAGTTATTTTGCGAAAACTTACAACCTAGCAACTGTAAACCAATTAGCTGGACAAAAGAGAGCAGCCTGAGATTTATTATGAGGTCAGAGAAGTTGATTACAATTATGGTTATTTTATGTTTGTTCTGTACTTTAATATTAAAATTTAATCAGACAGGGTATCTCTTGTGATCACATTTAATCAACTAATTTGCCAGTATTCTGTACTTAATAGTTTTGATTGCATTTTGGCATTTACATTAATTGAGCTAATTATGAATCTATGAATAGATATTTAGATACAGTCTTTCCAAATCCCTTGCTGTAAATTTTTAGCTTGACATGCAAAAAAGAGAGACATTTAACTCCATTCATCAAAATGATTTTATATGCTCTGAGTTCTATTTACTCATTCAAGAATTTAATAGTTACTCTTTAGCAAAACAGTCACATAATTAAAAATAATATCCTATTGTTGTCAAAAAGTCTAGTTATTTTGCTTTACTATCAATATTATAAAATAGTTAAATATTTTAAGGAATGGTATGTGACAAAGTGAGTCTTTGATTAGTGTTCCTTAAATATCTGACTTTAACCCCACACTACTGATACTATGTATTAAACATAACAGATCACATAATTTGTTTGGACTATTGCTTTAAAACCTAAAACCATTATTACACTGTACCTCATGTGGGAAAAATAGTATACCATCATCATTAATTGGAGCTTAATAAAATAACGAAAGTCAGCAACAGTCTAAATTAATTTACAGCGCTGCAGTAAAATAAGACATACTGCTTTAGGTTAAAGATACAGTTGGCTATGTTCACACTGGGCATTTTTGCAGCGTTTTTTAGCTGCAGATTTGTTTTGGTTTTATGCAAATCCATGCTAATAAAATGCTGATTTTTACAGTCCCTACAAAGCCTGAGATTTCTGAAATATCATGCATATACACACAAACACATCAGGATTTTTTCCTGACAGTTTTGGGAACCACCTCTGGTTTTGCTGTGTTATGAAAAGAATGAACATGTCAATTCTTTTCAGCGCTTTTCCTACGGTGTTCACCCTAGTGACAACTGGACTCACAGATACTCTGGATCGGCAGGTCTAACTGGGTTAATAAAAAAACAAGTTAGGCCCGGAATTGATCCAGGGTATCAGGCCGGCACTTAAATGGTGGTGATGATAGGGGAATTGGGGCAGGTGCAATATAGTTACCAAATCCCCCACCCGGCTGTATGCTCCTATGGCTCCACTTCACCACTCATTTCCTATTCACTGCTATCATATGTGATTGGTTGCAGTCAGATGAGCCCCCAGCATCTGACTGCAACTAATCACAGATCCGGTCTGCGGGTCTAGCATACAGAATGAGTGAGCTCCGCTTTCAGCGGTGACCTCACTGATGCTATTTACGATCACAGGTATCGCCAGCTGTGACCGGGAATCACCTGAGTGAAGTGGACCTCACAGCGTGCAGTCCTGTTCTATGATGCTCACTGTGATCTTCAGATGTAGCAGAGCTGAATTGCCATGGGACCTGTGTGGATTATGTTGAACCTGCAGGGGTGTGATTATGGGGTGAATAAAGTGATGAAAGAGGGGGCTATTTGTATTTTATTTCAAACAAAAGATTTTTTCGCTGTTTGTTTTTATTTCTTGTCACTTATTACAGATTGATGATGGGGGGTCTTATAGACGCCTACCATTACCAATCTAGGGCTTAGTTGCAGCTATGAGCTGCAATTAACCTCTAATATTATCCCAATTGCCTCTGCACCAGGGCAATTAGGGAAAAGCCGGGTAAAGTGCTGGGATTGTCGCATCTGGATGCGAGAATCCTGGATATCTGCAGCCTATTATTTTTAGACTGGATCTCTCTAGCTTGAGAATACCAGCCTCCAGCTGTGGGCTTTATCTTGTCTGGGTATCAATATTGGGTGGGACCGCACGCTGTTTTTTTTGTAATTATTTATTTATACAATTAAAAAACAGTATGGGGTCCCTCTTATTTTGATACCCAGCCAAGATGAAGCCCACAGCTGGGGGCTACAGCCTGTAGCTGTGGGCTGTATCTGTGCTGGATATCAAAACATGGGGGGACCGTATGTCTTTTTTTATTTATTTGTTTATTTTTTACTGTACGATAGTTCCACAGAGTCCAGTGGGGGGAAGCAGTGAATATGCATGAGGCTAATGAGCAGCTCCGGAAATAGGAGGGGCCACGGGAGCAGGTAAAGGTGATCCTAGAATGTATGGGCTCCTTCCAGGTTAGTGGGTGTGACCATCTAGGTTAGTGGGCATGACCAGCTGAGGTAGTGAGCTTGGTAATGTTTTCTCCCTTCTACTACAATCATGCTCCCCCCCACCCCCATGTGATAGGGGCCTGTTGGATGACGTCATACCTGGAATCAGCCACTCTAGCATCTACCAGAGACAGGTAAGTATGACACGCTTGCTTTACATTTTTTTCTATCCTTTCTATCTTTTATTTTTACTACTCGAGTGCCGGATCCAGGTCAACACCGGCCCAGCCCAGCACTCGGGTACTCTTGAACCCTTGCAGGTCTTGACACCACTGAAAAATAAACCACAAAAAATGGCACAAAAACGGCACAAAAAACACAGATAACTCTCAGGAGACATCCTGCCATAAGGTCAGGTTTTGATCAGGTTTTGGTCAGGAAAAAATGCTGCAAAAATGTCCTGTGTGAACATAGCCTTAGTATCACTGCTAAGAACAATGCAACGTTAAAGGGATCACCAGGCACAAGGATTTTCTCTTTTAAGCTGCAGCCATCAGAAGTATGGTCTTGTATACAGCATTGTAGAATGCTGTATTTAAGTGCCCAAGCCGCTCTGTATAATGAAAAAAATGACCTTTATTATACTCACGTTGCGGGTGGCTGGGTCCAATGGGCATCGCTAGTCTTGGTCCAGTGCTGCCTATCTTCCTTCCATCACCATCCTCCTTCCCAGCCCTGTGTGGATGACGCATACTATGTCATCCAAACAGAAGCCCCCATTGCACTTCTGCGCATGAGAACTTTGATCTGCCCTGCTTAGAGCAGATCAAAGTATTGTAGTGTGCATGGCTGGGCCATCTTTAACCTTTCCTTGCACCTGTGCATTACTGTACTTTGCTCTGCCCTCAGCTGGGAAGATCAAAGTGCAGATGCACAGGAGCATAATGGCCACTTCTGTCTGGATGATGTAGGGCATGTCATCAAAAAAAAGAGCTGGGAAGGAGGGCAAAGGTGCCAGATCCGAGAGCAGCGATGCCCACAGACCAGACCACCCTCCAGGTGAATATAATAAAGGTCTTTTTTTACGTTATACAGAGTGGCCATGACAATTATATACAACATTCTAGAATGCTGTACATAGCTGCTCACTGGTGCTGACCCAAGCTTATAAGGGAAAAACCTAGTGACAGGTTCCCTTGAATTTTTTCAGGCAATAGCTCAATATAATATTTGCAAGAAAAGGTGTGTTTGTGATTATTTTCTGACCCCTTACTTTGAACCCTGTGTTAGGTTGTCTTCTATTGAAACCCGTGAACCTCTAAAGGGTGTTTTACACGAGACGATCTATCGTGCGATAGATCGTCGGGGTCACGTTTTTTGTGACGCACATCCGGCATCGCTTGCGAAGTCAGCATGTGTGACACCTCCTAACGATGCAGTATCGCTCACAAATTGTGAGTCGTGTACTCATTGCTAGGTTTCATAAAATCATTTATGAAACATGGCGCCGGTTGTTCATCGTTTCCGAGGCATCACACGTTGCTCTGTGTGACACCCTGGGAACGATGAACATCGCTTACCTGCATCCCGCGGCTCCCGTCGGCTTAATGGAAGGAATGAGGTGGGCGTGATGTTTACATCCCACTCATCTCCGCCCCTCCGCTTCTATTGGCCGGCTGCCGTGTGACGTCGCTGTGACGCCAAACGTCCCTCCCACTTCAGGAAGTGGACGTTCGTCGCCCACAGCGAGGTCGTCCGGAAGGTAAGTGCCTGTGACTGGGGTTAAACGAGTTTGTGCGCCACGGGCAGCATTTTGCCCGTGACGCAAAAATGACGGGGGCGGGTACGATAGATTGTGAAATCGCACAATTGGTCATCCCATGTAAAGCAGGCTTTACTCTCACTGCCAGTTAATTTCTTCTCTTATTCAGACACTGGGCTATATTGCTTAGCTTTTTTATTTTCTTAATTTCCCCTAGTTGACCACAGCTTCTTTTCTGACCTTTCTTTTATATTTTGATTTTGTATGTTGATATTCCTCCTCATTTTGGCCATGTACCTTGAATTCTCTCAGCTCTGGTTTTTCAAAGTTATATCAAAGATATATCCGCAGGACACTTTCCCCGTGGGCACATAGCCTTAGACATCCATAATTGTCTAACAGGGTATATATATATAACTATTATGTAAAAGCTGTAACACTCCAATAACCTAGTTAATAAACAGTGTGTTGGTAATTTGTTGTTATCCTATATTTAACCCCTTCACGACCATGGACGGATATATCCATCATGAAGAGTGTCCCGTTAAGCCCCGCCCCCTTCCGCAGGCAGGCGGTTGGCACACATATCAGCTGTTTTCAACAGCTGACATGTGTGCCTGCTAGCTGCAGGTGGAATCGCTTCCACCCGCGGCCATTAACCTCTTAAATCTTACTGCCAAAGTCTGGCAGCAAGATCTATATGCGCGCGGCCATGTTTTTTACTTACCGCCACCCCCACCGTTATCACGTGACTATTGGTGGTTGCCATTGAAGCACAGGGTCATGTGATGGCGCCTGCAGCTATGAAGTTTCACTTTCGTTTTCCCTCGGCCGCGAGCAGAGAGAAACAGAAAGTGACTGAATCTGCTGTTTACAACTGTATAGTTGGGATCAGCAGATAGATAAGAGCGATCAGATTGCTGATCGCTATAGCCCCCTAGGGGGACTAGTACAATAAAAAAAAAGTTTTAAAAAATAAAAAAAAAAAAAAAACCTAAAAGTTCAAATCACCCCCCTTTCCCCCCATTGAAAATGAAAGGGTTAAAAAATAAATAAATATACACATATTTGATATCACCGTGTTCAGAAATGCCCGATCTATCAAAATATAAAATCAATTAATCTGATTGGTAAACGGAGTAGTGGCAAAAAAATTCCAAACGCCAAAATTACGTTTTTTGGTCGCCGCAAGTTTTACGCAAAATGCAATAAAAGGCGATCAAAACGTAGCATCTGCGCAAAAATGGTACCATTAGAAACGTCAGCTCGAGACGCCAAAAATAAGCTGTCACTGAGCCATAGATCCCAAAAAATAAGAACGCTACGTGTTTTGGAAAATGGCGCAAAACGTGCACCACTTTTATTGGTCAAACTTGTGAATTTTTTTTAACCCCTTAGATACAAGTAAACCTATACATGTTTGGTGTCCACAAACGCGCACCAACCTCAGGCATCATACCCACACATCAGTTTTACCATATATTGAACACCGTGAATAAAACTATTGTGCCATCACACTTTTTTTGCAATTTTTCCGCATTTGGAATTTTTTTGCTGTTTTCCAGTACACCATATGGTAAAACTTATGGTTTCATTTAAAAGTACAACTTGTCCCGCAAAAAAAAGCCCTCATATGGCAAGATTGACAGAAAAATAAAAAAGTTACGGCTCTTGGAAGAAGGGAAGCAAAAAACAAAAACGCAAAAACGGAAAGTGCCCCGGGGCTGAAGGGGTTAATTCCTTAATTCCCCTTTTCAAGCCTAAAAGTCATATCTAAGTGCACACATGACTCATATCATTCGTTATCACAAAACATCATAGATACAATGTATATAATATAAGCAGTGAAATTACTTTAGTTACTCTGTTAGACAATTGCGGATGGCTTAAATTTGCTTAGTTACCAAATCTGCTTACCTATTAACAGAATCTTTATGTATATGAGATAATCTTACTCACTATTTTTTACAATGTTATGTATAATGTCTTAATGTATAATTGATAACAGTTTTTATAGTGTACACTGTATACATTATTTTTTGTTATGTTATAATTACTAATTATGTGATTAAGTGATGTATGTTCTATGTAAATCTGACTGTTATACAGCATGAATGCTTGGAAAAGGATTCATGTGGCACTGAAACATTGCATATAGTGTATATATATATATATATATATATATATATATATATATATATATATATATATATATGTGTATATATATGTATATATACATATATATATATATATATATATATATATATATATATATATATATATCTATATATGCGCACATATATATATCAGAATACCTTTTCATATAAAATAGATAAGTTGTATCTTATAATTTCAGCCTTATGAGACTGGAACTTAAAGAATCTAATCTTCCAGAGAGAGTCAAATTGTTTAAGATTTAATAAAATGTGTTGAGTTTAGCCCACCTGTAATAAATATGTATGTGTTTAACTAATGCATTTTTCCAGAGGTGGAAAGAAAGAAGCCATTTATGTGGGTGTCACTCTTATCTCTGTGCATTTTCAACTGACTTGAGTAGTATAGTGTGCGCCGTGGGCCATGGACACAGATTATTTCAAACTCAAACCACCAATAATGTGAATAGAATGCAGAAAATTGCAATTCTCAGCATGGCATTGAAAGCAGCAGAGTAACTTGCTATCAAAGTGCAAAGTACATTAGATTTACTGGAAATATATTTTAAAAGATTGCTAGTACTTGCACATAGACGAAGACTTGGCCATATATACACAGTATACTTGGAATATTTCTGATGCACTTTGGAAAGCAGACAGCAGCCTTTTCTAATGAATATGACTGTTCAGATCATCTGCCATACCTTTTTCTTTAATAACTTGCTCCAAAGAGCCTTTTCCAATTTATGCCAGCAAGGTGCAAAACTTCTGGCAAAATGGAAAACAGGATATCTTTTGATACATTTTAACAAACTCAAACAATCATGAACCTTTTTCTTTTTAGCTTTGAAGACATTGCAGAAAGCGGATTATGGACAATGTGTTGCCCACCAGATAACCTAGACAGGCAATTCTGCGTTTTGTTTTTATTTCACCTGTTGCCTGGAATATTTCAAATGATGGCTTATTTCTATGTTATTGTTCAGTTCTTAGAAGAGATAAAAGTAAAAACTATTTACACAAAAAAGAATAAATAAAACTAAAAACACAGTGTTGCTAAAAGCTACTCAATTTATAATACTAAAAACTAGGAAAATATTTAAAAATAGTAACGTTTTACTATTCTGTCTATCTACAATATTCATTACAATGATCTTCAGAGTAAATTCTTACTTTTTGAAAATCATTGTGAATCTGTCAGCATGATTTTACCCTCCGAACTATTTACATGTCCATGTAGCACTTTGTAACACTAATCCAAAAATCCCTTGAGGTATACAGAGAAAAGGGAAATTTCCAGCAACCGCAAAAAATGGAAATATTAAAACATCACATTTAATGATCAATTAAAATTAAGAATAAAAATATGAAAAATAGAGAAAAAAGATGGGGAGACAGCAGGTCTATGCATTTCAAACAAACCTGCATTTACTGTTGTCAAGACAAAGAGTAGGTTTGCTTAAAACACATCTTTTTTTTTCTATTTTCCAGGTTTTTATTTTTCTGATTTTAATGGACTAATTACATTTTGTTATTTTGTTATTTCAATTTTTGCGTTGCTAGAAATTTCCCTTTTCCCTATGTACCTCTTTTCCCAGGAGCCAGTCTGTTGCATTCCATGTTTTACATGTGGGCTTCCCTATATTCTTGGTTCCCAGCCGGGTATAAATAGGCAGCATTAGGTTGGAGGCAGCCCGTACCTGCCTGCTGTACCTGGCTAGCATGCAAAAATATGGGGAAGCCCACGTCCTTTTTATATAAGTTATTGGGAAAGAAATTTTAAAAAAAGGGCTTCTCTGGATCTTTCATTGCCAGTGAAGGTAACACCAAGCAGTGGGGGTTAGCAGCCAGTAGCTTCTTGGGATACCCTTAGTAATAGAAAATACAGCGGGAACCCATGCATTTTTTTTACCCCTAACCCTGGGTAAGAGTTATGTGTTTGGGTGAATTTAATGAATTTAAAAAAAAAATCGACATGGGCTTTGCCCATCGAGCACCTGAACATTTTACTGCTCACTCATCCCTACTCCTGACCACACAGCCAGCAGAACAAGTAATCAGATCAGCTTACTCCAGTGTTGGCCAATTACTTATTCTGTGTCCCCCTGCATCCATCGCAGAGTGTGCGAGCTGTGAGGCCAGCTGAGTTCGGCAGGCACTGGAGTCAGCTGATCTGAACTCAGCTGAACTCCTGACCACACAGCCTGCACACGGTCACACATGATCGGCAGGAGGCAGTGACTGCTGTTAACCTGCATCCATCGCAGTGTGTGCAGGCTGCGAGATCAGGAGTTCAGCTGACTCCTGGATATCATCTGACTCCAATGCCGGCTGAAAAATTCGGTGTCCCACTGCATCCATCGCAGCATCCATCGCAAGTAGAAGTATCCTTTAAAAAAAAATTCCGGTTACATGCGTTGCACGTTCAATCCACAGGATCCCGTCATATGCAGTTTGCATTTTTTTTGCCTGCAGGCAAAAAAACTCTGATGTGAAAGCACCCTAAATGACATATCGCTAGAATCGTAGTCTCTGTCTCTACATTGTGCTGCATTCAGATGTGGAAGCAAAAACCTGGTGACAGATTCCCTTTAACAGTGAATGGAAGAATCTCTGGCCAGAAGAGCCATTTCAAAGAGTTAGTCACCAGGGGCTTAACCCACGCTGATCAGTCTACCTCCATTTAAAAAGGGCTTTCCTTTTTAAGACAACAGATATCGCACAATAAATTAGACTGGAATTGAATTATATTCAAATTTTACAAAAATCTGCATTAGCTAAAATGTATTTTTTTTGTAAATTGCTTTAACACCAATCAAAATAAATAGCAGTCGCTTGTACTCACCTCACTATTCACCTTCACAGACCTTCACTGCCACCTGCTTGGTCCTCCCCATATCTTCTAATCTCTGTCATGAGCACTGCCCACTGATGTTCTGTGCATGTAAGTATATATAGTCATGGAGCATGTTTTTACGGCATGATGTTATGAACTTTTCCGCCCATGAACAGAAGTTGGAAGTTTTGGCTTAGTGAGAAGGGACTACGGATTCTATTAAGCGTAGTGATGAGGATCGGATGGGTGACAATGAGGAGTAGAGGGGTTGGAGAAGTAAGCATTGAGGTGAATATAAGGATTTTTTTTCTCATTTACATTTACTATGGCATAGGGTGGGTCCAGAAAGCCCCCAGAACTTCAAAGGGGAAATTAAAGGGGTTTTCCCACGAAAAAAGTTAATTTTAAAATCCATTTTAATCAACAGATCTTGGAATACTACTAAGTTACAGGGTTTAAAATAATTGTGTCCTGTTCTCAGATAATCTTATAAGATTATCTCAGCATGGGAACATTTTTTTTTAAACACATCCATTTGTGAAACATTTTGTTATTCCAAGACCAATTGATTAACGTTATTCTAATTTATGGGAAAACCCTTTAAATTTGAAAAATTGAATTTCATATATTGAATTTCCTGGGAATATCAGTGCAAACAGGCTCATTCAAATTTTGGCTGATAACATCTACAAGACAACTTTTTCAATTCAGTTTTAACCCCCAAAAGAAAAAGTCATGGCTAAAAGTGGTGGCCCCCTTTACATTGTCCAAGATAATTAAGTAGTTATCCCAGAAAAGAAATGCAAATACATATTTTGTTACACACATGATTATTTCTTTTATGTATATTGAAGCAACAAAAAAACCCGAGAAAAATAGCAATTGGACACAATTTCACACAAATTTCCAAAATATTCTGGTCAATAGTTGACACCCTCAACTTAATATTTGGTTGCACACCCTTTGGCTGAGGAATAAATAACTGTAATCAATTGTTTATTATAATCATTTAGAACCTTCTTATACCTTTCTACTGGAAATTTCGACTACTCTTCTTTTACAAACTGGTGTCAAATTTTAAAGGTCCCTACTCTCAACAGCTACTATCTCTCCACAAGTATTCAAGAGGATTTACATCTGAACTCATTGCTGGAAACTTCAGAACTTCCAGTACTTTGTTCCATCGATTTATGGATGATTCTTGAAGTTTGTTTGGGGCAATAGTCCTGCTGGAAGACCCATGATCTTAGACAAAAACCCAGTTTTTTTACACTGAGCACTACATTGCTACCTCAAAACCTTTGGTAGTCTTAAGATTTTATGATGTCTTAAACATAGTCAAGGCACCCAGTGCCAGAGGCTGAAAATCATCCCCAAAACATCATTGAGCCTGAACAATGTTTGACTGGATGAACTGTGTTCTTTTATTTGTAGGACTCACTCTGTTTTTGGTACATTATAGATTGATGTGCGTTACCAAAAATTTGTATTGTTATCTCATCTGTCAATAAGATGCTTTCCCAGAAGGATTTTGGCTTACTCACATACATTTTGACAAACTGCAGTCTAACTGTTTTATGTCTCTGTGACAGCAGTGGGCTCCTCTTGGATCTCATGCCATAGCATTTATCTTCTTTTAACCCTAGAACGCGCAACCATAGAAATCTACCATAGCAAACAAGTAACCTAGCAGGCCTGCGAGGCCCCAGGTATGCGTTCTAGGGTTAATAGTCGACGGACAGTTTGAACTAACACTTATGCACCCTGAATCTGCAGGACTGCATGAATTTCCTTGGGACTTAATTGGAGCTCTTTATCTACCATCTTGACTATGCTATGTAGCAACCTTTCATCATATTTCTATGAATTCAATGTCCAGAGAGGTTAGCTACAGTGCCTTGGGTTTTTAACTCCTTGATTATGTTGCATACCATGGACAAAGTAACATTAAGATCTCCAGGGATGGACATCTAACCTTGAGATTGTTGATATGTTCAACAGTTTTAGTTTTCAAGTCTTCAGACAGTTGCCTTTCCCACTTTCTGTTTTCTATGCCTTTTGTGTAAGACAAAGACACATAATGCAAAGATTCAGTCAACTTCTTCCCTTTTTATCTGGTTTCAGGTATAATTTTCATATTGCCTACACCTGTTACTTGGTGGATTTCCTGATGAAGAAGGGGGGGAGACAGTTCGAAACACGTTGAATAAAACCACCTTAATTAAGTTATCCTGAATTTATGTAATATCTTCAGCAGCGTACTAACAGTTGCACATCAACTTTGTTCCAGATCTGCTACACCTGTTACTTGTCACAGGTGAGTTTGAATGAGCATCACATGCTTGAAACAAGGTTTTTTAGCCACAATTTTGGAAAGGTGCAAACAATTGTGTCTGGCCCATTTTTAGGGGTTTGTGTGAAATTGTGTCCAATTTTCATTCTTTTCTCTGTTTATATTTTGTGTTGTTCCAATATACACAAAGGAAGTAGACATTTTTGTGACAAAAATGTGTAACTGCAATAATTTTCTTAGAGAAATATTTCATGTTCTGGCACAATTTCAAGGGTGACAACACTTTGGGCCATGACTGTATATTGACACACTGTTCAGCACAAATTTTTTAACCTGTTTAGATTACTAAAAGTGTATTTTAGGAGGATAAACATAAAAATGTCTTTGCCTTCGTCTGGATTCAGTTACCTGCATTGCACATGAGCTCCAGAGTGCAGCCTAGACTGAACCGCGAGCACCGAGTGATTGATTCCCCGGCGATTGTGGTTCAGTTCATGACAGCTGCAGACAGGCCGGACTGATCTCTGATACTCTCACCTAAACTCTGGAGATCAGCCCGGCCTGTCCTCAGCTGTCATGAACTGAACCTCAATTACCGGGGAATCAATAAATCGGTGCTCGCAGTTCAGTCCTGCAAGCTCTGAGATCCGTTCAGGCTGCAGGTGGGAGCTGCAGAGTGCAAAGCAGGTAACTGAATCTAGGCCTGGCATTACTGGAGATTCCTGTTACGAACCGGCACTGCCATAGCAGCAAGCAGCCTGCTGCGGTTCCTGTTACACCCAGGCGCTGGCTGACGTTTTTGGCCGTGCCTCGGGTCATCCAGCTGGCTGCTTCCTCCTCCACATCTAAGTGTGGAGAGACGGCTAGTGCGTATGCGCGCGCCAATTTACCCCAGCCAGAGCCTAAGTCCAGTATTTCACCTTGTGAACATGCTCAGCCTGATAGTGCCATTTCTGAGGCCAAGTCCTCGGTTCAGGCCACTGAGCATGCTCCTACACTTAGTGCGAAAAGCCTCTTTGCACAGGTACTTGGACATCGTGCCATGTCTAAGTCCTGTGTTGTGCCTACTGAGCATGCTCAGGCAGATAGTCTGATTTCTGAGACTGTTGTTCAGGTTACTGAGCATGCTCAGGCACTTAGTGCATCAGAGGCTAGGTCCAGTAAGGACCTCACTGGGCATGTCCTGAGTTGTCAGGCCCTGATAGGGCAGAGGGCATCATGAGTCCTGATGATGTGGCCACTACAGACTGGCTCGCGGAGGCCCGCCCCTATGACCTGGCACCTCACCGTTGGTCGTCAGATGATGACTGGTGAGGTGTTTGGGGCGTGGCTGCCATGAGGTCATCAATCACGTGGCGGTTCCAAAAAGGCCGCTGGTTATGTCACTGATGACACGGCACTCCGCTATTGGACCCTGGAGGTGCCATTGTGGTCCACCCTGGGTTTGGGGCAGATTCAGGTTATAAAAGGGGCTGTAGACAACATGGAGGTGCGCAGTCTTCTCATATGCTTGTTCTGAGCACACCTCCATGTATAGAGACCATTGCGGCATAAGCCTTTGTTTGGAAGCGGTAGGTAGTGTTAGGCGAACGGTGCCTGTCACTCCAAGATTCATGGCTCAGCACATCAGGGTCAGACGCGGTGCTTCCCTCCTGCCATTCTAGTCTTGCTGCAGCAGCCCAGTGGTGGTAACTGGGCTGTGGCTGCTGTACCACCTGTCTGGTTGTGCCCCGTACGCGCACGGACAGCGTACCCAAGGACCCCTGTGGAGTTAACAGGGAGTTCCTGGGTTGGGTGTGTGGACCCTGTTATCCTCTTTGGCTTCTCATTCAACGCTACTGGGGTGACCACCTGGCCTGATGTGTCCTTCACACACGTGGCCAGTCGAGAGGTGACCAGAAATGCTAATCAAAGGACTGCTTGGCCTGACGTGTCCTACACTCGTGGCCGACAGGGCGATTTCGCTGCGGTCTACAAGTCAACGCTACCTGGTCACCACCCGGCCTTACATATTCCAAGACATGTAGGGGATTCGTGAATCAGTGCTCCGTCCATCTGCAGCTGCTGGCTGCACGGTTCCCTACAGAGAGGTTGAAGGTGGGGTTTATCTTCTCCTTGCTCTCTGATAGAGCACTGGAGTGGGCCACACCATTGTGGGAGAGGAATGACCCGGTAGTTCAGGACTGCGACAAGTACTTGGAGTCCATGCGGTGAGTGTTCCTGGGTCCTCAGGTCACTCACAACTCGGCCCTACAGCTACTGACTTTGGAGCAGGGGTGTACCTCCTCGAGTCAATATGCTGTGAGTTTCAGGACACTTGCTGCAGAACTTGGGTGGCCAGAGAAGAACCTCATTCCACTTTTTCGGAAGGGGTTGGCCTCGATTGTGAAGGACGTGTTAGCGTCGCATGAGGTACCAACTACCCATGAGGGCTTCATGACTATGGCTACCCGCATTGAACTGCGGAGCTCCAAACGTCAGCTGGAGCGCAGGTCAGAGGGTCGTTAAGCCACTGTAGTGGTCTCTCCCACTGCACCTCCCTTAGAGGATGTCTCTGTCCCTATGGACATCTCAAGGGTTTGTGGTGCTAGGTCATCGAGTCGCAAGGATACTTCCTGTTTCACTTGTGGGCAGTATGGTCATTATGCCAACCGTTGCCCAAAGTGTCAGGTTATTGACTGCGATCGGTGACCATAGCTGGTGGCAGACTGGACCAGGTGTCATCCATTAGGGTGACGTTTCCTGTGTCCATTTCCTTTAAGGAGTCAACCTGGTCCACAAGGGCACGTGTGGACACAGGGGCTGGGGGTTGTCTTATCTCCTCCTCTTTTGCCTAGCAGCATGCCATCCCGCTTGTGCAAATGCCAAGGCCAGTGAGAGACTGTGTGGTGGATGGGTCCTTTTTACCCAAGTTAATTCACCACCGAATGGTGTCAATTACCCTTGCCATGTCATCTGGGCATAGGGAGACCATTTTGTTCTGGGTTCTCCCTAAGGATGCAGATTATATTCTGCTGGGCATGTTTTGGCTGAAGTGGCATTCCCCACATATCGTGTGGTCATCAGGGGAGATTGTGTGGTGGGGCAAGTTTTGTAGCTCCCACTGCTTGTCTCCACCTCCTGCTCGTCGCACAAGGGTACCTGTGGCAACTACAGACTATCCAAGTGGGGGGCCGCTAGAGGGGGGGTACTGTTATGAATCGGCGCCGCCATAGCCGCAAGCAGCCTGCTGTGGTTCCTGTTGTGCCCAGGCGCCGGCTGACGTTTTTGGCCGTGCCTTGGGTCGTCCAGCTGGCTGCTTCCTCATCCACGTCTAAGTGTGGAGAGGTGGCTAGTGTGCATGTGTGCCGATTTACCGCAGCCAGAGCCTAAGTCCAGTATTTCGCCTAGTGAGCATGCTCAGCCTGATAGTGCCATTTCTGAGGCCAAGTTCTCGGTTCAGGCTACTGAGCATGGTCCTACACTTAGTGCGAAAAGCCTCTTTGCACAGGTACTTGGACATCGTGCCATGTCTAAGTCCTGTGTTGTGCCTACTGTGCATGCTTAGGCAGACAGTCTGATTTCTGAGACTGTTGTTAAGGCTACTGAGCATGCTCAGGCACTTAGTGCATCAGAGGCTAGGCACTGGGCATGTCCGTGAGGTGGCAGGCCCTTATAAGGTGGAGGGCATCAGGTGTCCTGATGACATGGCTGGCAGAGGCCCGCCCCTATGACCTGGCACCTCACCATTGGTCAGCAGATGATGACTGGTGAGGTGTTTGGGGCATGGCTGACATGAGGTCATCAATCACGTGGCGGTTCCGGATAGGCCGCTGGTGATGTTGCTGATGACATGGCTCTCCGCTATCGGACCCTGGAGGTGCCATTGTGGTTTACCCTTGGTTTGGGGCAGACCCAGGTTATAAAAGGGGCTTGAGACAACATGGAGGTGCGCAGTCTTCTCATATGCTTGTTCTGAGCACACCTCCATGTATAGAGCCCATTGCAGCAAAAGCCTTTGTTTGGAAGCGGTAGGTAGGGTAAGGCGAACGGTGCATGTCATGCCAAGATTCGTGGCTCAGCACATCAGGGTCAGGCACCGTGCTTCCCTCCTGCCGTTCCAGTCTTGCTGCAGCAGCCCAGTGGCGGTAACTGGGCTGCGGCTGCTGCATCACCTGTCCGGTAGTGCCCCCTACGCGCACGGACAGCGTACCCCAGGACCCCTGTGGTGTTAACAGGGAGTTCCTGGGTTAGGTGTGAGGACCCTGTTATCCTCTTTGGCTTTCCATTCAACGCTACTGGTGTGACCTCCTGGCCTGATGTGTCCTTCACACATGTGGCCAGTCAAGAGGTGACCAGAAACGCTAATCAGAAGACCGCTTGGCATGACGTGTCCTACACATGTGGCCAACAAAGCGCTTTTGCGGCGGTCTTCCGGTCAATGCTATCTGGTCACCACCCGGCCTGACGTGTTCCCTGCACACGTGGTCGGTGTAGCACCAGGTACACCAAAACGCTAACTGGGTTGTCGTCCGGTCAGACGTGTCCCTACACACGTGGCCGGTTCCCAGGTATCCTGGGTTATCTCAGAGCCACCCAGCTCTGTATTCTCTTCCTAACCTTCAGGTTGCCAGCAGCTCCTTTGTCACCTGGAGCACGGTGGGCCCCGACTGGCGATTGGGATATTTACCACCTTATCCTGATCTGCCAGTGTCCCCCGTAACATCCTCCGGTAGTCAGTCCGATGCTGGTAGCATGTACTGTATAAGGTAGCATTTCTTCTTTATGTAAAAAAAAGTATTTCTGATTACTGTTTTCAACGTTAAAATGTATTAATTTTTTTATATGATTTTAAATTAATATCAAATAAGCCTGTGTTGTGCATTGCTTTAATGATTTTAATACTATAATTTTCATATCTTGATAATTTATTTTTATTTACCTTATTTTTTTTCTTTATAAGACGCACCTGATTAAAAGATGCACCCCCAAATTTGGTGAAGGAAAAGAGAATTTTTTTTAATAAATGGGGTCTGTCTTATAATGCCAGTGTCTGTCTAACAAATCATATAGGGTTTATGTCCCTCATAGCCCCCCCATCCTAAAATTAGCCCCCTTAATCTGGATATGTCCCCCTTATATTGAATATAGCTCCATTGTGCAGGCACACGTCCCCCAGTGATGCCACATGTACCCTATGGCTGGCACATGTCCCGTATGGCTGGCACACATCCTCTATGGCTGGCACATGGCCCCTATGGCAGGCACACGGCCCCCTGTGGCAAGCACATGGCTTCTATTGCTGCCCATGGCCCCCTATTGCTGCTCATGGCCCCCTGTGGCTGGCACACGGCCCCTATTGCTGCCCATGGCCCCCTGTGGCTGGCACATGGTCCCTATTGCTGCCCATGGCCCCCTGTGGCTGGCACACAGCCTCTATTGCTGCCCATGGCCCCCTCTGGCTGGCAGATGGCCCCTATTGATGTCCATGGCCTCCTGTGGCTGGCACACGGCCCCCTATTGCTGCCCATGGCCCCCTGTGGCTTGCACATGGCCTCTATTGCTGCCCACACATCATCCTGTGTTTGATATGGCCCCCAGGCTGCTGCTTTTAGTAAAATAAACTCTTTCCTTACCTTCTCCAGCACTGTCCCCCCTCGTGTCTCACTCCGTGTGGTTGAGCTCCTCCTGCACTCCTGGTTCTCGGTGCGGTCATGTGATCGGCATAGCAGAGTGATATCTTTGCGTGGGCTGATCACAGTAGCAGGAGGGAGACCGGGGGGACACGCTGGAGGAGGTAAGTAAAGAGTTTTTATTTTTCTATGGGCAGCAGCATGGGGGCCATATCTAACACAGGTGGGCATGTGCGATCAAAGGGGAGCACAGGCACAAATAATATGCGCCAATCCCCCAGCCCGTCACCGTGGTGCAGTTTCAGCACCACAGTGATGGACAGCGGCCGTGCATAATATATGAGCAGGAGCAGGAGATCTCCCGCTGCAGCCTTAACCTTCGTCCGGCTGAGTAGGTACAATTGTAACTATTCAATTTTAAAATTGCAATACATATTTTTTTTCCAAAAGCCATAGAGGGCTGAAATTTCGTGACATCTCTGCAGTTTTGGTCCAGAATATATTGGCCAAGTTTCAATAAAATATCTCCACCCCCTTCCGAGATAAGGGGTCGCTGTTAACATTGTAAAATTATATTGCCTGACGAAGGTTAAAAAGCTCACCAGCCTCTACCAGCCTCCAGCATCGCTTCAGATCCAGAGCTGCCCCCACCTCCCTTGGACCCTGCAGTATATAATCCGTATATTCGGATTATAAGACGCACCCCCTACTTTCCTCCAAAATTTGGGGGAACAAAAGTGCGTCTTATAAAGCGAAAA
The DNA here is from genome assembly GCF_048569485.1 of Anomaloglossus baeobatrachus. Taxonomy (NCBI): domain Eukaryota; kingdom Metazoa; phylum Chordata; class Amphibia; order Anura; family Aromobatidae; genus Anomaloglossus; species Anomaloglossus baeobatrachus. The sequence goes on from NC_134353.1 coordinate 556,704,143, forward strand.
ATACGGTAATTGTTTCATAGTTTATTTCCTTTTTTATTTACCATTATTTCTTCAAAATTGTAATCTTAGTACAGATCCTCCAGCAACGAATTAATAAATAGTAGATATAGTGTAATCATTTTTAAACCAAACTATGTTAATAGTTTTAGATTGAATCTGCAGGTGTATCTGTTGGGTTACAGCTGTTTTTATGTTTCTTATACATGTCAGCCAGACCGCTACATTACCTGTACATTGAGACTGGTTTAAACAAGTGTGTTCCAACAGTAATTTTAAGTAGTTACTTAATCCTATTATAAGGTCATGGTAACATGCTCTCTGTATTTAGTCTGTGGGACTTACGGTTTAATGCTCAACTGTATCTTATGCAATAATGGCAGCTTCAGAATGAAAGCTACAACTATAATGTTTTAGTATAGCATGATTGTAGATCTCTAAACCTGACATTATTTACCACTGATACTAGAGTTTCTTTAGCAATATGAAGTCTGTCTTTCCATCTTCAAGGAGGTTCATGAATTTTATTTTGATTGCCTATCGTTCGACTAGGCAATAGGTTGGCTATTGCTTGATTAAACTACAAAACCAGACAGCTACACGAGTATGAAACTATTTCATTTTTCACTGCTGCCCATTTATGTAACTAATTAAGAGTGAAGATGGGCAGGAACTGGATTTCCACCAATCAAACATTCATAACCTATCGTAAGGAAAGGGAATCATTGTAAAATCACCAAAAATCCCTATTTAATTACTGGTCATCAGGATACCACCTAAAATGTTTAAACCGTATCACTTATTGATATTCCTAATTTTTACTCATGACGACAGTATCATGCTGTACTTTTACTTGCTTTAATGTTTATATAGTATAAAATTTTTCTGAATATATTAAACAATAAAGTTCATCCTTCCTACAATCTATATTTTGACTGTTTAAATTAACATATTTGTTCAGGCATGAATATTAAAATCCAAATATGTTCATGATCTCATACAGAATAAAGAAATAATATCTTTATACAACTTTGCATCTCAGGAATCTTAATGACTCCTAAAGTCTTCTTAATTACAGTTTTCAATTACCTAGAACTATCATAGTCTCAGTGCATTCTGCTCATGTTTAATATTATCATTACAATTACAAATATTAAGGCATATTAACCCTACAACGCATACCTGGGGCCTCGCAGGCCTGGTAGGTTACTTGTTTTCAATTGTAGATTTCTATGGTTGCGCGTTCTAGGGTTAATTTACCATCACATGACTGTTTATTTTCTTTAACAATTATTAAAGTATCTATTATTTTTAATTATTACTACACTGTAAGAGTTTTTTAAAATATAGTTAATGTGACAGTGAGAAATGGAAAAAAAAAATGATTGTATTGTTTAACTCTTTGTCCCAAATCTGTCTTCAGATTAATGTATATTTGAGATTTTTCTATCTTAACTAGCTTACTCAATGGTTCAGCTCCTAGTTGGCTTTGAACTGTGCTAACAGCCAAAAAAGAATAAAAGCAGCTTGGCAAAAGTCATGTTTGGTAGTTTCCCTTAAATCAAGACTCCAGGCAAAACTCATGAAGTTGTGCAATGTTTAAAAGGCAGTATATAGACAAAAGAGACAATTCCGTTAACAGGCTCTACATTCTTGGATGCTATCCTTAAGCATAACATAGTTGTATTTGGTGCCATGTGGTATACACAATAAGCTTTGTGATTTCTAGCAAACACAAATGTTTAAAAACAGTCTGTTTATATTCCATAACAGTTTACTGCAAATTTGAATTTGCCAGTTTTGACAAATGTTTACCAAAAATTAAATCCCTGGCAAATCATTTATTTACAATTTATAATACTGAAAGACTGTAGAGAGGAGTTGGGTTATGCCACACTATCACCAGGGAATCAAAGTTGATTAATTGATCTTTTTTATTCTTATTTCAGGTCAACACGTTTCAGAGATCGCAGTCTCCTTCATCAGGACTTAAAGAGAAAATCAACAATCTAGAGATTGTTGATTTTCTCTTTACAGTCCTGATGAAGGAGACTGCAATCTCTGAAAAGCGTTGACCTGAAATAAGAATAAAAGAGATGAATTAATCAACTTTGATTCCCTGGTGATGGCATGGCATAACCCGACTCCTCTCTACAGTTTACGTATCATCTCCTTCGGGGCTAATTGCCACGTGATTATAGGAATTGTGACTACCACAACCTTATTAGGTGAGTGTGTTTACCTTACACTAACCTGGTGTTTATCCAGGTAAGACCCTATTTGCGCTTCCTTCCTCTGCATTTTCCTTTAATACTGAAAGACTATGAGATTTCCTAGGACTGTATTGAACCTATTTAGAGCTCTTCAATGCAAACACAACCTTATTAATGTCAAAGTGACCCCAACCTATTTGGTAAAGAATAAATGGAGGGTAACCAACAGTCTACTTAAAACACACTGTAACGTCAGACTTTTCAGGCTACTTAAACTGTAAAAGCGGTACAAAAATTATGTGTTTTGGGAAGAAAAGGCCGGCTTTGCTCGTGTTCATGCTTACATGCTGCAAATGGAAAAAGCTGAATATTTTAAAAATGAGGTAGCACAAAAATGAACCCAGTTTTGGGAGAATCAAAAGTTTTTTTTTGCTAAATGAAGAAATGATGTTTTTTTTCACAAGCTGTTTAAAATTATTCCTTTTTAAGGGTGCAGGAACAAGTTAAAGACTGCCTGTGATTTTAGTTTTTATTGCGTTAATAGTGTACATGAAAATAGGACACTTTTTAATACTGTATATCTCATCAGAGTGCTCTGCTTCTTTCTTTGTCAGGACTGATTAATAATTTTCAAAACTTTTAATTCTGAGGTAAAATCTGTATTTAGTGAGTTCATACTTTCCCATTACTGAGATAGGAGATGACAGTTACTACTAATAATATTCCATGTAGAAGGCAGGAAGGAAAAAAGGAAAAGAAGTGAGAAGTAGAGATGAGCAGACTTGTGGAAGTTCTGGTTCTCCTGGTTCCAACTGAACATTTTAAAAGTTCGGTTTTGGACTTGGACTTGACCTGAGCTTCATTTGAAGGCACTGACTGGCAGTTTGGGTATCCGCCTTACACGCAGCTAGCCATAAACAGAACTCTTGCGGTGAGAGTGGGTGGGGTTTTCTTCAATTCTTTTGGGGGGGGGGCACACACTACATTTGATCATGCTGCGCAAGCTGTTCAAACACTGCAAGTGGCTCACAATGGGCCGCACACTGAGCATACCTGAGCACAGCGGTGCTCATGGGAATGGTTTGCCTTCATAACGCACCCGAACTCTGAATAAGAACTTTGTGATTCTTTTGAAAGTCTGTTTGTGCCAAACATCAAACCCGAACTTCAGGTTCACTCATCTGTAGTGAGAGGCTCTGTCTTTAGCTCTTTCCTCATCCTCCACTTTTTTCTGCATTGAATCATATCAGTAGTAACAGTCTTCTCCTATTTTAGTATTATAAGTATCTGCCTTCACTGTATACAGATCTTACCAGTGAATAGAAAATTTTGAGACTAAAATATCAGTTCTGGAGAAGAAAGAAGCAGATTTATATGATGATATGATAAAATATGTTACAAAGTTTCTTATTTTCTTGCATACTATTGATTTATTAATAGTAATAAGCAAGCACTACCAGGCTCAGGTGTTCGCCCATCCAAGCATACAACTGTACTGAGCACCCGAGCATGGTAGTGCTTGCTCATCACTAGTAAATAAAAATGAAATAATTGTTGCTCTTTAACTGTTTTCGAAGTGAAGGATGCAAGCCATGATAAAAATAAATCCTATATTTTTTAATGGTTTTATGATTGTGGACTCACATCAAAGTATGCTTCCTAGTAGCTCTACACTATAGCTGTCAAACACTGTGGTCAGCCAGGGGATTTGTGCCTGGCATAACTGTGCAGTGGCAGTGATGATGGCCAAAGCTTCACAAAAGAAAAGTAGAGAGCGGAAGACAAAAAGATATAAGACAGTGTAGGGCCAAAAATGGCAACAGCAGTACTAATAAAGATGACATTATGAAAAGGATGCAGTTGCCCAACTAAATGTTTGCCATTGGCACTGGTGGAAGTGGAACTATGTAGAAGACAGACAATGGACACCCTGGCAGGAATATAGTATAGCTTATTTATTCATCAACCGTATATGAATGAAAGTTGAAACTGATCCATGCCTGATTCATTTTGACAAATATAAGGTTTACCAGACTTGCAGCAAATAACCTGGTCCACATGGATGTGAAAAAAGTCATCAGTTACTTTGAAGCCCACTTTTGCAGTACATTGGAGGCTGGACAAGGCACTTTGAACATAGCAAGCTGGGCTTGTTTGTACCATTAGTTCAATCTGCTAAACCATAGGTCCATCAGGGCATGGGGTATCACACAGACAATGTGGCTATTCAGACCCTGTTGTTGATGTGCATATTTTCGTGCAATGGAAAATAAACATTTGGTGCATCATGTCATACATTTTTCAATCACTGCTCTTGCTTTATTATTTGTTGAAGCTGTAGTCCTGGCCCTGTGGATATGTAATTAAAGATGAGCTGCTCTTTTAAAAAAAATTTAAAATTGACCAACATGCCAAAAAAAAATTTGCAGCAAATAAATTTGCATGAATTCCAGTACTGAAGGACATGTACATGTGAAGTACTCATGGGGAGAGGAGAGAGAGAAGACTGCTGACCACAGGAACATACCCTCTACAGCAGAGAGAGGGGATCCCGATGACCATAAGAGTTTAGACTCTAGAGGAGACCTTGAGTGTGTGAGGACCCCGCTGACCATATGAGCCTATACATTACAGAAGTGCAAGACAACCACTACTGATCATAACAGCTTACACTTTAAAGGAGAGAGGACCCTGGTTATCATAAGAATTTATAATCTGTAGGTTAGAAAGAACCCAGCTGAAACTCCACAAAAAAGAGAGACTTACCCAGTTACTATAGAGATAAAAAACACTCTGTCATACACACAGTACCCCACTGGGAACTGATGATCTGTGGTGACCCAACTACTGACCATCACTTTACAGGGTATGAAAATCCACAAGATGTCATAGCTGCAGTACATTTTAGACAGGCCTAGGTGGCAACGTCATTAGTCCACTCTGTGATGCTTCAACAGTGTTGAAAATAGTGCCAGAAAGAGGGTTTTTTGTGAACTGCGAATGGAAACTCAAAATCTTTGACTCATATGTAACTTCTGATTTTGGAAAATTTTACTTGAACTTGATTCTCAACAGATCGATCCCCTCATTTCAAAAGGAACCCCCCAAAAAATCAATATCACTTTTAGGAACAATTGAATTATTTTTTAATTGCAATACAGAATTTCATGAATTTTTATTTGATAGTTTACAACAATTTATCCCCTTGAGCCTTAGAACTATGGAGGAGCTGTTCACATGGGAAATTATTGACTCAGCAGGGAGCAGAGAGTGTTTTCCTGGTAAAAAGTCACCTAAGATGCCAGCCCCTCTCATCTTGCACTCTGACATGCTTTCCAGAAGCAAAGGAGGCCAATTGTAAGGAAAATAGGTGCTACTAGCACTGTTCGGACAGTTTCTGTTGGATGTGCTAGCATGCTAGCAGCTCCCGCATTTTTTCAATTTTATAGGTTACTTTTTTCACACAAGCAAAGCATCCTTTTTAAGTGCCATGTTTAGGTTCAACATGCATTTTGGATACAAGTGTAACATTTAATTTGTTCTCCAAACTTTTTTATCACTTTTAGCAAACCTGGTGAAAATAATGAAATAACAAGAAATCCAGGAATCCTTCAGAGACAAAAAGACTTGTTCCACAATAGGGTGCCTGTAATGTTAGTGTGACGTATATGAGTCTACAAATTGAAAAATTAAGCAAATATGTCAAAACAGATCTGCACAGTTAAAGGGACTCTGTCAGTACAGAATGACTGTTCAAACCTCATACAGGCACTCAACAGGAGTGGCTAAAAATTTAAGTGCATTTTCCCACTTACTTGTTTTACTTCTATATCTGCCTTAATTTCATACTTTGTAAAACCATAGCTGACACTGAAGTAAGCGGGGATGGAGATTAAAGGAAAACAATTAAGTGGGAATCTGCATTTTAAATGTTTAGCAACGCCGAGATTGTGCACTAAGTACCTGTACTTGATTTGAACAATCATTCTGTGCTGACAGAGTCCCTTTAATTGTCTGAATTTATGCTAAAACTCAGATTTTTGGTTAAAACAGAATAATTTCACATGCCTCCCCAAAAAAAAGGAGAAAGGCAGGATATAGTAAAAACCACCACAGAATACAGTATACTTGTGGGGTGTACTATTGCAAAATTAGAATATTATTACCGATGTGTAATCAATAAAGTGTGTGCATAATGTTTTTCAATGACGCTAACATTAAATTAAACAGAAATACACTCTATACATTGTTAATGTGGTAAATTACTATTCTAGCTTCAAACGTCTGGTTTTGAATGCAATATCTACATAGGTATATAGAGGCCCATTTCCAACAACCACAACTCCAATGTTCTAATTGTACAATGTGTTTGGTAACTGTGTTAGAAGGCTAATGGATGTTTAGAAATCTCTTGAAAACCCCTGTGCAAGTATGTTAGCCCACCTGAAAATAGTTTTGCTAATTAGAAAACCTATAAAACTGACCTGTCTTTGAGCTAGTTGAGAATCTGGAGCATTACATTTGTTGGTTCCATTAAACTCTCAAAATGGCTAGAAAAAGAGAACTTTCATGTGAAACTCGACAGTCTATTCCTATTCTTAGAAATGAAGGCTATTCCATGTGAGAATTTGGCAAGAAACGAAGATTTCCTACAATGGTGTATACTACTCCCTTCAGAGGAGAGCACATACAGGCTCTATCCAGAGTAGAAAAAGAAGTGGGAGGCCCCGCTGCACAACTGATGAACAAAACAAGTACATTAGAGTCTCTAGTTTGAGAAATCGATCCCTCACAGGTCCTCAACTGGCAGCTTCTTTAGATAATACCCGCAAAACTCCAGTGTCAAAGTCTACAGTGAAGAGGCGACTCCGGATGCTGGCCTTCAGAGCAGAGTGGCAAAGAAAGAACCATATCTGAGACTGGCTAATAAAAGGAAAAGATTAATATGGGCAAAAGAACAGAAGATATTGGACAGAGGAAGATTGGAAAAAAGTGTTATGGACAGTCGAATCGAAGTTTGAGGTGTTTGGATCACATAGAAGAGCATTTGTGAGACACAGAACTACTGAAAAGATGCTGAAAGAGTGTCTGACGCCATCTGTCAAGCATGGTGGAGGTAATGTGATAGTCTGGAGTTGTTTTGGTTCTGGTAAAGTTGGAGATTTGTACAAGGTAAAAGGGATTTTGAATAAGGAAGGCTAAAAGGCCATTTTGCAACGCAATGCAATACCCTGTGGAATGTGCTTGATTGGAGCCTATTTCATCCCACAACAGGACAATGACCCAAAGCACATCTCCAAATTATACATGACCTATTTAGGGAAGAAGCAGGTAGTTGGTATTCTATCTGTAATGGAGTGGCCAGCCCAGTCACCAGATCTCAACCCTATTGAGCTGTTGTGGGAGCACCTTGACTGCATGGTACACAAAAAGTGTCCATCAAGCCAATTCAACATGTGGGGGGGCTTCTGAAAGCATGGGGTGACATATCTCCAGATTACCTTAGCAAATTAACAGCTAAAATGTGAAAGGTCTGCAAAGCTGTAATTGCTGCAAAGGGAGAATTTTTTGACGAAAGCAAAGTTTGAAGGAAAAAAATATTATTTCAAGGAAAAATCATTATCTCTAACCTAGTCAATGTCTGGACTATATTTTCTATTTATTATGAAACTCATTTGATAAATAAAAGTATGAAGTTCCTTATGATGCCATCTATTTTGTGAAGTTTACTAGTCCCTCCTGCATCAAAACAACCACACAACATGATGCTGCCACCCCTGTGTTTCATAGTTGGGTTGGTGTTCTTAGGCTTCTCCCGTTTTCCTCAAAATGTAACGATGGTCATTATGGCCAAACAGTTCAATTTAGTTTCATCAGGCCACAGGACATGTCTCCAAAAATTAAGGTCTTTGTTTCTGTGTGCATTTGCAAACGTTAATCATGCTTTTTTATGTTTCTCTTGGAGTAATGACTTCTTCCTGACAGAGTTGCCTTTCTGCATATGTTTATCTAGTACTCATGTCACTCTGGATAATGACCCAATCTTACCGGCTTCCGCCAGCATGTTCACAAGGTCTTGTGCTTTTGTTCTTGGGTTGATATGCACATGTCTGACCAAAGCACGTTCGTCTTTGCTACGCAGAACCCGTCTCCTTCCTGAGCAGTATGATTGCTGGCCATTCCCATTTTGTTGTACTTTCATATAATTGTTTGTACAGATGAACAAGGCACCTGCAGGTATTTGTAAATTGCACCCAAGGATGAACCAGACTTTTACAAGTCTTCAATTCTCTTCTGAGCTCTTAGCTGATTTATTTTGACTTTCCCATGATGCTATACAAAAAAGCAGAGTGTTTCAGATGTGCATTAAAGTACATCCCCAGGTGTGTCTCTAATTAACTCAGATGTTGCCAGTAAACTTATAAGAAGCTTCCAAAGACATGACATCATCATATGGGTTGTCTCATATTGTTTAAAGGCATAGCCCTCTTAGCGAATGTAATTTTTGACTTTGCAGAAAGTAATCAAAATGCCTTAAGATATTCTCATTCTCATTATTTTGGCATTTGGCAAATATAAATAATTTTGGTTCCTAATTGACCTAAAATGGGAAAAATGTAGTCTGATTTCATGTCTGATAGTGAGAAAAACATGCACATATGTCTTTTTAGATAGTGTATGTAGACTTCTGGTTTCAACTGTATTTGTGATGATATTTGTGGTTGCTTTCTAAATATACTCATCAATTCAAGTTTTAAAAGGGTATCCGTAAGTAGGATAAACCTACATTTCACACCACAGTCATGTATTCCTTTGGTACAAGTAATATTTACCCAGTTAAGTGATACAAATTTTGCAATGATATTACAGGAAAATTTTACAATATTCTCTGTATTCTAAATGCTTTATTCTATTTCAAAATGTATTATGAAATAATTAGAGATGAGCGAGCCTCTGAAGGCTCGAGTTCGGTTTGGTTCGTCGAACAGAGGCCCCGTTCGACGAACCGTTCGACAAACCTCTCGAATCCCATTGAAAACAATGGGATGCAAACACAAACAAATAAAAACACATTATAAATGTACACATACAGTTAATAAACATTGCCATAACACTTACAGGTCCCCGCGACGCATCCTGCACTCTGTCTCCCGCCGCTTTTCCTTCCAATAATCGCTGCGTTCTCCCGGTAACCAGGACCTATCGTGACGTCAAAATAGCATGTGATAAGTCACTTGTCTATTATCTCATTGGCTACAGACTGGTCACATGGCTAGATGTCATTGCTAGGTCCTGTCAGTGCATCTCTCCGGTACGTGGTGATCGTTCCAGCATGTCCGTGTACCGGCGAAATCCTCTGGCACATGGTCGACTCCCCGCTCCTGTATGTGTGCGCTCTTTACAGATTCAGCCCACATGCAGGGACTAGCTGTCACAGCCGGTAAATAGCAGCACTGGGAATCATGTGATCAGAGCACCGTTGGTAAGTTAACCCGCTTGTCAGCGGTGAAGTCACTGCTTACAGCACGCAGCTGCTGCTCACTCACTGAGTGAGTAGACTGCACGGAATAGCAGTGTTCTTCCTCCCATGCAGTGCTTTCTGATGTAGCAGAGCTGCATGGGTTGAAGGAGAAAGAAGACAGAAGAGCAGGACTGTGGAGAGCTGACAGAGAGTAATAAACATGGAGTCTCTAATCTGTCTGAGTATTTATTTCTATTAAAGTATTTTTTCTCCCTGTGGTGTCTTTTTTTAACCGTTTATTGGAAATTCTTAATGGCCGGGTCAAACTTGCCTGTCATTAGGAATCTCTGGCTTAATACTAGCTAGTAAACAAAGCTAGTATTAACTCATTATTACCCAGCAAGCCACCCGGCTTCAGGGCTGCTGGAAGAGTTGGATACAGTGCCAGATGATGGCGCTTCTACGAAAGTGCCATTTTCTGGGGCGGCTGCGGACTTCAATTCGCAGCAGAGGAGCCCAGAAACCTCGGGCCAACCTGTGCTGCGGATTCCAATCCCCAGCTGTCTAGTTGTACCTGGCTGGACACAAAAATGGGGCGAAGTCTATGTCCATTTTTTTAAAATTATTTCATGAAATTCATGAAATAATTAAAAAAGGTCTTCCCTAATTTTTTAGTTCCCAGCCGGGTACAAATAAGCAGCTGGGGGTTGGGGGCAGCCATACCTGCCTGCTGTACTTAGCTAACATACAAAAATATGGCGAAGCCCATGGCATTTTTTTGGAGGGCAAAAAACTCCTGCATACAGTCCTGGATGGAGTATGCTGAGCCTTGTCGTTCTGCAGCTGCTGTCTGCTCTCCTCCATACAGACAGACAGCAGACAGCAGCTGCATAACTACAAGGCTCAGCATACTCCATCCAGGACTGTATGCAGGAGTTTTTTGCCCCCCCCTAAAAAATAACGTGGGCTTCGCCATGTTTTTGTATGATAGCCAGGTACAGCAGGCAGCTATGGGCTGCCCCCAACCCCCAGCTGCCTATTTGTACCCAGCTGGGAACCAAAAATACAGGGAAGCCCTTTTTTTTTTAATTATTTCAGAAGGCAAAGCGATCAGATGATGTGTCAGGTTCAAGGGCCTGAATCACATGACACAGCAGCTCATTGTATAAACGGCTTTTATACAATCAGCTGATATATCAGTGCAAAACCCCCCCAAAAAACTACACACTTTTGTGAAGACTCCTGTCCGACAGCATCAGCTGATAGTTTAGCCGGCCGAGCGGTAAAAATCCCGCCTCACCTCTCGACTTATAGTGTCAGCTGATTACATCAGCTTATCTTCGCCAGGTCTGAGAAAGAGAGAGAAGATAGAGAAAAGAGAGAGAGAGAAAAGAGAGCAAGAGAGAAGAGGGAGAAAAGAGAGAGAGAAGAAATAGAGGAGAGATAGAGGAGAGAGAGAGGAGAATAAGAGGAGAGAGAGGGAAGCGAGAGAGAAGAGAGAGAGAAGAGATAGAGAAGATAGAGAGGAGAGAGAGAGAGAGAAAAAGAAAGAGAGAGAGAAGAGGGAGAGAAAAAGAGAGAGAGGAGAGAGAGCGAGGGAGAGAGAGATAGGAGAGGGAGAAAGAGAGAGAGAAAGAGAGAGAGAGAAAGAAAGAGAGAGAAAGAAAGAGAGGAGAGAGAGAGGGAGAGAGAAACAGAGAGAAAGAGAGAGAGAGAGAAAGGGAGAGAGAGAGAAGAGAGAGAGAGAAAAAGAGAGAGAGAGGGAGAGAGAGAGAGAAAAAGAGAGAGAGGGAGAGAGAGAGAAAGAAAGAAAAAGAGAGAGATAGAAGAGAGAGAGGAGAGAGCAATGCAGCCTCATTCCGTGAACTGCTCCGATTTTTGAGTTGTGTCCCATGGCTCACAGCTGATGTCCGGCTCCTCCCCTCAGTGCATAAGTAAATTAAATTATAATTTAAATAAATAATAATTATAATTTAAAATGAAAAATAAATTACATTTTTTACCAGGATGCAAACTCGTGAAGTTATGCTTCTTAGGCGAGAGCTTTATCCATTGAGCCACTGGCTCTATTGACAAACATAGGCAGATTTGGTTATCTTGACTTCTGCATTGCAGACTGAAGTCCCGGTGACAGCACGGCTTACTTCAGGTGCTGCTGGAGAGAACACAGATCGCTCCCTGTCATCTTCATGAAGCAGAGCTGACAGTGTCATGTGGATTACTTCGGACCTGGATTGTTGTTTTGGGATTAATAAAAAGGTAAATGAGGGGTTTTTTTTTCTGTTATTCCAAATAAAGGATTTTTCGCTGTGTGTGTTTCCTTACTTTCACTTTCAGGTTGATCATGGAAGGTATCTCAGGGAGGCGCTTGTGATGATTAACCTCTTATTACCCCAATTGCCACCGCACCAGGGCAATTCGGGATGAGCTTGGTGGAGTCCCGGGACTGTCGCATCTAATGGATGCGGCAATTCTGGGCGGCTGCCTGCTGTTATTGTTAGGGTGGTGGGCTCCCCATAATGTGGTGCTCCCCATCCTGACAATACCAGCCTCCAGCCGTGTTGCTTTATCCTGGCTGGTATCAAATATGGGGGAGCCTCATTTTTTTTTTTTTACTGCACGATATAGACCCGCCCACCAGCGGCTGTGATTGGTTGCCGTGAGACAGCTGTCACTCATCGTGGGGGCGTGTCTGACTACAACCAATCATGGGCGCTGGTTGGTGGGGAAAGCACGGAATAACTAATTGATTAATTAAGTGGCAGCCAAAAGAGGAAATGCCGCTGGAGATTTGTGACAACCGAGCAGCGAGACGCCCGTGATCGGTGAGTAGGAAAGAGAGAGGGATTGTGCTGGGGACGCAGGATGCATGCAGATACGAAAGGTGCGCACACACTTACTGTGAAAAGCGTGGTGCTTGAACTGTTCTCGAACGTAACTCAAACTGTCAAACTTTTAGAAAAAGGCTCGAGTTCGTCGAACGACTCGAACACCCCCCAAAATCGCTCGAACATGAAATTGGCGAACCTCGAACATCGACCATTGCTCATCTCTAGAAATAATGTTTATTTATGCAACAATGTTTAATAATGCCTGAATAGGAAAGACCCTAAATAGTTATATATCATGAAAAGACAGTTGGCATGTGCAAAATATTATTAAGATTCAGCTTCAATTGAAGGAATGAAATGAAACCTCTCATGTAAAAAAAAATAATAATATTAACCTGCAGATATGGGGTTAATCTTGGGGTCACTGACATTCTGATGCTGTGTGCCCACACTGAGAGCCCAGCTGCATGGTGGAAATTAACTTTATTTCTCCCAGCAGCCTCTGACTTTCAGTCATAGAGGTGCAGCATCAGTCAGCTACAACCACACCCTGTCACTGACTGACAGCCAACTATGCAGTGATGCAATGCTGAGACGGCTGTCAGTCTTTTATTGGGCATGGTTATGGCTTCTGCTCACTATGTACTGAGCGGTGACTGAAGTCACATCAGCCATGCCCTTATGACTGAAATCCTGAGGCTGCCGGGAGGAATAAATTCATTTCCTCCCAGCAGCAGGGCTTTCAGAGTGGTGGCTGTATAGTATCACGATGCTATTAACTTGCAAATTAACTCCCTATCTGCATTTTAATATTGTTATTGCATGACAGGTTCCCATTAAGCCTAGAACTGGAGCCTCGCAGGCATGCTAGATCCCTTGTTTTCTATGGTAGATTTCTATGGTTGCTCGTTCTAGGGTTAACATATGTTCTGAAATTTTATATTGCATGCAATAGTTGGCAAAAAAAAAATTGTGTATGCAGTCATTTAATTACTATTAAACTTTTAAACAGTAATTCACAACCTTCTGTGAATAGGTATAATTTTACAAATGGCTCTTTTGGGGGGACAAATGAATAGGTATCACAATGCCTGGTTGGAAAGCTCTGTTTTAGAAGTGCTTAAATTTAGTTTTATATTGCATATTTTAAACCCCAAAATTGATGTAACCTTAAAGTGTAAAGCAAAATAAAACAATAATTGAAAACAGTAGATACTATTATAGGAGTCAGAGGTAGGCAAACCTTTCAAGAGATGGGGTGGGCACAAATGAATTGTGAAAGATACAATGTACAAAGGGTTCAGAATCTTGAATCACACAGCAATACAAAACATCATAAAAATACAAGTCCTTTCAATAGAGTATTTATCTAGTGGAATGCCATTATTGTTTACTGCATCATAGCTAAACAAGAGTTGTTACCGATCATTCCGGAATCCAGCCAAGGACCCAGATGCTATTGCAGTATGGAGAGCTTTGCAAAGCCTGGCACCTGGGCCTCGCAGCTGCCAGACATGCCTTGTGAGTGCCCACACAGGATGAATCCAATGCTACAGCAAAAGACTGAAAATAAGTCCTTAGAGGATCACTGTTACAATCAACTCAGCTGAACACTGCCAAACACATTTTACAGAAACATGCATACCCTAGGGAGACCCAAAGTTTGCATGCTGCTTTAAATTACTATGTAGAAACATTATGGGAGTCAATCTTTCATCTTATGAGCAAAAGAATAAAAGGAGGAAATATGTTCCTGGAAGAAAGGTGACAGTCAAATAGCTTTGGGCATGTAAACATATTATGTACGTTCTTACAATTTCTGAAGTATCCTGCTATGAAGTAGAAAATATATGGTTTATTCTTAGATTCTTTTCCTTAGATAATGAAAATGCTGCTCTGTTCAAATCATGACCTTTGGAGGGCACATACAAAAAGTCTATAAAGTAGTCGAGTCTAAGATTGGGCAGTGGTCAATAAAATGGTAAGAAAACCATTAACGCCTATAAAAATGATAGCCACAATAGTAAGAATAATTAGGGATGATCGAATACCTCAAATATTCGGCTTCGTGAATATCCAACGAATAGGTCGCCGCTATGCGAATATTCGATGCACAATGTAAGTCTATGGGAAGCCCGAATAGTTCCGAATAGTTGTTATTCGGGATTCCCATAGACTTACATTGCGCATTGCATATTCGCAAATAGTCGAATATACACTAATGTATATTCGGCAAATATTCACGAAGCCGAATATTTGAGGCATTCGATCATCCCTAATAAAAATGTCTAATTTTTTTAAGAAATAATGTATCATGTGTTAACCTGTTCTGGACGGAAAATATATATATCGCAGCCAGGTACCAATTCCCACTCAGTGATGTCAGGCTGATCTAAAGGGTGGTGTAGATGCATCTTGTGGGTGGTGTAAGTGGATTTTGCTGATAAGCATAGTATACTGCAATAAAGAAGCACACAGTAAATTATATGAGAGGTTGAGCCACCAGAGTTCAAAATCCCCAGTGGGACCAAAATAAATATGAAAACATATATATATATATATATATATATATATATATATATATATATATATATACTGTATATATACACACATTAGCTGTACTACCCGGCTTCGACCGGGTTAATAACTGCTGTTAACAAAATAGAATGTATTAACAAAAAATGTTTCTGCACACAGAAACCACAAAACAGATAGATAGAAATGTAATTATTAAAAGGCAAAAACTAAGCTAATAGAAGCATTTCACAACAGATATTTAAACACCACAGATATTCCACACAGATTTAACTAAATTGGCCAAGTAGTGTGCTCCATCTGTCTCTTTCCAGGTCTGTCTCTTTCCAGGTCTGTCTCTTTCCCCGTCTGTCTCTTTCCAGGTCTGTCTCTTTCCAGGTCTGTCTCTTTCGCCGTCTGTCTCTTTCCCCGTCTTTCTCTGTCTGTCTTTTTCCCCGTCTGTCTCTGTGTGTCTCTTTCACCATTTGTCTCTGTCTGTCTCTTTCCCTGTCTGTCTCTATCTCTCTCTCTTTCCCTGTCTGTCTCTGTTTGTTTCTCTCTGTCTCTCTCTATCTGTCTCCCCACCGACATCTTATTACCTCCCATCCAGGTCTGTCTCTTTCCAGGTCTGTCTCTTTCCTTGTCTGCCTCCTTCCCCATCTGTCTCTTTCCCCATCTGTTTCTTTCCCCGTCTGTCTCTTTCCCCATCTGTCTCTGTCTGTCTCTTTCCCCGTCTGTCTCTTTCCCTGTCTGTCTCTGTCTGTCTCTTTCCCCATCTGTTTCTTTCCCCGTCTGTCTCTTTCCCCGTCTGTCTCTTTCCCCATCTGTCTCTTTCCCCGTCTGTCTCTTTCCCCGTCTGTCACTTTCCCCGTCTGTCACTTTCCCCGTCTGTCACTTTCCCAGTCTGTCTCTTTCCCTGTTTGTCTCTTTCCCCATCTGTCATTTTCCCCGTCTGTCTCTTTCCCCATCTGTCTCTGTCTGTCTCTTTCCCCATCTGTCTCTTTCCCTGTCTGTCTCTGTCTGTCTCTTTCCCCATCTGTTTCTTTCCCCGTCTGTCTCTTTCCCCGTCTGTCTCTTTCCCCATCTGTCTCTTTCCCCGTCTGTCTCTTTCCCCGTCTGTCACTTTCCCCGTCTGTCACTTTCCCCGTCTGTCTCTTTCCCTGTTTGTCTCTTTCCCCATCTGTCTTTTTCCCCGTCTGTCTCTTTTCCCATTTGTCTTTGTCTGTCTTTTTGCCCGTCTGTCTCTGTCTGTCTTTTTCACTGTCTGTCTCTGTCTCTTTCACCGTTTGTCTCTCTCTGTCTCTTTCCCTGTCTGTCTCTATCTCTCTCTTTCTCTATCTGTCTCTGTCTGTCTCTTTGTCTGTCTCTGTCTCTCTCTATCCGTCTCCCCACCGACATCTTATTACCTCACATATAAGCTTCTTATACTATGAATGTCTTTTGTTCCTATAGCAATTCACAGCTGACACAGCTTTAACACATGGTCTGGGATTAGGGACCAGAGTGTTCTGTTTACCTCCTGATGAATTCTACCATCATAGGCGAGAGGAAACGCGTTGCGGTATTGAGGCTATCAGTAAATGTAATCAGAATAGGTAGTAGAAATGAAACTGCATTAACTATATAATAGAGATTGGTCTAATAAGCTGGAGGAGTTGTTTAATATTGTAGGTTATAGCATCATTTCCTACACCCCAGCAGCAATCTAGTGGTTGACTTGA
This sequence comes from Anomaloglossus baeobatrachus, assembly GCF_048569485.1. Taxonomy (NCBI): domain Eukaryota; kingdom Metazoa; phylum Chordata; class Amphibia; order Anura; family Aromobatidae; genus Anomaloglossus; species Anomaloglossus baeobatrachus. Next base: position 556,720,881 of record NC_134353.1, read on the forward strand.
ATAACTGGATATGGGGGGGAGATAAAGAATATGAGCTCTACCCCAGGTCTTATTGATGTAAACCTGACCCTGGATAGGGAATTTTTATTATAGGAACCAACACCCCTAACTAGAGTTGAGCGCGGTTCGTGGTTCGTGGTTCTCCAGTTCTAGGTTCGAGTGATTTTTGGGCTGTTCGAGATCGAACTAGAACTCGAGCTTTTTGCTAAAAGCTCGATAGTTCTAGATATGTTCGAGAACGGTTCTAGCAGCAAAAAGCAGGGCTTTTTACAGCTACAGTGTGCAGGAGCCATCGCTGGCAGCCTGCCACAAGCTGGTAACCAAGATAAACATCGGGTATCCAAGCAAAGCGCTTTGGTTAGTAACCCGATGTTTATCTTAGTTACGTGCAGGAAGCCCACACTTTCCCGCTCAGCTCAAGCTCACTCCGCCCCCTCCTGCCTGCGGCATGTACACATACATACACACACACACACACACACACACACATCCCCCCCCCCCCGCTCGGCTTACCTGCGGTGATGAAGTCCCGCCATCCCGACCTCAGCGCTGTCACTGTCCTCCATGGCCGCCGCTTGTTACATCACCTCTCGCTTCCGACCCGAGACTGACTAGCGGTGACGTCACGGACCTCTCGCGATACTTGCTGTGAAGGCGCCGGTCATTGACCTCAGTGACAGGGGCTGTCAGTGTGCTGGAGATCAGCGCAGGTAATGTACCTCGCTGACAGCAGCACTTGTCATCCCCTGCAGTGACCTGGGCTGACCCATTGATGTTAGCTCAGGTCACTGCACTGCTCTCCCAGCCAATGGGGAACATCCTGCTCTTCATTGACTGGGACAGTGTGGATCGTCATGGCAACCCCTTGGATTACAGCAGACCTGGATTTGTTTTTCAATCTAATAAATTGGTTAAAGAGGGAATGTTTTGGGGAGTGTTTTTTCAAATAAAAATGTGTTTGTCGTCTATTTTTTTTTATTACTGACTGGGTTGGTGATGTCGGGTATATGATAGACGCCTGACCTCACCAACCCCAGGGCTTGATGCCAGGTGACATTACACATCTGGTATTAACCCCATATATTACCTCGTTTGCCACCGCACCAGGGCGCGGGATGAGCTGGGGCGAAGCACCAGGATTGGCGCATCTAATGGATGCGCCACTTCTGGGGCGGCTGCGGCCTGCTATTTTTAGGCTTGGGAGAGTCCAATAACCATGGACCTCCCTAGTCTGAGAATATCAGGCCCCAGCTGTCTGCTTTACCTTGGCTGGTGATCCAATTTTGGGGGACCCCTACGTGTTTTTTTTTTTAATTATTTATTTAATTTAAAATAACAGCGTGGGGTGCCCTCAGTTTTGGATTACCAGCCAAGGTGAGGTTGCCAGCTGTGGTCTGCAGGCTGCAGCCGTCTGCTTTACCCTAGCTGGCTACAAAACTAGGGGGAACCCTACGTCATTTTTTTTTCATTTTTTTGGCTAAATACAAAGCTAAGCACCCCTTAGTGCCACATGAAAGGTACCAAAGGGTGTTCCACTTTTTCTCCATTTTTTTCTCCACTTTTTCTCCACTTTTTCTCCACTTTTTCTCCATTTTTTTCTCCACTTATTCTCCACTTTTTCTCCTCTTCTTCTCCACTTTTTCTCCACTTTTTCTCCTCTTATTCTCCACTTTTTCTCCACTTTTTCTCCACTTTTTCTCCACTTTTTCTCCTCCTATGCTCCACTTTTTCTCCACTTTTTCTCCTCTTATGCTCCACTTTTTCTCCACTTTTTCTCCTCTTATGCTCCACTTTTTCTCCACTTTTTCTCCACTTTTTCTCCACTTTTTCTCCACTTTTTCTCCTCTTATGCTCCACTTTTTCTCCTCTTATGCTCCACTTTTTCTCCACTTTTTTCTCCACTTTTTCTCCTCTTATGCTCCACTTTTTCTCCACTTTTTTCTCCACTTTTTCTCCTCTTATGCTCCACTTTTTCTCCACTTTTTCTCCACTTTTTCTCCACTTTTTCTCCTCTTATGCTCCACTTTTTCTCCACTTTTTTCTCCACTTTTTCTCCTCTTATGCTCCACTTTTTCTCCACTTTTTTCTCCACTTTTTCTCCTCTTATGCTCCACTTTTTCTCCACTTTTTCTCCACTTTTTCTCCACTTTTTCTCCTCTTATGCTCCACCTTTTCTCCACTTTTTCTCCTCTTATGCTCCACTTTTTCTCCACTTTTTCTCCACTTTTTTCTCCACTTTTTTCTCCACTTTTTCTCCACTTTTTCTCCTCTTATGCTCCACTTTTTCTCCACTTTTTCTCCACTTTTTCTCCAGTTTTTCTCCACTTTTTTCTCCACTTTTTCTCCTCTTATGCTCCACTTTTTCTCCTCTTATGCTCCACTTTTTCTCTACTTTTTCTCCTCTTAATCTCCACTTTTTCTCCTCTTATGCTCCACTTTTTCTCCACTTTTTCTCCACTTTTTCTCCACTTTTTCTCCTCTTATGCTCCACTTTTTCTCCACTTTTTTCTCCACTTTTTCTCCACTTTTTCTCCTCTTATGCTCCACTTTTTCTCCTCTTATGCTCCACTTTTTCTCCACTTTTTCTCCTCTTAATCTCCACTTTTTCTCCTCTTATGCTCCACTTTTTTTCCACTTTTTCTCCACTTTTTTCTCCACTTTTTCTCCTCTTATGCTCCACTTTTTCTCCACTTTTTCTCCACTTTTTCTCCACTTTTTTCTCCACTTTTTTCTCCACTTTTTCTCCACTTTTTCTCCTCTTATGCTCCACTTTTTCTCCACTTTTTCTCCACTTTTTTCTCCACTTTTTCTCCAGTTTTTCTCCACTTTTTTCTCCACTTTTTCTCCTCTTATGCTCCACTTTTTCTCCTCTTATGCTCCACTTTTTCTCTACTTTTTCTCCTCTTAATCTCCACTTTTTCTCCTCTTATGCTCCACTTTTTCTCCACTTTTTCTCCACTTTTTCTCCTCTTATGCTCCACTTTTTCTCCACTTTTTTCTCCACTTTTTCTCCACTTTTTCTCCTCTTATGCTCCACTTTTTCTCCTCTTATGCTCCACTTTTTCTCCACTTTTTCTCCTCTTAATCTCCACTTTTTCTCCTCTTATGCTCCACTTTTTCTCCACTTTTTCTCCACTTTTTTCTCCACTTTTTCTCCTCTTATGCTCCACTTTTTCTCCACTTTTTCTCCACTTTTTCTCCACTTTTTTCTCCACTTTTTTCTCCACTTTTTCTCCACTTTTTCTCCTCTTATGCTCCACTTTTTCTCCACTTTTTCTCCACTTTTTCTCCACTTTTTTCTCCACTTTTTCTCCAGTTTTTCTCCACTTTTTTCTCCACTTTTTCTCCTCTTATGCTCCACTTTTTCTCCTCTTATGCTCCACTTTTTCTCTACTTTTTCTCCTCTTAATCTCCACTTTTTCACCTCTTATGCTCCACTTTTTCTCCACTTTTTCTCCACTTTTTCTCCTCTTATGCTCCACTTTTTCTCCACTTTTTTCTCCACTTTTTCTCCACTTTTTCTCCTCTTATGCTCCACTTTTTCTCCTCTTATGCTCCACTTTTTCTCCACTTTTTCTCCTCTAAATCTCCACTTTTTCTCCTCTTATGCTCCACTTTTTCTCCACTTTTTCTCCACTTTTTCTCCACTTTTTTCTCCACTTTTTCTCCTCTTATGCTCCACTTTTTCTCCACTTTTTCTCCACTTTTTCTCCACTTTTTTCTCCACTTTTTTCTCCACTTTTTCTCCACTTTTTCTCCTCTTATGCTCCACTTTTTCTCCACTTTTTCTCCACTTTTTCTCCACTTTTTTCTCCACTTTTTCTCCAGTTTTTCTCCACTTTTTTCTCCACTTTTTCTCCTCTTATGCTCCACTTTTTCTCCTCTTATGCTCCACTTTTTCTCTACTTTTTCTCCTCTTAATCTCCACTTTTTCTCCTCTTATGCTCCACTTTTTCTCCACTTTTTCTCCACTTTTTCTCCACTTTTTCTCCTCTTATGCTCCACTTTTTCTCCACTTTTTCTCCACTTTTTCTCCACTTTTTTCTCCACTTTTTCTCCACTTTTTCTCCTCTTATGCTCCACTTTTTCTCCACTTTTTCTCCACTTTTTCTCCACTTTTTTCTCCACTTTTTCTCCTCTTATGCTCCACTTTTTTTCCACTTTTTCTCCACTTTTTCTCCACTTTTTCACCTCTTATGCTCCACTTTTTCTCCACTTTTTTCTCCACTTTTTCTCCACTTTTTCTCCTCTTATGCTCCACTTTTTCTCCTCTTATGCTCCACTTTTTCTCCACTTTTTCTCCTCTTAATCTCCACTTTTTCTCCTCTTATGCCCACTTTTTCTCCACTTTTTCTCCACTTTTTCTCCACTTTTTCTCCACTTTTTTCTCCACTTTTTCTCCTCTTATGCTCCACTTTTTCTCCACTTTTTCTCCACTTTTTCTCCACTTTTTTCTCCACTTTTTTCTCCACTTTTTCTCCACTTTTTCTCCTCTTATGCTCCACTTTTTCTCCACTTTTTCTCCACTTTTTCTCCACTTTTTTCTCCACTTTTTCTCCAGTTTTTCTCCACTTTTTTCTCCACTTTTTCTCCTCTTATGCTCCACTTTTTCTCCTCTTATGCTCCACTTTTTCTCTACTTTTTCTCCTCTTAATCTCCACTTTTTCTCCTCTTATGCTCCACTTTTTCTCCACTTTTTCTCCACTTTTTCTCCACTTTTTCTCCTCTTATGCTCCACTTTTTCTCCACTTTTTTCTCCACTTTTTCTCCACTTTTTCTCCTCTTATGCTCCACTTTTTCTCCTCTTATGCTCCACTTTTTCTCCACTTTTTCTCCTCTTAATCTCCACTTTTTCTCCTCTTATGCTCCACTTTTTCTCCACTTTTTCTCCACTTTTTCTCCACTTTTTTCTCCACTTTTTCTCCTCTTATGCTCCACTTTTTCTCCACTTTTTCTCCACTTTTTCTCCACTTTTTTCTCCACTTTTTTCTTCACTTTTTCTCCACTTTTTCTCCTCTTATGCTCCACTTTTTCTCCACTTTTTCTCCACTTTTTCTCCACTTTTTTCTCCACTTTTTCTCCAGTTTTTCTCCACTTTTTTCTCCACTTTTTCTCCTCTTATGCTTCACTTTTTCTCCTCTTATGCTCCACTTTTTCTCTACTTTTTCTCCTCTTAATCTCCACTTTTTCTCCTCTTATGCTCCACTTTTTCTCCACTTTTTCTCCACTTTTTCTCCTCTTATGCTCCACTTTTTCTCCACTTTTTTCTCCACTTTTTCTCCACTTTTTCTCCTCTTATGCTCCACTTTTTCTCCTCTTATGCTCCACTTTTTCTCCACTTTTTCTCCTCTAAATCTCCACTTTTTCTCCTCTTATGCTCCACTTTTTCTCCACTTTTTCTCCACTTTTTTCTCCACTTTTTCTCCTCTTATGCTCCACTTTTTCTCCACTTTTTCTCCACTTTTTCTCCACTTTTTTCTCCACTTTTTTCTCCACTTTTTCTCCACTTTTTCTCCTCTTATGCTCCACTTTTTCTCCACTTTTTCTCCACTTTTTCTCCACTTTTTTCTCCACTTTTTCTCCAGTTTTTCTCCACTTTTTTCTCCACTTTTTCTCCTCTTATGCTCCACTTTTTCTCCTCTTATGCTCCACTTTTTCTCTACTTTTTCTCCTCTTAATCTCCACTTTTTCTCCTCTTATGCTCCACTTTTTCTCCACTTTTTCTCCACTTTTTCTCCACTTTTTCTCCACTTTTTCTCCTCTTATGCTCCACTTTTTCTCCACTTTTTCTCCACTTTTTCTCCACTTTTTTCTCCACTTTTTCTCCACTTTTTCTCCTCTTATGCTCCACTTTTTCTCCACTTTTTCTCCACTTTTTCTCCACTTTTTTCTCCACTTTTTCTCCTCTTATGCTCCACTTTTTCTCCACTATTTCTCCACTTTTTCTCCACTTTTTCACCTCTTATGCTCCACTTTTTCTCCACTTTTTTCTCCACTTTTTCTCCACTTTTTCTCCTCTTATGCTCCACTTTTTCTCCTCTTATGCTCCACTTTTTCTCCACTTTTTCTCCTCTTAATCTCCACTTTTTCTCCTCTTATGCTCCACTTTTTCTCCACTTTTTCTCCACTTTTTCTCCACTTTTTCTCCACTTTTTCTCCACTTTTTTCTCCACTTTTTTCTCCACTTTTTCTCCACTTTTTCTCCTCTTATGCTCCACTTTTTCTCCACTTTTTCTCCACTTTTTCTCCACTTTTTTCTCCACTTTTTCTCCAGTTTTTCTCCACTTTTTTCTCCACTTTTTCTCCTCTTATGCTCCACTTTTTCTCCTCTTATGCTCCACTTTTTCTCTACTTTTTCTCCTCTTAATCTCCACTTTTTCTCCTCTTATGCTCCACTTTTTCTCCACTTTTTCTCCACTTTTTCTCCACTTTTTCTCCACTTTTTCTCCTCTTATGCTCCACTTTTTCTCCACTTTTTCTCCACTTTTTCTCCACTTTTTTCTCCACTTTTTCTCCACTTTTTCTCCTCTTATGCTCCACTTTTTCTCCACTTTTTCTCCACTTTTTCTCCACTTTTTTCTCCACTTTTTCTCCTCTTATGCTCCACTTTTTCTCCACTATTTCTCCACTTTTTCTCCACTTTTTCACCTCTTATGCTCCACTTTTTCTCCACTTTTTTCTCCACTTTTTCTCCACTTTTTCTCCTCTTATGCTCCACTTTTTCTCCTCTTATGCTCCACTTTTTCTCCACTTTTTCTCCTCTTAATCTCCACTTTTTCTCCTCTTATGCTCCACTTTTTCTCCACTTTTTCTCCACTTTTTCTCCACTTTTTCTCCACTTTTTTCTCCACTTTTTCTCCTCTTATGCTCCACTTTTTCTCCACTTTTTCTCCACTTTTTCTCCACTTTTTTCTCCACTTTTTTCTCCACTTTTTCTCCACTTTTTCTCCTCTTATGCTCCACTTTTTCTCCACTTTTTCTCCACTTTTTCTCCACTTTTTTCTCCACTTTTTCTCCAGTTTTTCTCCACTTTTTTCTCCACTTTTTCTCCTCTTATGCTCCACTTTTTCTCCTCTTATGCTCCACTTTTTCTCTACTTTTTCTCCTCTTAATCTCCACTTTTTCTCCTCTTATGCTCCACTTTTTCTCCACTTTTTCTCCACTTTTTCTCCACTTTTTCTCCTCTTATGCTCCACTTTTTCTCGACTTTTTTCTCCACTTTTTCTCCACTTTTTCTCCTCTTATGCTCCACTTTTTCTCCTCTTATGCTCCACTTTTTCTCCACTTTTTCTCCTCTTAATCTCCACTTTTTCTCCTCTTATGCTCCACTTTTTCTCCACTTTTTCTCCACTTTTTCTCCACTTTTTTCTCCACTTTTTCTCCTCTTATGCTCCACTTTTTCTCCACTTTTTCTCCACTTTTTCTCCACTTTTTTCTCCACTTTTTTCTTCACTTTTTCTCCACTTTTTCTCCTCTTATGCTCCACTTTTTCTCCACTTTTTCTCCACTTTTTCTCCACTTTTTTCTCCACTTTTTCTCCAGTTTTTCTCCACTTTTTTCTCCACTTTTTCTCCTCTTATGCTCCACTTTTTCTCCTCTTATGCTCCACTTTTTCTCTACTTTTTCTCCTCTTAATCTCCACTTTTTCTCCTCTTATGCTCCACTTTTTCTCCACTTTTTCTCCACTTTTTCTCCTCTTATGCTCCACTTTTTCTCCACTTTTTTCTCCACTTTTTCTCCACTTTTTCTCCTCTTATGCTCCACTTTTTCTCCTCTTATGCTCCACTTTTTCTCCACTTTTTCTCCTCTTAATCTCCACTTTTTCTCCTCTTATGCTCCACTTTTTCTCCACTTTTTCTCCACTTTTTCTCCACTTTTTTCTCCACTTTTTCTCCTCTTATGCTCCACTTTTTCTCCACTTTTTCTCCACTTTTTCTCCACTTTTTTCTCCACTTTTTTCTCCACTTTTTCTCCACTTTTTCTCCTCTTATGCTCCACTTTTTCTCCACTTTTTCTCCACTTTTTCTCCACTTTTTTCTCCACTTTTTCTCCAGTTTTTCTCCACTTTTTTCTCCACTTTTTCTCCTCTTATGCTCCACTTTTTCTCCTCTTATGCTCCACTTTTTCTCTACTTTTTCTCCTCTTAATCTCCACTTTTTCTCCTCTTATGCTCCACTTTTTCTCCACTTTTTCTCCACTTCTTCTCCACTTTTTCTCCTCTTATGCTCCACTTTTTCTCCACTTTTTCTCCACTTTTTCTCCACTTTTTTCTCCACTTTTTCTCCTCTTATGCTCCACTTTTTCTCCACTTTTTCTCCACTTTTTCTCCACTTTTTTCTCCACTTTTTTCTCCACTTTTTCTCCACTTTTTCTCCTCTTATGCTCCACTTTTTCTCCACTTTTTCCCCACTTTTTCTCCACTTTTTTTCTCCACTTTTTCTCCACTTTTTCTCCACTTTTTTCTCCACTTTTTCTCCTCTTATGCTCCACTTTTTCTCCACTTTTTTCTCCACTTTTTCTCCACTTTTTCTCCTCTTATGCTCCACTTTTTCTCCACTTTTTCTCCACTTTTTCTCCACTTTTTTCTCCACTTTTTCTCCTCTTATGCTCCACTTTTTCTCCACTTTTTCTCCACTTTTTCTCCACTTTTTTCTCCACTTTTTTCTCCACTTTTTCTCCACTTTTTCTCCTCTTATGCTCCACTTTTTCTCCACTTTTTCTCCACTTTTTCTCCACTTTTTCTCCACTTTTTTCTCCACTTTTTCTCCTCTTATGCTCCACTTTTCTCCACTTTTTCTCCACTTTTTCTCCACTTTTTTCTCCACTTTTTTCTCCACTTTTTCTCCACTTTTTCTCCTCTTATGCTCCACTTTTTCTCCACTTTTTCTCCACTTTTTCTCCACTTTTTCTCCACTTTTTTCTCCACTTTTTTCTCCACTTTTTGTCCACTTTTTCTCCTCTTATGCTCCACTTTTTCTCCACTTTTTCTCCACTTTTTCTCCGTTCTTTTTCTATGGTCAGTCTACCCATTAGCTCTGCCATGCATACTGTAGCTCTACACCTACTGCACATGTTACTTTATGATTGACATCTCTTTCGTACCAGAGCTGTCTAAGTCTACTCTGACCCCATATTTGTCATTACTATATTGTCCTTGTACTGTATTATGACATTTGTATCATGTGTTTCATTTCTTGCTGTGTTGCAATTTTTTTGCTGCATCCCAATTGTACCTCTACATTGTTCGAGTTTATGTTATTGTTCTCTCACTCTTATGTGATACTGATTATTGTCATTTTTCATGATTACATGCAGATAAGTCCAATCTGACGAAGGCTCAGGCCGAAACGTCATTTGTAATTTGTTTTGGACAAAAACATATATGCTTATGAAAAAAAATTTTTCTTAATACGGACCAATAAAGAGTGATTTTGCATTACTATCCATTGTGACTTACTGACTTAGTCTGGGAGATATAGAGTGCCGAGGTTACTCACTAATTTTATCTATTATTACCTCTGAGCACCTATATACCAGTGAGCAGAGCTTCCTCTACAGTAGTTCTCCTGATTAGGCATGCCCTTACCTCATGAGCAGGGCATTGCAGCTTTGGTAGCAACCATTACGACATGGACTCTGCTGCTGTTGACCTGGGGAGAGTGAGTGCAGATTCATTGCACCCACACTCCTCACATGAAGGGTCCGCACTCCTAGAAAATGGGGGATACGTTCCCTGAGTGTCTCCCCCCCATATTCTAGACGGTCCAGAGTCGTCGTGGGACCCCTTTATTTTTTTTCTTACAATAAATTGGTGAAAGAGGAAATGTTTTGGGGACTGTTTTTTCAAATAAATTTCTTTTGTCGATTTTTTGTTTTTGTTAGTACTGACAGTTTATGATGTTGGGTATCTAATAGACGCCATGACATCACAAACTGCTGGGCTTGATCTCAGGTGACTTTACAGCTAGTATCAACCCAATTTATTACCCCGTTTGCCACTGCACCAGGGCACGGGATGAGCTGGGGTGAAGCGCCAGGATTGGCGCATCTAGTGGATGCGCCACGTCTGGGGTGCCTGCGGCCTGCTATTTTTAGGCTGTGAAGGCCCAATAACTATGGACCTTCCCACCCTGAGAATACCAGACCACAGCTGTCCGCTTTACCTTGGCTGGTGATCCAATTTGGGGGGGACCCTACTTTTATTGTGTAATTATTAATATTTATAAAATAATTATAAAAAAGAGCCTGAGGGGACCTCCACATTGGATCCCCAACCACGGTAAAGCTGCCAGCTGTGGTTTTCAGGCTACAGCCGTCTGCTTTACCCTAGCTGGCTATCAAAAATGGGGGGACCCAACGTAATTTTTTTTTTTTAACTATTTTTTAAATAGAAAAAATTAATGGGCTTCCCTGTATTTTGATTGCCAACCAAGGTAACGGCAGGCAGATGGGGGTGGCAACCCATAGCTGTCTGCTTTATCTGCGCTGAGAATCAAAAATACCGCGGAGCGCTACGTCATTTTTTTAAAGATTTATTTTTACAGCACTGTGATGTCCAGCAATCAAAATACAGGGAAGCCCATTTTATTTTTAGTTATTTAAATAAATAATTAAAAAAAATATATATGGGCTCCCGCTGCATTTTTTGTATTGCTAGCTAAGGGTAATCCAAGCAGCTACTGGCTGCTAACCCCCACTGCTTGGTGTTACCTTCACTGGCAATGGAAAATCCAGGGAAGCATTTTTTATTTTTTTTGCCAAAAAACTACAAAAAAAGGACGTGAGCTTCGCCATATTTTTGTATGCTAGCCAGGTATAGCAGGCAGGTGCTGGAAGAGTTGGATACAGCGCCAGAAGATGGCGCTTCTATGAAAGTGCCATTTTCTGAGCCGGCTGCAGACTGCAATTCGCAGCAGTGGGGCCCAGAAAGCTCAGGCCAACCGGTGGTGCGGATTCCAATCCCCAGCTGCCTAGTTGCACCTGGCTGGACACAAAAATGGGGCAAAGCCTACGTCATTTGTTTTCTAATTATTTCATGAAATTCATGAAATAATATAAAAAGGGCTTCCCTTTATTTTTGGTTCCCAGCCGGGTACAAATAGGCAACTGGGGGTTGGGGGCAGCCGTACCTGCCTGCTGTACCTGGCTAGCATACAAAAATATGGCGAAGCCCACATAATTTTTTCAGGGGGCAAAAAACTTCTGCATACAGTCCTGGATGGAGTATGCTGAGCCTTGTAGTTCTGCAGCTGCTGTCTGTCTGTATGGAGAAGAGCAGACAGCAGCTGCAGAACTACAAGGCTCAGCATACTCCATCCAGGACTGTATGCAGAAGTTTTTTGCCCACCAAAAAAATGACGTGGGCTTCGCCATATTTTTGTATGCTAGCCAGGTACAGCAGGCAGCCACGGGCTGCCTCCAACCCCCAGTTGCCTATTTGTACCCGGCTGGGAACCAAAAATATAGGGAAGCCCGTTTTTTTTTAATTATTTCACTTATTTCATGAAATAATTAAAAAACAAATGACGTGGGCTTCGCCCTATTTTTGTGTCCAGCCGGGTACAACTAGGCAGCTGGGGATTGGAATCCGCAGCACAGGTTAGCCCGAGGTTTGTGGGCGCCTCTGCTGCGGATTTCAGTCCGCAGCCGTCCCAGAAAATGGCGCTCTCATAGAAGCGCCATCATCTGGCGCTGTATCCAACTCTTCCAACAGCCCTGGAGCCGGGTGGCTTGTTGGGTAATCATGAGTTAATACTGGCTTTGTTTTACCAGCCAGTATTAAGCCAGAGATTCTTAATGTCAGGCACGTTTGACCCGGCCATTAAGAATCTCCAATAAAGGGTTAAAAAAAAGACACCACACAGAGAAAAAATACTTTAATAGAAATAAATACACAGACACATTAGAGACTCCATCTTTATTACCCCCTGTCAGCCCTCCACGACCCTGCTCTTCTGTCTGCTTTCTTTCTAGTGTAGTAGTAGTGACGATTGTAGTGAGGGGCATCACTTGGGGCTGGGGAACCTCCATCCTCACTACAATGCTCACTACAATCGTGCAGCCTTCACTCTGTGAGTGATCAGTGCTGGCTGCTAGCGGTAACGCTGACAGACGCGTTACCATAGCAACGGTGCTCTCGGAGCCGCGGTTAGCGGTGACGTCACCGCTAACTGCGTTGCTATGGCAACGGTGATCTCCGTTAATGACCGGCTGTGTCAGCCGGTCCCTAACGGAACGGGGAGTCGACCGTGTGCTAGAGCATGTCGCCGGTACACGGCGATACACATATGTGCACCGTGTACCGGAGAGATGCACTCGCAGGTCCTACATGACGTGTCATAGTCATGTGACCAGTCTGTAGCCAATGAGATAATAGCCACGTGACTGGTCACATGGCTATTTTGACGTCACGATAGGTCCTGCTTCTCTGCTGGCAGTGCAGGTCACCGGGAGGATTCAGCGATCATCGGATGGAATAGCGGCAGGAGACAGAGTGCAGAAGGGATCGCGAGGACCGGTAAGTGTTATGGCAATGTTTATTAACTGTTTGTGTACATTTACCATGCATTTTTATGTGTTTGTGATTGCCTCCCATTATAGCCTATACGTTCGAGTTCGGTTCGTCGAACGTTCGACGAACCGAACTCGAACGGGACCCCCGTTCGGCGAACCGACCTCGAGCCGAACCGCGACCGGTTCGCTCATCTCTACCCCTAACATTCATTTTAATAGGACTGAGTAAAGGATATTGGGGAGAAGTGTGAATTTGGGGACAGATGTCCTACTCCTGCACGTACAATATCCTTTTCTAGTATATATTTCTAGTATATAGAAGAGAGCCTAAATTGACTCCTTCCCCAGTCGTTCTGGGACATCTAGAATATCATTATACTAGCCTACAAATATATATAATAGGCGGTAGTGAACTGTGAAGTGTGAATTCAGGGACAGATGTCCTAATCCTGCCCATATAATATCCTTTTCTAGTATATAGAAGAGAGCCTAAATTGACTCCTTCCCCAGTCGTTCTGGGACATCTAGAATATCATTATATTAGCCTACAAATATATATAACAGGCGGTAGTGAATTGGTAGCCTATAGTTTGGGGTGTGTATGGTTCTCCCTATACCAAAGAGACAGGCTTTGATGTCTTGTGGCCTTATTGTGGATAGGGAATTTTCATTATAGAAACCAACACACCTAACATTCATAAAATAGGACTAAGAAAAGGATATTTGGGAGAAGTGTGAATTTGGGGACAGATGTCCTACTCCTGTACACATAACATCCTTTTCTAGTATATAGAAGAGACTCTAAATTGACTTCTTCCCCAGTCATTCTGGGACATCTAGAACAGTGAACTGATAGCCTATAGTTTGGGGTGTTTATGGTTCTCCCTATACTAAAGGGACAGGCTTTGAAGTCTTGGGACCTTATTGTGTTGCAGTAGCATATATGAGTCTGCATAAGCATAATTATTGTTCAGGCCTGGACATATTTTATAGAATTAACTGTAGCAGCTTTGACTGAGATAACAACTACCAGTCTACCTGCTATTCTTGTATCTGAACCCGGTTATTTTTAACTGTGGGTTTCAGATAGGCTTCAAAATTGTGTGGAATTGTTATCAAAAATTTTGTAATAGTATTTAATAATAAAGGTAATATTTTATTGCACTCTCCACACAGCCAGTGAATTTTTAATATTAGTGGCCAATTCTTAGGTCGATACAGTGACTGTTCCTATAGCAACCACTCACAGCTCCTACTAATAACCTGTAGTTCCAGGCTCCATTTACTTTAATGAAGGCATGTTTTTTGGAAAGTAACTGTAAAGTGCGGGGTTAAATTTTCCTGTCAAAACATAGTCTACGACGTTCCCTGGGTCACATGAGGTGTCTGTGCAAAATTTCGTGATTGTAAATGCGACGGTGCGGATACACTTTTTGTTTCACTTTTCCCCATTATGTAGATAGGGGCAAAATTGATTGGTAAATTGGAACGCGCGGGGTTATAATTTCGCCTCACAACATAGAATATGACACTCTCAGGGTCCAGATGTGTGAGTGTGCAAAATTTTGTGGCTGTAGCTGCGACGGTGCAGATGCCAATCCCGGACATACACACATATATACACACATTCAGATTTATATATTAGATACTAGCTGTAGTTCCCGGCGTTGCCTGGGATAGTAACTGTCTCTCTGTTTCTCTCCCAGTCTGTGTCTGTGTGTCGCTGTCTGTCTGTCTCTCTGTCTGTCCCTTTTCTTGTCTGTCGCCTGTCTCTTTCCCTGTCTGTCTCTTTCCCCATCTGTTTCTTTCCCCGTATGTTTCTTTCCCCGTTTGTCTCTTTGCCCATCTGTCTCTTTGCCCATCTGTCTCTTTGCCCGTCTGTCTCATTCCAGGGCTGTCTCTTTCCAGGGCTATCTCTTTCCCCATCTGTCTGTCTGTCTCTTTCTCCATCTGTCTCTGTCTGTGTCTATGTCTGTCTGTCTTTTTCTGTCTCTCTCTATCCATCTCTCCACTGACATCATATGACCTCACGCATAAGCTTCAACTAACAGTTTATTTTGTACTTATAGCAACCACTGACAGTTGCTATTAATAACCTATAGCTCCAACGTCCATTCAGTTTAATAGCGGCAGGATTTTGGAGACTAAAGGCCGCTTTACATGCTACGACATCGCTCAAGCAATCTCGTTGGGGTCACGAAATTTGTTATGCACATCCGGCCGCTTTAGCGATGTCATTGCGTGTGACACCTATGAGCGATTTTGCATCGTCGCAAAAACGTGCAAAATCGCTAATCGGTGACATGCCCCTCTAGTCTCAATTATCGTTGCTGCTGCGTGTACTATGTAGTTCGTCGTTCCTGCGGCAGCACACATCGCTATGTGTGACACCGCAGGAACAAGGAATCTCACCTTACCTGCGGCCACCTGCAATGCGGAAGGAAGGAGGTGGGCGGGATGTTACGTCCCGCTCATCTCCGCCCCTCCACTTTTATTGGGCACCCGTTTAGTGACGTCGCTATGACGCTGAACGAACCACCCCCTTAGAAAGGAGGCGGTTCGCCGGCCACAGCGACGTCGCTAGGCAGGTAAGTATGTGTGAAGGCACTGAGCGATGTTGTGCACCACGGGCAACGATTTGCCCGTGGCGCACAACCGATGAGGGCGGGTATGCACGCTAGCAATATCGGTAACGATATCGCAGCGTGTAAAGCGGCCTTAACTGAAAAGAACAGGGTTAAATTTTTCTGTCAAAACAGAGTCTACGATGTTCCCTGGGTCACATGAGGCGTCTGTGCAAAATTTCGTGATTGTAAATGCGACGGTGCAGATTCCTTTAGCGGACACACACACACACATACACACACACACACTCAGCTTTATATATTAGATATATATATATTAAAAGTAAAAGTAAAATAAATTTGACATTGGTACATTTTACTTGTACTGGTGTAATTGTTATGACCCATCCTATTCGATTATGATATTATTTAATCTTATTAGTGAAAACTGCAAAAATAAAAGCAATGTCTGAGTTGATGTTTTAGCTTGTCCAACCTCTCAAAAAATGAAATAAAAGCAACAAAAAATATCTTCTGTACCTCAACATTTATAAACAGTTTTTCTTATTATTTTTTTGGAAGAGGTAAATGAACAAAAACAAGTAATTTCGCCACTCAGCTCTTAAAGTAAATTGGTCAGCAAGTTTTAACTCTATAATCTGATAGCAGCATAACAAAAGGCAAGAAAGCCTGATTCCAGGGATGTGTCACTTACTGGACTGCTTGCTTTAGTCTTCATAGAATCTTTATTAATATTCAGTAAAATGTATCCACAAACAGACACACAAACATATAAATGAGAATGGATCACGTTATCCTTGTAAATAACCAAGGAGTTTTATATACACACTCACTTTAGGAAACTTATGGTGTCATACCCTCCGTTGTTAGGTAGGGATACACTACCCTTATAGGGCTATATTAGTTTCCCTTCCCTTTCCTAAAGTGAGTGTGTATATAAAATTCCTTGGTTATTTACAAGAATAACGTGATCCATTCTCATTTATATATTTGTGTGTCTGTTTGTGGGTACATTTTATTGAATATTAATAAAAATTGCACATTTTAAAATAGGGTTGAGATTACATGTTAGTCCCTTTTTGAGCACTCTACCCATCTATTTAACTAAGTTATTTTCATAGAATCCCTGTTTTGTTTGATGTATATATAGCTGAGTTAAGAGTTAAACCATGTATATCCAAGCCCACACAACTGACTGACAGCTTCCTGTGTACATGGGGTATTACTGTGGCATGAAACATGATTTGGCCTCACTTATTAGTAGAAATAACCACAATGTGTCCACGTATACAACTTCCATGCTTACTGTAACTTACAAACGTGTTTCTTTAGCCTAGAAATCCTGAAATGGCTTCTCTTACTTTTTGTCCCCTTTCAAAAATATGTTTGACCACAGGTTTGGTAACCTTTAAGGCTGCTTTCACCCATCAAGTTTTTGCTCTGCGGCCCATATGGCGCTTTGCAGAAAAAACACATCAGTTTTTTTTGTCGCCGGGTGCGGTTTTTCCTCATAGACTTTTATTAGCGCCGGATTGTGCTTCATTTACTCATGTTTGATCCGGTTTTTGCCGTTTGTGGCAAAAATCGTAACTCCGGCGGCCGCAGCGGACGCAGAGAGGCAAGTTTTTTGCCAGCAGCAAAAAACTGCATAGCGCCACATGCGGCACTGTGTGGCATGGTGCATAATGAAAGTCTATGCACGCCGAATCTGGTGGCATGCATCAAACGCCAAAAGCATGTACTGGATTCATTTTTTACTTCTGAGCATGCCAAGAAGTGATATAAATTCATTGCTTGTCAGAAAATCACTCACTCTCTCTCTCACTCACGCACTGACTCACTGACTCATTCACTCACTCACTCACCGATCACCTGCGTGACGCTGCACGGCGTTTACACTGTGGCGGCTTCTCCCAATTTGAAAATGCCGGCCGCTCATTATTCATTTTCGTATTCACTGCTTTCCCCGCCCACTGACGCCCATGATTGGTTGCAGTCAGACACGCCCCCACGCTGAGGGACAGCTGTCTCACTGCAACCAATCACAGCCGCCGGTGGGCGTGTCTATATCATGCAGTAAAATAAATAAATAATTAAAAAAAACAGGCGTGCGGTCCTCCCAATTTTGATACCAGCCAAGATAAAGCCACACGGCTGAAGGCTGGTATTCTCAGGATGGGGAGCTCCACATTATGGGGAGCCCCCCCAGCCTAAAAATATCAGCCAGCAGCCGCCCGGAATTGTAGCATCCATTAGATGCGACAGTCACGGGACTCTACCTGGCTCAATCGTATTGCCCTGGTACGGTGGCAAACGGGGTAATAAGGGGCTAATCATGGCAGGCATCTGTGAGACACCCCCAATGGTTAACCTGTAGGTGAAAGTAAATAAACACATACACCCGAAAAAATACTTTATTTGGAATAAAAGACAAAAAAAACACCCTCTTTCACCATTATAATAAAATCCACAAATACCCCTCCAGGTCCGACGTAATCCACAGAGGTCCCACGACGATTTCAGCTCTGTTACATAAAGCTGACAGGAGCGGCAGTAGAACACCACCGCTCCTGGGAGCTCCACGCAGCAACTGAAGGGAGTCGCGCTGTCAGCGGTGACGTCACTGAGGTAGTGCCGGGATGTGTGCGGGGATAATGCATGCGGTAGTGCCTGTGTGTGCGGTGATGATGAGTGCGGTAGTGTGTGTGCGGTGATGATGCGTGCAGTAGTGCCTGCGTGTGCGGTGATGATGCGTGCTGTAATGCCTGCATGCGCAGTGATGATGCGTGCAGTAGTGCAGGGGTGTGCGGAGATGATGCATGCGGAAGTGCAGGGGTGTGCGGAGATAATGCGTGCGGTAGTGCAGGGGTGTGCGGAGATGATGCGTGCGATAGTGCCGGCGTTTGTGCGGTGATGATGGGATCTCTCTCTCAGCATAAAAACAAAAAAAACAAAAAACAAAAAAAAAAACAGATCCGTTTTTTTTTACCGGATCTGTCGCTTTAGTTTTTACACAATCGGAGACGGATCCACTGCATCAGGCACAAACCGGATTGTGCCTGATTGCAAAAAACTGATGTGTGAAAGCAGCCTAAGGGTGGCTTTGCACGTTGCGACATTGCACGTGCGACGTCGATGGGGTCAAATCGAAAGTGACGCACATCCGGCGTCGCAGTCGATATCGCAACGTGTAAAACCTTTTTGATACGATGAACGAGCGCAAAAGCGTCGTTATCGTATCATTGCTGCAGCCTCCGACATTTCCATAATGCCGATGGTGCGACAGGTACGATGTTGTTCCTCGCTCCTGCGGGAGCACACATCGCTGTGTGTGAAGCCGCAGGAGCGAGGTACATCACCTTACCTGCCTCCCGGCTGCAATGAGAAGGACGGAGGTGGGCGGGATGTTTACATCCTGCTCATCTCCGCCCCTCCGCTTCAATTGGCCGCCTGCCGTGTGACGTCGCTGTGACGCCGCACAACCCGCCCCCCTAAGGAAGGAGGCGGGTCGCCGGCCAGAGGGATGTCGCAAGGCTAGGTATGTACATGTGAAGCTGCCGTAGCG
The DNA here is from genome assembly GCF_048569485.1 of Anomaloglossus baeobatrachus. Taxonomy (NCBI): domain Eukaryota; kingdom Metazoa; phylum Chordata; class Amphibia; order Anura; family Aromobatidae; genus Anomaloglossus; species Anomaloglossus baeobatrachus. The sequence goes on from NC_134353.1 coordinate 556,739,544, forward strand.
ATAATAATCGCTACGGCCACTTTTACTAGATATCGCACGTGCGACGGGGGCGGGACTATCGCTGCAGCATCAGTAACACATTGTTACCGATGTCGCAACGTGCAAAGCCCGCCTAAGGCTAAGATCACATGTCCAGTAATCATCTGATGGAATAGATCCAGAAACAATCCTTGGGCAAAAAGAAGTGCAAACACAACTTTCTCATTTGCTTTGAAAAAATAGATTTTTGCAGGATCTATTTTATTACATGGGAGGCAATGGAAAATGGATCCAGTGCCACAGCCAATCATAGAGCTCAGTAGTCATGTTGTTTACATAGGCAAAGCAGCTCAGGTCAGTGATTGACTGCAGTGCTGTCAATATGGCATCACTGCTGCAGCTAGAGACAAGGGCATCAGTAGATACGATACGATACGATACGATACACTTTATTGATCCCGTGGGAAATTATGGTATCACAGCAGCATAACTTAAATAATAACATGAATTACTTAATTGACAAGACAGTAGAGTTAACAGAAGAACATGATACATTAGATTAGGACATACACAGCGGGTAAACTGAGAAGTAGAAGAAATAAAGAAGTAGACATTCACCTTGATGATTTAACACTAATGTTATTGTTGTACATTTCCATAGCAGTTGGCACAAATGATTTCCTATATTTTTCCTTCTTACACCTCAGAAGGATTAGCCGGTTACTGAAGGTGCTCTTCTGTCTCATGAATAGCTCATATAATGGATGTGCATTATTATTCATAATCGCCATACACTTATTCAGAGTTCTTCTCTCCACTACCTCCTCAAAAGAGTCCAGATTGCAGCCAGCAGCGGAGCTTGCCTTCTTGATAAGCTTATTCAGCTTATTAGCATCAGAGACCCGCACACTACTACCCCAGCATATGAACGCAAAAAAGATGGCAGTTGCCACTACAGACTGGTAGAACATTTCTAACATTTTGCTGCACACATTAAAAGACCTGAGTTTCCTTAGGAAATACAGTCTGCTCATCCCCTTCTTATAGACCCTCTCTGAGTGGCATCTCCAGTCCAGACAGAGTGCTGACCCCAGGGAGGATGAATCATTCTCAATGTGTTATTTTTACAATGAACAGATTTTTGTAAGGGTACAACGTGTTTAGTTGTGGCCAAATCAGTTTGAATGTGCTGCTCAAGGCTAGGTTTCCATGATCAGTATTTGTTGAGTTTTTGAACTTCTGCACCTTAGTTTACTTTCATTTTTTCATTGTCTTTTTGTTTGCATTTTTACAGTCATGTCTTTGTTTTTCTTGACGCTCTGTTTTTTGTCTTTGATGTGTCATGCTTTAAGTAAATCCGCTTTTTGCTTTAAATTTCCCGGTATTGACATTCTTAGGTGCAGATAACATGCATATTTTATGCATTTGTGCTGCATAAACGAACTAAAAACGCATATATGTGTTTTTCATATGTGGATTCTCCATATTTAATGAAAATCAATGGGAAAATGCCACACAGATAACTCGGTGTACCTGCAAAAGAACTACACATGCTGCGGATTTGAAAAAAGCACCACGTGAGTTTACACGGCAAAAAAGAGAAGCACAGCGAACATGAGATTTCTATACATCCAATCCACTTTGCTTGAACTGTAAAAGGCTAAGTTTTAGTACAGCAAAAATGCAATGCATCAAAAATGTGATAAAAACTCTTAATGGGCACGTACTCTAAAGGGTGCTTTACACACTGCAACATCGCTAGCGATAGCTAGCGATGTCGTGCGCGATAGCACCCGTCCCCGTCGTTCGTGCGACATTTGGTGAGCGCTGCCGCAGCGAACATTATCGCTACGGCAGTGTCACACGCACATACTCTTTCAGCAATGTCGCTGTGACCGCCGAACAATCCCTCCGTCAAGGGGGAGGTGCGTTCGATGTCACAGCGACGTCATTGCGGCGTCACTAAGCAGCCGCCCAATAGCAGAGAGCAGGGGTGGAGATGAGCAGCCGGAACATGTCGCCCACCTCCTTCCTTCGTCATTGCCAGTGGACACAGGTAAGGAGATGTTCGTCGTTCCTGCGGTGTCACACATAGCGATGTGCGACACCACAGAAACGCCGAACAACCAGCAGCATGCACCACCAACGATATTATGAAAAGGAGTAATGTGTCAACCATCAATGATTTTTGACGTTTTTGCGATCGTTGATCATCGCTCCTTGGTGTCAAAGGCTGCGATGTCGCTAACAGTGACGGATGTGCGTCACTAACGACGTGACCCCGACGATATATCATTAGCGATGTTGCAGTGTGTAAAGCACCCTTAAGGGTATGTGCACATTATAAGTAGTTTTGCAGACATTTCTGTATCAAAAACATGTCTCTTAGCAGGAAAAATGTTGCATGAATATGTGTATATTTGCAGCTTTTTGAGTACTTTTTTAGGCATTTTTCTTAAATATTTTGATCTGCCCTTCTCAGAGCAGATGAAAGTGTACCTGCGCAGGGCTTCAATGCCGGCGAGTTTGGATGAAGTAGGAAGCATCATGCACCCCGCCTTCAGAAGAAGGATGACAAAGATGGGTGAAAGAAGAGGCACCGGCATCGGAGAATGGAGACGCCCATATGGTCCAACTCCACCGCAGCGACCGTTTAGGTATTATAAAGTGATATTTATGCTCTACACAGCGGCCTGGGCTCTTATATACAGCATGTTAGAATGCTATATATAAGAGCCCACTGGTGGTAGCCGCAGCTTATAGGCCTCAAACCAGTGACAGGTTCCCTTTAAAGCAATATTTATAACAGAAATGGTGTGTGTATATTATTACACTACATTGATAAAAAATGAACTTTCAATTGAAGGTAAAAATCCTAATCTCTTGAAGAATTATTTATGCAGATTTTTATACTTTTAAAGCAGAGTACGAACAATGAATGACTCACAAAAAGTGCAGTTTCATATTTATTTAAATGAAAAAAAAAGAATTATTACAAACCAACAATTATTTGAAGGGCAAAATGAACCAATGTTTGGATGCACTAAGGTCTATTGCAGTAATGTTGTGAACAGAACTATAAAAATGAAAGTTCCTTATAAATGATGAATTTGTGTTCAGTTATTCAATACATATTCAGCACATTTCTATTGTTCTTCAATACAAAATGATCTAGGTTACTACAACAATAGTATTAGTGGTACAGCAGGATGCTAGTCTCAACTCTTAGTACAAGCACATTTTCAGCTCCTCTCTCTGGAGAAAAGAAATTGTCAGGATGGGATTTGTTATGTGGGAATAAGGTTTCTAAGATAAATTGAGTTGGACGAAGACAATGCATTAAAATGTCAAAGACTTAATTACAATGATATTTTAGCTCTAGAAATATATAAAATAACTATACATACAGTAAGTTTCCTAAGTAATTGCTTTAGGGTAAGGACACACGGGGCGTAAAACAGAGCAAGTGGAATGCAATAAAAAAATTGCATTCTACTCGGACCAATATTATTCTATGGGGCAGCTCCCATGAGCGATTTTTTTTCTCAGCCCTAATCCAACCAAGAAAACAATCACAGCATGTTGCGGGTGGAATCCGATTAGTTTTCACTTGCACCCATACAAGTCTATGGGTGCAAGAGAAACATTGCATTGCACTCGCATTACACCAAAGTGCAGTGCAATATATGTGTCAGCTGATAATGGAGAAGATAGGGAGATTAGTCTTTCCCTCTCCTCTGCAGCTGTGATCCGATTGCAGGATCGCATCACAGTATAATGACACTCGGCTTACACTTGCAGCTGAGCGGAAGCTGAGGGTCATTAGCATAGCACATCTGATGCTCTCTCATTGGATGCTAAATAACCATGTGTCCTTAACCTTAGTGTAAAACATAGTTATGTGTTTGGTATTTGGTCATTTGGTACTGATGTAAGGATGTCAGGTTTACGGACAATGTAAATAAGAGGTCATATCTTAACAAAAAAGAAGTGGAAAAAAATGCATTGGGCAAGGTGATAAGGGTGCATTCACACAAGCCATATCATTCACCCGAGTCTCGCATCGCATCACCCGACATGGCCGCACACTCTCCAGACAGGAGCGTGTCAGCTGCATCGCAATACATGCAGCTGACCAGCTCCTGTGAGGAGAGAAGCCGGCCGTGCCAGGTGATGTGATGAGAGACTCTTGCGAGTCATATGGCTCTTGTGAGTGCACCCTAACAGTGATAAAATGATAGAAGCACAATAAATCTCTTTTATTAGTTTTCTGTACAGAGTAATCTGCAGAGATGTAATGACACAGTACATTGGCATTGCAGAAACTTCTAAATCAATAACTTTTGCACTCAGAAACATAATGCTAGCTATGATCACTGAGTTCAATTACAGATTAATTCATATCCTTGTCATAGTACTGGTTAATATAGCTCCCCAATCAAGATGGTGACACTACATGTGTAGGCTCAAAGTAATAATGGAACTGGGACCACAGCATTATTCTGTTACGTTACATGATTTAAAAAGGGGCTAGTCACCAAAACATGTAATTATTGGACTTCAGTAACAATTTCACCATGGTGAAAGCCCTTTGTGGTAGATGGTTTTTTTACAATTAAACTTAAACAACTCAACTCTAACTTTACATGTAGAGTGCAAATGAAAACTATATCTAAATTGCTGGAATATACAAAAAACAATAAGCCAGTTTTCAAATATGATGACACTTTAAAGAAAAATCAGAATGATAGTATTTTTAAATCCACCAATTACCTCTCCAATATCTTGCTCTGAATTGAGGCAGCTGCTCTGTCTTAACACCTGCATCTAAGATAAGATCCTTCTGCTTATTTCTAGCAGTCACACTGCTGACATTGCACAACAGTAAGTAAAAACAACAAGATATGTAAGAATAAATATAAAAAGGTGGCATTTTATATAACTCACTGGGAATATCTGTTTGGTGAAAACTCTGGTTATATAGTCAACTGGTAAAATAATCATAAAAGTTAATAATAGAAATCTGGAGGTCAGCTACCTTTCTCGGTTATGACTAGTACAGAGTTCAAATAAAGATCTAGCATGTTATAAGCTGTTACCCATACAGCTATTCAATGACTGGCATATTGAGTCTAATATTTATCCATCTGATGACCCATGCAGTAATAAAGTGGTGAAGGGAGGCCCTATGCCCTACTGTTATGGCTCTCTGATCACTTTTGGACTGTGCTGTGCATATCCCATCAGGAGCAAGTCTGCTTAATACACAGTTCCTATCCTGCTCTAATACCAACAACAAGAAAACCTCAAATCTAATCCAATTGTTTAACAGTGGCGTTACACGAGACGATATCTCGTGCGATCGCATGAGCGATTGCACCCACCCCCGTCGTTTGTGCGTCACGAGCAATTTGTTGTCCGTGGCGCACAAAGTCGTTTAGCCCCGTCACACGTACTTACCTCCCTAACAACGTTGCTGTGGGCAGCAAACATCCTCTTCCTGAAGAGAGAGGTGCGTTCAGCGTCACAGCAACGTAACACAGTAACACAGTAACACAGTGGCCGTCCAATCGAAGCGGAGAGGCGGAGATGAGCGGGACGTTACATCCCGCCCACCACCTTCCTTCCTCATTGCCGGCGGGACGCAGGTAAGTTGTTGTTTGTCATTCTCAGGGTGTCACATGTAGCGATGTGTGCTGCCACGGGAACGACGAACAACCGGAGCGCAGAAGGAGGAATGACATTATGGAAATGAACGATGTGTCAACGAGCAACGATAAGGTGAGTATTTTTGCTCGTTAACAGTCGTTCGGAGGTGTCACACGGTACGACATCTCTAACAATGTGCATCACGAATTCCGTGACCCCGAAGACATATCACCCGATATATCGTCCCGTGTAACGCCGCCCTAAGGGCGGCCTCACGCGCTACGACATGTCGGGTGATATGTCGTCTGGGTCATGGATTCCGTGACGCACATCTGGCATCATTAGAGACATCGTAGCGTGTGACAGCTACGAGCGACTGTGAACGAGCAAAAATACCTTATCGTTGCTCGTTGACACATCGTTCATTTTCATAAAGTCGTTCCTCCTTCTGCGCGCCGGTTGTTCGTCGTTTCCGAGGCAGCACACATCGCTCCGTGTGACACCCTGGGAACAACGAACAACAGCTTACCTGCGTCCCGCCGGCAATGAGGAAGGAAGGTGGTGGGCGGGATGTAACATCCCGCTCATCTCCGCTCCTCCACTTCGATTGGGCGGCCACTGGGTGACGTCGCTGTGACGCCGAACGCACCTCTCCCTTCAGGAAGAGGATGTTCGTCGCCCACAGCGAGGTCGTTAGGGAGATAAGTACGTGTGACGGGGCTAAACGACTTTGTGCGCCATGGGCAACAAATTGCTCGTGACGCACAAACGACGGGGGCGGGTGCGATCGCACGATAAATCGTCTCGTGTAACGCCGCCCTCACTCTATCGATGTAACAATCAAAGCGAATTGTGGCACAGATGAATAAAGTAAGGCCATTTTTTATGATCATCTTTTGTATGCACCTTTGCAGTGCTTTTTTATAAATTAAAATAATAAAAGTATCTTTTTATGAGTTTATTTGTTTTTCTTTCAGTGATTTCTGTTTAGACAAATTTACTTCATGTTTACCGGCAGTGAAGGATTCAAGCAGTGTTGAAAACTAAAGGGGTATTTATAAAAAGCTAAAATGATGTAAATTAAAACATAGATGTTTAGGTGCAAGACAATAACAATGCAGTGACATGATAAGAATCTGAAGAACTAATCATATGCTAAATAGTCAAATTTATGTATGAGATAGACAAGATGATTGTATATAAAATGGGGTAGTCTCACATTTAAAACTGAATAGTGACATATGGAGCTTGAAAGTAAAAAGTTAAAAACATTGTTACTTTTTTGCTCATCAGTGTACATGTATTGGTACATGTTTACATATGTTTCTCGATTACCCAACTTTTAAAAACTTTGTTTCATTAATTTCTTTTTCTCTAATTATAGATGAGCAAACCTGAAAAGTAAAATTCAATACTTGTACTGAAAACAGACTTTGCAAAAAAAAATATTATCCGAGTTTGGAGTTCTGGTGATTTTTACAAATGCAAACCACTCAAGTCAGCATCGGTGTGCTTGTGTACAACAGATGTTCTACCCAGTGCAAGTAGCTTGAAGTGTTTGCATGACTCCTATTGGGGTAAAATCAGTATTAATGAATGTAATGTGCACAAAAGAATAGAAAAAAACTCTGCCCTCCCCCAGAAGTGCTCTATTTATGGATGGCTGTATGTGGGCAGAGAGCCAAACAGCCCAATCAGTGAGCTCCAATGGGGTTCAGGTCATGTCCGGATCCAAAAGGGAACTTTATCTAAACTTTGGCTGAACCTGCGATACTTCAACGTCCGTTCATCTCTACCTCAGATATAAAGGTTTTGAATTATGATGAGTGGACCCATGAAAGTTCAGTTTGACGGGTGCAGCCAGACTTTTGAAAAGGTTTGGTTTGAGACCCAGATTTGGCCTGAACCCCAACGGAAGTCACTAATTGGACAGTTCGGGTCTCCGCCCACATGCAGACAGCCTTAAACAGAGCATTTCTGTGGGTAGGGGTTTTCCTTTGTTTTGGTGCACACTACATCCAATCATGATGTTTTTTTGGCCAGTATGAGCTGATCAAACACCGAGTGTACCTGAGCACAACAATGCTCGCGCGAGTAATTTGCATATGTAAAGCACCCGATCTCCGAACTCAAACTCTGCTTTTTTGTGTAAAGTCTGTGTTCAGTACAAACACCGAACTTTGAGTTTGCTTATCTATTGTTGTGACCTTTATATAGCTGATATGTAGGTTGAAATCTTGTTTCCAGATTCCCTATACATACGTAAGTCAGTTCAACAAGTTATGTATTCCATATTAGGAGAGGGGAGAAAAATGAAGGCCAATTTTTGCCAGTTTTCTACACATGAAAAAGAGCCTAACATCAGTATGAAGGAGATTAAAGTGTTCCTCATACCCTACCAAATCAGGTTGCAAACACATTTATGTGAGAAACAGTTGGAAAGCTATACCAAAAATTTATACAAACAGTATGGTAAAATGGTAGGAAATTTGAAATAAAGACTATTCAGAAATTTGCTTCAATTTTATTTTAGAAAATAAAAGTGTGCAGAGTGCATCGGTAACTTCCATACAGCACAGGAAGTTTAACTGCACAAAACTTTCAGTCCAACCTGAAATATATGGCAAATATCCCATTACTAACATGTAGACTGATGTATACATTGTGTAGAATACTGGTATATTAAAGTTAAAAATTACCTGCTGTTACGTGGCATGACAATTGTATCTTCAGATAGAAGACATAAAGAAGCACTCATTACTGGGCATAGTATTTATTCACATGCTATGCAGTAAGTGGTAGTACATTCCAATGTTGTATGACAAGGAGAAAGTGCTAAATAGTACTGCATCAAATTGGCTGTCACCTTCGCTGTATAACAGATTCCCTACTTACAGTCATGGCCAAAATTGTTGGCACCCCTGAAATAGTTCCAGAATATTAAGTATCTCTCTCAGAAAATAATTCCAATTACACGTCTTGTTGAACACATGTTTATGTCCTTTAAGTGTACTGGAACAATGCAAAAAATAAAAGGCAAATTGGTCATAATTGCACACAAAACTAAAATGGGCCAGACAAAATTATTGCACCTTTCCAAAATTGTGGGTAAACAACTTTGTTTGAAGAATGGGATATTCTTTCCATCTCATCTGTGGCAAGTAACAGGTGTGGTCAAAATTAAAATCACACCTGAAACCAGATAAAAAAGGGGAGAAGTTGACTGAATTGTATGTCTGTGTGTGCTACAATAAACATCGAGAACATTATCAAAATTGGGGTTAACCGCACACATTTTTTAATTATTTATTTAAATAATTAAAAAAAAAGCTACATGCAGTCCCTGTTATTTTGATACACAGCCAAGATAAGCCCACTCTGTTGGGTTAAGGTTCGGTGATTAACTGGGCCATTCTTGCAGCTTTCTTTTCTATCTATGATACCAAATGAGAATTTCCTTGGCTGTGTGTTTGAAAGCAATGTATTGCTGAAATGTCCACCTTCTTTCATCTTCATCATCATGGTATATGGCAGCAGCTTTTTATCAAGGATGTCTTGCTACATTTGTCCATTCATCCTTCTTTCAATTACATGAAGTTTGCCAGTGTCACATGCTAAAAAAGCAGCCCTACAATATGACGTTCTCACCTCCAAACATCACTGTTGGCATGGTGTTTTGGGAGTTATATGTAGAACATTTTGGCCTCCGAACATGGTGTTTCTAGAGGCATCCAAAGAGTTCAATTTTGGTCTCATTTAACATTAGTATATTCTCCCAGTATTTCACAGACCTGTCGAAATGTTGTTAATCAAACTTTAAACGTGCTTGAACATGCTTCTTGTGCAGCAATGGAGTCTTGCTTGGGGATGATGCATACAGGCCATGGATATTGAACGCATTACCTACTGTTTTCTTTGAAACAATTGTACCTGCTGATTCCAGGTCTTTCTGTAGCTCTTCACAGGTGCTCTTTAGTTCTTGGACAACTCTTCTGATAATTTGTTTCCCTCCTCTCTCTGAAATCTTGTGGGGAGCACCTCGGTTTATGATAAAATTATGTTCTTTCCACTTCTGGATTATGGCTCCAACAGTGCTCACTGGAGCTTTCAGTAGTCTAGAAATTCTTCTGTAAACAATGACCTCATTAGGTCTTTAAATAATAAGATTACAAAGGTCTTGAGACTATCAGTTAAACCAGCTGTTTTTATTTTACACTAAGTAACATGATTTATATGTAATTACTGATAGATTGTAGCTGGTGTCATGACTTTCCATGGCTTTTTGTTCCTTTCTTTCTTCATGGTTCAACACTATTTCCCTGTGTAATTTCTCATTACTACACATAACTTTATTTATGGACTTCTATGGTTTGATTTGTTTGCCTGTGTGGATTGGCTGATTTGTTTCTGGTGTAAAATTCATGTCAATAGCACCTTTAAAAACTATATTTACTTTTAAAATTGGTGACGTGTTTAATATTTCACCCACTGTATATATACATACACAAGTTTGGTATTTCTATAATTGTATTGTACAGGAGAATCATATTGACAAGTATTTTTGTACAGTGAATATAATAAAAAATAAAACCCAAAAACAATTGAAAAATTGTACTTTTATTTCTCAGTTTTACTGCACTGGGATATCTTTTCCTGTTTTCTCCTATATTGAATGGATGAATGAAGAGTAATTCAAAATTACAATTGGTCACAAAAAAACATTCATGTTGATGAAATGCAAAGGTTATAGCACTTGAAATATAGGAAAAAATGAAAGCACAAAAATGGAAACTCACAATGCCAGGATGGTGTAAAATCATATCAGATACCAACATTCCAGACCATATTCAAAAGTTTAGTTGCATGGTTGTTATTTTTAGTGAGGAATGTTAAAAGTATTCTGAACTATTACAAGCATTTTGTAGCCATGTAAATAAAACCAAAATCTATGTAAGTTAAAAAAGCAAAAAAAGTATTTCTTTAACTTTTTTTGTAACGAATCCATATAAAATGTATCTATCTTTGCTTGAATCACAACAGTGATAATGCTGGTTGTAAAGGTACCGTCACACATAACGAGATCGCTAGCGAGATCGCAGCTGAGTCACGGTTTCTGTGATGCAGTAGCGATCCCGTTAGCTATCTTGTTATGTGTGACACCTACCAGTGATCAGGCCCCTGCTGTGAGATCGCTAGTCGTTGCTGAATGGTCCAGGCCATTTTCTTCAAAGGCGATGTCCTGCTGGGCAGGACACATCGCTGTGTTTGACACTGTGTGACAGGGTCACAGTGACTGCTGAGATCGTTATACAGGTCGCTACTGCGACCTGTATCATTCCTGTATCACTGGTAAGATCTGACTGTGTGACATCTCACCTGCGACCTCCCAGTGACTTACCTGCGATCCCTATCAGGTTGCATCGTTTTCGGGATCGCTGGTAAGTCGTTGTGTGTGACTGGGCCTTAAGGGTTCATTCAGTTTTTCATGTAAGAGCACCACCAGTTTTTTTTTCATGGATTAAACTCTTACCTAGTATAGCTGATGGGGTTGTTCACATATCCATGTTTCTTTCCATTCTAAGTGGTCACACAAAATCATAGAGACATGGCCAATTTTGATCTGTTTCATGGATCGAATTGATTAACGCAATTTTTTTGTTGTGTGAAAAAATCGGAGAGCAGGTGGATGCCATTTATATGATGTCCCTTTTTCGTGGACTGTTTGATATGTGAAGCTTGGAAACCATATACATTTTTTATCATATGATCAAATTTAGTGAAGTGATGATGATAACAACTGAAACATTGACTCAGATGAAAACCAGATGAAAACACCAATGAAACGTGGACCGTTTTTTGATTATGAGAAAAATCACTGGTGTCTGAGTGAACCCTTTTAGGGGAAAACTATTCTCCTTGCGGAGACTGACAAACTAATCTTGCTGTCAGTGGTGAAAAGTCTTATAGCTGCAATGCTCCTCTGGGAAATATTCAAATTATCTCAATAATAATGAGATAATTTGAATATTTCCCAGAAGAGCATTGCAGTTATAAGACTCCTCACCACTGACGGCCAGATCGGTTTGTCAGTCTATGCAAGGAGAATAGTTTTCCCCTGAGACCCCAGTAGAGCTTCTCATTCAGCCATTCAGCCAGATCAGTCTCATACTTTGCACTGACGAGGAACAATCATCCCGAAACACTGTGTCTGCAAATTGAGGTTCTGATCTGGCATAAATCCTAGGTCATATGAAAAGGCTTGGTGGAAAGTCACTTTTGACTTTTAGGATTGCTACTTCCAATAGGTGGCGCTAGCATTTGTCTCCTTCTTCCCTGAAGAGGTTGAGCCCTTTTAGTCATTTATTGTCTTTATCAATGTTACTGCAATTGACTCAAAAAACTTTTAAAAGCTAAAAATTACCAACTTTACCAGCCTAAAGTATATATATATATATATACATATATATATATATATATATATATATATATATATATATATATGTATATATATATATATATATATATATATATATATACAGTTAGGTCCAGAAATATTTGGACAGTGACACAAGTTTTGTTATTTTAGCTGTTTACAAAAACATGTTCAGAAATACAATTATATATATAATATGGGCTGAAAGTGCACACTCCCAGCTGCAATATGAGAGTTTTCACATCCAAATCGGAGAAAGGGTTTAGGAATCGTAGCTCTGTAATGCATAGCCTCCTCTTTTTCAAGGGACCAAAAGTAATTGAACGAGGGACTCTAAGGGCTGCAATTAACTCTGAAGGTGTCTCCCTCGTTAACCTGTAATCAATGAAGTAGTTAAAAGGTCTGGGGTTGATTACAGGTGTGTGGTTTTGCATTTGGAAGCTGTTGCTGTGACCAGACAACATGCGGTCTAAGGAACTCTCAATTGAGGTGAAGCAGAACATCCTGAGGCTGAAAAAAAAGAAAAAATCCATCAGAGAGATAGCAGACATGCTTGGAGTAGCAAAATCAACAGTCGGGTACATTCTGAGAAAAAAGGAATTGACTGGTGAGCTTGGGAACTCAAAAAGGCCTGGGCGTCCACGGATGACAATAGTGGTGGATGATCGCCACATACTTTCTTTGTGAAGAAGAACCCGTTCACAACATCAACTGAAGTCCAGAACACTCTCAGTGAAGTAGGTGTATCTGTCTCTAAGTCAACAGTAAAGAGAAGACTCCATGAAAGTAAATACAAATGGTTCTTATCTAGATGCACACCATTCATCAATGCCAAAAATAGACAGGCCAGAGTTAAATTTGCTGAAAAACACCTCATGAAGCCAGCTCAGTTCTGGAAAAGTATTCTATGGACAGATGAGACCAAGATCAACCTGTACCAGAATGATGGGAAGAAAAAAGTTTGGAGAAGAAAGGGAACGGCACATGATCCAAGGTACACCACATTCTCTGTAAAACATGGTGGAGGCAACGTGATGGCATGGGCATGCATGGCTTTCAATGGCACTGGGTCACTTGTGTTTATTGATGACATAACAGCAGACAAGAGTAGCCGGATGAATTCTGAAGTGTACCGGGATATACTTTCAGCCCAGATTCAGCCAAATGCCGCAAAGTTGATCGGACGGCGCTTCATAGTACAGATGAACAATGACCCCAAGCATACAGCCAAAGCTACCCAGGAGTTCATGAGTGCAAAAAAGTGGAACATTCTGCAATGGCCAAGTCAATCACCAGATCTTAACCCAATTGAGCATGCATTTCACTTGCTCAAATCCAGACTTAAGACGGAAAGACCCACAAACAAGCAAGACCTGAAGGCTGCGGCTGTAAAGGCCTGGCAAAGCATTAAGAAGGAGGAAACCCAGCGTTTGGGGATGTCCATGGGTTCTAGACTTAAGGCAGTGATTGCCTCCAAAGGATTCGCAACAAAATATTGAAAATAAAAACAATTTTTTTGGGTTTGGTTTATTTGTCCAATTACTTTTGACCTCCTAAAATGTGGAGTGTTTGTAAAGAAATGTGTACAATTCCTACAATTTCTATCAGATATTTTTGTTCAAACCTTCAAATTAAACGTTACAATCTGCACTTGAATTCTGTTGTAGAGGTTTCATTTCAAATCCAATGTGGTGGCATGCAGAGCCCAACTCGCGAAAATTGTGTCACTGTCCAAATATTTCTGGACCTAACTGTATATGTATATATATATAATGTAAAATATATTTGCTGTTAACTTAACTGTGCAAGCATACAATGTTTAATCTAGAACCAACACTGGACACTGGACATACAGGGTTCCTCCTAGCTGTCTGGATCTCAATGACAAGGGACATGCCTAGTACTTTCTGATGATCAAGGGAGTTTAGGTGTGGCTTATATTGCAGCTGAGATCCGGCTGTCACTGCCAGTATAACCCCTAAATGCTGCACTCAATAGTGATGGCAGCATTGAGGAGGCAGAGAGAGTATCGCGCACCTCTCCCCAGTGATCGGGTTCCTATAATGTGATCACAGGGACCTGATCACTGCTATGGCAACCTTGGGTCATCACCATGATGACCCTCTGATAACCCAGCTACAGAACGCCTCACACACTATGGTGTGTGAGGAGAATGGTCAGTGTTACGAGTGCAGCACTGACAAAGATAATCCACTGCAATGTATTTAAGTGAATTATATCAGTAAGCATTAATCTGAAATTTAGTAACCCATAAAGGGATTAGGTAAAAATGTTAAAAAAAGTCTTTTAAAAACTGGCAAAAGTGTATATATATATATATTTATATATATATATATATATATACATTTTTCAATAAATAAATATGTATATTTATATAAAAAAAGAAAGTAGACATAAGGTATTGCCGAGTCTGTAACAGATGGATCTATAAAACGGTCACACTAGTTAACCCTTTCAGTGAACATGGTAAAAAAAAACCAACGTAGCAAAACTATGTCTTTTCATCATACTGCTGGCAAAAAAAGTTAAACAAAATGCGATCAAAAAATTATATGTAAATAATAATGGTACCACTGAAAACGACATCTTGTTCAGCAAAAACAAGCTGCCAAATAGGTCACGGGTCTGTCATCTGTTAAGATAACTATAGGGGGCTTTCATGTTACTGGTAGCACAAAGGCTCTGGAAAAATACTATGGCTACCCCAGAAAAAGAAATCCAAATGCCCTCTCTTTTCTGAGCCCCACAATGTGCCTAAACGACAGTTACCATTTACAAGTTTGGCATTATTTTAGAGAGGAAAGCCTTCTTAATTTATTGGGTGTGTGTCTCCAGAAGCACTAACAGAGTACAATATACAGGTACTACCATGAGGTGTCTAGTTTCCAAAAGGGAGTCACTTGTGGGGGAATTATACTGCTTAGGCACCTCATGGGTTCTCCAAACGTGACATGGCATCCACTATTTGTTCCAGCTAATTTTGCATTAAAAAATTCAAATGGCATTCCTTCCATTCCAAGCCCTGCCCGATACTTAAACTGTAAATTTCCACCACATGTGGGGTATCGGTGTATTCAGAAGAAATTGCAAAAAAATATATATATGGTGCATTTTCTCTTACTACCCTTTTGAAAATACAACATTTTGGAGTAAAGTAACATTTTTGTGTGAAAAAGTAAAATTTTATTTTTTTTCTACATTGATTTAGTTCCTGTGAAAAATGTATATGGTGAATAAACTTCTTGGATGTGGTTTTGAGAAGTTTGAGTGGTACAGATTTTAGAATGGTGTCACTTTAGGGTATTTTATGTCACTTAAGCTTCTCAAAGTCCCATGAAATGTTATTTGGTCCCTAAAAAAGTTATTTTGTAAATTTTGTTGAAAAAATATGAAATTGCTGATAAACTTTGTACCTCTTTAATTGCCTAACAATTTTTTTAAAAAGATTGTGCTGGTGTAAAATAGGCATGTGGGAAATGTTATTTACTAACTATTTTGTGTGATATGACTCGGATTTAAGGACATAAAAATTTCAAGGGAACCTGTCACCACTTTTTTGGCGTATAAGCTGCGGCCACCACCACCGGGCTCTTATAAACAGTAATCTAACATGCTGTATATAAGAGCCCAGGCCGCTGTGAGAACATACAAAACACTTTATAATACTTACCTAACGGTCACGCGGTTGGCCATATGGGCGTCTCCGTTGTCCGGTGTCGGTGCCTCCTCTTTCGGCCATCTTCGTCCTCTTTCTGAAGCCTGCGTCCATAACTCGTCTACGTCATACACACTTGCCAGTCCTGCGCAGGCACACTACAATACTTTGATCTGTCTTGCTCAGGGATGATCAAAGTGTGCCTGCTCAGGACCTGAATCCCGGCGAGTGTGTATGACGTCGGACACATCATGCACTGCGGCTAGAGGAGAAAAAAAGATGGTCAACAGAGGTGGCGCTGGCACCGGACAACGGAGACGCCCATATGGCCAACTGTGTGACCATTAGGTAAGTATTATAAAGTGTTTTTTATGTTCTCACAGTGGCCTGGACTCTTATATACAGCATGTTAGAATGCTGTATATTAGAGCCCAGTGGTGGTGGCCACAGCTTATAGACCCCAAATCTAGTGACAGGTTCCCTTTAAAGCAATATTTAGTACAGTAATGGTGTGTGTATATTATTAAACTAAATAAGTAAAAGTAAAATCTTAATCTCTTGATTGAAGAATTATTTACGCAGATATTTATACTTTTAAAGCAGAATACAAACAATGAATGACTCATACAAAAAGTGCAGTTTCATAAGAGCCCGTTGGTCGTTGCCGCAGTTTATAGGCCAAAAAGGTGGTGACAGGTTCCCTTCAAAGTTTGAAAAGTGTGAAATTTTCAAACATTTTTCTAAATTTCTGATATTTGCACACATAAGTGCAAAAAATATTGTCTTAACCTTTTCCTATCCTGAGTCCCTCCGGGGGGAACATTCCAAAAATTCTGTTACGCTCCTTTGTCCTTTGTTTGGCCACTGCCTTGTTTATCATTCACATGTGAATAAATTGATTTCCTGTGATTTATTTTACAAAATTCATTCACATTGCAAAATTCTGCTTTGACCTTTTTACCAATCATAATAAGATTTCAATGGGCAGAACAGGAAATTTTATTGAATAGGAAAAGGATAAATTTACCACTGTCATGAAGTACAATAAGTCATAAAAAACAATCTCAGAATCACTGTGATCCGTTGCAGATCCCAGAGTTATAACCTGTCAAAATGACACTGGTCAAAATGGCAAACAATGGCCCGGTTATTAAGGTGAAAACCTTGCACTGGGGTAAAGGGGTTAAGCAATATGTTTTCATATGAATTAGGTTACAGACATTTGCGTACATCATACATTTAATGACATTGATAGGGTGATACCATAGGGAAAGTAATGGAAAATAATGCAATATTACCTTGACTTTATCTTTGTGGTAAAGGAATGGCTTAAGAAGTATATGAAAAGTCCATTCTATAAAAGAAAAATAAATACATTAGCATCAATATGTCAGTTGGCCTTTTATTTCAAAACATCACCATGCAAAAGCATATGCAAAGACTTATCTCATATTCCCATTTCATGCCCTGTCACCCAATTCAATACGCTTTTCTCTATTTTAAAGCTAGAAGATGGTTTCAGCATCTCAACTGCACATTTTTCAATTTATTATTAAACCTGACATTTTACATGGTGAGTAAAAAAAACTACTTTCTTGTAGTATAACAGTCAAAATATGATTTCAATTAAAATTGTTTTATGTCTAAAACTGATTAGAATCTGTACTTGCTTTTTCTTGCATTACTTTTCCAAAAAATACCTTGCATATTTTGCAATTCTTTAAATTAGACTATAAAAGATTTACATGGGATGTCTGAATAGATAGACCTCTTTGTGTTGAAGAACCTTGAAAATTTCCACACACTGATTGGCTTCCTGAACTTCTGATTGGCTGACAGGAATAGATACTTTATATTTTTCTTTTCTGTACTGTGCAATTGATATCCCATATAGAGAAATCCAGCATACGGATCCTTGTTCATACATAACGTCTTTATTTTATTTATAATAACATAAAATGTTTGGTATTGTGTAAACTTATTTTTTTATTATTAATATAAAATATAAAGGGCTATATTTATATGAACAAGGATCCAAATTTTGGATTGCGCTATACTGGATTTTCCAGTTTGTTGTACTCCAAATGTCAATGCATTGCAACTGGTTGAGTGAGTTAGACAACAGGTAAGCTGGCTTTTTTGCTGTATTTAGTGGACAATTTAACATATAGAATTCAACTTTGGACTTAAAATATAAATACATTAATTTTCTAAGAATTCCATGTTTAAAATAAAGCACTTATATCTGTAGACTTTACATGTCAAATTATTTTTGACTGCGACACAGGGTCAACCACCCGGCATTGCACTTTCAACTGTATTGGCATCCTGTATGCTGATACAGTTGAAGCAATGATGGTAGAGAGGAGCGCTCTACTCCTTGACTCATTATTTTCCCTCTGCATCTGATGTCTTAGATCAGTGATATCATTACTTCATGCCCACTTTGACAAGTAGAGAAGAGCTTCAAAACCCTCACTGCTAAGCTTGGAGTAGCAGGGGAACAAAGTGAGGTGAGTATTAATTTTTTGTTAATGTTTGGTCCATTACACTGTATTGAGGAGTATTTGTGTCCCTTTATATTGTATGGAGAACTATGTGGGGAATTATTATGTATGAAGGACTGTGTGGAGCCCATTATACTGTATGGAAGACTAGGTGGGGCACATTTTTCTGTATGAAGAACTATGTAGGGCCATTATAGTGTGTGGAGGGCTGTATGAGGATAACATTTGGGACATCATGCTTGGTTGGGGTCATCATACTTTGCCCAGGGGTTTGAGAGGGGGTACAGTGGGATTATCATACCATGTGAGTAGAGGGTACTGTGGATGAATTCACTATGAGGGTATAATACTGTTTTTGAGGGCATTTTGGCAACATACTTTATGTGACCAATGAAAGGTCAATATAGACGCCTCAATAGGAGAAGAATTACTTTGTATGGGTTGCAAAATTATGAAATATGCTCTTTTGTAACCCTACAGATCATTAAAGGGCCCAATTAGAACTTCTGCTATGGGGCCCTGTGATTTCTATCTACGCCCCTGCCTGCAAAAAATACCCAATTTTCCGGTGTTATCTCACTCTTAAGATTTATTATTTGAAGTGTTTCATCACTATATTTGATGAAAAGTAAAGACTTCTTCAATTGTAGACTTTTTTAATAATTATCAAGGTTGGGCAGCTGCTTTTTTCAAGCTTTTAATTTTGGCCCTCTGTGTATTTTAGTTTGACATCCATGCTGTAGATCATGTATTAATTTTCTAAGTCTTCATTACCAAACATTAATCTATATTTCAATGGCTACATTAAGTTATTCAATGTCAATTCAACATCATTGATTCTATGGTCATTGTACAATTATCTGCTAGTCAATGAAAATTCATACAGTGAACTAAAGGAAAACACAGAACTGTGTTAACATAGTAAAATTGAATGGTATTTACACTCCCCTGATCTTATAGTGGAACTTTAACCATTCCTGATAATGGCTGAGGTTGTCACATCATGAATAAAGCAGATTTCAACATTTCAGCCAATTACGGAGCTCAGCTACTAATGCAATCTGCATCAGCAGAGCTGTTGGTCTCAGCATTTGGCTGCCGCATTGATGTACACTATAGTCAAGACGTCACTGCTGCAGCCAACAAACAGAAATCAGAAGAATGCCTCAGAGCCAGCGTTGGACCTAGGAAGAATGAACATCATCATTATTTTTGACACTTTTTTGTTTTCATTGAAATTAAAAGTCTTTCTACAGTAAATTCCTGAAAAATTAAAGGTATTAATTAAATAATTACAGTGTCTCACAGGTAAGGAAACACCCATGTTAAATAAAAATGGTTAGACATAAGTTGTGGTGGAATTACGGAACCTGGTATGCTCTGTGACCAAAATTATTGCCATCGTATTCGTGAATGCCAAGGCAATTTCAGTTTTTCAAATGGCAAAATAGTTGTATAACATATCAAACTAATGTAGAATTTCATCAGAAATGTTGTTCTGTATGTTGTCATAACTATAATCCTTTTCATGTTAAAACCTAGTATTTTACAGTTAAGAATGGGATTCTTCCCAACAGAAAGTGTTGAGATCATCCTCATCTTTCTGGAAAATAAATTAGAAAATCATTGTAGATTTCATCCAGCACCATTCACACTGGCCTCCCGTTATCTACACTTTTGAAATATTTCATTGTTGGCAATAACACATTCTTAAACCTATGCAAAACCTCTGCTGGCATATTAAAAATATCATTAACAGCAATTCCGCATAAGAAAGGCTGTAAATAGTACATATTTTTATGCTAACATATACATCAGATTTGTGTAAACTTTCTTATGTTTATTCTTTAAGGCATCTTACTGCATTGCACAATAACACATAGTACAGACATGGGAATCATTAATAATAATAATATATAGTGCCGTATATTCCACAGCATTCTACATACATCAGCAACACTGTGCCTATTGGGCTGACAATCTAAACTCCCTATCAGTATGTCTTCTTAGTGTGGGAGGAAACCTGAGTCACCGGAGGAAACCCACACAAACACAGGGAGAACATACAAACTCCTTACAGATGTTCTCCTTGGTGGGATTTTAACCCAGGACCCCAGTGCTGCAAGGCTACAGTGCTAACCCCTGAGCCACTATTCTTTTTATTTCTTATTATATTTGAAATGTGACTCTGCGAACAGTTGAATTCCATAACTACCTCTTTTTAGCTTTTGCCTGACTTCACTCTAAGAATAATAACCTTCCTGATCATAAATTTGTCTTTTTCTTTGTTGTGTTTTATCCAATAAACACACAAGCCCCTCAAAAAATAAGGCTAGAAATTAAAGCTAGACTACCCATGACAAAATATGCAAAACATTTGGCCCAGCAAATGTGGAAAACTAACACATAAAGGGATAGAATAATGTCAAGCACAATTTTCATCCAAACCATTTGCTTCTGGTTTACTAAAATCACCAGGAAAATGGCATCACAACAACCAGAGAAAAGTAATCACACTGTAAGAAAAAATGCTATCTTTTGGTTGCTACTGTAAATATAAATATAAATGTAAACATACATTATTATTATCATTATTATTAATAATAATGATAATAATAATAATAATACAAATAATAATGTATTAATGCTAGATAAGTCACTAAAAATGTTTACAACAAAAAAATAATAATAAAAATAATAATTATATGAATATCAAAACATTTGAATTCACGTAAAACAACAAATATCAAGACATTCGGAACTCGGGTGGAACAATGAGGCTCTAACCGCCGCCTTCTGGGAAGGACTCTCGGGTCGAATTAAAGATGAGCTGGCTGGTCGTGACGTACCGTCCACCCTGGACGCCCTGATTACCCTAGCGACTCGAGTGGACATTCGCTTTCAGGAGCGATCCAAAGAAGTGTCCCGTGAGAGACGTCCGATACGGCATTCCTCTCCTCCGCAGAAGCCCGCCGTACTTCAGCCAACGGCATCTGGTGTCTCCGTCCACGAGCCCATGCAGATCGACCGTGTGCGGCAGTCTGAACAACGCCGAGCAGAGCGGCTCGCCAAGGGCCTCTGCTTCTACTGCGGAGAGGGCACACACCTTCTACGCTCCTGTCCAGAGAGGCCGGGAAACTCCAAAGCCTAGGGTTGGTAGGAGAGGCCACCCTAGGTGCTGGGACTCTCTCAGACCCTGTTATGTGGACTGTTCAAGTGGCAACGGGAGAGACGCGGTTCACGGCCGAGGCGTACCTTGATTCTGGGGCAGCAGGCAATTTCATCCAGCAGGCCACGGTGGACAAGTACCAAGTGCCTGTTACTCCACTCGACAAACCCCTCGTGATTGCCTCTGTGGATGGGAGACCCCTCTCTGACACCATCTCCTGGATCACCAGGCCAGTCGAACTGCGTATCGGTGCCCTGCACACCGAGAACATCGCTCTCTACGTCCTCCCACACATGTCCCATCAAATCCTGCTGGGACTCCCCTGGTTACGGACACACGAACCGTCAGTCAGCTGGGGCACTGGTGAAATCACCCGATGGGGCTCCTCTTGCCACGAGAACTGTCTGAAGACTATACAACCCATCCGACGGCCTCCGGTTCCAGAGTCCCTACCGGGACTGCCCTCGGCCTATTGGTCGTTCGCGGACGTCTTTGACAAAAAGGAATCTGAGGTACTTCCGCCACATCGTCCTTACGATTGTGCCATTGACCTGCTCCCGGGAACTACACCACCTCGAGGACGGATATATCCGCTGTCTCCTGCCGAAACAAGGGCCATGTCTACCTACATCACAGAGAACCTGTCAAGGGGATTCATTCGGAGATCCTCCTCTCCTGCTGGAGCAGGCTTCTTCTTCGTTAAGAAGAAAGAAGGCGACCTACGCCCATGCATAGACTACCGGGGATTGAACCAAATCACCGTGAAAAATAAGTACCCCCTGCCGCTCATCCCCGAATTGTTTGATCGGCTTAGAGGAGCTCGTGTGTTCACCAAGTTGGACCTTCGGGGTGCCTACAACCTGGTCCGCATCCGCTCTGGGGACGAATGGAAGACCGCGTTCAATACTCGCGATGGGCACTATGAATACTGTGTGATGCCCTTCGGCCTGTGTAACGCACCAGCAGTCTTTCAGGAATTGGTGAACGACGTGTTCCGGGACCTTCTCTACATCTGTGTAGTGGTGTATCTTGATGACATCTTGGTCTTTTCTCCGGACCTCCAGACCCACAGAGAGAACGTGCAGTTGGTTCTACAACGACTGAGGGAAAATCGGCTGTACGCCAAGTACGAGAAGTGTGTCTTCGACCAGTCTTCTCTTCCCTTCCTGGGTTACGTTATCTCCGATACCGGACTGCAGATGGATCCGAAGAAGGTCTCTTCCATTCTCAACTGGCCTCCTCCTTCTAGACTGAAGGCAATCCAACGCTTTCTGGGATTCGCAAATTACTACCGCCAGTTCATCCCTCACTTCTCGGCTCTGACTGCTCCTCTCTCCGCCTTGACCAAGAAGGGGGCTAATCCAAAGGACTGGTCACCTGCGGCCGACGCCGCGTTTGGCTCTCTGAAGCGGGCATTTGCCTCCTCTCCTGTGCTCCACCGTCCGGAGTTAAACCGACAGTTCACCTTGGAGGTGGATGCCTCCTCCTCGGGAGCCGGAGCAGTGCTCATGCAGAAGTCCTCCTCCGGGAAGATGGTGACTTGCGGTTTCTTCTCCAAGAGCTTCTCAGCGCCTGAACGCAACTACACCATCGGGGACCGAGAGCTATTGGCAGTCAAACTGGCTCTGGAGGAATGGCGCTACCTTATAGAGGGAGCAGTGTACCCCGTGATCATTTACACGGACCATAAGAACCTGGAATACCTGCGGTCCGCTCAGCGACTGAACCCACGGCAAGCCAGGTGGTCCTTGTTCTTTGCCAGGTTCGACTTCCAGCTCCATTTCCGACCTGCGGACAAGAATGTATGCGCAGATGCCTTGTCCAGGTCATTCCTGCCCATGGAATAGGAGGAGGAGACATCCCAGCCCATCATCTGTCCTAGTAAGATCATTCCGGTGGCCCCTGTCAACCTGGCCCAGATACCGCCCGGGAAGACCTATGTCTCTGAGACTGACAGGCAAAAAGTGTTGCATTGGGGCCATGCCTCGAAAACAGCCGGCCATGCTGGTCAGAAGAGAACATGGAGTACGATTGTACGTCATTACTGGTGGCCATCCCTTCGCACGGACGTCGCTTCTTTTGTCTCAGCCTGCTCCTCTTGTGCCAGGAACAAGACGCCCAAACATCTGCCATATGGCCGTCTTCTGCCTCTGCCTATACCCTCTGTTCCGTGGCAACACATTGCGATGGACTTTATTACGGACTTGCCCCTGTCCTCCGGACACACAGTCATATGGGTCGTGGTGGATCGGTTCTCCAAAATGGCTCATTTCGTCCCTATGGCTGGACTGCCCTCTGCCCAGGAACTCGCTGACGCCTATATACAACACATCTTCCGCTTGCATGGCTTTCCATCACACATTGTGTCCGACAGAGGAACTCAGTTCACCTCCCGCTTCTGGAGGGCCCTCTGCAAACATCTGGGAGTGACTCTGGACTTTTCTTCAGCCTACCATCCTCAGTCGAATGGCCAAGTGGAACGAGTCAATCAGATCTTGACCTCCTTCTTACGTCACTACGTCAACACCCATCATGACGACTGGTCCACGCTTCTTCCTTGGGCTGAATTCTCCCATAACCACCACATCAGTGAGTCCTCCTCCAGCTCTCCCTTCCATGTCGTTTACGGACTTCAGCCTTCCGTCCCATTACCTGTATCCTCTTCCTCGGATGTCCCTGCTGCTGATGCTGTAGCCCGTGACTTTGCAACCATTTGGGACTCTGTCAAGGCGTCCCTTGGACGTGCTTCCCTGCGGATGAAGAGACACGCAGACAAGAGGCGTCTGGACCCTCCGTGTTTCTCTCCAGGAGATCTCGTCTGGCTTGCTTCCAAGTACGTCCGATTGAAGCTACCATCCTACAAGCTGGGCCCTCGCTATATCGGGCCGTTTAAAGTCCTCAGCAAGATCAATGAGGTCTCCTACAAGCTGCAGCTCCCGGCCACGATGAGGATACCCAACTCCTTCCATGTCTCCCTGCTCAAGCCGGTTGTCCTTGGTCCCTTCTCCGCTGCTGCCAGTTCGGCTCCTCCTCCTATTGCCGATGACGACATCTATGCGGTAAGGGATATCGTGGCCATGAAAACCGTACGGGGCCGACAGTTCTTCCTGGTAGACTGGGCAGGGTATGGTCCTGAAGATAGGTCCTGGGAGCCCCGGGAGAACGTGGGGACTCCTCTGATCCGTGACTTCCTGTCCCGGTTGCGGGGAGAGGGCGTGGGGGGGGTACTGTCACGCTCTCCGGGTCCCCTGCCCTGCTCCCCGGCTCACCTGCCATGCTCCCCGGCTTCCCTGCTTCTCTCCCCGGTCTCCAGCCTCCATTGCCCGCGGTCTCCAGGCGTCCCGGTCCCCGCTCCCGGCGCCCGTCGGCTACACAGCCCCAGCCCGGCTCTCCTGCTTCTTGCTCACCGCTCCCTGCCCTGGCTTCTGGCACCCGGGCCGCGCACATGCGCATTAGGGTGCGCGCGCGGTCATTGACCCTTTCTTAAAGGGCCAGCGTCCACTGACAGGAAATTGAGCACACAGGTACAGGGTATAAAGGGGTTTAGTGTCCAAGTGGGTGGGGCCTGTTCTTCGTGTTTTCCAAGCTAGGAGTCAGGTCTCCTTGTGTCTCTGTGCCATACTTATCTATCTCTCTTCTAGAGCCGTTCCTGCCTCGCCATCCGGTCCTGCCGAATCCCGAACCCCGAACGCTGACCATCTGCCATCCTGTCAGTCCGTACCACCTCTGATCCCTGTGGTGACCCGTCCTCTCGCTCCATCGGTTCTGGACTCCGCCTGACAACATCTCGGCCTCCGAACCTGAGCTCCGTCACCCGGACTACCATCAGTGACTCCGTGGTCCCAGGGACTTCACCATTCTACTCTTGTACATGGACTGTCCTGCTACCCGTAGTGCTCCGGCTACCGGACCCCTTGCCTTCATCAAGGAGTTCGGCCCAGTGGATCCACCTCCTGGGTCTGCCCGTCCACCTGGCCCTAACAGTCTCCTACGATATATATCACACTGATGTCACATGGATCACATCAGTGTGTGGTCTGTGTGACATCCGTTGTGCCGGCCAAAAACAGACATGTCACTGTGTGAAGCACACGGACACACAGTCCATGTCAAAACACGGATGTGTAAACAAACCCATTAAATTTAAAAGGTCTACTTATCTCCATGTCTCCAGTACGTGTAAAAATGGAAACCACACATACCGCAGACACAGATGTGTGAAAGGGTCTTAAGAAGACAATGGATGCAGCTGTGTAATCTCTAAAGCGGGCTTTACACACTGCGATATCGGTCCCGATATCGCTAGTGTGGGTACCCGCCCCCATCTGTTGCGCGACACGGGCAAATCGCTGCCCGTGGCGCACAACATCGCCCAGAGCCATCACACATACTTACCTGCCCGGCGACGTCGCTGTGACCGGCGAATCGCCTCCTTTCTAAGGGGGTGGTCCATGCGGCGTCACAGCGACGTCACTGAGCGGCCGTCCAATAGAAGCGGAGGGGCGGAGATGAGCAGGACGTAACATCCCACCCACCTCCTTCCTTCCGCATTGTTGCCGGGAGGAAGGTAAGGAGAGCTTCCTCGTTCCTGCGGTGTCACACGGAGCGATGTGTGCTGCCGCAGGAACGAGGAACAACCTCGTTACTGCTGCAGTTACGATTTTTGAGAATGGACCCCCATGTCACCGATGGGAGATTTTGCACGTTTTTGCAACGATGCAAAATCGCACATCGGTGTCACACGCAACGGCATCGCTAATGCGGCCGGATGTGCGTCACCAAATCCGTGACCCCAACGAGTTTGCATTAGCGATGTCGTAGCGTGTAAAGCCCCCTTTATAGTTTGATTAAAATAGCACTTCAGCATAATTTTTTAAAATTTAAATGCTTGAGTGGTCATTGTAATTTAGCTACCTTTACCTTACTCACCTTCCAGCATTAGTAATGGGCGATCCCAAACTGTAAAAAAAGCACATTATTAAAAAACCTTATGAGCATACTTACAGGTCTCGCGACGTGTCCTGCAGATTCTGTCTCCCGGCCGCTTCTGCTTCCGGGTCCGATCATTGCTTTGCTGCCCAGTAACCAGCACTGACTTAGAGGACCTGCCATGACATCATAGCCATATGACCAGTCTGGTGTGAATGTTGTACAGACATTGGCTTACAGAATGGTCACATGACTATGATGATAAAGAAGGTCAAGTTAACTGAACTTTGACTGTCACTGTGCGAGTGCCGCATCACATCACGGTGCACAATCTCCCGACAGCAGCGGGTCAGCTGCATGTATTTCAATGCATCTACGGTGCTCCTGTCCACAGAATGTCAGGCTGTGCGGGGTAATGCAATGCGAGACACAAGTGGAATCATACCCTCACTGTCAAGCCTGCTTCTCGCTCTCTACAGAGCTCTACCCGGCTCGTCCAGCTGCCCTGATGGCGGTGGCACACTTGGTAATAAAGTGGTTAATACTAGCTTTGTATTTTCAGCTTGTATTAAGCCTGAAATTCATGGTGGCATGCCAAATTAAACGTGGCCACCATTAATTTTTAGTAAACAGTAAAAAAAAAACACAACACAGAGATTTTTTTATTAGAAATAAAACAAAAAAATAATTTAGAGACTCCATCTTTATTACAAAAAAATCCTTAGTCCAACGTAGTCTACAGGGAGAGACATGTTAACTCTGCTTCATCACTCTGTAAAAACAAGCATCTTTATAGAGAGAGTAGCAGGGAGAGCCATGTCAGCTCTGGTACCTGGTACCTGGTACGGCCTGATGCTCTCCGGACAGGAGCACCTCAGCTGCATGGAAATACATGCAGCCAACCACTCCTGTCAGAAGAGTGTGCAGCCATACCGGGTTATGCAGGGTTATGCCGATGTGACATTTGCACAGTGACAGTCAAAGTTCAGTTAACAGGACCTTTGATGACATCCTAGTCATATGACCAGTCTGTAAGCCAATGTCTGTACAACATTCACACCAGACTAGTCACATGGCTATAACGTCATGGAAGGTTCTTTAGGCAGTGCTGGACCATAGCGATGCTGCAACAAGGTGAAAATTCCAGGGGGTGAGTATAAGAGTTAAGCGGGCTTTACACGCTGCGACATCGCTACCGATATATCGTCGGGGTCACGTCGATAGTGACGCACATCCGGCGCCCGTAGTGACATTGCAGCGTGTGACACAAACATCGCTCATTTCCATAATATCACTGCAGTGACGGTACAATGTTGTTTGTCGCTCCAGCGGCATCACACATCGCTGTGTGTCGCCGCTGGAACGACAACCATCTCCTTACCTGCCTCCACTGGAAAAGGAGGAAGGAAGGAGGTGGCCAGGAGGTTCCGGCCGCTCATCTCCTCCCCTCCTTTTCTATTGGGCGGCGGTTCAGTGACGCTGCTGAGACGCTGCTGTGACGCTGAACAAAACGCCCCCCTTAGAAAGGAGGCGGATCGCCGGTCACAGCAACGTCGCAGGGCAGGTAAGTAGTGTGATGGGGTAGTGCAATTTTGTGCGCGACAGACAGCAATAAGCCCGTGTCGCACAAAAGAGGGGGCGGGTACACACGATTGCGATATCGTCACCGATATCGCTCCCGTGTAAAGCCCGCTTAAGAGTAGAGACCTTATATTAAAAGCACTACTTCAGTTGTGAAAAATAATATCCCTGGAAGGGTCCTTTTAAGTGCAAGTAACTCTTCTCTAGACAGTATTGTTTGACCTCATAGTGCTTATTTGTGTTTAGTACCTTCCTTTCTGTAATCCCACATATAGTGATTAAGCAGTTAGTGATTGATTCCTCAATGTATAAATCTTGACGATACTCCTGAAGTTCTGTAACAATATCAAAAATGTAGCATATTTAAAAACTAGTTATTTATCCATCATCGATGCACATTTACTAACATACATTCCTAAAATTTAGGCCAGAAACACATTACAATTTAAGCAAAGGACTGACATGTTACCATCCACTCATTTTTTTAGTCAATCATCTTAGATTTATTGTGTAAAGGACCATATACAACTAGAAAGCACTATCACTGTTTACCTGTTCCCAGCTCTGCTCTCAAATTATTTGTTGAGATATGCAACATTAGGTTAAGACATATAAATCAGCTGGAATTGAGTTCTGGTTTAGTACTGCAAGTTTTATTAAAGAGATTTCTTGGCAAGAATATTAATGTAGAAAGAATCCAAATCTGTTGTACTTGCATTTTACACTAAATCTTCCATACTCTATGTAACTCAAACAAATGCTGCTGCATTCTTAAACTATTAAAAAAATGTTAACGGAAACCTGTTAGGTGCAATATGCAGTTCTGGGTATATACTGTTATGACATGTTAATGAGCACAGGGACTAGTCACAAGGGTATTATATCCCCCAACTAGCCACCCTCTTAGCATGCTAGCATGCCCACAGAGGCGTACTAACATGCTATTTAATACAACGTCACCAGCGGTGATGCACGTACCTGTGTTCACTGTGACCGCACTTCTGAATGTCAGACACTTCCAGTCATGCGCAGTATGAAGCCGGGTGGATACATCTTGGCTTCAGAGAGGTCTACTGTGCATGACTGGAAGTGCCCGTGGTCACAGCAAACACAGGTACACGCGGCACCGCTGTTGACGCTGCATTAAATAACATGTTAGAAGGCCCCTGTGGGCGTGCTAAGAGGGCAGCTAGTGGGGGGATATATAACGCCCTTGCGACTAGTCCCCGTGCTCATTAGCAAATTATATAAGATGTTTAGAAATACTTTTTTTTAAAGATCTCTTTATCTATGCTAGTGTATACAGGGACAGTTAGGCAGGGATTAGCAGTGTATACCCAGAACTGCTCGTGGATCTGGGTGCATATTACACCTGACAGGTTCCCTTTAAAATCTGCAAATGAACAGTGCATATATGCAGGTCTTCAGCTACACCATGGTTTTCAAGTTGGCTATTGAAGTTTATTTAGAAGCAGTATTAATTATAAAATCTTTACTTTTATCTCAAAATGTATTTTTTATTATCTATAGATCTATAATTATATAACCTAAATAAAATCTGAATGTGGAGAAGTATAAATATGTAGGTTATATAACCGTTTTTGTTTTTTTTACAAGGTGTCTCTTTATGGTAAATTTTGGAAAGTAAAGACAATATAACCTAACATTGAATTTAATACAAAAGGTTAAAAATATTGAAACACCATAACCCCTTTTTCACTTAATTGTTTTTAACCAAAGATCATGGTAAGATTTGCCCTGACAATGGTAAAATTGACCTACACAGATTATTTTACGTTTATGTTAAAAATAGAAAGTGAAAAAGAGATAAAAATAAAAATAAAGATTGGTTCGTTGATTACTAAGTAAAATGATCTGAGCAGGTCAGATCCACTTTCTCAAGTGCCCTTGTATTCTGCTGACTCATTTGACTTCCTATTAAATTATAGTGGCTATATCAATGCACTCAAAAGAGAATTGATGTTCTTAAACCGCTAGGCACAAAAGAGCTAAATTATTAACAGTTTACCATAAAAAGATACTATGATAACTTGTGTATCACATTTTATATTGACTAGTCAAGTATTAATAGAGGGTAATTTAGGTGGCACAAGTCTGTTGTATGTCCCAAACCACAATGCCTGCAATTTAAAAGTAGTGTCAGGTATGAAAGAATGAAAGACATGGAATAGATACTGCATAAGTGTGCCTTTGGACCAAAATGTATATATATATATATATATATATATATATATATATATATATATATAAATTCTATATATGCTTCGTGTATATATATATATATATATATATATATATGTCCAACAATGTAGACCAGCTCACTCCTGTGAATCACCTGGATCCTCAGCTGACCTGGTTAACTCCGTTGTGCCCGGATCAGGACGTAGGAGTCCATCCATACAAATGTGAACAACGACAAGGCAGAGTCCAGCAATAACGTGAGCAATCCAGGATGCTGTTAAAAATTTTTTCCCTTCTTTTTATTCATAAATTCATTAAAATATAATGGTCCAAGCAATTCAGACAGCATTATCGCAGGAAAATAGCGCAGATAGGACTACGCGTTTCAGCGGTAAAATCCGCCTTCTTCACGGTCCAGAATCTGATCTGCTTTCCAAACATAGAACCTTATATACATCTCACTCCCATCAGGGTAATTACAAACATGTGTGAGAGATTTAAAAACATAAGCTAGAAAAGCAAATCAAACATGTAAGCTATCCGCATATTAATCAATATACAGCATGCATAAGAGTTATAAGGAAAGGATTCAACATTTTTGGAGAAAAATACAATCAGAAAATCCAATAACCTGATCATAAAATTATTTTTAAAGTGATACAAAAGCCTAACACAGTAGTAATAGCCAGCAACATATAATGCAACAATGTATCAATAGTGCATAATGATATCCATACGATTGTTAAAGCCCTGTGGCATGCGGGTCCCCAGCTCAAATATCCACCTACTCTCTCTTGCAAGCACTTTTTTATGAAAATCTCCCCCTCTCAATGGTTTTTTTACATGCTCTATGCCCATAAAAGAAAAACCGCGTAAATCCCCATTGTGTTTTTTTGAAAAATGTCGGGATACTACTGATGCACCAACCATTGGCAAATTGCTAGCATCTGTAAGATGTTTGCGGATTCTGGTTTTAAGGGGGTTTATCGTGCAGCCTACATATTGCATGCGGCATATATTGCAATTAATTAGATAAACTACATTCTCCGTATTACAGTTTATAAAAGAACGAACATTAAACTGTTTTTCATTGGAAATAGATGTAAATATTTTAGACTTATTAGCAAAACCGCAGCACTTACAAATATTAGCACCGCATTTAAAAAATCCTATTGTTTTCAACCAGTTGCTAGGGGAGATTTTGTCTGGATCTTTGAACATACTAGGTTATAATAATGTAGCTAAGGTTGGGGCTCTTTTTGCCACAAAGGCAATATCATTATTTTCCACAATGTTTTTCAAAATATCATTCTGAGATAATAACGGAAGATATTTTCTGATAATTTTGACAATAGAATTAAACTGAGGACTATAGTTGGTGCTGAAAACTACCCCAGATTTTTTGGAGTCAAACTGTCTTTTTTTCTTAGTAGAATCCAACAGCTTAACCCTATCAATGCCTGCTATTTTTTCTTGGCTCTCTCCAAAGACCAATTGGAATACCCCCTTTTTTTTAAATTGTTACAAGTTATTTCAATTTCTTCCTCCAATCTATCACTAGATGTGGTATTCCTTTTTAGTCTAATAAGCTCCCCCACAGGAATATTCTGAATGACATGTTTGGGATGACTAGAGGAAGCCATTAAAATACTATTGCATGCAGTAGGTTTTTTATAGGGAGATATCAAGACCTTATTGCTATCCAAATCTGCGGTCAAATTTACGTCCAAGAAGTTTGTTGATACCTCATGACTACTACTCGTAAATTTTAGATTGAAATCATTCAAATCCAAATAAGAAAAAAACTTTTCGCAGACGAAATAAAGAGGTTTTTCCTCCCCCTCTCAGACCTATTGTGTCTGGGATAGGGTCATTCAGTGAGAAACTAGGGGAGTGGGTGGATTTTTATCTTCAACCCCTAGTGCCATTAACACCAAGTCACCTTAAAGATTCCAAAAGTATGATACAGATTATGGAAAAATTTCACTGGCAATCTGACTATATGTGGCTATCTTGCGATGTGGTGGGGTTATATCCCTCTATCCCCCATCACATCGCGATACGATGTATCACATATTATTTGTCCAGATACAGTAATTACGAGGATTCCATCCAGAAGTTTATTGTCTCTTCAATTCCGTTTCTTTTGGGTCACAATTATTTTTCGTTTGATGAGAGATACTTCCTCCAGACACAAGGCGTGAGCATGGGCGCTAAGTTTTCACCTTCCCTAGCCAACCTGGTTATGTCCATGTGGGAGGAAAATTATATTTTTAACATTGATAACCCATACAAGGATAATATTGTTTGGCTGGGTAGATTTATTGATGATCTGATATTTGTCTGGAGGGGTAGTCTCTCGTCTGCGAAAAGTTTTTTTTCTTATTTGGATTTGAATGATTTCAATCTAAAATTTACGAGTAGTCATAAGGTATCAACAAACTTCTTGGACCTAAATTTGACCGCAGATTTGGATAGCAATAAGGTCTTGATATCCCCCTATAAAAAACCTACTGCATGCAATAGTATTTTAATGGCTTCCCCTAGTCATCCCAAACATGTCATTCAGAATATTCCTGTGGGGGAGCTTATTAGACTAAAAAGGAATACCACATCTAGTGATAGATTGGAGGAAGAAATTGAAATAACTTGTAACAATTTAAAAAAAGGGGGTATTCCAATTGGTCTTTGAAGAGAGCCAAGAAAAAAATAGCAGGCATTGATAAGGTTAAGCTTTTGGATTCTACTAAGAAAAAAAGACAGTTTGACTCCAAAAAATCTGGTGTAGTTTTCAGCACCAACTATAGTCCTCAGTTTAACTCTATTGTTAAAATTATCAGAAAATATCTTCCGTTATTATCCCAGAATGATATTTTGAAAAACATTGTGGAAAATAATGATATTGCCTTTGTGGCAAAAAGAGCCCCAACCTTAGCTACATTATTATCACCTAGCATGTTCAAAGATCCAGACAAAATCTCCCCTAGCAACTGGTTAAAAACAATAGGATTTTTTAAATGTGGTGCTAATATTTGTAAGTGCTGCGGTTTTGCTAATAAGTCTAAAATATTTACATCTATTTCCAATGAAAAACAGTTTAATGTTCGTTCTTTTATAAACTGTAATATGGAGAATGTAGTTTATCTAATTAATTGCAATATATGCCGCATGAAATATGTAGGCTGCACGATGAACCCCCTTAAAACCAGAATCCGCAAACATCTTTCAGATGCTAGCAATTTGCCAATGGTTTGTGCATCAGTAGTATCCCGACATTTTTCAAAAAAACACAATGGGGATTTACACGGTTTTTCTTTTATGGGCATAGAGCATGTAAAAAAACCATTGAGAGGGGGAGATTTTCATAAAAAAGTGCTTGCAAGAGAGAGTAGGTGGATATTTGAGCTAGGGACCCGCATGCCACAGGGCTTTAACAATCGTATGGATATCATTATGCACTATTGATACATTGTTGCATTATATGTTGCTGGCTATTACTACTGTGTTATGTTTTTGTATCACTTAAAAAACTTAAAAAATAATTTTATGGTCAGGTTATTGGATTTTCTGATTGTATTTTTCTCCAAAATGCTGAATCCTTTCCTTATAACTCTTATGCATGCTGTATATTGATTAATATGCGGATAGCTTACATGTTTGATTTGCTTTTCTAGCTCATGTTTTTAAATCTCTCACACATGTTTGTAATTACCCTGATGGGAGTGAGATGTATATAAGGTTCTATGTTTGGAAAGCAGATTAGATTCTGGACCGTGAAGAAGGCGGATTTTACCGCTGAAACCCGTAGTCCTATCTGCGCTATTTTCCTGCGATAATGCTGTCTGAATTGCTTGGACCATTATATTTTAATGAATTTATGAATAAAAAGAAGGAAACATTTTTTTAACAGCATCCTGGTTTGCTCACGTTATTGCTGGAATCTGCCTTGTCGTTGTTCATATATATATATATATATATATATATATATATATATATATATATAGACACATAGTATATATATATATATATATATATATACAGTTAGGTCCAGAAATATTTGGACAGTGACACAATTTTCGCGAGTTGGGCTCTGCATGCCACCACATTGGATTTGAAATGAAACCTCTACAACAGAATTCAAGTGCAGATTGTAACGTTTAATTTGAAGGTTTGAACAAAAATATCTGATAGAAATTGTAGGAATTGTACACATTTCTTTACAAACACTCCACATTTTAGGAGGTCAAAAGTAATTGGACAAATAAACCAAACCCAAAAAAAAAAAAATTATTTTCAATATTTTGTTGCGAATCCTTTGGAGGCAATCACTGCCTTAAGTCTGGAACCCATGGACATTACCAAACGCTGGGTTTCCTCCTTCTTAATGCTTTGCCAGGCCTTTACAGCCGCAGCCTTCAGGTCTTGCTTGTTTGTGGGTCTTTCCGTCTTAAGTCTGGATTTGAGCAAGTGAAATGCATGCTCAATTGGATTAAGATCTGGTGATTGACTTGGCCATTGCAGAATGTTCCACTTTTTTGCACTCATGAACTCCTGGGTAGCTTTGGCTGTATGCTTGGGGTCATTGTCCATCTGTACTATGAAGCGCCGTCCGATCAACTTTGCGGCATTTGGCTGAATCTGGGCTGAAAGTATATCCCGGTACACTTCAGAATTCATCCGGCTACTCTTGTCTGCTGTTATGTCATCAATAAACACAAGTGACCCAGTGCCATTGAAAGCCATGCATGCCCATGCCATCACGTTGCCTCCACCATGTTTTACAGAGGATGTGGTGTGCCTTGGATCATGTGCCGTTCCCTTTCTTCTCCAAACTTTTTTCTTCCCATCATTCTGGTACAGGTTGATCTTGGTCTCATCTGTCCATAGAATACTTTTCCAGAACTGAGCTGGCTTCATGAGGTGTTTTTCAGCAAATTTAACTCTGACCTGTCTATTTTTGGAATTGATGAATGGTTTGCATCTAGATGTGAACCCTTTGTATTTACTTTCATGGAGTCTTCTCTTTACTGGTGACTTAGAGACAGATACACCTACTTCACTGAGAGTGTTCTGGACTTCAGTTGATGTTGTGAACGGGTTCTTTTTCACCAAAGAAAGTATGCGGCGATCATCCACCACTGTTGTCATCCGTGGACGCCCAGGCCTTTTTGAGTTCCCAAGCTCACCAGTCAATTCCTTTTTTCTCAGAATGTACCCGACTGTTGATTTTGCTACTCCAAACATGTCTGCTATCTCTCTGATGGATTTTTTCTTTTTTTTCCAGCCTCAGGATGTTCTGCTTCACCTCAATTGAGAGTTCCTTAGACCGCATGTTGTCTGGTCACAGCAACAGCTTCCAAATGCAAAACCACACACCTGTAATCAACCCCAGACCTTTTAACTACTTCATTGATTACAGGTTAACGAGGGAGATGCCTTCAGAGTTAATTGCAGCCCTTAGAGTCCCTTGTCTAATTACTTTTGGTCCCTTGTAAAAGAGGAGGCTATGCATTACAGAGCTATGATTCCTAAACCCTTTCTCCGATTTGGATGTGAAAACTCTCATATTGCAGCTGGGAGTGTGCACTTTCAGCCCATATTATATATATAATTGTATTTCTGAACATGTTTTTGTAAACAGCTAAAATAACAAAACTTGTGTCACTGTCCAAATATTTCTGGACCTAACTGTATATATATATATATACAGTGTCTACAAGTAGTCTTCAACCCCCTTCAGATTTAGCAGGTTTGATAAGATGCAAATAAGTTAGAGCCTGCAAACTTCAAACAAGAGCACGATTTATTAACAGATGCATAAATCTTAAATACCAACAAGTTATGTTTCTCAGTTAAATTTTAATAAATTTTCAACATAAAAGTGTGGGTCAATTATTATTCAACCCCTAGGTTTAATATTTTGTGAAATAACCCTTGTTTGCAATTACAGCTAATAATCGTCTTTTATAAGACCTGATCAGGCCGGCACAGGTCTCTGGAGTTATCTTGGCCCACTCCTCCATGCAGATCTTCTCCAAGTTATCTACGTTCTTTGGGTGTCTCATGTGGACTTTAATCTTGAGCTCCTTCCACAAGTTTTCTATTGGGTTAAGGTCAGGAGACTGACTAGGCCACTGCAGCACCTTGATTTTTTCCCTCTTGAACCAGGCCTTGGTTTTCTTGGCTGTGTGCTTTGGGTCGTTGTCTTGTTGGAAGATGAAATGACGACCCATTTTAAGATCCTTGATGGAGGAGCGGAGGTTCTTGGCCAAAATCTCCAGGTAGGCCGTGCTATCCATCTTCCCATGGATGCGGACCAGTTGGCCAGGCCCCTTGGGAGAGAAACAGCCCCACAGCATGATGCTGCCACCACCATGCTTGACTGTAGGAATGGTATTCTTGGGGTCGTATGCAGTGCCATCCAGTCTCCAAATGTCACGTGTGTGGTTGGCACCAAAGATCTCGATCTTGGTCTCATCAGACCAGAGAACCTTGAACCAGTCTGTCTCAGAGTCCTCCAAGTGATCATAAGCAAACTGTAGACGAGCCTTGACATGACGCTTTGAAAGTAAAGGTACCTTACGGGCTCGTCTGGAACGGAGACCATTGCGGTGGAGTACGTTACTTATGGTATTGACTGAAACCAATGTCCCCACTGCCATGAGATCTTCCCGAAGCTCCTTCCTTGTTTTCCTTGGGTTAGCCTTGACTCTTCGGACAAGCCTGGCCTCGGCACGGGTGGAAACTTTCAAAGACTGTCCAGGCCGTGGAAGGCTAACAGTAGTTCCATAAGCCTTCCACTTCCGGATGATGCTCCCAATAGTGGAGACAGGTAGGCCCAACGGGTTTTGTACCCCTTGTCAGCCTTGTGACCCTCCACGATCTTGTCTCTGATGGCCTTGGAATGCTCCTTTGTCTTTCCCATGTTGACCAAGTATGAGTGCTGTTCACAAGTTTGGGGAGGGTCTTAATTAGTCAGAAAAGGCTGGAAAAAGAGATAATTAATCCAAACGTGAAGCTCATGGTTCTTTGTGCCTGAAATACTTCTTAATACTATAGGGGAACCAAACATAATTCTGGTGGTTTGAGGGGTTGAATAATAAATGACCCTCTGAATAAACGTTTCACAATTTAAAAAAAAAAAAAGAAATAACATTCTTTTTTGCTGCAGTGCATTTCACACTTCCAGGCTGATCTACAGTCCAAATGTCACAATGCCAAGTTAATTCCGAATGTTTAAACCTGCTAAATCTGCAGGGGGTTGAATACTACTTGTAGGCACTGTATATATTGTGTATATATGTATTTATACTAAATATTTATTTCTAAATACATTGTGAATATGTTGATTATTCTTTACTCTCAAAGTGCCAGATTGAGGATGTGCATTACATTTACCATGTTATTGTATTGATTGCATTGGTGGTTGTCCTGGATTGTGAATATTTTCTATATAAAGCTCAAGTTGTGTTTACAAATATAGTTACCTTATGACATTTACAGGGTTAATGGGAAAATGAAAATCCTCTTATAGAATAGAATGTCAAGAAGAGGTGTTGAGATCCACAACGAAAAAAAAATGATTTAGAGAAAACAAATGTAGAAGCTGACATATATTAAAACCATAACAGAGATTAATGACTAAATCAAACAAGAGCTACAACTACATTAAACAACACCATCAAATAATACATTTGCTGTCAGTGTAATATAAACATTATCAGGTTAGGGGCTGTAGGCATCTTAGGTGTTTTCATATACTGCCAAAAAAATGCTTCTAATTTTTTACAGTTTTGAAAAGAACGCCAAAGTATCTGACAGCCAGAATTTGCTATGCATGATTTCCTCTTTTTGAAGATTATTACATTGCATGCTTAGATGAACTTCATAACTGTTCATAATAGGCGCACTAGGTTGCTTCTGGATGGATTCATTGAAAAAGAGGCTTAGACAAGCCTCAGAAATCAAGGTTTTGAGATTAAAAAAAATAAAACTTTATAATTTTTATGAAAAAATATTTTCATTTACATAAGGAATAGCTAAACAGATTTTATATGCTTTTACTTCCTCTTATGTTACATATTTTTGAAAAAATCTGTTTCCATGATTAAAACATGTGCAGTCAGTGGTGTACTGCTAATGACAGCAAACCACATGGCTGCTAAGGGCCCATGAGTCGAGGGGCCCGGTGGCAGCACCGGCACTGGGCCCACCAGCCAGTCATCACACTTTCAACTATATCAGCATTATAAACGCAATACAGTTGAAAGCAATGATAGAAGACGGAGCACTTTGCTCCCTGCTCCATCATTTTCTCACTGGGTCTGCACTCTCATGACTCAGCACAGCTTCCGTTATAATGTCTCTACTGTGCACCCGCTGTGCCTAGATGCAAAGAGCTGCAGAACACACATCACTACAGAGATCGGAGCATTGGGGGAAAGAGGAAAAGTGAGTATTTTTTTTAAATCACTAAGTACACAGGTGGAGGACAATTGGGTGTGAATTATGCTATTTGGAGAACTATGGAGTTGCATTATAATATATAGAGCATTATAATATATAGTGCATTATACTATCTGGAGGACTATGGGGCTACATTTTAATACATGGAGGTTTGTGTGGGGTCCATTATAATAGATGGAGGACAATGGGGCTGCATTCAAATATATTGAGGACTATGAGGTATGCATAATCTTATTGAGAAGACTATGGAGGAGCATTATATTATGTGGAGAACTATGGGACTCTGGAGTGTATTATAATATGTGGGAGACTATGGGAGTGCAATATAATATACAGTGCCTACAAGTAGTATTCAACCCCCTGCAGATTTAGCAGGTTTGATAAGATGCAGATAAGTTAGAGCCTGCAAACTTCAAACAAGAGCAGGATTTATTAACAGATGCATAAATCTTACAAACCAACAAGTTATGTTGCTCAGTTAAATTTTAATAAATTTTCAACATAAAAGTGTGGGTGAACCCCTAGGTTTAATATTTTGTGGAATAACCCTTGTTTGCAATTACAGCTAATAATCGTCTTTTATAAGACCTGATCAGGCCGGCACAGGTCTCTGGAGTTATCTTGGCCCACTCCTCCTTGCAGATCTTTTCCAAGTTATCTAGGTTCTTTGGGTGTCTCATGTGGACTTTAATCTTGAGCTCCTTCCACAAGTTTTCAATTGATTTTTTCCCTCTTGAACCAGGCCTTGGTTTTCTTGGCTGTGTGCTTTTGGTCGTTGTCTTGTTGGAAGATGAAATGACGAACCATCTTAAGATCCTTGATGGAGGAGCGGAGGCTCTTGACCAAAATTTCCAGTTAGGCCGTGCTATCCATCTTCCCATGGATGCGGACCAGATGGCCAGGCGCCTTGGCTGAGAAACAGACCCACAGCATGATGCTGCCACCACCATGCTTGACTGTAGGGATGGTATTTTTGGGGTCGTATGCAGTGCCATCCAGTCTCCAAACGTCACGTGTGTGGTTGGCACCAAAGATCTCGATCTTGGTCTCATCAGACCAGAGAACCTTGAACCAGTCTGTCTCAGAGTCCTCCAAGTGATCATGAGCAAACTGTAGACGAGCCTTGACATGACGCTTTGAAAGTAAAGGTACCTTACGGGCTCGTCTGGAACGGAGACCATTGCGGTGGAGTACGTTACTTATGGTATTGACTGACACCAATGTCCCCACTGCCATGAGATCTTCACGGAGCTCATTCCTTGTTGTCCTTGGGTTAGCCTTGACTCTTCGGACAAGCCTGGCCTCGGCACGGGTGGAAACTTTCAAAGGCTGTCCAGGCCGTGGAAGGCTAACAGAAGTTCCATAAGCCTTCCACTTCCGGATGATGCTCCCAACAGTGGAGACAGGTAGGACCAACTCCTTGGAAAGGGTTTTGTACCCCTTGCCAGCCTTGTGACCCTCCACGATCTTGTCTCTGATGGCCTTGGAATGCTCCTTTGTCTTTCCCATGTTGACCAAGTATGAGTGCTGTTCACAAGTTTGGGGAGGGTCTTAATTAGTCAGAAAAGGCTTGGAAAAAGAGATAATTAATCCAAACATGTGAAGCTCATTGTTCTTTGTGCCTGAAATACTTCTTAATACTTTAGGGGAACCAAACAGGATTCTTGTAGTTTGAGGGGTTGAATAATAAATGACCCTCTGAATAAACTTTTCACAATTTTAAAAAAAAAATAAAAAAAGAAATAACATTCTTTTTTGCTGCAGTGAATTTCACACTTCCAGGCTGATCTACAGTCCAAATGTCACAATGCCAAGTTAATTCCGAATGTGTAAACCTGCTAAATCTGCAGGGGGTTGAATACTACTTGTAGGCACTGTACAGAGGACTATGGGGGGTGCATTAAACTATATGTATTGTAATGTAGGGCCTGTTATACTACATCTAGTGCTATGGGGGTGCATTATACTATATAGAAGGCAATGTGAGGACAATTATACTAAATGTGGGGCCCATTATGCTGTATGGAGGACTGTGGGGGTGCATTATATTATAGTGAAGCAAATGTGGGGCCCATTAACTATATGGAGGACTATGGGATGCATTATGGTAAATAGTGGACTATTTGGGGTCCATTATACTATATGGAGGATGGAGGATTTTGAGGTGTGCATTATATTATTTAGAAGGCAATGTGGCACCCATTTGTTGTGATCCAGTAACCGAGGAGGATCAGAAAAAGAGCAATAACTCGGAAACCCAGAAAATAACAAGAGTAGCTGGAACCTTAACAGACTGCAGACCTAATACTGACACACAACTAGAAGTAGCCTTGGGACGAGCCTATGATGACCTAGTCATCTTGACACAGCTGGATAACTAAATACTCTAACAGAGAAAAATTTAGGAAAGCTAATCTGCCTTGGAGTAGTCCCCAAAGATATAGATAGCCCCCTACATGTAAAGATTACGGTGATATAGGAAAACACAATACTAGCTAGAGAACAGATTCAGAAAAGATGAGGCCCAAAACTATCTGCATAGGAACGAAATACCAGCAAGCCTGACAAGGAAAAATACTGAGCCTAAACAGGCTCTCCCTCGCTATATCAGTACTCTGGTGTTACTGGGATCCAAGAAAAACATTGATATAGAGTGGGGACTGAATATTGTACCAAGCATGACATAACACAATACATAACAGAACATGGATCAAGGTATACAGATACTTCCAGCAGGGAATAATCCAATTCCACCAGGAACTCCACACAGGCAAAATTACAAGAAAGTGAAAAACCATAAGCAAAGGTACAAGACCAACTTATCTGAGTTCTGGTAGACACAGAGACCAGGGCTGGTTTCAGAAAGTCCTTAGAACAAAGGAAATACAATTGAGCACCAGCAAGGAACAAAAGGAAGCTACATAGTTATATGGGCCCAAATCAAAGGCCTGATTGCAAATCTTACTCAGCTGTCCAGTTCCCACTCAACAAATCAACACTATTAGCAGCACTGACCACAAGAGGGAGCCTCAAACTGGAATCTAATTCAAATGTATTTACAACACCCATTATACTATATGGAGGACTACTGGGTGCAATATTTTAAGATGCATTATTATGGAAGGCATTTTGGGGCCCATTATATTATATGGAGGACTATGGAGGTGCAAAATATTATATGGAGGACTATGTGAGGCCAAATATACTATATGGAAGGCTATGTGAGGGCCATGATAATATTTAGAGGGCTATGTAGAGGTCATTAAAATATTTGGAGATTTGGAGGGCTATGAGGGAGCCTTTATACTTTATGGATGGCTATTTTAGGGCTGTGTTGGGGTCATTAGACTGAATGAAGAGGAAAGTGGACCATAATATTGTATGTAGGCCCATTATACTGCATGGAGGGTTTAGTGTGGGCTACAGTTCGGGATCATACTGTGTTGGGTAACCATACTTTGCCAGGGTAGTTGAGGGGAGGTACAGTAGGTGCATTGTACAGTGCGTGTGGACGATACTGGGAAGGAATTCACTGTAGTCATATCATACAGTGTTTGTGGGCCACTTATTTGGTATCATACATTAGGGGTTCAATAAAATGGGCATCTAAGAGATTCAATAAGAGGAAAATTACTTTGTAAGGGCTTTAAAGCTGTGAAATAAGTTCTTATGTGACCCAAATGAATATTAATTAATTAATTATTTTTTTTTTTATTATGGGGAGCACAATTAGATTTTCTGCCCTATGATGGGGTCCCATGATTGCAATGTACGCCACTGTGTGAATATTTATTAGAGATGAACAAATCAGTTTGAGGTTAATTGAATTCACCTATGTGTATTTAACAAAATGGTGGTCTACCACCGTTTTTATCATTTGTTGAGGATCTTAAGGGTGCTTTACATGCTGCGATATCGCTAACGATATATATCTATGGGGTCACGTCGTTAGTGGCGCACATCCGGCGCCGTTAGCAACATCGCAGCATGTGACACAAGGAGTGACGATCAGCAATCGCAAAAACGGCAAAAATCGTTGATCATTGATATGTCGCTCCTTTTTCATATCATTGGTGGTGCATGCCACTGGCTGTTCGTCATTCCTGTGGCGTCACACATCGCAATGTGTGATGCTGCAGGAACGACGAACATCTCCTTACCTGCGTCCACTGGCAATAAGTAAGGAAGAAGGTGGGCCCCTCCTCTGCTATTGGGCGGCCGCTTAGTGATGCCACAGTGACGTCACTATGACTCCGAACGCACCTCCCCCTTGAAGGAGGGATTGTTCAGCGGTCACAGCGACGTTGCTGAAAAGGTATGTACGTGTGTCGCTGCCGTAGCGATAATGTTCGCTACAGCAGCGATCACCAAATGTCACACAAACGACAGGGGCGGGTGCTATCGCGCACGACATCGCTAGCTATCGCTAGCGATGTCACCGTGTGTAAAGCACCCTTTAAAGTTGTGAAAAAAAATTGCCATAGCTAGTCCTCCAAGAAGCTCAAGAAGCTTGTCTTTTCCCTAGTTTAAAAGTGTGCATGTAATCCTTTTTATGCAACTTTACTGTTCCCATGCTGCATGAGATCTAAAATGATTTGGATTAAATGAAGTGAAATGAATCAGCTGTATGAGCATGGACAATGTGTGAATCTAAGATCTTTAAATAGACTTGTATTGTATATTTCAGCTGAGAACAATGTGTGGGGATTATTACATTTGTATCAATGCCATGGAAGCTTAGTTGACTCT
This sequence comes from Anomaloglossus baeobatrachus, assembly GCF_048569485.1. Lineage (NCBI taxonomy): Eukaryota > Metazoa > Chordata > Amphibia > Anura > Aromobatidae > Anomaloglossus > Anomaloglossus baeobatrachus. Next base: position 556,782,884 of record NC_134353.1, read on the forward strand.
CTCTATGCAGTTTCTAATAGTAATGACTATCCACTAATCCACTGTGATGACTGACTTATTTGCATTTATTTTGAAAAGAACTTGGAAAACTGTTTTACAAAGAAATAATTCAAAACCACAAATCTAACCTAATCCATTTTCAAATAAGGAAAATGCTACAACTTGTCTTAAGTCAGTGATTATGTGTTTCTGAAATGAGATTACATGTAGCAGTTTACGCAGTTGTAGACAGATGCATAGGAAGTGATTCTGCATAAGGTACATTCAATCACGCACTTATGCTTTTTAAAGCTTTTTAACTGCATTAGATGAAACACAGCATTAACAATTTATAAACATGTTTTATTCCTTTATTCCTTGCACACAACAGCTTTTCTATATTCTTTGCTGTAATAACTAAATGTAAAAGACAAGCACTTTATCAGTCAGTTTATTTATGTTTTAATTTATTATTTAAATTACATTTATTGTTAATAGTTAGGCTATATAATTTCACAAGGTGTTATAACCTTAATGTAACATTCCTTGGAGTCTAGTCTGATTGATAGGACTTTTTGTTAGTCTTTTTGGTAAGTAAGCTAAACATACATTTTAGTTAACCTTTAGGGATGATCGAATACTTCTATTATTCGGCTTCGCGAATATTTTCTCAATACCTCGCCTCTGTTCGACTATTGGATGCGCAATGTAAGTCTATAGGAAGCCCGAATAGTTCCGAATAGTTGTTATTCAGATTTCCCATAGAATGACATTGTGCATTGAATATTCGCGAATAGTCGAGTAGCTGCGAGGTATTCGGAAAATATTCGAAAAGCCGAATAATCGAAGTATTCGATCATCCCTATTAACCATAGAGATTTATGTCAATCAATCTACAGTATGTAGCAATGTCCACCGTCTAATGTGTATGGACTACTACTGTTGAATTATAGGGCAAGTGTATAATGTTAGTCACTACATTACATAGTCAGGAAAGCCGGGGTCTGGTAACAGGAGGTCATGTATAATCATAAGGGGTAAACAGGGATGTACTCAGGTTACAAGCCCAGGGTCAAAATACCAGGAAATCACATAGTAGATAAAGGGAGTAAACAAAGACGTGGACACGTAACGGTCCAATTACAGTCCGGGGTCAGAATACCAAGATTAGAATACAAGCAGACACACAAACTATGTCAACACAGCAGAGACAGAAAATACAACTGGCAGAGTTCTGGGGGAGCATGCTCAGTAAAGAAGCCTGAGCAATTACCCGGAAGATTGAACAGCTGAGTCCAGCACTTCTTAGAACCAACCTGGACTCCAGTAAAGTGACCAAGCTGCTAGTTCATTATCAAAGATGGCGCCGCGGAGCATTTCCTAAGGCAAAATGTTCTGCACAAAGAAATAGACACACTGCAAGATCTGTAAGTGCCACAGAATATCTCAAAGTCAGTTAGATGTTCTGCAAGGGGAATCGTGACAAAGTGGAATTTTAACACCTCATCCTTTTGTTTTCAAGCCTGTTGTATAAGCCTCCACTAAAGATGTGATGTAAAGGTCTACCTCAGTTTTTCAGTCAAAATACATTATTGAACAACCCAGGAAAGCATTTATATAGCTGATGTGAATGATTGTTGGTCAAACAAGCAATATGTAGACAGATATCTGACGTAAATGGTAGTTTTACACAATTTTGCTGCTTAAAAATAGTTTTTATCTCTGCAGTTTTTTACTATTCAAAATTGAAAAAGCCAGAGAGGATGTATGCAACATGAAAGAATAAAAAAAGATGAGAGGAAAACAAACGGTGGGTTGTAGAGATGATGCACAGGTGAGCAGTGAGATGTTAAGATATATATATACATATATATATATATATATATATATATATATATATATACATATATTGTAATGTTGTGGGTTTCGCACAGGGCGACAAAGAGGCAGTCACCCAGTACAGTCCAATTCATACGGCTTTTATTCAGCACTTGAAGATAACAGGTAACCATAGATGTCCTCTGGGTCGCAGCAGGGGTTACACACAGTACGAATATAATCAGACAGAAGGTACTGGTTACTATGGGAGACGGCCCCGCCGGGTCACCCACAATGCAACAGCAGAATCTACAGACCTGTGTTCTAGCTCCACATAAGGTTGGCGTACACAAAGCTCCCTGCTCTGCAACTCAAAACAAACACTGCCCCTCCCAAACCTTTAAAGGAACTTTTAAATGAAATCAGTGGTCATGTGCTGTATCCAAAACCTGGCCCGAAATTTATGATGTCCTACAACTTTGTAATTCACTTTTTTCTCTATCTCATTCCGTTGTTTTCCACCAGGTGGCGCTATAGGTGGTTTCATTGCGTAGCACATGGCTACTTTACTATACCTAGACACCACTTCTATGCTTATAGCTGCCGGCATTCTCAAGTTAATGGCGGTGGACAGGATATGGGTGGACACACTGTATATATATTCTTACATCCTTACATCCTATGTTTATTATGCTCTTAGGTCTAGATAGAGTCCAGAGTACTGTATAATAAAAGGAATCTGGATACATAAAATAAGCACATTAGGATATTATCAGCACAAGTGCCTGCATACAAATCAAAAATTAGACAGTGCTCAAACTAAAAGAGATTGTAGACTTTATTAAGCTATAAATGTGGACTGGCCGTGTTCCAACTTTTACAAACAATAAGGTTTTCCCAGCAAAATACAGGATGTCATACTTACATATCACCAAATACAGCCTAATTACACAATGGTTAAAGCACCACTCCAGTGTTTTGTTTTTCTTTCAGTGTTAAAGTGATGTTTTAAATATAAGTCACCTGCCCCTGTTTTATACTCACCTGCAGCACCATCTTGTGATCCTAACTTCTGACTGGCCGGTAGTCAGAAGTTACTTCACTAGAACTCAATTGCAACTCTATGAAGCAAGAAAGAGGCCAGAATGATGCCCTCACACAGTTTTATTTGTGGTGACCTCTGGTGCACTCCATGAAACACTGCTGGCAGGTCACAAATCATAGGAGACACTGGAAAAATATGAAAATGACGGCAGGTGATTGTAACATAACAGGCAGAAGACTTACATTTAAAACATCACTCCTGCAGTGCAGTAAAAAACAAAGCTGAAGTGGTGCTTTATCTACTTACAATTTATGCATTCATATTGCACATGCTTAAATGTTTGTGTCCAAATATGAAGTACATAGTAAAAAGTGCATCCAATTGCATTACATACATTATGGCATATATTAAAGTTAAGAGAGCAAACAGTACTTGAGCATAATTGTGCACAAACGTAATCCTTAAAGAAATTAATGTTGCAGTATTCCTAACCATACTGGCCATGGCAATAAGAGCAGTGAATCCCAGAGACCTTAAAATTATGGGCACGTGCTTTAGCTGCATGAGCTTGCCTGTGCTACCTTGAGTGATGGCAACATTTCTCTCATCACTATATAATCATGCAGGCAGAAATACTGGTAAAACTAAAGAAACCATAGTGTAACAAAGAAAAAAAGACTTATAGAATATAGAAATCTATGGTGCTATCCACAAATGAAATGCCATAAGTTAAAACAGCATGTGGGCGGTATGGTATAACAGTCTATAAACATCACTATTTGAGTCAGCGCAAAAGAGTCTGATCACAAATGACTAAAAGGGATAATTTTTGGATATTTTTTACATTTTAAAAAAACACAACATTTGTATGTGTGCAGTATTATGAGATAGGCTGTTTGTTACAACCGGGTTATCATACATTTTTGGGGTAAGGCTGTGGTAAGGAGCTTGAAAAGTGTTGGATATAGTTGTTGAGGACCTCATAGTGTTATACACGTCTTTTCAGGGCAATTGAAGGTCATATAGTATTGCAATTTGAGGTGATTCAGTTCTCTGAAAATCAAATGTTTTTGAAAAATTAATTAAAACTGTAACATTTGACTTTCAATTGATTTGAGTATCTCTTTTTGTTCACAATAGATGTTTTTCCTTTTTAGGTCACTAAGGTCAATGTGTAGCTGCTTTACTGCCCCCTTTAACTATACCTCTCCATATGGCATACAAACACTCTGTTCACTACATAAAGCAGCCAATGTACTCAGTATACAAAAAGCAAACAAGAAAGCATAATTAACAGCATAATTTCATGGAGTGATTTTATGGGGAAAAAAACATAATGTTTAGAATATTTGTTGGAACAATTTCTGCCTTAGCATTGTGAAGATTTATAACTCGTATAGTGGCACTTTGAAAATACGCATAAAGCAGCTTTAAAAAACAACCATTACACATTTTAATGAAGTTTACAATTAAATTACAAGCTTTTTCAATAAGTGCACCAAATGCATCTTATGTTTCTAACTTCTGTTTCATGAAGTTGTGTAGTCATAACAGTTTCTAAAGATTTCATATATTAAAAATCATCTATCATACAAATGGATTTCTATAACAGTGCAGTGTCTTGTAAAAGTTATGCTGGGTTTATTTAGCAATTGAGTATATGTTGTAGAAACAATATAGACAGTGCAGTAAAAGGAATAAAGATAAAAATAAATAAAGGTGAAAAACAAAGCCAAAACTGAACAAGAAGTAAGCGATAGCAATCCTTCCTTCCAAAGTGAAGTTCCTAAACAAAACAGATTACATGAGTGAATATTTTTTTTTTGGGGGGGGGGGTTTGTGTATAAAACCTATTTCATTTTAGAAATATATATTTTATTTTTCTAAAAATAAAACATGTGTAATATTTTTTTTTATCTGGATGACCTCCTCACGGTTTATAGAATTATTTTTTACTGACATTCTTTTTTATTTGCAGTGTATATAAATCTTTCCTAGGCATGTGATGGACACATAACAAGCGGAGAACTGTAAATCATATCTATGCGTCATTCACAACCAGAACATTCTCTAAACCATTATTTTTTCTTAAAAATAATTTAAGCACACAAAATATATGTTTCTAGCAATTTTTTTCAGATTATTTTTTCTTGCTACAGTAGCCGGTAGTTAAGGGCATTACCGAGCTCGTGCGAGCGGATGAAGGACATTTCTTTCTGGAAAGGTGCTAGGTTGGAGGGATATTAAACCAGGATGGGGGACATATATACCTAGAAGGGGCGCAATATAGGAGGTATTATACCAGGATGGGGGACATATATTACGTGACATATATTATAGAAAGGAGCCCAGGATGGGGAAAATTAAACCAGGATGGGGGACATAAATTATTAGAAGGGACCTAGGATTGGAAGCATTATACCAGAAAGAGGCTCAGAATGCAGGACATCATACCAGGAAAGGGAGACATTATTCAACAAAGGGTCTCAGGATGGGGGCCATTATGCCAGGAAATTAAAACATTATACCAGGAAGGGACCCATAATGAAGACATTATATTAGGATGGAGGATATTATTATTGTAAGGCTTATAGGATTGGGACATTATACCAGGAATAAATCCAGGATGAAAAATATTAAACCTAGAAAGGGCCCAGGATCGGGGAAATTATTAAAGTAAGGGACACGGTTGGAAACATTATTACAGGAAAGGTCAAGTTTGGAGGACATTATTAGAGAAAATGGGCACTAGATGGAGAACATTATTACTGGAAGACGCCTGAATTGGGAAAACTACACGAGAATTACATGGGAGGAAGGACAATTATCTCTTTACAGGATTTGGAAAGCTACAAGGGCCCTTACATCTGATGAACATGTAATTTGGGGCCAAGGTCCAAGTTTTTCACTGAGGACCATCGGACATTAGTTACACCACTGGTGGTAAAGTATATCATACACAAAACTGCTACAATTACTTTTATGATCATTATCATTTATTTAGTTCTGCAATGATGATGTTTTAGTTTAATTCAGAGATTTTTGCTTTAATTTAATTCTAAACTTACATAATCTAGTCATAATCTAGTCTATTCCAAAAAAAAGCATTTAAAATGAACAGTGTATTGGAACTATATGCAAGCCCTATGTTAATATTAATGTCATCCACAGTAAATGAAATCAGAGGTTTCTCCAAATATGGCCATTTTTACAGGAATAAATGTTTCTCAGTTATAGTATCCATGTGCTACAATATAACACAAAAGTGAATAAACCCCTCACATTTTAGAAAAATATTTGAATATATATTTTCGGGGGAGAGCATTAAAACATGACACATTGATTGAATGTAATGTAGTCAGAGGACAACTGGTGTAACAGTGTACGTTTTGTGTGCCTTTTCAATAACTAATCACACAGGCATTAATGTCTAAACTGTTGGCAACAAAAGTGAGTATACCCCTAAGTAAAAATGGACAAATTGGGCCCAAAGTATTAATGTTTTGTGTGGGCACCATTATTTTCAAGCACTGCCTTAACTATCTCGGTAATGAAGTTCACTAGAGCTTCACAGGTTGCAACTGAAATTCTCTTCCACTCCTCCATGATGACATGACGGAGCTGGGGGATGACAGAGACCATGTGCTTCTCTAGCTTCCATTTGAGGATGCCCAACAGATGCCCAATAGGTTTTAGGTCTGGAGACATGCTTGGTCAGTCCAGTACCTTTACCTTCAGATTCTTAAGTAAGGCAGTGGTTGTCTTGGAGACGTAATTGGGGTCATCATCATGTTTAGATACTGCTGTGCAGCTCAGTTTCCAAAGGGAGTTTATTATGCTCTGCTTCAGTATGTCACAGTATATGTTGGGTATAATTGGTTCCCTTAATGAACTGTAGCTCCCCACAGCTGGCAGCACTTATGCAGCTCTAAACCATGACACTCCCACTGCCATGCTTGATTGTAGGCAAGACAAACTTGTATTTTTACTCCTCACCTGACTGTTACCACACACGCTGGACACCATCTGAAAAAAATAAGTTTATCTTTTCAACAAAGGATATATTTCCAGTAATCCACGTCCTTCATCTGCTTGTCTTCAGCAAACTGTTTTGTGGACGTTTTTGTGCATCATCTTTAGAAGAGGCTTCCTTTTGGGACCAAGGCCACGCTGGAAAATTTGATGCAGTGTGCCGTGTAAGGTCTGAGCTCTGACAGGCTGACTCCCACCCCTTTAACCTCTGCAGCACTGCTGGCAGCACTGATTTGTCTATTTTGAAAAGAAAACCCCAGGATATAACGATGAGTATGTGCACTCAACTTTTTTGATTAAGCATGGTGAGGACTGTTCTGAGTGGAATCTCTCTTGTTAAACCACTGTATGGTCCTAGCCACCATGCTGCAACCCAGTGTCAGGGTGTTGGCAATCTTCTTATAACCCAGGCCATCTTTATTGGAGCATTATTTCTATTTTTCAAATCCTCAAAGAATTCTTTGCCATGAAGTGCTATGATGAAGTTCCAGTGACCAGTATAAGAGAATGTGTGAGTAATACCACCAAATTTAACACACCTTTTCTCCATTCATACCTGGGACCTTATCAAACTAATTAGTTTCATGACACTAGGGAGGGAAAATGTCTAATTGGGCACAATGTGGGCTTTTTTAACTTAGTGGTATACTCACTTTTGTTGCCAGCAGTTTATTCATTAATGGCTGTGTGTTGAGTTATTTAGAGGCATCATCAAATTTACACTGTTATACAAGCTGTACACTGACTACTTTAGATTGTATGAAAGTGTAATATCTTAAATTTTATCCCATGAAAATATATAATAAACTATTTACAAAATTATGATACACTATATGAATAGGAATAGGGCTAATGTACATATTTATAGTCAGTCTAAATCTTATAGGGAACAAAATAATATTGCCTGTACAGCATTGTGTTTTTACATCTGCAGTCAAATGAGACTAGTTTCAGGAAGTATTGATAGGAAAACTTTCAGATATTAATAAACAGATCTCTTGTACCTGGTAAGCATATTGTACTTACTTTGAATATCCATGTTAAAATGACAAACTTTTCTGAAAGTTTACCTTATCAATGTCCACCTAGCTTGATTGACAGTTACTCATTGTACCTCCTCCCAGCTGCCACTGAAATCTCACATTACTCTCTTTGTACCAGGAAGGGGCTTCTATGGGCACATCTGTGGCATGATTGCGAGACACCAATGGGTTGTCATGAAAGCCAGAAGTTAGTTGATGACCCACATGTATGTCACTATGAGTCTGCACTCAATGCCGGCTGCAAGCCAGCATTCATAGAAGATCGTGATTTGGATAATACTGATGTTCTGTTTTGGACAGCATAAGTGATCGAACATCTTCAAGTCCCGTACGTTTTTTAAAAAACTACAAAAAATTAAACACACTAAAGTTCAAATCACGACCTTTTTTCCATATTAAAAATAAAATAATGAAAAAAATACACTTATTTGGTATCACTACGTTCGATCTATCAAAGTATAAAATAGAATCATTGGATTTTTACATATCGTAACGAGAAAAAAAATCAAAACTCTAGAATTACTTTTTTTGGTTGCTTCCACATTACAATAAAATTTCAATAAGTAGCTATCAAAACATCGTACCTACCCCAAAATGATAAAATCATTAAAATCACTATATCGTGGCACAAATAATAAGCTTTTACCAAGCCCCAAAAATGAAAATGTTACAGTTCACGGAAAATGGTGATACAAATAAAATGTTTTTTATTTACAAATTTCCAATTTTTTTTTCACCACATATATATAAAAAAAATATATACATATTTGGTATCTACATACTCGTACTGACCTGGAGAATCATATGGCCAGGTTAGATTTAACACAAAGTGAACATGGAAAATAAAAAACTCAAGCAACAACAATTGCAAAATTGAATTTTTTTTTTGCAGTTTTAACGAACTGGGATTTTATTTCCTGTATTTCAGTACAATATGTAGTAAAATGAATGGAGTCATTTGAAATTACAACTCGTTACACAAATAAATAAGTCCTCATATGGCTATATTGAGAGAAAAATAATAATGTGATGGCTCTCAGAAGAAGGGGAGGAAAAAACAAAAACAGAAAATAGCTTGGGGGTGAATGGGTTAAAACTTAGCTTAGTACGCTTATTTTAGTATTTTAGATATGAATTTAAAGCAACAGGACAATTTTGTTCATTTTATCACAATGACTTGAAGGACTTGGTAATAGAAAATACCAAGCAGGAAAACTGGCAAAGTTTTGGAAAGTATAAGATTGAAAGACATATCAATGATATAGAAATGAAGAAAAAATGGATGCAAAATGTTCAAGATATCTCAATTTATTCAATATTTAGTACGAGTATCACAAGCAGACCTATATCTACTTACAGTGGGGAAAATAAATATTTGATACACGCCAATTTTGCTAGTTTACCCCACCTATAAAGAACGGAGATATCTGTAATTTTTATTCTAGATACACTTCAACTGTGACAAACATTATAAAAAAATCCAGAAAATTGTATGGTTTTTTAAAAAATAATTTGCATTTTATTGCATGAAATAAGTATTTGATACAATAGAAAATCACAACTTGATATTTGGTACAAAAACCTTTGTAGTTATAGAGATCAGACTTTTCCTGTAGTTCTAGACCAAGTTTGCACACACTGCAGCAGGGATTTTGGCTCACTTCACCATATAGATCTTCTCCAGATCTTACAGGTTTCGGGGCTGTCACAGGGCAACATTGATTTTCAGCTTCCCCCAAAGATTTTCTAATGGATTCAGGTTTGAAAACTGGCTAGGTGACTCCAGGACCTTAAAATTCTTCTTACTGAACCACTTCTTAGTTGCCCCGGCTGTGTGATTTTCAGGTTATTGTCATGCTGGAAGAACCAGCCACAACTCATCAATAATGCTATTACTGAGTAAAGGACGTTGTTGGCCAAAATCTTGTGATACATGACCCCAGCCATTCTCCCTTCAATATGGTGCAGTCATTCTGTCTTCTTTACAGAAAAACTTCCCCAAAGCTTGATGTTTCCATACCAATGTTTCCTAGTTGGGACTGTGTCCTTGGGGTTGTACTCATCCTTTTTCCTCCAAACATAGCAAGTGAAGTTGATATAAATAAAATTCTATCTTGGAGTCATCTGATTACATTACCTTCTCCCATGCCCCCTCTGGGTCATACAGATGGTCATTGGAGAACTTTAAACCAAACTGGACATGTGCTGGGATCAGCAGGGGAACCTTGCATGTTCTGCAGGATTTTAATTCATGATGGCGTAATGTGTTACTAAAGATAATCCTTGAGACTGAGATTCCAGCTTTTTTCAATTCTTTGACCAGGTCCTACAATGTAGTTTTGGACTGATTCCTTTCCGTTTGCAGAATCATACTTACCCCAAAAGGCGAGATCTTACACTGAGCATCAGACTGAGTATGATTGATAGTCATCTTGAGTTTCTTCCATTTTCAAATAATTGCACAGTTGATGCCTTCGTACCAAGCTGCTTGCCTATTGTCTTGTAGCTCATCCCAGCCTTGTGCAGGTCTATAATTTTGTCCCTGGAGTCCTTAGACAGCTCTTTCTTCTTGGCCATGGTGGAGAGCTTAGAGTGTGATTCAGTGTGTGGACAGGTGTCTTTTATACATGTAATGAGTTCAACCAGGTGCAATTAATACAGGCAATTAGTGCATATTAGAAAGGCTTCTTAAAGGAAAAAGTAACAGGTCTATGAAAGCCAAAATTCTTGTTAATTGGTAGATGATCAAATACTTATTTGATGCAATAAAATGCAAATTAATTATTAAAAATCATACAATGTAATGTCCTGGATTACCTTTCTGATTTTACGTACAGATGAAATGTATCTACAATAAAAATTACAGACCTCTCAATTTATTGTGGAAAAGGAGGTTAAGCTTGCAAAATCGTCAATGTATGAAATACTTATTTTCCTCACTCTTTATGTATTAGTATATTAATGAGGTTACTATCAGTTGTCTGAGAAATGTTCAGCCTTAAGGAAAGTAATTGACTATGGCAATTATCAATATCTGCTGTTGTCAGGTCACTTTGCAATGACATCCCACATGTGTTTGATGGGAGTCAAGTGCAGAGATTCTGCAGGCTATGGTAGCACAATTAGACCACACAGGCTGTTCACATAGGACAAACAGTATGTAGAGTTGTATTATCTTAAAAAATTGGCTCTGGAGACAGTTTGGAGAAATGGCCTTATCAAAATATCTTTAGATTGTGAGCCCAACATTTAGATAATGATGATTATCTGTACAAAGGGCTGCAGAATGCTATCTACTATATAAGCATGCATAATTTAACACTAAAGTGTAAAGGTCCAGTCACACTAAACAACTTACCAGCGATCCCAACAACGATAGGGATCGCTGGTAAGTTGCTAGGAGGTTGCTGGTGAGATGTCACACTGCGACGCTCCAGCGATCCCACCAGCAACCTGACCTGGCAGGGATCGCTGGAGCGTGGCTACACAAGTTGCTGGTGAGCTCACCAGCAACCAGTGACCAGCCCCCAGCGCCGCGTGGAAGATGCTGCGCTTGGTAACTAAGGTAAATATCGGGTAACCAACCCGATATTTACCTTGTTTACCAGCGCATGCAGCTACACGTGCAGAGAGCAGGGAGCAGCGCACACCGCTTAGCGCTGGCTCCCTGCTCTCCTAGTTACAGCACACATCGGGTTAATTACCCGATGTGTGCTGCAGCTACATGTGCACAGAGCAGGGAGCAGCGCACACTGCTTAGCGCTGGCTCCTTGCTCTCCTAGCTACAGCACACATGGGGTTAATTACCCGATGTGTGCTGTAGCTACATGTGCAGAGAGCAGGGAGCCATGCACACTGCTTAGTGCTGGCTCCTTGCTCTCCTAGCTACAGCACACATCAGGTTAATTACCCAATGTGTGCTGCAGCTACATGTGCAAGGAGCAGGAGCCGGCACTGACAGCTGAGAGCGGCGGAGGCTGGTAACGAAGGTAAATATCGGGTAACCAAGGACAGGGCTTCTTGGTTACCCGATGTTTACTGTGGTAACCAGCCTCCGCAGAAGCCGGCTCCTGCTGCCTGCACATTTAGTTGTTGCTGTCTCGCTGTCACACACAGCGATCTGTGCTTCACAGCGGGACAGCAACAACTAAAAAATGTCCCAGAACATTCAGCAACAACCAACGACCTCACAGCAGGGGCCAGGTTGTTGTTGGATGTCACACACAGCAACATCGCTAGCAACGTCACAAAAGTTGTTCGTTAGCAGCGATGTTGCTAGCGATGTTGCTAGCGATGTTGCTTAGTGTGACGGGGCCTTAACTATCATTTTAGAAGAACTTGCAGCACAATGTTTGAGTCTGCTTCTAGCTCCTTCTTTCTCTATACCCTTCCCTCTCCATAGAAATTGAGCACAGTTACCATTTTCTATTTCAGAAATGGAAATGGCCATATTCAATGAAGACAAATTTTACCTGTGAAAAGAAAATATTGAAAATGAAAGATCACTCCTGGCGGGCAAGAACAAAGCGAATTTGTCTGGTAAGATATATTGCAAAGTTTCTTCTCTTCATGTGTACTATTGATTTATGAAAAAAAATAAAGTGATGGTTATGTATTAATTATGTTTCTAGCTATCTGGCATAATTGAAAATAAAAACACATTAAACGGTTTTAGTGTTCTTATTGGACTGTCAAACATGATGTCTTAATGTACGAGCTGTAGACTTTCTGTGAGTTATTTTTCTGACACAGTCCAGTACTACAAAGCAGCATGAAATGTAATTTGTGTAGCAAAGTAACAGATTAATGTGTAGACACAAAAAGCTAAAAAGTAACCATTAATAAATGTCAGACCTAATATTACCATAGCAATATAGGACTGCTAAATTATTTTGTTTCTGTAATTTTTTTTATATCTATAAAAGAGAGAATTTCAATGACGAAAATTTGACAATGAAACAATAATGGATCTGTAGAAAAAGAATATATTCATCATTAGATGCCCTGCTTCGTCTTTAAAATTAAATATAGACAATCAGACTCATAGGTTATGCTGTATTTGAAGTCTTTATTAGCGTAGATGAAGTCTTATTTCTGGTCTTTCATAAGTGCAATGTATATTTGTAAACATTGTAGCCATAAAAATGTCATTTGTTTTCATAAATTTCATTTTTTTTTTAAATTGTCTTCTTTTGTACTCCGGTGATTACAGTGCAAAACGAACTGGAAAGCATAACAGTATGTGATCAATAACTGGCTACATGTCCTTTGAATCTTCTACATGTATTGAATTACAAAGAAATATAACACTCCACAAAATGCACCACACAGTATCTGTTGTTTGGAGAACCATGGAAAAGGAAAGTTGGAAAACAGTGTGCGTCAATAGCTGGGGCTTCGTTATCATTCGAATTGGTGTATTGCTTTTCCCCTAGAAATAGTATTATGAATAATTTTAAAAGTTGTCATTTATAATTTTACCCAGCCAATCAGCCATTTCAGGGAACATACATTTATTTTGGTAATCTCTTACTATTTGAGCCTGGAAATGTAAGAAAATATGCTAAACAACAGATGTCATGACTTTGCAACATTTTACTAGTACATCAACTACATCGACGTGTCAGGTCCCCTATGCCCTCCAGCTCAGCAGCATTGCTACCTCTATGCCCAAATTCCCTGCCTTACTTTTCCTATGCCAATTAGGGCCCTGACTAGTCACAGGGGCATTAGTTTCCCAGACTAATTTAATTAAATGAACAACGGACTCAACTCTCCTAATATTAATGGAAGTACTTTTCCCAGGCATAAAGTCCGTCTGATCAGGGTTAATAATATCCAGAATTACAGAGTTCAATTTAGTTGCTAAAATTTTAGTAAAAAATTTGTAATCTATGTTTACTAGTGATATAGGGTTGTATGATCCATACTCCAGAGGGTCCTTCCCCTCCTTTTTAAGAGCTATAATGTTAGCATCATAAAAAGAGTCTGGAAGAGAAGTTCCCTGGGTGGTCTACAGAAAAACCTTCTAAAAGGGAGGCAGCATAATCTCCTGGTATCTATTATAGAGTTCTACTGGGAAACAATCATGCCCTGGACCACAGCCATACCAATCTGTTATCAGTAGAGGGATTAGAGATATAAGCTTTTTCTGCCTCCTTTACCTGCTGTTCAACTATATTGTCCTCCTGTGAGGTAGTTCTTTTAATGAATTATATGAATGAATGAATTATATTGTTGATATCAGACAACCTCTGACATATGCTTTAAGAGTGCCCCAGAAAAGGTAGATGTGACAGGGCTTCGTGTGCACACTTTTAAAGTAGTCTAGTTGTTTGGGGATTCTATCATTGGGTTCAATAAGCTTCAGTCAGAATGTATTTAATTTCCATTTCAGCCTCCGTGCAGACTGGTTAAATTTGGGTGAAAGTATCACAGGGCTATGATCCGTGGTGTCCCTATTACCATGTTCTATACCCTCCATCCACATAGCAAGATTGAAAGTGTGCGCTTCGTAGAAGAGTGGCATGTGTATTCCCGCACTTCCGGATGACGCAATCTCCACAGGTCAAGCCAGTTATTGCCATTCATATAGATTGATAACCAGGTGGGGGATGAAAATACATCAGGGGATATAGTGTCTAGGCGAAGCATGTGCAGGTCATTATTTATAACTATGTGGAAATCCCCATACATAAAACATAAGCATCTGGATAATTTAAAGGAAAACTGACTGAATTTTTTATAATCACCAGTTTAGCAAGATGAGGATTTTATATACACATACTGAAATGAGTTAATAGTAACATTAATAAATACAAATCTCCCCTCCAGGTCCCTACGAGCGACTTTATGATCCCAGCGTATTGACTTATCTATTAGCCATGAGGTCCCCTTAGAACAACTTGTGTGGAAAGCATGCATGCCCACTGCACCCAAGACTTTTGTATGCATTTAGCTGTGTCACTAGTAAGGCCACTAGATGAGGGTTATATCATCCAATTTAATAGAAGACTTTGGCTCTTTTACCAGTGGATTTAAGGCCTCTTACATAACACACTATACATTTGAGGTCAGAACACATCATGATCCGTAACAATAATGGTAGTGTAAGCTGGACTCTTCACCGTTACACCATTACCCCTATCCATCTCATTTATAGCAGTATTCCCGAATCAATCAGCTCACCAACATTCCCAGCTCTATATTGCATCCTGTAAAAGAAAGGGGTTAATACCATGGTTACCGTCAAAATATAAACAAGAAACAGCAGTTTAAAAATAAACCACAGGAAAAACTTGCACATGAACAACAGAAAAACAAGAGCTGTGTCCATTGCTCTTTCAATTGTACCAAAAAGAGGATACTGCAACTTGTGCCAGTGTTAGGTATAGATGTTATAGCCCCCACAATAAGAGAGAGCTCTTTTATTAGTTAAACTTGGGAGAAGTAGAGCCATCTCCCTCATGCAAGAGAACAAATGTAACTGTTTCAGGCACAAAATCTAACAGGAAAAAATAGAGTCACTTCCCCCTACATCCTGGGTGCAGATGATGACACCAGGGTCATCCGGGGTGACAAAGCACAGCCACTTGCCTTAATAGACGATCTGGAGATGGGAATGGTAGACCTTAGAGTACAAAACATTTCGCTCCTTGAGCGATTTTTTGACCTCTAAGAATTAGGCTCTCTGCTTCTGAAGATCCACAAAAAAACAAGAAAAATGGAGAATGTAGCATTATTAAATTTTAGTGGGCCTTTTGGCCTAGCCAGGCACAAAGCCATGTCTCTGTTCTTGCAGTTAAGGAGCCTTGCCAGAAAGGGTCTGGGCGGGGTCCCCAGGGAGGGAGGTCAAGTGTGAACCCTATGGGCCCTCTCCACTGTGAACGTCAAGGAAAAGTAATGTATCAAGGTAGTCTTAAGCCACTCTTCCAGGAATTGCTCAGGTTGCTGTCCTTCTGAGCATTCTGACATACTGATAACAAGGATATTATTTCTGTGCTTCTTATTTTCGAGGTTGTTTGCCTTTTGTCACTAAGCATTCATTGACTCTGCCACTTTGGTTAGTTTGGAGGTCATAGGAGTCACTATGTCTTCCAGATGGCATATACAGCGCAGTATAAGTTCTCTAATACTATTAACCTGTAGTTCCACAGAAGTCTTTTATAGGATATAAGAATGTGGGGCATTGAGAGTCTGTTATACAGTATTTATTAGATCCTGATTACTCTAAAGATAACAAGCAAACTTCTCACTTTCTCAGCAAAGGAGATACTCCACTTCCAGAAGCTAGTGTGGGTTATTTTGACTCCTAAACGGTTAAAAAAGGGCATTATGCTGGGTGGTCTCTCTTCTCCATAACGGGGCTGAGATTACAGGCAAAAGTAGCTGCAGTGCCAGGGATATAAGCACAGTGGAAGTAAGAAGAAAGAAAATGGTTGGCGGCACAGGCTGCTAGTGTGTGGAGGGAGAACGCAGGGCCGATATTTCAGTGCACTCACCACTGGACTCCTCCTTTCGCCAGTACCGGATTTACCACCCCCAAGTCCCTCCAATGTCATCCCGCTGCAGGAGGAGAAGAAGTGGGATGTTCCAACATGGACTTCACGCCCTCGTGCAGTACACTGATCTAAGATGGCCACCGACCTTAGTTAGGGAGTGACAGCCCCACCACTGGGATGTGTGCAAGCCCCGTCAGACTAGAGCTTACCAGCGTCACTCCTCAGAAGTCTGGGGGGACTCCGCTACCCAGGAACATGACATCAGGAAAATGTAAGTGGATTGCAGTGAAGTTTAACTGCAGGATTCAAACAGGATGGCAGGAACTCAGTCCAAGTGCGGCCACTTGCAACACTACATCACCAGACCTCCCCTGTGTTTTGTGTTTTTGTTTGGTTAGGTTATGATCAGGAGACATACTTGTTCACTGAATCACTTTCCCCTTAAATGTAACAGATGTGTGTTTTGCATCATTATCATGTTGGAAAGTTAAATATCTTCCAAGAGCATGGAGTGAATCTTGCATCTCCTCTTTCAAGATAGAGCAGTACATCTGGTAATTTATGATAAAATGTAGCTCCAAGCAGCAGAAGCACTCATGTAACTGAGCATATGAACACGGCCATCACCATGTGTCACTATAGACACCATGCATGTATCAAAAATGCATGATTATCAAGGGCATGGAGCGATGATACCATCTATTCTTACAATATAGGGTTGTACATTCTGTGAATTTATATCATCAATGAAATGTAGCTCCCCAATATGAACAAAACTCATGCAGTTCCACATATGGAACACTGCCATGACCATGTTTCAATAAAGGCACTATACATTTTTCTACATTAATTTTTCTAAATGCATGATGCCCACAGTGAAATATGGTTGTGAAAGTTTTCCTATGTGTTGCAGCAAAAGTGAAGCCAAATATAATCCAACTATTTTTTATGGGTGAAAGAGTAAGATGACATTTTAGACATGTAGATTAGATCACTAGAAGAAGGTTAAAGGAAACCAAATTAACCCCAAGCTTGCAGATTCAGAATCAGGCATTCCAGAGAAAGAAAGAGGCCTTAATACTAAATGTAGGAAGACAGGAAATGCATACTACAAGTTGGATCCTTCTAAGTAAACATAAAAATATTCAATGGCTGGTTTGACAATACCAAGTACCTAATTAGATTGAAAGTTTGTCAGGCGAATGCACAATATTTCCTTTTGGAGGTGCTCTTTAGTTTTCAAACCAAAATCTATAACATGGTTTTCGACTTATCATGTGCCATTTATAATAAGGATGTCTTACATGTGGAAGAGGTTTTTGGTGCCCTCAAAAAGGGTGAGTTTGACTTCTGTTTGTGCACTACCTGCATATACATCTCTATTTTTTTATGTTATAAAATTGTACTTTTATCTTATGGTTAGTAAAGAACATGTTGAATGTAGGAACCTAGGAATTTAAATTGTCATTCTTAAACATGTTTTCATTAGTCAAGCTGAAAAGAGCCAAGTGTCAAAGACATATCCAGAATCTAGATTGTTAATTTTTAGTTTAAATAAGTTTCACGGGAAATTCAATTAGTCTCAATTTAAAACTTTTGTCACAAATGCCCTTGAACTTGTTAAAATGATTCAAGTCTTTGAGGAAACAGAATTTTTAATAGAAAAGTCTCCTGTATTGAACATCAAAATGTATATTTAAAATATGTAGAAAGCTCCTACTTAATAACACAAATCATTTAACCACATATACCTCTATGTATTTGTGCAACATGTTTTGTTGTAGAAAAGGCAGACTCCTTTTTATGGAAATGTACTCATTAAAATTCTTACTAATATATAATATACAATATTTCTGTTTATTATCTATTTGAAAATGCATCTATCTATCTATCCCACATCAATTTATAATTTCTGTTATTTTAAATTTGACTATTTGTCTATTCTTTTTTTTTATACTGTATTTAGGCATAATAAAATCTTCCAGGAATTAGATGTAATATCTAGTTAGAGTCAAGAAGATAAGCAAAGATAATAGTTAGAAAATTACTGTAAAGCTTTGGCAATCAATGTTGGTAGAGGACAAAGAAATGATTTTTAATGCAATGCATATTAAAGGGAACCTGTAAGGTGTAATATACACCCAGAACCACGAGCAGTTCTGAGTGCATATTGCTAATCCTTGCCTAAACATCCCTGTATACACAAGCATAGACAAAGGGATCTTTAGAAAAATATTTCTAAAGAACTTTTATCTTATGCTAATGAGCATGGGGATACCCAACACTTCCAGGCATGCACAGTAGACCTCTCTGAAGCCGAGACGCATACATCTGGATTCATACTGCACATGACCGGAAGTGCCCGGCTTTCAGAAGTGCGGTAACAGCGAACACAGGTATATACGGCACTGCTGATGAGGATGCATTGAATAGCATGTTAGTATACCCCTGTGGGTGTGCTAACATGCTAAGAGGGCGGACTAGTCAGGAGATATAAAACCCTTGTGACTAGTCCCTGCACTCATTAGCATAAGATAAAAGATCTTAGAAATAATTTTCTAAAGATCTCTTTATCTATGCTAGTGTATACAGGAACTGTTAGGAAGGGATTAGTAATATGCACCCAGAACTGCTTGTGGTTCTGTGTGCATATTGCACCTGACAGGTTCCCCTTAAAAATCAGAATGTGGAATATAAAGGTTTTGAATAACAGGTACTTAACCCCTTCCTGCCTTGGTCATTATTCTTTTTCCTCTTTTCTTTTTTCCACCCCTATTTTAAGAGACTTATCCGTTTGATTTTTCAGTCGGCATTGCCAATTGAGGTCTTGTTTCTGCATGACAATTTGTCTTGAATGACATCGTTCATTTTACCCTGCAATGTTCTGGAAACAAGAGAAAAAAAAATCAAACTTTGGTGAAATTATAGTACTCTATGGAGCACAGGAGTACCAGGAAAGAGAAAACACGGGGGCCTTAACATTACATTTTTTTACATTTTTAGTTTTATAGCCGATCAGCATAACTAGGATCATCTATATACTATATGTATAAAAAACCTCTAGCATGCCGTTTTGTATTACCTTGTGGTTGAGCAAACAAAATATTTCAAGACATATACAAAATTTATTGGTACCCGACTGGTCTCAGTACTCAATAAATTACTTTACTTCGATGTATCTATGTGAGTCAGTGTCTGGAAAATGTTATACTATGTTCTATGGCAATGTAGTGCCAGGCTGCTTGTTTTAACATTAAGCCATAAATCCAGCAGAAAGACTCCGATATTTACCCTCTTTGTAACTATTTTGTGATATGTGATTCTCATTCTTTCTACATTGCCCTTTGGTTTTTATTGTGAAGATTTATACTGCTGCACCTTGCTTGAACTTATGCAGTTCACAAATACAATATCGTGGATCATTTTTCTCTACATGTACGTAAGCTTTATGAATGTTCAAGCAGAATTTGTGCCTTCTAAAATTACCTTTACATGTACAATAATTAAGGGAATTTTATTGCATACACTACAAAGGAAGGACTATCCTTAACTTTACTTATTGTCTCTGTTCTATACAATATTAAAGCTGACCTGTCAATTTCCATAACCTTTATATTTTAAAAAATAAACAAATAACAATGTTTATGTTTTTATAATCCTGATTTATGCCATGCTTGGAAATGTATAAATTGAGTAATAACTGATGTTACTATTGTATTTGCCATTAGGGTATTTCCTATATAGTATGGTATTGTCTAATCATGATTACAGTGTTAGGCCCGTTTCACACGTCAGTGAAAAACACAGACGTTCTTCACTGGCGTGTAAAACACGCACATGTCCCTGCGTGTGCCGTGAATCTTGGCACACGTGGGTTGTCTAAGTGCAATCTGGGCTCCGTTCTCCGTGGCCCGTGATTGCACTTAGAGATTCACTCACCTGCGCCCGCTCCCACTGTCCATGGTGCTGATCGCTCCCGCGATGCAGCATCCGGCCGGCGGTGACCCCCGCAGCAGCTGCTTCCAGGTCGGCTGTGTCGCGCATAATGAATATGCGCGACAGTAATCAGCCGGCTTAGAAGCAGCAGGGAGAACGGGCTGCAGAGGACATCGCTGGACGCCGGGTGAGTTAAAATGTTTTTTATTTTAAAAGCACGTTTTTTTCTGGCACGTGTTTCACGGACCACACCACTGCGTGGTCCGTGGAACATCAGTGATGCCAGAAAAAAATGGACATGTCTCCATGCAGCAATCACGCACACGCAGGTACGCTGCACGGAGACACGTGCAGTGAAAAATCACTGACGTGTGAGCAGACCCATTCATTATAATGGGTCTGCGTATGTCAGTGATTCTGGTACGTTTAAAAAAAAGCACAAACGTACCAGAATCACTGACGTGTGAAAGGGGCCTTAGGCATCATTCCCACGTGTGTGAAAAAAAAGATTCCCTTGTCATCACTGTTTTGAAACACTAAAATGTGTCTGAAATGCATATATTTACTGTGTTGTTTTTTGGGATCCTCATGTAATTTCTATCTTAAGTTCATAATTAAGATTTTAATTTTATAATGAGTTGGATACAACTTTTTTTTAATTTACATGTTAATAGTATCATCCATTATAATAGTTACATGTGGTATCCATGAAAAAACACAAGTATCACATGTCCATGTCCCACAGACGTCTTAATGAGGCTTAAGAGCATAGACATTGCTCTATAAAATGTAAACATTACGTTTTTGCAGAATTTTCAATACCTTAGAAATGAGTAATGGATTATATTAAGATTTAAGGTGTGTCACCAAGAAAAGTATAGTGAGCGAGAGAAACAAGAACGATGAACTTGAACAATAATGACTGGAATTTGTGAAATTGGAATGTTAAAGGTGTCACATTTCAAGAACTCAAAATGCCCTTACTCTCTGCAAACTTCAGGTACACTCTTTTGCACTGTGTAATATTTTCCTAATGAAAATTTGACCCTTCCTTTTAACCCCTTCATGGCTTTTGACCTATACATATTTCAACAGTCGTGTTTCTGCCTTTGATGCGTGCTCACAAGCCGAGCCTGCATTTTTTCCTACACAAGATGGTTGTTTTAATCATAAATCCACCTAAGGCTGTTAATTAATTAATTCCCACTGTCAATATCTGACAGCAGGATTTAACATATGCCGGAAATGGGACTCGTCATTCCTCGCTCCCATCGGTGCACCCGTGTCATAATCGTGAGGCACCGATGTATTGTTATGACAGCCAGGTATCAGCTGATGACCTTTGTGTCTGTCATTAAGATCTTTCTATGAACGGTGTCATTAAGATCTTTTAAATGAACATATTTTGTATTGCTACATTACAAAATGTCTGATCTATCAAAATATAAAATAGAATATTCTCATTGCTAAACGGCGTAATAAGGAGAAAATATCAAAATGCCATAATTTATTTTTTGGGATCACCGCAACATTGTTATAAAATGCAATAAGAGGCTATCAAATCATTGTATCTACGCAAATATACAATCCCTGGCAAAAATTATGGACTCAACTGGCTCTGAGGATGTTAATTTAGTTGTTTACTTTTGTTTAAAAAAAAATCAGATCACAGATATGGCATGAGTCCATAACTTTTCTCCCTGTTTGGTTTTGAAAAGTAACCGTTACTGGCTAGCACATTATGGTTCATGATTTTTTTAGTGTTTCTTAAAGCCAGAAAGTTGCGATTTGAAATAACTTTAGTTTTGTGCCATGTCTGTAATCTGCTTTTTTTAAACAAAAGTAAACAACTGAAGGAACATCTTCAGAGCCAGGTGAGTCCATGATTTTTGCCAGGGGTTGTAGTATCAATAAAAAGTCAGCTCAGGTTGCAAAAAGATAAGCCCTAACACACCCACAAATCCCAAAAAATAAAACCGTTATGGGTCACTGAAAATAGCAACACAAGCATAATATTTACGAATTTTCAACATTTTTTCCACCGCTTAAAAGAAAAAAACTATTCATGTTTGGTTTCTCCGTACTCGTACTGGCCTGGAGAATCGTATGAATAAGTCAGTTTTATTATATAGTGAGCATAGTAAATAAAAACCCTAAAACAATTGAATTTTTTTGCAATTGCAACTCACTTGAAACTTTTTTTTTCCAGTACACTCTATGGTACAATGAATACAACCATTCAAAAGTATAACTCGTCTCACAAAAAATAAACCAGAAAAAATAATAATTCTATGGCTAGAAATGAAAGGAGCCTTGGAAGTTCAGGTTTGTTTGGTTTAGTTGGACTTTCGATAAAGTTCAGTTCGGGACCTGGGCTTGACCTCAACTTGATTCAGAGCCCAAACGCTGTTGTAAGTCAATGATTGGTTAGGTTGGCTCTCTGCCCACAAACAGCAAGCTATAAACAGAACATTTCCGGGGAAGAGAATGCAGTTTTTTTTGTAAATACTACATCCAAAAACGTTTTTACCCTCACAGAGAGCAATTCAGAGACTGCAAACGGCTCACACGGGGCCAAGCACCAAGCGTACTGAAGCCCACCAATGCTTGATCAAGTAGTTAGCATGCAAAAAGCACCCAAACTCCGAATACGGACAAATTCCATGTTCAGAACAAGCTTTGAATTTTACAATTTGGGTTCGCTCATCTCTAGTTATGGCTCGTGGAAGAATTAGACAAAAAAACTAATACACATAATGGAAAATCGCCCATGCGTGAAGGGCTTAAACAGAGTTGATATACATTGATGCTTGATCTTTTAATCCAATTGATCCCAATGTTTCCAGTAATCTTGTTTTTAAAGCAAATGTCAATGAACATTTCTGACAGCTATGTGACTAATTAGACAGCTTATTCAATTAGAGGCATTTACATATGACTGATCACAAGATAACTTGAATCCTGGCACACTGAGGTAATTTAGTATAATCAGGCCAGCACTGCTAGCTGAGAAAACTGTCAATGAAGACCAGCACTGCTTGTAGAGACAATGTCAATGAAGACCAGCACTGCTAGTAGAGTCAACGGTCAATGAAGACCAGCACTGCTAGTAGAGACAACTGTCAATGAAGACCATCACTGCTAGTAGAGACACTGTCAATGAAGACCAGCACTGCTAGTAGAAACAAGTGTCAATGAAGACCAGCACTGCTGGTAGAGTAAACTGTCAATGAAGACCAGCACTGATAGTAGAGACAACTGTCAATGAAGACCAGCACTACTTGTAGAGACAATGTCAATGAAGACCAGCACTGCTTGCCGAGACAACTGTCAATGAAGACCAGCACCGCTAGTAGAGACAACTGTCAATGAAGACCAGCACTACTGCTAGTAGAGACAATGTCAATGAAGACCAGCACTGCTAGGTGATACAACTGTCAATGAAGACCAGCACTGCTAGTAGAGTCAAATGTCAATGAAGACCAGCACTTCTAGTAGAGTCAAATGTCAATGAAAACCAGCACTGCTAGTAGAGTCAAATGTCAATGAAGACAAGCATTGCTAGTAGAGACAACTGTCAATGAAGCAACAAAAAATAAAGAACTTACATTACTTTAACCTTTGGTAAAACTGAAAAATTCAAAATATAATTGAGATAAACAGTGAAATTAATCACCTGTAAAGAAGGTTGAACAAAAAAACAATATTGTGTTAATAGCTGAAAACTGGGTTAAAGATTATCTGGACAGTTTGTCATTGTCTCACATAAGTTCCTGTATTTTCGGATCTAAGACAAAAAAACAATATCTTGCATCATAATTACTATATGCAATTGTATTTGTTTTAAAGATTTTTTATAAAAAATCATAAGCATATATAACTGCAGCAAACAAACTGAAGTAACCACAGGACTATGGTTTGTACAAGATTGCACATATAACACCCAAATAAAACCATACAATCGATTAATATGTAAAAACAAAATATTCCTTTATAGAATACACATTTAAAAGCCACATAATAACATTGAAAACCACATTTCACAACTATTCTGCCCATTTAGAACAAATATTGATAATGATAAATTTGTAAGCTTCACAGGGTCAAGACTTAAGTAGCTATAAATATTGGAAGGAATATATGTATATTGTTTTACATTGTTGCCTAGGGAATATGACACATTTTGTTAAAGATTGCTTTATGCATTCAGTTTGGTACTAAAGCCAGTTTAATATCTTCCTGAAAATGGACATAGTGGTAGCTTCCTGAGAATGGACACACATTTACAACCGGTGTAAGGCAAGGGCACAAGAGCTTTGCCAACCACAAGCTTGCTAAAGTTATATAACTCTTTTGCTGTGTCCAAAGGGCTCGAATAACAAATTAACTATCAATTTCTAAGTCAAGAAATAATGCTTTGGATTACTGAGTAAACAAGAGTATTTTAGAATTCTAGAAGATATTTAATTGTGAAGTTATCTACAATAAAAAACAACTAAAGTTTAAAATAGATTATGAAAAGTATTATGGTAAAATGTAAAATCTATCACCTCCTCCATAACCACAGAAGGCTTAGTAAGGGTCATGAGATTGGAACTATGATTAGTCTGAGGAATGATGGTAGACAGATCAAAAGACTAATTCAAAGTGGAGAAATTACCATGGAATAAAGATATGAGGTGACATGACATAGGCCTAAGGTAGAGTAGTATAATTTTCGAATATTTTTTTCCCAAGTTGGGAAGAAATTAAAAAATAAGCAAAATAAGTCTTTTTAGATCAGATTTTATTGAAATCAAACTTTTTCTAATCCATTTAGAGCGAATCTGCCGAGAATACTTGATTAATGCTGTAAGTACTATTCTTATCTTTACATGTGCTGTATGTATGTCAATAATGTACTTATTTTACTTTCATTTATTTCTTTGCCATAATGAAAGTATTAATAAAGTTCCAATATAAAGCCAACTCTAAAGCCTGCTTTACACGAGACGACCGATTGTGCGACAGCACGATCGATCATACCCGCCCCGGTCGTTTTTGCGTCATGGGCAATTAGTTGCCCGTGGTGCACAAACTCGTTTAACCCCTGTCATGCACACTTACCTTCCGGACGACCTCGCTGTGGGCGACGAACGTCCACTTCCTAGAGTGGGAGGGACGTTCAGCGTCACAGCGACGTCACACGGAAGGCAGCCAATAGAAGCGGAGGGGCGGAGATGAGTGGGACGTAAACATCCCGCCCACCTCCTTCCTTCCATTTAGCCTGCGGGAGCCGCGGGACGCAGGTAAGCTGCTGTTTATCGTTCCCATGGTGTCATGCGGAGAAACGTGTGATGCCACGGAAACGATGAACAACCACCAACATTTTAATTAAACAATTTTATGAAACTTAGCGACGAGTACACGACTTACGATTTGTGAGCAATACTGCGTCACTAGGAGGTGTCACACAGCCCGACGTCGCAAGCGATGCCGGATGTGCATCACAAAAACCGTGACCCCGACGATCTATCTCACGATGAATCTTCTCGTGTAAAGCACCCTTTAGTAAGTGATGATGGTAGGAGGTTATCAGAAATTGTATGCAACACAATTAGCAACAGGAAGAGGCAAAAATGTTCCCTTGTATGCCTGCCTCGTCACTTTACCCCAAAATACAATGAAGAAAATTTGATACACTGCTGATTTTGCAAGTTTTCCCACCTACATAGAATGGAGAGGTCTGTAATTTTTGTTGTAGGTACACTTCAACTGGGACACACTGAATCCTCCAAAAATCCAGAAAATCACATTGTATGATTTTTAAATAATTAATTTGCATTTTATTACATGAAAAAAAAAGTATTTGATTATCTTCCAACCGTCAGGAATTCTGGCTCTCAGACCTGTAGTTTTTTCTTTAAGAATCCCTCCTACTCTGCACTCATTACATGTATTACATGTACATGTATTATTTGTACTTGTTTTCACTTGGTACCTGTATAAAAGACGCACACATACTTAATCAATCACACCCCAACTTCTCCACCATGGCCAAGACCAAAAAGCAGTTTAATGACTGCAGGAACGAAATTGTAGACCTGCACAAGCTGGGATGAGCTACAGGACAATAGGCAAGCAGCTTGGTAAGAAGGCAACCTCTTTTAGCACAATTATTAGAAGATGGAAGAAACACAAGATTACGGTCCATCTTATTCGGTCTGGGGTTCCAAGCAAGATCTCACCTCGTGGGGTAAGGATGATTCTGAGAAACGTCAAAATTCAGCCCAGACCTACAAGAGAAGACCTGATCAATAGAGCTGTATAGGGCACTACAGTCTCAAAGATTACAGTTAGTGGCACAGTACGCCGTCATTGATTAAAATCCTGCAGGGCATGCAAGGTCCCCCTGCTCACGTCACCATATGTTCAGAGCTGTTTGAAGTTCACAATTGACAACCTGGATGATCTAGAGGAGGCATGTGATCAGATGAGACCAAAAAATAACTTTTTGGTATCAATTCCACTCACTGTGTTTGGAGGAAGAAGAAGGATGAGTAAAATTACAAGAACACTGTCCCAACTGTGAAACATAAGGGTGGAAACCTCACACTTTGGGGGTGCTTTCTGCAAAGGGGACAAAATGACTGCACCATATTGAGGGGAGAATGAATGGAGTCAATTATTGTGAGACTTTGGCCAACAACATCCTTCTCTCAGTGAGAGCATTGAAGATAGGTCATGGCTGGGTCTTCCAGCTTGACAATAAGCTGAAAAACAAAGCTAGGGCAACTAAGTAGTGGCTCTATAAGAAGCATTTTAAGGTCCTGGAGTGGCCTGGCCAGTCACAATACCTCAACCCAATAGAAAATCTTTGGAGGGAGCTGAAACTCAAGTTTGCCCTGCATTAGCCCTTAAACCTGAAAGATCTGGAGAAGATCTCTATGGAGGACTGGGCCAAAATCCCTGCTGCACTGTGTGCAAACTTGGTAAAAACACTACAGGAAATGTCTAACCTCTTTAATTGCAAAGAAATGTTTCTGTATCAAATATTAAGATCTGTTTTTCTATTGTATCAAAAACTTATTTGATGCAATAAAATGTAAATTAATTATTTAAAAAAAAATCATACAAAGAGTTTCTGGATTTTTGGGGGGATTCTGTCAGGCACAGTTGAAATGTGCCTACTATAAAAATTACAATACTCTCCATTCTTTGTAGATTGGTTAAACTTGTAAAATTGGCAGTGTATGAAATACTTATTTTCCTCACTATAGGTGAGTTCATTGTTTATTTGAAATAAAAGAGAAAAAAAACTTTTTCACAACTTATTAACCCCTAAAACACCCCTTCAGATCCAACATAATCCACACAAGGTCACATGACGATTCCAGCTCTGCTACATTGCTGAATGCACACCGCGCAGGCATGGTACGTTACCACCCACTACAGACTTTAGGCTGAGACTGAGCCACAGCAATCAGCAATTACATCATTCAGGTAAGTTGCCGGAACAGCTGGAGGTTCCCATGGCCCTCCACCTGCTAACGTAGGTAACCTGACCTCAGGGGACCTCAATGAACTTAGTGACCCCCACCTAAGGAGAAGTCATAGAGTTTAATGAAGTCACCCAGGTAAAGTGGCCTGCAGTCAAAGGTGGAGGGCCATTGGAACCTCCAGCTGTGCCCGCAACTTACCTAAGTGACGTCATTGACGATCGCTGCCCATTCTCTGCCTGAAGTCCGCAGTGGGTGGTCAAGTACCATGATCGCACAATGTGCCTCCAGTAATGTAGCAAAGCTGTAATCGTCGAAGGACATCATTTGGATTACGTCAGACTAGCAGGGGAGTTCTTGGGGTTAAAAAAGTGGTGAAAGAAGGTGCTTTTTGTCATTTATTTCAAATAAAGGATTTTTTCAATTTTTGTTTTTATTTCTTTTCACTTACAGATTAGTAATGGAGGGGTCTCATAGATGCCTCCCTTACTAATCTAGGGTTTATTGGCAGCTGGGAGCTAGGATTAACCATTTATTGCCCTGATTGGCACTGCACAAGGGCAATCAGGAAGAGCCTGGTAAAGTGCTGGGATTTTTGCATCTAATGGATGTCGCCATTTTGGGTGGCTGCAAACTGCTCATTTTAGGCTCAGGGTTCCCCAGCTGTCAGGCTTTATCATGGCTGGGTATTAAAACTGCATGGAACCTCATATTATTTTTTAAAATTATTTATTTAAATAATTTTAAAAAGTTGCATGCAGTTCCTCTTATTTTGATACACACCTAAGATAAGTGCATGGCCGGGGGCTGCAGCCTGTAGCCGTATGCTTTATCGGTGCTGTGTATCATAATATACGGAGAATTTGTGCCAAATATTTTATTTTATTTATTTTATACCACGATAGATGCACACAGCATCTGTGATTGGAAGCAGTCAGCTAACACGCTGTCACTCAGGGTGGGGGCACGTCCAATTGCAACCAATCACAGATGCTGGTGGACGGGAAAATCAGTGCATACACAGTGATTTAATGAGTGAACCCAGAAGTGAATGAGCGACCTGGAAGCAGTTACAGCCGCACCATAGCCTCAGTAAATACAGCCCGCCTTGTTCCTATCAACCTATCCCTTCTACCATGATTTTTAATCGCCAGATTCTGGTCCTAATAGACTTATATTGGCATCAGCGCCTGACCACATATCAAGGGCCAATCATGGTCCAGAACTGCATTTTTTATTTTAACTCGGTTTGGTCCTGGTTATCTGCGAGTCAGCTCATCAGTCATTATAAAAGGGAAGGTGCCACTTTTTTTAATATTTATATGAATAATAGGGATTCTGAAATCAATTATTTTTAATACAAAATTAAATTCATTGTTTATTTAGTTTTTATTTAATTCTATTGTTACTCTAACACTGGGGGCTGCCATCTTTGATTTACTGTGTGTAACGACAGTTACTCACCTCAAATACGAGAGTCCCTGTGTATAACAGATAGTAGTCAACCTCCGACCCTATCTCTTACACTGTAGCTGCTGTTACCTGGACATGCCCCCTGAACTGCCCAGACCATAGCTCTGGGAGGAGACAGCCGCCATCTCTGTGGAGCCCACAGCATCTGCTGTGTAGCTGGGTGCTCCACTGTCCCCCTGTGTGCAGTAGCGGTGGTGGTGATCTGCAGTTAATCCTGGTGTTATGCTCTGGAAGTAACACTGCGATCACTGCACCCATATGCTCACTTCAGGCCTCTGCTCCCCCACATGTGCTCGCCTTGAGTCTCCATTCCCTCTGCATGTGCTCACCTCGGTTCTCTGCTCCCCCACATGTGCTTACCTCAGGTCTCTGCTCCCCCTACATGTGTTCACCTCGGGCCTCTGCTCTGGCAGTTCCTCCTAACTGTTTTGTACTCTGGTCACTGACAGGAGGAACAGCCAAGACAACAGGCTGATGGGAGAGGCTGCCTTGGGTGGAGGTCTGAGGTGACTGCATGTGGCTGGCAGCGGTGATCGCGGCATGATATCTGTAGTGCAGTTGTGGGCACAGGTTGCAGATCACCCCTCCTTGCCACATGTCACCCCGGACCTCTGGTCCCACAAGCTTCTCTTGTCCTCCTGGTGTTTCAGCAGTTCCTCCTCTTAGCGCTCAGAGCACAGTACATGGAGACACAGGAATATTGGGGCACAGGAATATGGGGCAACAGAAAGATCAGTGAACAGAAATATTGGGGCACAAAAATATTGGGGTAGAGAAATATTGGAGCATAGGAATATTGTGGCACAGTATGTGGGGGCAGAGTATATGGGGCATAGTATAGAGTGGGGCACATTATAGAGTGGAGCACTATTCCAGCTGTCCTTGGTGACACTTTAGACATATTAGGATCACTTTGCAGTCACCAACAAAACGGCTCTGCACTGTGATCCTAAACTTCATGTTCCCTTATTCTTTTGGAAACACCCAGAAGGGGAGGTTAGGCATGACATCACACACATAAGAGCAGATTCCACCCACTTTTTCTGCAGCTCTAATCCAGGCTAGTTTTACACTAGGATTTCAGCAGCTGCTCCTCCCCAGTGTTTAAGAGTGAAAAATATCAAACTTTTAGAATTTTTTTTATATTTTGCTCAATTAAAAAAATAATAATATTTAATTAAAACATTAATATATTACATGTTTTCATTTCTTATTTCTTTTAAGACACCTTCCCTTTAACTTATCTTTGCCAGCTTTATCAAACCAATTCTTAGGAAATATAAATCTACATGATTACAGACACAAAGATAAAATTAATTTATACCACAATTGAACTTTGCTTATGAGTCATAGACTAGAATATAATAAAAATAATAATTCCCATGTTTAATGCCTCTAAATCTTGAAACCTTTGAATAGCATTTATTTAAGTATTTAACTAAGAAGCAGAAATACCAGATACTCAGCAGATTGTATCCATCACACCACAGTGTATAAATATCTTTCTGGTATCTCATCTTCTACTAACTTTAACAATATGTTCTTAACTTTTTTTAGTAAATTTTCCCCTTCTAGCTGTCACTAAGCTTCTGTTCATTTTACTGAATGGAACATTGTCTTGTCTAACAACTAAAAGATTAACCTGCCTAAAGGTGGCTTTACACACTGCAACATCGCAAACGACATCGCTGTAACGTCACCGGTTTTGTGACGTAATAGCGACCTCCCCAGCGACATTGCAGTGTGTGAAACAAAACAGCGATCTGGCCCATGCTGTGAAGTTGCTGATCGCTACAAATCGTTCAGGACCATTCTTTGGTCTTTTGTTTCCCGCTGTGCAGCATGATTGCTAGAAAGTCTCAGTGTGTAAAGGGGACTTTACAGCGACTTCGTTAGCGACTTACCTTTCAAAAAGCTGCTTTACAACGTCCTCAATGACTAGCTAGATCGTTCTGCAGGTCCAGGTCGCTGTTGCGTCGTAGGTAGAGTTGAGCGCGGTTCGTGGTTCTCCAGTTCGCGGCTCGAGTGATTTTGGGGGCTGTTCTGGATCGAACTAGAACTCGAGCTTTTTTGCAAAAGCTCGATAGTTCTAGATACGTTCGAGAACGGTTCTAGCAGCAAAAAAAACAGCTAATTCCTAGCTGGCTTTCCGCTGAAATAGTGTAAGTCACTCTGTGACTCACACTATTATGACATTTCAGTGCATAGTGTGCGGGAACAGCGCATTCAGATCACTGCTGTATGTATAATGGCGATTTTTTTTTTTTCCTTGTCTTCCTTCCCTAAGCGCGCGCGTGTAGTGGGGAGGGCCAGCATGTCAGCCAATCCCAGACACACACACAGCTAAGTGGACTTTTAGCCAGAGAAGCAACGGCATGTGTGATAGGATGTCCATGTCACATGTCCCTGCATTATAAAAACGAGTATCTGCCCGTCCGGACGCCATTATCTCTTCTGCGTCCTTGGTGTCAGACATCACTGGCGCAGCTCCTATCGCCGATACAGCTGTATTACGCTCCATACACAGCGCTGGACAGCTTAGGGATAGCACTTTCTATCAGTCCTTTTAAGGGCTCATACCGGCAGGGTCAGAGCCATAGGTGACAGGTCCTGAAAACAGAGTTTAACAGCTACAGAAGATGACAGCGTCTGTGTAGCTAAGGTCACAGATTTCCTCGCTGCATTTCCCAATTAGGAGGGATAGAAAGGCAGGCTTCCTTTCCTCTACCCAGAGACCCACAACCCTGCCACTGTACCCTCCTGCCCTTTGCACACTCCAACTCATTGTTACTAAGCCATTATACTAGCAAACACTCAGTGAACTTAGTGGCATCCTAAACGTGGCTATTGAACTTCTGTATAGTCCCACTAGTGCACAGATATTTGCAGCACCTCTGCCTGCATTGCACACTCCAACTCATTTTAACTAATCCATTATACTAGCAAACACTGAGTGAACCTAGTGGCATCCTAAACGTGGCTATTGGACTTCTGTATAGTCCCAGTAGTGCACAGATATTTGCAGCACGTCTGCCTGCATTGCACACTCCAACTCATTATAACTAAGCCATTATACTAGCAAACACTGAGTGAACCTAGTGGCATCCTAAACGTGGCTATTGGACTTCTGTATAGTCCCAGTAGTGCACAGATATTTGCAGCACGTCTGCCTGCATTGCACACTCCAACTCATTCTAACTAAGCCATTATACTAGCAAACACTGAGTGAACCTAGTGGCATCCTAAACGTGGCTATTGGACTTCTGTATAGTCCCAGTAGTGCACAGATATTTGCAGCACGTCTGCCTGCATTGCACACTCCAACTCATTATAACTAAGCTATTATACTAGCAATTTATGCTGCCAGTTTAAGGGCCGTAGTTGCATTGTCAGGGATATTTCTTATTCTTTATTATTCTGCTGTTAATAAAGCTAGACCACCGCTGCAATCTACACCACCTCTCAATTTTACTACCACATTTTAAGTGCACAATCTTGTCGCAATCAACATGAGTGGCAAAATGACAGATGCTGGGGGAAAGGGGAAGAGGCGTGGTGGAAAAGGAAAAAAAGGGTTTGTCCGAGGGGAAGGTGGCAAAGCTCCATTATCATCTGCTGAAGATAGACCATCTACCAGCAAAAGTAAGATGTCTACTACTTACCGTGGACAATCCGATGTGCTCCCTTTTTTACGGACACGAACAACAGGAACAAAGGTAGATGATGGCCAAAAAAGGAAAATGGTGGAATGGATCTCAAGTGGTCCAACAAGTGCCCTCTCAGCCACTTCAAGCACCGCATCCAAAAAACACCAGTCCTCTGAGTTGTCATCCCAATCAGACTTGCTTTCTCCCAGCTCTGAAGTCTCCATCAGCCCTGCACAGTATGGTGGAACTGAGATGGCTGAGTCTGCAGAGCTGTTCAGTCACACTATAGCCTGGGAATCAGAAGTCTGCTCCCAAGCTACAGTGAGTACAGACCAGGAAATGGTCTGCAGTGATGCCCAGAACCTTTGTGACTCTGATTCAGGCCGTGAGGACCAAGTTTCTGAGCATAATGTTGACCCTTTGTCACAAACTGTAACCCCTGTTGTTATAGACAATGAGGAACATACTGATGACGATGAGACGCAGATACCAGATTGGGATGACAACTTAAATATTCGGTCAGGGCAAGAAGAGGCTCGGTCTGAGGGGGAGGGGAGTGCAAACACAACAATTGATGAGGAAGTTCTAGATCCCACCTACTGTCAACCCACAGTCAGGCACTCGAGGAGGTCAACAGAGGCGGTGGAGGAGGATGCAACCGACGACGAAGCTACCTTGCGCCTTCCTGGACAGAGTCGGAGCACTGGTAGCACATCTACAACTGCATCATCAGCCACCACTCTGCCTCTGAGCACTAGTCGGGGGGGCTCAGCAGGTCGCATGCCCTCTAAGCCTTGCCTAGCCTGGTCCTTTTTTGACATAGAAAAAGATAGCACAAATTATGTGATGTGTAAAATTTGTCGTGATTCTGTTAGTAGAGGTCAAAACCTCAGCAGTCTGACAACTTCTTCCATGAATCGTCACATGAATAAATATCATAGGTCCCGGTGGGAAGCTCACCGTGCTGCAATGCGGCCTAGCGGAGCGAACCATCCACGGCCTGCCCCTAACAGTGCACCCGCGCGCTCTTCATATTCTAGGACTGTGAGGACAGCTGTCACACCTGGTTTTCCACGCACAACTTCCACCACTGTAACCGAAACAGGCAGTTTGCTTGGTAGGTCGTCAGTTGGTTTGGAAGGGGAAACAAGTGAGTGTGTACAGCTCTCTCAGACATCAATAGCACCAACGTTGGATGAAGGCAACATCATGTCTCCGCCTGCACTTTCCTCACAAAGCTGCATTTTTCCAGGGACACCCTACTCAACACCGTCTACACACAGCAGCCAGATCTCTGTCCCTCAGATGTGGTCAAATAAAAGGCCATTTCCTGCGACCCATGACAAAGCTAAGAGGTTGACTCTATCCCTCTGTAAGCTCTTGGCTACCAAAATGCTGCCTTTCCACCTATTGGACACACAGGATTTTAGAGACCTTATGTCTGTCGCTGTGCCCCAGTACCAGATGCCTAGTCGCCACTACTTCTCTAAGAAAGGTGTGCCCGCGCTACACCAGCATGTCGCACACAACATCACCGCTTCCTTGAGAAACTCTGTGTGTGAAC
This sequence comes from Anomaloglossus baeobatrachus, assembly GCF_048569485.1. NCBI lineage: Eukaryota > Metazoa > Chordata > Amphibia > Anura > Aromobatidae > Anomaloglossus > Anomaloglossus baeobatrachus. The sequence continues at coordinate 556,817,400 of NC_134353.1, forward strand.
GGGTGCATTTCACCACCGATACTTGGACCAGTAAGCATGGAAAGGGACGTTACATGTCGCTGACTGGGCACTGGGTAACTATGGTGATAGATGTTGAAGGGTCTGCTGCCCAAGTCTTGCCGTCCCCACGACTTGTGTGTCAATCCTCTGTCTGTCCAAGTTCCGCCACTGCTTCTGCCTCCTCCACCTCATCTGGGTCCTCCACCTCCGCCCCAAGCCTGCCTGGTCAGGCCACCAGCGTTCTCACTGTGCAGAAGGAATCACGCATGCCTCATTACTATGCTGGCAGCAGAGCACAACGGCATCAGTCGGTCTTTAGCTTGACATGTCTTGGGAATAGGAGTCACACAGCTGAGGAGTTGTGGTCAGCTCTGCGGTCCGAGTTTAATAAATGGTTGTCCCCACTCAACCTGCAGCCTGGTAAGGCCGTGTGCGACAATGCTGCAAACCTGGGTGCGGCCCTTCGCCTGGGCAAGGTGACACACGTGCCTTGTATGGCTCACGTGTTGAACCTTGTTGTCCAGCAATTCTTAACACACTATCCCGGCCTAGATGGCCTTCTGACCAGGGCACGAAAACTGTCTGCTCACTTCCGCCGTTCAACCGCCGCAGCTGAGCGACATGCATCTCTCCAGAAGTCTTTCGGCCTGCCGGTTCATCGCCTGAAATGCGATGTGGTGACACGCTGGAATTCGACTCTCCACATGTTACAGCGACTGTGGCAGCACCGCCGAGCCCTGGTGCAATACGTCATGACGTATAGCCTGGGCCAACAAGATGCAGAGGTGGGGAAGATCACCCTGATGGAGTGGTCTCAGATCAGGAACCTATGCACCCTTCTGCACAGTTTCGACATGGCGACAAATATGTTTAGCGCTGACAATGCCATTATCAGCATGACAATTCCAGTCATTTACATGGTGGAGCACACGCTAAACACTATTTGGAGTCAGGGGGTGGGACAACAGGAAGGGGAGGAACTACAGGAGGATTCATATGCGCAAGGGACAACAACATCACCAAGGTCCAGACGTTCATCATCACCAACGCAGCAGGCATGGGACCATGGGGGACAGGGATCAACAAGGGCACATAGTAGCAGGCGAAATGTTGAGGAAGGTGCAGGAGAACATGAAGAAATGGAGGACGAACTGTCCATGGAAATGGAAGACTCAGCAGATGAGGGAGACCTTGGTCAAATTTCAGTTGAAAGAGGTTGGGGGGAGATGTCAAAGGAAGAAAGAACGGGTAGCACCTCTATGCCACAAACACAGCGTGGACTTGGTCCGCATGGCTGTGCAAGACACATGAGTGCCTTCTTGTTGCACTACCTCCAACATGACCCTCGTATTGTCAAAATTAGAAGTGATGATGACTACTGGATTTCCACACTATTAGATCCCTGGAACAAGTCCAAATTTTGTGACATAATTCCAGCCATAGAAAGGGACGCACGTATGCAGGAGTATCAGCAGAAGCTGTTACTCGATCTTAGCTCAGCTTTTCCACCAAACAACCGTGCAGGTGCAGGGAGGGATTCTCCCAGTTGTAACTTGACAAACATGGGACGGTCTCATCATCTTCAACAGTCTACCCGTACCAGTAGGACTGTATTTAGTGCTGGTAACAGCAATTTTATGGAATCTTTTCATAATTTTTTTAGACCGTCCTTTGCAAGGCCACCAGAGACAACAAGTCTGACAAATAGTCAACGGCTGGAGAGGATGATACAGGAGTATCTCCAAATGAACATCGATGCCATGACTTTGCAAATGGAGCCTTGCTCCTTTTGGGCTTCAAATCTAGAAAAATGGCCAGAGCTCTCCAGTTACGCCTTGGAGATTTTGTCGTGCCCAGCTGCCAGCGTTGTCTCTAAACGTGTCTTCAGTGCTGCTGGGTGTGTGCTGACAGATAAGCGCACGCGTCTGTCCAGTGACAAAGTGGACAGACTGACGTTCATCAAAATGAACAAGTCATGGATCCACCAGGAATTTACTACCCCTGTGTCATCCTGGGGAGAGTAAATGCTTGTGGATTTGGAATGTGCTTGATGCAAATTTAGCTGTGAAGTGTACAACTAGGGCCCAAGTGCTGCCACTGAATGGGTGGGTGTGTGTGGGGCACAATTTTTGGAAAAAAGGGAGACTCCGCTTGGAGTAACCCTTGCTTACATTGTTTTTAAAAGAAGCCAAGATGAACAGAGCTGGGATCAGGAAAGACTTTGCTACCTACCACGGTGTCATCCTGGGGACGGTTAAGAATAGCGTATTTTTGAATGTGCTTGATGCAAATCTAGCTGTGAAGTGTACAACTAGGGCACAAGTCCTGCCACTGAATGGGTGGGTGTGTGTGGGGCACAATTTTTGGAAAAAAGGGAGACTCCGCTTGGAGTAACCCTTGCTTACATTATTTTTAAAAGAAGCCAAGATGAACAGAGCTGGGATCAGGAAAGACTTTGCTACCTACCCCGGTGTCATCCTGGGGACGGTTAAGAATAGCGTTTTTTTGAATGTGCTTGATGCAAATCTAGCTGTGAAGTGTACTACTAGGGCACAAGTGCTGCCACTGAATGGGTGCGTGTGTGTGGGGCACAATTTTTGGAAAAAAGGGAGACTCCGCTTGGAGTAACCCTTACTTACATTATTTTTAAAAGAAGCCAAGATGAACAAGTCATGGTTCAGCAAAGACTTTGCTACCTACCCCGGTGTCATCCTGGGGACGGTTATTAATAGCATATTTTTGAATGTGCTTGATGCAAATCTAGCTGTGAAGTGTACAACTGGGGCACAACTGCTGCCACTGAAGGGGTGGGTGTGTGTGGGGCACAATTTTTGGAAAAAAGGGAGACTCCGCTTGGAGTAACCCTTGCTTACATTGTTTTTAAAAGAAGCCAAGATGAACACACCTGGGATCAGGAAAGACTTTGCTATCTACACCGGTGTCATCCTGGGGACGGTTAAGAATAGCGTATTTTTGAATGTGCTTGATGCAAATCTAGCTGTGACGTGTACAACTAGGGCACAAGTGCTGCCACTGAGTGGGTGGGTGTGTGTGGGGCACAATTTTTGGAAAAAAGGGAGACTCCGCTTGGAGTAACCCTTGCTCACATTGTTTTTAAAAGAATCCAAGATGAACAAGTCATGGTTCAGCAAAGACTTTGCTACCTACCCCGGTGTCATCCTGGGAAGGGTTAAGAATAGCATATTTTTGAATGTGCTTGATGCAAATCTAGCTGTGAAGTGTACAACTAGGGCACAAGTGCTGCCACTGAATGGGTGGGTGTGTGTGGGGCACAATTTTTGGAAAAAAGGGAGACTCCACTTGGAGTAACCCTTGCTTACATTGTTTTTAAAAGAAGCCAAGATGAACAGAGCTGGGATCAGAAAGACTTTGCTACCTACCCCGGTGTCATCATGGGGACGGTTAAGAATAGCGTATTTTTGAATGTGCTTGATGCAAATCTAGCTGTGAAGTGTACAACTGGGGCACAACTGCTGCCATTGAAGGGGTGGGTGTGTGTGGGGCACAATTTTTGGAAAAAAGAGAGACTCCGCTTGGAGTAACCCTTGCTTACATTGTTTTTAAAAGAAGCCAAGATGAACAAGTCATGGTTCAGCAAAGACTTTGCTACCTACCCCGGTGTCATCCTGGGGACGGTTAAGTATGACGTATTTTTGAATGTGCTTGATGCAAATCTAGCTGTGAAGTGTACAACTGGGGCACAAGTGCTGCCACTGAAGGGGTGTCTGTGTGGTCCAATTTTTGGGAAAAAGGGAGACTCCGCTTGGAGTCACCTTGCGGTGTTTTACATGATTTTAGAAGGGCATGCCATGCCTATATCTGTGTCTCGTCCTCTTTTTCCTTGTCCAGCTCTTTTGTTTTCGCATGAGTATATGTCCTTGTCATTTTCCCATGTCTTTGTGTTGTGTTGTGAGTTGTTTGTCACCTTTTGGACACCTTTGAGGGTGTTTTCTAGGTGTTTTTATGTGTTTTTGATTGCCTGCCATTGTTTCCTATGCAGTTCGAGTTCGGTTCGTTGAACGTTCGACGAACCGAACTCGAGCCGAACCGCGACCGGTTCGCTCATCTCTAGTCGTTGGCCAGGTCTGCCTGTTTGACAGCTCACCAGCGACTCACCAGAGACTTTGTAGCGATCCCGGCCAGGTTGGGATTGCTGGTGTGATAGCTAGAAAGTCTCAGTGTGTAAAGGGGCCTTTATATATCATAGATGTGTAAATGGGATTTTAAGGAAATTTTTAGCACAGAATTTTTGATTGAGATAATATTTGCTGCCCATCCAAATTATTTCACTTAATAACATCTTCACATTCTCAAAATCAAAATGTATTAAACTTATTGATTAATCTTGAACCATTTGGAGCTGAAAACCATTTTCTATATGAGAATAGTTATGTAGTAGAGGTGGTGTCCTTTACTTGACCCCCTCCTCTTTTATTAGACAAAGCACAGAGCTTCTACAAAAAAAGGGGTCTCCTCTGGGGTCCAAGCTGATCAGTGCAATGCATGAATATTTATTCATTTCAATATGTACCCTGTAACACAGTACTTCTATAGCATCACTGCAGGAGAAATGAAGACTAAATGGCCACTTATAGTGGTGATATCAGCAGAAAACTTGCAGTTCGATGGATAGCTATTGCATTTTGGGTACAGTAATTGAAACGTAGGTTTGTTTCTTTGCCCAAATTTATCAAACTGAGAAAAATATCAATCCTGCTGGATTCTTCTAACGCTAACATTCTAATCCCTAACATTCATGTTTTTTTAAAGAAAATAACAGTGACTATAATAATACTGAAAAGTGCTTGAAATGAGAGACTTAGTTTGTGCATTTTGTAAAGAAATGAATATGAAAGGACCAGACAGGACCACTATGCTAACTTTAGTGCACTATAAAAAGCACAGCCTAAATACCTCAATACGTTATCAGCTGTGTGATGAGTTATTTAGAGGTCACACCAAATTTGCACTGTTATACAGGCTGTACATTGACTACTTTATATTGTATCAAAGTGTCATATTTTTAGGGTTCTCCCATGAAAAAATATAATAAATATTTCCAAATTCTGAGTGGTGTACTCATTTTTGTGATATACTGTATTTGTTTGTTGAAGTTGTAGCGGAAGAGGTTGACCAAGAAAATAGATGGATTATTATTAGGGATGATCGAATATCACAAATATTCAGAAATATTTGGCTTCGCAAATATTCGACCAATAGGTTGCCGCTATGCGAATATTCCATGTGCAATGTAAGTCTATGGGAAGCCCGAATAGTTGCTATTCGGCAACTATTCAGGTTTCCCATAGACTTACATTGCGCATCGAATATTCTCAAATAGTCAAATAGCGGCAACCTACTAATCGAATATTTGAGGTATTCGATCATCCCTAATTATTATACAACCCATCCCCAATTCTGGACTGTATAAAAATATTGGACTATTGGCCTCACAGTGACAAAAGTTGAGGACCCCAGTCCATTGGGTTTGTGTACAGAGTACTGTACTGGGATTTTTTGTGTACTGACATTGCATACTGATTGTGTACTGAGAATGTTTTGTGACATGTACTTCATAAAAGTGGTAAATTTAAGATGATATAGTTTTGTATATTTGTGAAAATATTGGAAATATAGTGAAAATGTAACAAAAGAAAATTGTAATTCCCAACCTTTTAATTATAACGCCATTAAACCAAATTTAATGTCACAAAAATAGTTAATAAATATAATTACTCACATGTAGAGTTAAGCGCGGTTCATGGTTCGAGGTTCTCCAGTTTGCGGCTCGAGTGATTTTGGGGGCTGTTCTAGATAGAACTAGAACTCGAGCTTTTTGCTAAAGCTCGATAGTTCTAGATACGTTCGAGAACGGTTCTAGCAGCAAAAAGACCAGCTAATTACTAGCTGGCTTTCCGCTGTAATAGTGTAAGTCACTCTGTGACTCACACTATTATGAAATTTCAGTGTATAGTGTGCGGGAACAGCGCATTCAGATCACTGCTGTATGGATAATAGCCAATCCCAGACACACACACAACTAAGTGGACTTTTAGCCAGAGAAGCAATGGCATGTGTGATAGGTAGTGATGAGCGAGTATGCTTGTTACTACTCGGTACTCGCACGAGTATCACTGTACTCGGGCTACTCGGCGGGGAGCGAGTAATCTCGCGATACTCGTGCTGTACTCGTGGTCTTCATCCCTGCATGTTGGCGCTCTTTTGAGAGCCAGCCCTCATGCAGGGATTGGCTGGCAGACCACTGCAATGCCACAGCCCTGTTAGTTGTGGAATTGCAGTGATTGGCCGGCCTGCACAGCATGACCGAGCCTTTATACCGGCGGGCGCGCTGTGCTCTGCACACAGCCATCTCATATTCCATGCTTTCCACGCCCACAGGCGCCTATGATTGGTTGCAGTGAGACACGCCCCCACGCTGAGTGACAGGTGTCTCACTGCACCCAATCACAGCAGCCGGTGGGCGTGTCTATACTGTGCAGTAAAATAAATAAATAAATAATTAAAAAAACCGGCGTGCGGTCCCCCCAATTTTAATACCAGCCAGATAAAGCCATACAGCTGAAGGCTGGTATTCTCAGGATGGGGAGCCCCACGTTATGGGGAGCCCCCATCCCTAACAATATCAGTCAGCAGCCGCCCAGAATTGCCACATACATTAGATGCGACAGTTCTGGGACTGTACCCGGCTCTTCCCGATTTACCCTAGTGTGTTGGCAAATCGGGGTAATAAGGAGTTAATGGCAGCCCATAGCTGCCACTAAATCCTAGATTAATCATGTCAGGCGTCTCCCCGAGATTCCTTCCATGATTAATCTGTAAATTACAGTTAAAAAACACACACACACGAAAAATCTTTATTAGAAATAAAAAACACTAACAAAGTCCCTCATCACCAATTTATTAACCCCGACAAACCCTCCATGTCCGGCGTACTCCACAGTCCTCCAGCGTCGCATCCAGCTCTGCTACATTCAGGTGACAGGAGCTGCAGAATACACCGCCGCTCCGGTCAGCTTCACACAGCAACTGAGGTGAGTAGCGCGATCAGCTGCTGTCAGTCAGGTAACTCACGGCCACCGCTGGATCCAGCGGTGCCGCGATTAACCTCAGTGACAGCAGCTGATTGCTATACTCACCTCAATTGCTGCATGGAGCTGACCGGAGCGGCGGTGAGTAGCGCGATCAGCTGAGCTGTCACTGAGGTTACCCGCGGCCACCGCTGCATCCACCGCTGGATCCAGGTAACCTCAGTGACAGCTCAGCTGATCGCTATACTCACCTCAGTTGCTGTGTGAAGCTGACCGGAGCGGCGGTGTATTCTGCAGCTCCTGTCACCTTCATGCAGCACAGCTGGATGCGACGCTAGAGGTCCGTGGATTACACCGAACATGGAGGGTTTGTCGGGGTTAATAAATTGGTGATGAGGGACTTTGTTAGTGTTTTTTATTTCTAATAAAGGATTTTTCGGGTGTGTGTGTTTTTTAACTGTAATTTACAGATTAATCATGGAAGGAATCTCGGGGAGACGCCTGACATGATTAATCTAGGATTTAGTGGCAGCTATGGGCTGCCATTAACTCCTTATTACCCCGATTTGCCAACGCACTAGGGTAAATCGGGAAGAGCCGGGTACAGTCCCAGAACTGTCGCATCTAATGTATGCGGCAACTCTGGGCGGCTGCTGACTGATATTGTTAGGCTGGGGGGCTCCCCATAACGTGGAGCTCCCCATCCTGAGAATACCAGCCTTCAGCCGTATGGCTTTATCTAGCTGGTATTAAAATTGGGGGGACCGCACGCCGTTTTTTTTAATTATTTAATTATTTATTTCACTGCACAGTATACACACACACACCGGCTGCTGTGTTTGGGTGCAGTGAGACACCTGTCACTCAGCGTGGGGGCGTGTCTCACTGCAACCAATCATAGGCGCCGAAAAGCAGGAAAGCAGGGAATACGAGATTGTTTAATCTCCGGCTTTTTCAAAAGAGGAAAAGCCGCCGGAGTTTAGTGAACACAGCTGTGCAGCGCCGCGGCAGTGATCGGGGAACGGTAAGTAAGAGAGAGGGGGGAGAATGACCGACAGACTGTGAGAGGGGGACAGACAAGACAGAGAGAGACCGACAGAGCGAGACCGACCGACGGGAGATAGAATGAAAAAAAAAATGACCGACATCGCTAGTAAAAAGCACAAAACGTGCGTTTTGGACATCGGAGTGCCACACAATGTTTTACGTAAAATCTTTTATGTATTAATCTCAAAAAGTAACATACACCAGCTCTATCTCACTATTGGGTATGTGCCCTTAACATTTCCGCCATGAAAATTCATTTTGGTGTCATTTTGGAAGGTTTTCTGGTGAGTCCGTAAAAATGGCGTAAAACGTGGACAAAATTGTTCACAAATGTGACTTTTGAGTGATAAATGCTTCAAGGGGTCTTCCCCATGCTGTTGCCATGTCATTTGAGCACTCTTCTGAGACTTTTGTGACATTTTTAGGGTTTCTACATGCTGCCGGGGGTCATTTCAGAAATACTCGGGTCTCCCATAGGATAACATTGGGCTCGGTGCTCGGGACGAGTACACGAGTATCTTGGGATGCTCGGCCTGAGCCTCGAGCACCCGAGCTTTTTAGTACTCGCTCATCACTAGTGATAGGATGTCTATGTCACATGTCACTGCATTATAAAACCGGACATTTTCCTCCAGCACGCCATTATCTGCCTTCTGCGTCCTTGGTGTCAGTCATCACTGGCGCAGCTCCTATCGCCGATACTGCTGTGTACGCTCCATACACAGCGCTGTACAGCATAGAGATAGCACTTTCTATCAGTCCTTTTAAGGGCTCATACCGGCAGGGTCAGAGCCAAAGGTGTCAGGTCCGTGAAAACAGAGTTTAACAGCTACACAAGATGACAGCGTCTGTGTAGCTAAGGTCAGGGATTTCCTCGCTGCATTTCCCCATTAGGAGGGATAGAAAGGCAGGCTTCCTTTCCTCTACCCAGAGACCCACAACCCTGCCACTGTACCCTCCTGCTCTTTGCACACTCAAACTCATTGTTACTAAGCCATTATACTAGCAAACACTGAGTGAACTTAGTGGCATCCTAAACGTGGCTGTTGGACTTCTGTATTGTCCCACAAGTGCAAAGATATTTGCAGCTTTTCTGCCTGCATTGCACACTCAAACTCATTGTTACTAAGCCATTATACTAGCAAACACTGAGTGAACTTAGTGGCATCCTAAACGTGGCTGTTGGACTTCTGTATCGTCCCACCAGTGCAAAGATTTTTGCAGCACATCTGCCTGCATTGCACACTCCAGCTCATTGTTACTAAGCCATTATACTAGCAAACACTGAGTGAACTTAGTGGCATCCTAAACGTGGCTGTTGGACTTCTGTATCGTCCCACAAGTGCAAAGATATTTGCAGCACCTCTGCCTGCATTGCACACTCAAACTCATTGTTACTAAGCCATTATACTAGCAAACACTGAGTGAACTTAGTGGCATCCTAAAAGTGGCTGTTGGACTTCTGTATCGTCCCACAAGTGCAAAGATATTTGCAGCACCTCTGCCTGCATTGCACACTCAAACTCATTGTTACTAAGCCATTATACTAGCAAACACTGAGTGAACTTAGTGGCATCCTAAACGTGGCTGTTGGACTTCTTTATCGTCCCACAAGTGCAAAGATATTTGCAGCACCTCAGCCTGCATTGCACACTCCAACTCATTATAACTAAGCCATTATACTAGCAAACACTGCTGCCAGTTTAAGGGCCGTAGTTGCATTGTCAGTGATAATTATTGTTGTTTATTCTGCTGTTAATAAAGATAGACCACCGCTGCAATCTACACCACCTCTCAATTTTACTACCACATTTTAAGTGCACAATCTTGTCGCAATCAAAATGAGTGGCAAAATGACAGATGCTGGTGGAAAGGGTAAGAGGCATGTTGGAAAAGGAAAAAAAAGGTTTGTCCGTGGGGAAGGTGGCAAAGCTCCATTAACATCTGCTGAAGATAGACCATCTTCCAGCAAAAGTAAGATGTCTACTACTTACCGTGGACAATCCGATGTGCTCCCTTTTTTACGGACACGGACAACAGGAACAAAGGTAGATGATGGCCAAAAAAGGAAAATGCTTGAATGGATCTCAAGTGGTCCAACAAGTGCCCTCTCCGCCACCTCAACTACCGCATCCAAAAAACACCAGGCCTCTGAGTTGTCATCCCAATCAAACTTGCTTTCTCCCAACTCTGAAGTCTCCATCCGCCCTGCACAGTATGGTGGAACTGAGATGGCTGAGTCTGCAGAGCTGTTCAGTCACACTATAACCTGGGAATGAGAGGTCTGCTCCCAAGCTACAGTGAGTACAGACCAGGAAATGGTCTGTAGTGATGCCCAGAACCTTTGTGACTCTGATTCAGGCCGTGAGGACCAAGTTTCTGAGCATAATGTTGACCCTTTTTTACCAACTGTAACACCTGTTGTTATAGACAATGAGGAACATACTGATGACGATGAGACGCAGATACCAGATTGGGATGACAACTTAAATATTCGGTCAGGGCAAGAAGAGGCTCGGTCTGAGGGTGAGGGGAGTGCAAACACAACAATTGATGAGGAAGTTCTAGATCCCACCTACTGTCAACCCACAGTCAGGCACTCGAGGAGGTCAACAGAGGTGGTGGAGGAGGATGCAACTGATGACGAAGTTACCTTGCGCCTTCCTGTACAGAGTCGGAGTACTGGTAGCACATCTACAACTGCATCCTCAGCCACCAATCTGCCTCTGAGCACTAGTCGGGGTGGATCAACAGGTCGCATGCCCTCTAAGCCTTGCCTAGCCTGGTCCTTTTTTGACATAGCAAAAAATCACCCAAATTATGTGATCTGTAAAATTTGTCGTGATTCTGTTAGTAGAGGTCAAAACCTCAGCAGTTTGACAACTTCTTCCATGAATCATCACATGAAAAAATATCATATGTCCCAGTGGGAAGCTCACCGTGCTGCAATACGGCCTAGCGGAGCGAACCATCTACCGCCTGCCCCTTCTAGTGCATCAGCGCGCTCTTCATCTTCTAGGACTGAGGGGACAGCTGTCACACCTGGTTTTCCACGCACAACTTCCACCACTGTAACCGCAACAGGCAGTTTGCTTGGTAGGTCGTCAGTTGGTTTGGAAGGGGAAACAAGTGCGTGTGTACAACTCTCTCAGACATCGATAGCACCAACGTTGGATGAAGGCAACATCATGTCTACGCCTGCACTTTCCTCACAAAGCTTCATTTTTCCAGGGACACCCTACTCAACACCGTCTACACACAGCAGCCAGATCTCTGTCCCTCAGATGTGGACAAATAAAAGGCCATTTCCTGCGACCCATGACAAAGCTAAGAGGTTGACTTTATCCCTCTGTAAGCTCTTGGCTACCGAAATGCTGCCTTTCCGCCTGGTGGACACACAGGATTATAGAGACCTTATGTCTGTCGCTGTGCCCCAGTACCAGATGCCCAGTTGCCACTACTTCTCTTAGAAAGGTGTGCCCGCACTACACCAGCATGTCGCACACAACATCACCGCTTCCTTGAGAAACTCTGTGTGTCAATGGGTGCATTTCACCACCGATACTTGGACCAGTAAGCATGGACAGGGACGTTACATGTCGCTGACTGGGCACTGGGTAACTATGGTGATAGATGGTGAAGGGTCTGCTGCACAAGTCTTGCCGTCCCCACAACTTGTTTGTCAATCCTCTGTCTGTCCAAGTTCCGCCACTGCTTCTGCAACCTTCACTCATCTGGGTCCTCCACCTCCGCCCCAAGCCTGCCTGGTCAGGCCACCAGCATTCTCACTGCGCAGAAGGAATCACGCACCCCTCATTACTATGCTGGCAGCAGAGCGCAACGGCATCAGGCGGTTTTTAGCTTGACATGTCTTGGGAATAGGAGTCCCACAGCTGAGGAGTTGTTGTCAGCTCTGCGGTCCGAGTTTAATAAATTGTTGTCTCCACTCAACCTGCAGCCTGGTAAGGCCGTGTGCGACAATGCTGCAAACCTGGGTGCGGCCCTTCACCTGGGCAAGGTGACACACGTGCCTTGTATGGCTCACGTTTTGAACCTTGTTGTCCAGCAATTTTTAACACACTATCCCGGCCTAGATGGCCTTCTGACCAGGGCACGAAAACTGTCTGCTCACTTCCGCCGTTCAACCGCCGCAGCTGAGCGACTTGCATCGCTCCAGAAGTCTTTCGACCTGCCGGTTCATCGCCTGAAATGCGATGTGGCGACACGCTGGAATTCAACTCTCCACATGTTACCGCGACTGTGGCAGCACTGCCGAGCCCTGGTGCAATACGTCATGACGTATAGCCTGGGCCAACGAGATGCAGAGGTGGGGAAGATCACCCTGATGGAGTGGTCTCAGATTAAGGACCTATGCACCCTTCTGCACAGTTTCGATATAGCGACGAATATGTTTAGCACTGACAATGCCATTAACAGCATGACAATTCCAGTCATTTACATGCTGGAGCACACGCTAAACACTATTCGGAGTCAGGGGGTGGGACAACAGGAAGGAGAGGAACTACAGGAGGATTCATATGCGCAAGGGACAACAACATCACTAAGGTCCAGACGTTCATCATCACCAACGCAGCAGGCATGGGACCATGGGGGACAGGGATCAACAAGGGCACATAGTAGCAGGCGAAATGTTGAGGAAGGTGCAGGAGAACATGAAGAAATGGAGGACGAACTGTCCATGGAAATGGAAGACTCAGCAGATGAGGGAGACCTTGGTCAAATTTCAGTTGAAAGAGGTTGGGGGGAGATGTCAAAGGAAGAAAGAACGGGTAGCACCTCTATGCCACAAACACAGCGTGGACTTGGTCCGCATGGCTGTGCAAGACACATGAGTGCCTTCTTGTTGCACTACCTCCAACATGACCCTCGTATTGTCAAAATTAGAAGTGATGATGACTACTGGATTTCCACACTATTAGATCCCTGGAACAAGTCCAAATTTTGTGACATAATTCCAGCCATAGAAAGGGACGCACGTATGCAGGAGTATCAGCAGAAGCTGTTACTCGATCTTAGCTCAGCTTTTCCACCAAACAACCGTGCAGGTGCAGGGAGGGATTCTCCCAGTTGTAACTTGACAAACATGGGACGGTCTCGTCATCTTCAACAGTCTACCCATACCAGTAGGACTGTATTTAGTGCTGGTAACAGCAATTTTATGGAATCTTTTCATAATTTTTTTAGACCCTCCTTTGCAAGGCCACCAGAGACAACAAGTCTGACAAATAGTCAACGGCTGGAGAGGATGATACAGGAGTATCTCCAAATGAACATCGATGCCATGACTTTGCAAATGGAGCCTTGCTCCTTTTGGGCTTCAAATCTAGAAAAATGGCCAGAGCTCTCCAGTTACGCCTTGGAGATTTTGTCGTGCCCAGCTGCCAGCGTTGTCTCTGAACGTGTCTTCAGTGCTGCTGGGTGTGTGCTGACAGATAAGCGCACGCGTCTGTCCAGTGACAATGTGGACAGACTGACGTTTATCAAAATGAATTCCACCAGGAATTTACTACCCCTGTGTCATCCTGGGGAGAGTAAATGCTTGTGGATTTGGAATGTGCTTGATGCAAATTTAGCTGTGAAGTGTACAACTAGGGCCCAAGTGCTGCCACTGAATGGGTGGGTGTGTGTGGGGCACAATTTTTGGAAAAAAGGGAGACTCCGCTTGGAGTAACCCTTGCTTACATTGTTTTTAAAAGAAGCCAAGATGAACAGAGCTGGGATCAGGAAAGACTTTGCTACCTACCACGGTGTCATCCTGGGGACGGTTAAGAATAGCGTATTTTTGAATGTGCTTGATGCAAATCTAGCTGTGAAGTGTACAAATAGGGCACAAGTCCTGCCACTGAATGGGTGGGTGTGTGTGGGGCACAATTTTTGGAAAAAAGGGAGACTCCGCTTGGAGTAACCCTTGCTTACATTATTTTTAAAAGAAGCCAAGATGAACAGAGCTGGGATCAGGAAAGACTTTGCTACCTACCCCGGTGTCATCCTGGGGACGGTTAAGAATAGCGTTTTTTTGAATGTGCTTGATGCAAATCTAGCTGTGAAGTGTACTACTAGGGCACAAGTGCTGCCACTAAATGGGTGGGTGTGTGTGGGGCACAATTTTTGGAAAAAAGGGAGACTCCGCTTGGAGTAACCCTTACTTACATTATTTTTAAAAGAAGCCAAGATGAACAAGTCATGGTTCAGCAAAGACTTTGCTACCTACCCCGGTGTCATCCTGGGGACGGTTATTAATAGCGTATTTTTGAATGTGCTTGATGCAAATCTAGCTGTGAAGTGTACAACTGGGGCACAACTGCTGCCACTGAAGGGGTGGGTGTGTGTGGGGCACAATTTTTGGAAAAAAGGGAGACTCCGCTGGAGTAACCCTTGCTTACATTGTTTTTAAAAGAAGCCAAGATGAACACACCTGGGATCAGGAAAGACTTTGCTATCTACACCGGTGTCATCCTGGGGACGGTTAAGAATAGCGTATTTTTGAATGTGCTTGATGCAAATCTAGCTGTGACGTGTACAACTAGGGCACAAGTGCTGCCACTGAATGGGTGGGTGTGTGTGGGGCACAATTTTTGGAAAAAAGGGAGACTCCGCTTGGAGTAACCCTTGCTCAAATTGTTTTTAAAAGAATCCAAGATGAACAAGTCATGGTTCAGCAAAGACTTTGCTACCTACCCCGGTGTCATCCTGGGAAGGGTTAAGAATAGCATATTTTTGAATGTGCTTGATGCAAATCTAGCTGTGAAGTGTACAACTAGGGCACAAGTGCTGCCACTGAATGGGTGGGTGTGTGTGGGGCACAATTTTTGGAAAAAAGGGAGACTCCACTTGGAGTAACCCTTGCTTACATTGTTTTTAAAAGAAGCCAAGATGAACAGAGCTGGGATCAGAAAGACTTTGCTACCTACCCCGGTGTCATCATGGGGACGGTTAAGAATAGCGTATTTTTGAATGTGCTTGATGCAAATCTAGCTGTGAAGTGTACAACTGGGGCACAACTGCTGCCATTGAAGGGGTGGGTGTGTGTGGGGCACATTTTTTGGAAAAAAGAGAGACTCCGCTTGGAGTAACCCTTGCTTACATTGTTTTTAAAAGAAGCCAAGATGAACAAGTCATGGTTCAGCAAAGACTTTGCTACCTACCCCGGTGTCATCCTGGGGACGGTTAAGTATGGCGTATTTTTGAATGTGCTTGATGCAAATCTAGCTGTGAAGTGTACAACTGGGGCACAAGTGCTGCCACTGAAGGGGTGTCTGTGTGGCCCAATTTTTGGGAAAAAGGGAGACTCCGCTTGGAGTCACCTTGCTGTGTTTTACATGATTTTAGAAGGGCATGCCATGCCTATATCTGTGTCTCGTCCTCTTTTTCCTTGTCCAGCTCTTTTGTTTTCGCATGAGTATATGTCCTTGTCATTTTCCCATGTCTTTGTGTTGTGTTGTGAGTTGTTTGTCACCTTTTGGACACCTTTGAGGGTGTTTTCTAGGTGTTTTTATGTGTTTTTGATTGCCTGCCATTGTTTCCTATGCAGTTCGAGTTCGGTTCGTTGAACGTTCGACGAACCGAACTCGAGCCGAACCGTGACCGGTTCGCTCATCTCTAGTCGTTGGCCAGGTCTGCTCGTTTGACAGCTCACCAGCGACTCACCAGAGACTTTGTAGCGATCCCGGCCAGGTTGGGATTGCTGGTGTGATAGCTAGAAAGTCTCAGTGTGTAAAGGGGCCTTTATATATCATAGATGTGTAAATGGGATTTTAAGGAAATTTTTAGCACAGAATTTTTGATTGAGATAATATTTGCTGCCCATCCAAATTATTTCACTTAATAACATCTTCACATTCTCAAAATCAAAATGTATTAAACTTATTGATTAATCTTGAACCATTTGGAGCTGAAAACCATTTTCTATATGAGAATAGTTATGTAGTAGAGGTGGTGTCCTTTACTTGACCCCCTCCTCTTTTATTAGACAAAGCACAGAGCTTCTACAAAAAAAGGGGTCTCCTCTGGGGTCCAAGCTGATCAGTGCAATGCATGAATATTTATTCATTTCAATATGTACCCTGTAACACAGTACTTCTATAGCATCACTGCAGGAGAAATGAAGACTAAATGGCCACTTATAGTGGTGATATCAGCAGAAAACTTGCAGTTCGATGGATAGCTATTGCATTTTGGGTACAGTAATTGAAACGTAGGTTTGTTTCTTTGCCCAAATTTATCAAACTGAGAAAAATATCAATCCTGCTGGATTCTTCTAACGCTAACATTCTAATCCCTAACATTCATGTTTTTTTAAAGAAAATAACAGTGACTATAATAATACTGAAAAGTGCTTGAAATGAGAGACTTAGTTTGTGCATTTTGTAAAGAAATGAATATGAAAGGACCAGACAAGACCACTATGCTAACTTTAGTGCACTATAAAAAGCACAGCCTAAATACCTCAATACGTTATCAGCTGTGTGATGAGTTATTTAGAGGTCACACCAAATTTGCACTGTTATACAGGCTGTACATTGACTACTTTATATTGTATCAAAGTGTCATATTTTTAGGGTTCTCCCATGAAAAAATATAATAAATATTTCCAAATTCTGAGTGGTGTACTCATTTTTGTGATATACTGTATTTGTTTGTTGAAGTTGTAGCGGAAGAGGTTGACCAAGAAAATAGATGGATTATTATTAGGGATGATCGAATATCACAAATATTCAGAAATATTTGGCTTCGCAAATATTCGACCAATAGGTTGCCGCTATGCGAATATTCCATGTGCAATGTAAGTCTATGGGAAGCCCGAATAGTTGCTATTCGGCAACTATTCAGGTTTCCCATAGACTTACATTGCGCATCGAATATTCTCAAATAGTCAAATAGCGGCAACCTACTAATCGAATATTTGAGGTATTCGATCATCCCTAATTATTATACAACCCATCCCCAATTCTGGACTGTATAAAAATATTGGACTATTGGCCTCACAGTGACAAAAGTTGAGGACCCCAGTCCATTGGGTTTGTGTACAGAGTACTGTACTGGGATTTTTTGTGTACTGACATTGTGTACTGATTGTGTACTGAGAATGTTTTGTGACATGTACTTCATAAAAGTGGTAAATTTAAGATGATATAGTTTTGTATATTTGTGAAAATATTGGAAATATAGTGAAAATGTAACAAAAGAAAATTGTAATTCCCAACCTTTTAATTATAACGCCATTAAACCAAATTTAATGTCACAAAAACAGTTAATAAATATAATTACTCACATGTAGAGTTAAGCGCGGTTCATGGTTCGAGGTTCTCCAGTTTGCGGCTCGAGTGATTTTGGGGGCTGTTCTAGATAGAACTAGAACTCGAGCTTTTTGCTAAAGCTCGATAGTTCTAGATACGTTCGAGAACGGTTCTAGCAGCAAAAAGACCAGCTAATTACTAGCTGGCTTTCCGCTGTAATAGTGTAAGTCACTCTGTGACTCACACTATTATGAAATTTCAGTGTATAGTGTGCGGGAACAGCGCATTCAGATCACTGCTGTATGGATAATAGCCAATCCCAGACACACACACAGCTAAGTGGACTTTTAGCCAGAGAAGCAATGGCATGTGTGATAGGTAGTGATGAGCGAGTATGCTTGTTACTACTCGGTACTCGCACGAGTATCACTGTACTCGGGCTACTCGGCGGGGAGCGAGTAATCTCGCGATACTCGTGCTGTACTCGTGGTCTTCATCCCTGCATGTTGGCGCTCTTTTGAGAGCCAGCCCTCATGCAGGGATTGGCTGGCAGACCACTGCAATGCCACAGCCCTGTTAGTTGTGGAATTGCAGTGATTGGCCGGCCTGCACAGCGTGACCGAGCCTTTATACCGGCGGGCGCGCTGTGCTCTGCACACAGCCATCTCATATTCCATGCTTTCCACGCCCACAGGCGCCTATGATTGGTTGCAGTGAGACACACCCCCACGCTGAGTGACAGGTGTCTCACTGCACCCAATCACAGCAGCCGGTGGGCGTGTCTATACTGTGCAGTAAAATAAATAAATAAATAATTAAAAAAACCGGCGTGCGGTCCCCCCAATTTTAATACCAGCCAGATAAAGCCATACAGCTGAAGGCTGGTATTCTCAGGATGGGGAGCCCCACGTTATGGGGAGCCCCCAACCCTAACAATATCAGTCAGCAGCCGCCCAGACTTGCCACATACATTAGATGCGACAGTTCTGGGACTGTACCCGGCTCTTCCCGATTTACCCTAGTGTGTTGGCAAATCGGGGTAATAAGGAGTTAATGGCAGCCCATAGCTGCCACTAAATCCTAGATTAATCATGTCAGGCGTCTCCCCGAGATTCCTTCCATGATTAATCTGTAAATTACAGTTAAAAAACACACACACACGAAAAATCTTTATTAGAAATAAAAAACACTAACAAAGTCCCTCATCACCAATTTATTAACCCCGACAAACCCTCCATGTCCGGCGTACTCCACAGTCCTCCAGCGTCGCATCCAGCTCTGCTACATTCAGGTGACAGGAGCTGCAGAATACACCGCCGCTCCGGTCAGCTTCACACAGCAACTGAGGTGAGTAGCGCGATCAGCTGCTGTCAGGTAACTCACGGCCACCGCTGGATCCAGCGGTGCCGCGATTAACCTCAGTGACAGCAGCTGATTGCTATACTCACCTCAATTGCTGCATGGAGCTGACCGGAGCGGCGGTGAGTAGCGCGATCAGCTGAGCTGTCACTGAGGTTACCCGCGGCCACCGCTGCATCCACCGCTGGATCCAGGTAACCTCAGTGACAGCTCAGCTGATCGCTATACTCACCTCAGTTGCTGTGTGAAGCTGACCGGAGCGGCGGTGTATTCTGCAGCTCCTGTCACCTTCATGCAGCACAGCTGGATGCGACGCTAGAGGTCCGTGGATTACACCGGACATGGAGGGTTTGTCGGGGTTAATAAATTGGTGATGAGGGACTTTGTTAGTGTTTTTTATTTCTAATAAAGGATTTTTCGGGTGTGTGTGTTTTTTAACTGTAATTTACAGATTAATCATGGAAGGAATCTCGGGGAGACGCCTGACATGATTAATCTAGGATTAACTCCTTATTACCCCGATTTGCCAACGCACTAGGGTAAATCGGGAAGAGCCGGGTACAGTCCCAGAACTGTCGCATCTAATGTATGCGGCAATTCTGGGCGGCTGCTGACTGATATTGTTAGGCTGGGGGGCTCCCCATAACGTGGAGCTCCCCATCCTGAGAATACCAGCCTTCAGCCGTATGGCTTTATCTGGCTGGTATTAAAATTGGGGGGACCGCACGCCGTTTTTTTTAATTATTTAATTATTTATTTCACTGCACAGTATACACACACACACCGGCTGCTGTGTTTGGGTGCAGTGAGACACCTGTCACTCAGCGTGGGGGCGTGTCTCACTGCAACCAATCATAGGCGCCGAAAAGCAGGAAAGCATGGAATACGAGATTGTTTAATCTCCGGCTTTTTCAAAAGAGGAAAAGCCGCCGGAGTTTAGTGAACACAGCTGTGCAGCGCCGCGGCAGTGATCGGGGAACGGTAAGTAAGAGAGAGGGGGGAGAATGACCGACAGACTGTGAGAGGGGGACAGACAAGACAGAGAGAGACCGACAGAGCGAGACCGACCGACGGGAGATAGAATGAAAAAAAAAATGACCGACATCGCTAGTAAAAAGCACAAAACGTGCGTTTTGGACATCGGAGTGCCACACAATGTTTTACGTAAAATCTTTTATGTATTAATCTCAAAAAGTAACATACACCAGCTCTATCTCACTATTGGGTATGTGCCCTTAACATTTCCGCCATGAAAATTCATTTTGGTGTCATTTTGGAAGGTTTTCTGGTGAGTCCGTAAAAATGGCGTAAAACGCGGACAAAATTGTTCACAAATGTGACTTTTGAGTGATAAATGCTTCAAGGGGTCTTCCCCATGCTGTTGCCATGTCATTTGAGCACTCTTCTGAGACTTTTGTGACATTTTTAGGGTTTCTACATGCTGCCGTGGGTCATTTCAGAAATACTCGGGTCTCCCATAGGATAACATTGGGCTCGGTGCTCGGGACGAGTACACGAGTATCTTGGGATGCTCGGCCTGAGCCTCGAGCACCCGAGCTTTTTAGTACTCGCTCATCACTAGTGATAGGATGTCTATGTCACATGTCACTGCATTATAAAACCGGACATTTTCCTCCAGCACGCCATTATCTGCCTTCTGCGTCCTTGGTGTCAGTCATCACTGGCGCAGCTCCTATCGCCGATACTGCTGTGTACGCTCCATACACAGCGCTGTACAGCATAGAGATAGCACTTTCTATCAGTCCTTTTAAGGGCTCATACCGGCAGGGTCAGAGCCAAAGGTGTCAGGTCCGTGAAAACAGAGTTTAACAGCTACACAAGATGACAGCGTCTGTGTAGCTAAGGTCAGGGATTTCCTCGCTGCATTTCCCCATTAGGAGGGATAGAAAGGCAGGCTTCCTTTCCTTTACCCAGAGACCCACAACCCTGCCACTGTACCCTCCTGCTCTTTGCACACTCAAACTCATTGTTACTAAGCCATTATACTAGCAAACACTGAGTGAACTTAGTGGCATCCTAAACGTGGCTGTTGGACTTCTGTATTGTCCCACAAGTGCAAAGATATTTGCAGCTTTTCTGCCTGCATTGCACACTCAAACTCATTGTTACTAAGCCATTATACTAGCAAACACTGAGTGAACTTAGTGGCATCCTAAACGTGGCTGTTGGACTTCTGTATCGTCCCACCAGTGCAAAGATTTTTGCAGCACCTCTGCCTGCATTGCACACTCCAGCTCATTGTTACTAAGCCATTATACTAGCAAACACTGAGTGAACTTAGTGGCATCCTAAACATGGCTGTTGGACTTCTGTATCGTCCCACAAGTGCAAAGATATTTGCAGCACCTCTGCCTGCATTGCACACTCAAACTCATTGTTACTAAGCCATTATACTAGCAAACACTGAGTGAACTTAGTGGCATCCTAAAAGTGGCTGTTGGACTTCTGTATCGTCCCACAAGTGCAAAGATATTTGCAGCACCTCTGCCTGCATTGCACACTCAAACTCATTGTTACTAAGCCATTATACCAGCAAACACTGAGTGAACTTAGTGGCATCCTAAACGTGGCTGTTGGACATCTGTATCGTCCCACAAGTGCAAAGATATTTGCAGCACCTCAGCCTGCATTGCACACTCCAACTCATTATAACTAAGCCATTATACTAGCAAACACTGCTGCCAGTTTAAGGGCCGTAGTTGCATTGTCAGTGATAATTATTGTTGTTTATTCTGCTGTTAATAAAGATAGACCACCGCTGCAATCTACACCACCTCTCAATTTTACTACCACATTTTAAGTGCACAATCTTGTCGCAATCAAAATGAGTGGCAAAATGACAGATGCTGGTGGAAAGGGTAAGAGGCATGTTGGAAAAGGAAAAAAAAGGTTTGTCCGTGGGGAAGGTGGCAAAGCTCCATTAACATCTGCTGAAGATAGACCATCTTCCAGCAAAAGTAAGATGTCTACTACTTACCGTGGACAATCCGATGTGCTCCCTTTTTTACGGACACGGACAACAGGAACAAAGGTAGATGATGGCCAAAAAAGGAAAATGCTTGAATGGATCTCAAGTGGTCCAACAAGTGCCCTCTCCGCCACCTCAACTACCGCATCCAAAAAACACCAGGCCTCTGAGTTGTCATCCCAATCAAACTTGCTTTCTCCCAACTCTGAAGTCTCCATCCGCCCTGCACAGTATGGTGGGACTGAGATGGCTGAGTCTGCAGAGCTGTTCAGTCACACTATAACCTGGGAATGAGAGGTCTGCTCCCAAGCTACAGTGAGTACAGACCAGGAAATGGTCTGTAGTGATGCCCAGAACCTTTGTGACTCTGATTCAGGCCGTGAGGACCAAGTTTCTGAGCATAATGTTGACCCTTTTTTACCAACTGTAACACCTGTTGTTATAGACAATGAGGAACATACTGATGACGATGAGACGCAGATACCAGATTGGGATGACAACTTAAATATTCGGTCAGGGCAAGAAGAGGCTCGGTCTGAGGGTGAGGGGAGTGCAAACACAACAATTGATGAGGAAGTTCTAGATCCCACCTACTGTCAACCCACAGTCAGGCACTCGAGGAGGTCAACAGAGGTGGTGGAGGAGGATGCAACTGATGACGAAGTTACCTTGCGCCTTCCTGTACAGAGTCGGAGTACTGGTAGCACATCTACAACTGCATCCTCAGCCACCAATCTGCCTCTGAGCACTAGTCGGGGTGGATCAACAGGTCGCATGCCCTCTAAGCCTTGCCTAGCCTGGTCCTTTTTTGACATAGCAAAAAATCGCCCAAATTATGTGATCTGTAAAATTTGTCGTGATTCTGTTAGTAGAGGTCAAAACCTCAGCAGTTTGACAACTTCTTCCATGAATCATCACATGAAAAAATATCATATGTCCCAGTGGGAAGCTCACCGTGCTGCAATACGGCCTAGCGGAGCGAACCATCTACCGCCTGCCCCTTCTAGTGCATCAGCGCGCTCTTCATCTTCTAGGACTGAGGGGACAGCTGTCACACCTGGTTTTCCACGCACAACTTCCACCACTGTAACCGCAACAGGCAGTTTGCTTGGTAGGTCGTCAGTTGGTTTGGAAGGGGAAACAAGTGCGTGTGTACAACTCTCTCAGACATCGATAGCACCAACGTTGGATGAAGGCAACATCATGTCTACGCCTGCACTTTCCTCACAAAGCTTCATTTTTCCAGGGACACCCTACTCAACACCGTCTACACACAGCAGCCAGATCTCTGTCCCTCAGATGTGGACAAATAAAAGGCCATTTCCTGCGACCCATGACAAAGCTAAGAGGTTGACTTTATCCCTCTGTAAGCTCTTGGCTACCGAAATGCTGCCTTTCCGCCTGGTGGACACACAGGATTATAGAGACCTTATGTCTGTCGCTGTGCCCCAGTACCAGATGCCCAGTTGCCACTACTTCTCTAAGAAAGGTGTGCCCACACTACACCAGCATGTCGCACACAACATCACCGCTTCCTTGAGAAACTCTGTGTGTCAATGGGTGCATTTCACCACCGATACTTGGACCAGTAAGCATGGACAGGGACGTTACATGTCGCTGACTGGGCACTGGGTAACTATGGTGATAGATGGTGAAGGGTCTGCTGCACAAGTCTTGCCGTCCCCACAACTTGTTTGTCAATCCTCTGTCTGTCCAAGTTCCGCCACTGCTTCTGCAACCTCCACTCATCTGGGTCCTCCACCTCCGCCCCAAGCCTGCCTGGTCAGGCCACCAGCATTCTCACTGCGCAGAAGGAATCACGCACCCCTCATTACTATGCTGGCAGCAGAGCGCAACGGCATCAGGCGGTTTTTAGCTTGACATGTCTTGGGAATAGGAGTCCCACAGCTGAGGAGTTGTTGTCAGCTCTGCGGTCCGAGTTTAATAAATTGTTGTCTCCACTCAACCTGCAGCCTGGTAAGGCCGTGTGCGACAATGCTGCAAACCTGGGTGCGGCCCTTCACCTGGGCAAGGTGACACACGTGCCTTGTATGGCTCACGTTTTGAACCTTGTTGTCCAGCAATTTTTAACACACTATCCCGGCCTAGATGGCCTTCTGACCAGGGCACGAAAACTGTCTGCTCACTTCCGCCGTTCAACCGCCGCAGCTGAGCGACTTGCATCGCTCCAGAAGTCTTTCGACCTGCCGGTTCATCGCCTGAAATGCGATGTGGCGACACGCTGGAATTCAACTCTCCACATGTTACCGCGACTGTGGCAGCACTGCCGAGCCCTGGTGCAATACGTCATGACGTATAGCCTGGGCCAACGAGATGCAGAGGTAGGGAAGATCACCCTGATGGAGTGGTCTCAGATTAAGGACCTATGCACCCTTCTGCACAGTTTCGATATAGCGACGAATATGTTTAGCACTGACAATGCCATTAACAGCATGACAATTCCAGTCATTTACATGCTGGAGCACACGCTAAACACTATTCGGAGTCAGGGGGTGGGACAACAGGAAGGAGAGGAACTACAGGAGGATTCATATGCGCAAGGGACAACAACATCACCAAGGTCCAGATGTTCATCATCACCAACGCGGCAGGCAGGGGACCATGGGGGACAGGGATCAACCAGGGCGCATGGTAGCAGGCGAAATGTTGATGAAGGTGCAGGATAACATGAAGAAATGGATGACGAACTGTCCATGGACATGGAAGACTCAGCGGATGAGGGAGACCTTGGTCAAATTTCAGTTGAAAGAGGTTGGGGGGAGATGTCAGAGGAAGAAAGAACGGGTAGCACCTCTATGCCACAAACACAGCGTGGACTTGGTCCGCATGGCTGCGCAAGACACATGAGCGCCTTCTTGCTGCACTACCTCCAACATGACCCTCATATTGTCAAAATTAGAAGTGATGATGACTACTGGCTTGCCACACTATTAGATCCCCGGTACAAGTCCACATTTTGTGACATAATTCCAGCCATAGAAAGGGACGCACGTATGCAGGAGTATCAGCAGAAGCTGTTACTCGATCTTAGCTCGGCTTTTCCACCAAACAACCGTGCAGGTGCAGGAAGTGAATCTCCCAGTTGTAACTTGACAAACATGGGACGGTCTCGTCATCTTCAATAGTCTACTCATACCAGTAGCACCATATCTGGTGCTGGTAACAGCAATTTTATGGAATCTTTTCATAATTTTTTTAGACCGTCCTTTGCAAGGCCACCATAGACAACAAGTCTGACACATAGTCAACGGCTGAAGAGGATGATACAGGAGTATCTCCAAATGAACATTGATGCCATGACTTTGCAAATGGAGCCTTGCTCATTTTGGGCTTCAAATCTTGAAAAATGGCCAGAGCTCTCCAGTTACGCCTTGGAGATTTTGTCGTGTCCAGCTGCCAGCATTGTCTCTGAACGTGTCTTCAGTGCTGCTGGGTGTGTGCTGACAGATAAGCGCACGCGTCTGTCCAGTGACAATGTGGACAGACTAACGTTCATCAAAATGAACAAGTCATGGATCCACAAGGAATTCACTACCCCTGTGTCATCCTGGGGAGAGTAAATGCTTGTGGATTTGGAATGTGCTTGATGCAAATCAAAACATCCTGTTTGCAACTAGGGCACAAGTGCTGCCACTGATGGGGTGTCTGTGTGGCCCAATTTTTGGAAAAAAGGGATACTCCGCTTGGAGTAACCCTTGCTTACAGTGTTTTTAAAAAGGAGCCAAGATGAACAAGTCATGGTTCAGCAAAGACTTTATCTACCTACTCCGGTGTCATCCTGGGGACGGTTAAGTGTTACGAGGGGGACCCGGGGAAGCGTGCCAAGATGGGAAATGGACAGCTTTCGCCGGTCAAGGTCCACTGTGTGGTGTAAGGGACCGCCGCCATGGTGGGTGAAGAGTGAGCGGGTTGCTGCTAGCGATCGTCTGGAATGTCACAGATGATCTATGTACACCGATCTGCCCTAACCCGTGAGGGTTGTATGGCACGGATCTCACGGCTCGGTGTACCTGTTGCACGGGGAAGCACAGAGGTGCCCACGCACGTGTGCCAGTGGAAGTCACGAGAATATGGCACGAGGGTAGCACAGAGGTGCCCACGCACGTGTGCTTTCAATAACCAGCTGAGTCCGGTGGAGACTTGAGCAGCTCACCTGGGACAGGAACACGGCCTGTTGAAGGGGATACTGCCGGAGCAGCAAGGCAGGAACATGGCCTGCAAACCAGGTACTGCCTAAGCTGCAAGGGCCAAGCCCACAGAAGACAGTAATGCCTGAGCAGTGGCGTGGCAGCACGCTGCCAGACATCCAAACATAGAAGGATGGTCGCGCGCCACCATGATGGCAGGGGGAGCTTTTAAGGAGGTGTCGTTCCACCCAAGGGTGGGCGTGAGGCGGAGATGACAGACTTGACCCAATCAGGGTCCACGACGTCCCAGCCTGGCCAGTCAGGATTCACCACATCACCAGCCTTGTCATCAAGTCGTGTGACGTCAGTGGGCGAATCAGAACCCACCACGCATTGCACATGATCACCCTCCTGCCTCTGGGAAATAGAGGCGGGATCCTCGGTCTCACAATGTACAGAGATAACGGGAGTCTCACTGCTTCCCTGAGCAGTAAACCTCTGCACATTGCGCAACCTCGCAGACCTTCGGAGCTGCTGAGCAGGAGGGTCTGCGGCAGGCCAGGAATGGGAGACCGCTTCACTCCTTGTAACAGGAGAACAACTAGGTGTCACCCTTCTGCTGCCTCTCTGAGAAGGTATCTCCTGCACACTGCGCAGTCTGGCAGACCTTCGGCGCTGCTGAGCAGGAGCGCTCGTGGCAGGCAAGGAATGGGAGACTGCCTCAGTCCTTGCCTCAGGAGAGCCACGAGATGTAACAGTTAAGAATGGAGTATTTTTGAATGTGATTGATGCAAATCTAGCTGTGAAGTGTACAACTGGGGCACAACTGCTGCCACTGAAGGGGTGGGTGTGTGTGGGGCCCAATTTTTGGAAAAAAGGGAGACTCCGCTTGGATTAACCCTTGCTTACAGTGTTTTTAAAAAGGAGCCAAGATGAACAGAGCTGGGATCTGGAAAGACTTTGCTACCTACCCTGGTGTCATCCTGGGGTCGGTTAAGAATGGCGCATTTTTGAATGTGCTTGATACAAATCTAGCTGTGAAGTGTACAACTGGGGCACAACTGCTGCCACTGAAGGAGTGGGTGTGTGTGGGGCCCAATTTTTGGAAAAATGGAGACTCCGCTTGCAGTAACCCTTGCTTCCAGTGTTTTTAAAAAATGGCCAAGATGAACAGAGCTGGGATCAGGAAAGAGTTTGCTACCTACCCCGGTGTCATCCTGGGGACGGTTAAGGATTGCGTATTTTTGAATGTGCTTGATGCAAATGTACCTGTGAAGTGCACAACTGGGGCACAAGTGCTGCCACTGAAGGGGGTGGGTGTCTGTGTGGCCCAATTTTTGGAAAAAAGGGAGACTCTGCTTGGAGTCACCTTGCGGTGTTTTACATGATTTTAGAAGGGCGTGCCATGCCTATATCTGTGTCTCCTCCTCTTTTTCCTTGTCCAGCTCTTTTGTTTTCATATGAATATATGTCCTTGTCACTTTCCCATGTGTTTGTGTTGTGAGTTGTTTGTCACCTTTTGTACACCTTTGAGGGTGTTTTCTAGGTGTTTTTATGTGTTTGTGAATGCCTGCCATTGTTTCCTATGCGGTTCGAGTTCGGTTCGTCGAACGTTCGACGAACCGAACTCGAACGAGACCTCCGTTCGACAAACTGACCTCGAGCCGAACCGGGACCGGTTCGCTCATCTCTACTCACATACCCACTTTACATCAGCAACATTTTTGAAAGATCATTTTATTTTGTTTGGAAGTAGGGAAGTTTAAAATTAGTTCAAGGTTTATCAGCCATTTCTCATTTTTCCTACAAAGTTTAAAAAAATATTTTTTTAGGGACCACATCAGAAAATACCCTAAAATGAAACCACTTTAATAACTGCACCCTTCATACTGCTCAAAACCATGACCAAGAAGTTTGTCAACCCTTTAAGTAATTCACAGGAATTAAAGAAACGTGGAAAGAAAAAATGAAATTTTTACTTTTTCAAACAAAAATGTTCCTTTAGGCCCAAATTTTGCATTTCCACAAGTGTTACAAGAGATGCACTATATAATTTGTTGTGCAATTTCTTCTGAGTACACCAATACTCCACATGTGGTGTAAATCTACTGGTTAGGCACACAGCAGGGCTCAGAAGGGAAGGAGCGCCATTTGACATTTTAAATGGAAAATTAGCTGGAATTGTTAGCAGATGCCAAGTCGCATTTGGAGAGTTCCTGAAGTGCCTAAACAGTGGAGCTCCCTCACAAGTGATCTCAAGAAATGTATTTAGATGTTTGTTGAGCACCTTGGACCCTCAGGTGCTTCATAGAATTTTATAACGTTAAGCCGTGAAAATAAAAGAATACATTTTAAGCCACAAAAAATGTTGCTAAATTTTTCAAATTTACAAGGATGACAGGAGATAATAGACCACACAGTGTTTTGTGCAATTTATCCTGAGCTTGTTAATACCCCATATTTGAGTTCAGATTTAGTTGGAATGGTTTGTGGGTGTCATGTTACATTGGCAGACCCCCTGAGGTGCCAGAACAGCAGAAAAACCCTCACAAATGATTTCATTTTACAAACTGCATCCCTCAATTAATTGATCCAGGGATGTAATGGTAATATTGACACCACAGGTGTGTCACAAAATGTTATAGTATTTGCCATTTTTACCACTAAATGTTGTTTTAACCCCAGATTTTCATATTTCACAATGGGATAGGTAAAAAAAGTCCCTATAACATGTTACACAATTTCTCCTGAATGTGGCAATACAACACATGTGACTGTAGAGTACTGTTTGGCCAAATCACAGGGCTCAGGAGGGAAGGAGCGCCATTTTATTTTTGGAGCATAGATTGTCCTAGAATACCTTGCGGACTTGATTTGCAGAGCCCCTAAGTGCCAGACAACATAAACCCAATCAAGTGACCACATTTTAGAAATACGTACCTCTGTGAATTTAGTCACTTGAAAACACCTATGGTGTCAAATGCGGTTAATATTGCGGAATTAAAAATTGCAAATTACGTCTTGTAAGTGACCATTTAGGGGAGCCATAGCGATTTTCCAGAGTCTTTATGCTACCAGTAATGAGGAAGCCCACTATCTTTTTGTTAACAGATGACGGACCTAAATGGGGACTTGTGTTTTTGTGGGTTAGGGTGAATGCGATTTGGGTACAGAACATTTTGGATTAGTTTATATTGATCTTGTGCTCTATGCTGAACATTGCCGAACATTTACATCAGGGTTTCCATACACATCTCCGAAATATTTGATTCAAATGAAAACCCTGATGGATGGATGGATCCATTCACTAATGAGAGAGCATAGTTACTCTGAACGCTGTTTGACCCTTGTTCTGTGGTGTCTATCTTTTCAAAGGTGAAAAAAAACTATTGATGACATCACTTTTGTGCACGCATAAAAAGATGCATAAAAAAATGAACACCGTTGCACCACAGGCCAAAAATGAGGTCAAAGTTACTTCCTCTGCCTCATTACAGTAAACTATTGGGAATTATGTCTGAATTATGTTTTTCAGAGATTTACACGTAATCCCCAGTTTAAGGGCTCAGTGTAGAGCGCAGAATAAATATGAGACGTGCCATACTGCGATCTTTGGGAGGCAGAATGATCAAATCAACAGTAATTGAAGAACTGTTTTTTCTTTATTTTTTTTTACACCATTCACCATGCAGTATAAGGCTAGGTTCACACACTGCTTTTTTTTTACGCTGCGTTTTTTTGTGTTTTGTGCAGCAAAAACTGCACAAAAACGCACCCGCAGCAAAAAAACGCAGCAAAAACGCATGCGTTTTTACCATGATTTGGTGCGTGTTTTGCTGCATTTTTGCTCACTGCATTTTTATGCATTTTTTATCAGTGAACAATGCCATTAAAGATTGTTGGATAAAAAAAAAAGGTCTGATGTCATTTCCTTCTTCAATATGTTCTTCATTCTCCACTAGTGTATGCAGGAGAGAAGACAGCTGCAGAACTACAAGGCTCAGCATGCTCCATACAGGACTGTATGCTGGAGGGAGAGGCAGGGGGAGCAGAACTACAAAAACGCAGTGAAAAACGCAAAAATAATTGACATGCTGCGTTTTTGTGTGCAGCACAAAAATGCAGCTAAAAAAAAACGCTGTGTGCAGACAGCAAAAATGAAAACTCATAGACTTTGCTGGAGAAGTAAAGTCATGCAGTTTTCTGAGCAAAAACGCACCCGAAAAACGCGCAAATATGCTGCGAAAAACGCACTGTGTGAACTTACCCTAAGTGATTAGGCAGCTTCATTCCTTCGGTCAGTACGATTACAGTGATACCAGTTTTATATATTTCTTCATTAGGTTTGTCTACTATTATGCTAAAAAATGATTTTTAACAAATTAAAGGGTTTTTTGCATCACTGAATTTTGAAGACTTTGTTTTTTTTCATTTTTCTGCAGACAGAATGATATGAGGGTTTTTTTGCGGAGTGAGTTTGAGTTTTTATTGGTACTATTTTGGGTCACATAATATTTTTTGATTTATGTTATTCTGCTTTTTGTGAGGTAGAAACATGAAGAAACAGCAATTCAGGAATTGATTTTGTTTTTACGTCATTCACTGTGCTGTAAAAAGGATAAGACAGTTTTATTGTTCACGTTATTATGTTTACAGTGATACCACATGTACATAGCTTTTTTTATCTTTGCGGATTTCATACCATAAAAACATTTTTATAGAAACAAATAGTTTTTGCACTGCTGTTTTCTGAGAGCTATAGCTTTTTTTACTTTTTTGCTGATAGAACAGTATGGTGGCTTGTTTTTTTGCAGGACAAGAAAACATTTTCTGAGGTACCATTTTTATTTTTATATAACTTTTTGATCAAATTTTATTCTACCTATTTTGTCAGCTGTATGATGAAAAGACAGTAAGACAGTTTTAGCTACTTTTTTACACTGTGTTGAATAGAGGGGTTAACTAGTGTGACAGTTGTATGGACTGGGTTGTTATGGATGCGTAAAAAAGAAATATGTGTATTTGTTTTGGTGGGGATTTTTTTTATATAAATTCACTTATTTATTGGAATATATTTTTGGGGGTTCTTTATTTTCAGATTTTTTTTTATATTTTTACCATTTTTTTACTTTTTTAGTTTTTTACTTAGTCACTTTATGGGACATCATCTTTTAGTGTTAAAATCGACTGCAGTGCTTGATGACTGTAGTGGATTATATCTGTCAGTGCTTTACTCGCAGTACTCACATTTCACCTCACACACCATTCATCTGGCATGATGTGTGAGGCTCTCCATAGCAGGGTGACCCAGGGTCATCATGGTGATTACCCAGGGTTACAGTGGCAGCAATTGGGTTCCTGTGATCGCATTACTGGGACCTAATTGTTTGGGAGAGGAGCACAATCCTCTCTCTGCTACCTGAATGCTGCTATCACTATTGATTGCAGCATTTAGGGGTTTAATCTGCTGGGATTGGCATGGACACTACTCCTGGCAGCTGGGTTTCGACTACAAGATTAGCTCCAGACCCGGTGGCGATGGTGTAGGCACAGCACTGGAACTCCTGTGGTCACTATGATGTACTGGGTATGTCATGTGTCATTAAAGCACTGACAATCATTATGTACCCAGTACATCATATGTTGGTAAGCTGTTAAGCACTGTACCTTTGGTTTAATTAAGCCAAAAAGACAAAGTGGTACTAGTACATGATACCTTTGGCCTGTGGACAGTGAATACCTTGTTTGTGAAGCATTTTGACTCATTACCCTTTCCATAAGTCATGACATCAATTTGATTGTCTTGGACGTGTGGATTAATTGGTGTGTTGTGTTAGGGACAATTATTAGCACTATTTCTTAAAATTACTCCCACTTCAGAGAGACTGAGTGAGTACCTCACTGTGGCATGAATGAATGCATTGGAATTTACAGGATTGAATTAACTGTATCCCAAGTTCTTGTAATTATTCAATGAAAACTCAGGGATTTTTATATAAAAACATTGTTCCAATATTTGGGTCGGCAAGCAGATCAGACTGCACGGATGGGTTCACTATTGTTTGGAAGATAAATGACTTTAACCACAATGAAATTCACAGCAGTATTCCTAACAGAAATAAGTCTATATTGTGCATAACAATTGACAAGAACATTCCTATGCAGGGGTTGATAATTAGGATATGTAAACTTGTCTCATATATATTTTATTTATATGATGTCCTTTTATGTTCATTGTCTTGTTTTGTTTGGCATTTCAAAGGAAATAATTAATCTCCCTCCCTCTTGCATTCTATGAAGAGGCAAATCAATACTTCTGTTTGACATATCCTCAAACAAAGCATCTTATGCCTGGGGTGCCCGCAGGAGACGCTTCTGCAGCATATTCCTAATCTTGTAGATGTATGTTCTTTTACAAAGGCAAGAAAAAACCCAAAAGGCATAGAAAATTAATCCAGCTTTCCCCACCACTCCGGCAAAGAATATGATTGACGAAGTATCATTTCATGTTTACCGTCTGACATGTTGTTGATAAGGACTATGTATAAGGCGTGAACTATCACAGCTCCTATGATATTTTATATTTATGGTTTTCTTAAAGGAAAAAAAATATATAATTTACAACTAGATATTTCACAAATTACAAACTTACAAAATACTTAATGATCATATTTTCTTCAAGAGGCATGCAGTATTTTCTACATAATGTCACGCTAGGTACATGGAAGTACCAAGCAAACAGCGAAAAGGAAGGGAAATCATGTGTCTAGGGAAAGGGGAGATGTTGACCCCTGACCGACCTACCACTGGCCTCTGCAGTCTCTCATTAACCTAGAAAGGTTCCGCATCTATGTGCCGAGCCGGACACCTGACTCTAGGATGACCCTAGGGCTTAGCCCTAGATAGAGAAAGGGTGGGATGTGCTCTTCATCAACCCTACTAAACACTAAAGAAGTCACATGGAGCACACACACATGGGGAAAGCACATGAACAACTTATCTCCAGATGCCTTAGGAAGAAGAACAGCAACAATCCTACAGATGAGTGCAAGCCACCTGCTTGCATTCAGAACTTGTGAATGAACTGAATATCACTAGCACAACTCCAGGGAAAATGAGAGTATTTAAACCCTAGGGGAAATACAGATGACTAGCAACCAATCACAGATGCCGAACCGTTATTTATATTATTTATAATTACCCAGGTTCCCTGAGAACACCGGGTCGGGGGTCGGTGCATGGATACTAGGTGTCCTGCACGGATCTGGACTTTTACATTCCAGGTTCGTCCATCACTAATTATAACTCATTATCTTATTGTTAGTTGAAGAATAATGATGTAGATTCTTATACTTAGCATACTTTTTTACTATTGCTAGGAGGATAACATTATTATTTTCTAAGTATATAAAGACTATGAATCAGTAAGCTATAAAAAATATTGTTGCAATGATTGTTAGAATATACTTTTTATAAGTTATCTTTGGAAAATAGAGCTCACATTTTTATCTTTACAGTAATTTCTGATATTTTTAGCATGGCAAACTAATTTTTCACACTATTCCTACATTTAACAACTGTTTCACAATTCTTTAAACACTGCTGACACATAATCGCATTCTTTCCAAAAGTATTTGTAGCAGATTCAGTCTGCTGATAAGGTGACATATCTATCTTTTATAATACCAACAATTTAACACATGGACACACTGACAGAAAATTCCAGGTATTACTTTCTCTTGTACCAATAAATGGTACATGTTGTGCAATATTTCAAAGAGGTTTTTATGTTACGGCAATTGTAAGCATGAAATTATTACACGTGTATGTTTGTCTTAATAAATAGTATAAATTGTACAACATTTGCATTAAAGGGATCTTATTAGGGCAAATAACTGTTCAAACCCAGCACAGGATCTGGGTACAACCTTGGCCAACCAGGTCGGGACACCTTTCCTCCTACTTTTTCCCTCTATCTCTGAGATATTCTGGCTCTTGTGAAATCAGAACTATAAATCAATGAAGAAGTTGATGGGGATAGATACAAATTAAGTGGGTAGAAATGTGCAGTGATCTATTTAACCATGCAGTGGCTTACAGAGTGCCTTATTTTGTGCTTACTGACTCCGTAGGTAAGGTAAACTCATATACCCATTTTACAGTTTAGTTATGCTAAGCTTAACATCTCTAGAGTTATTCTTCCACAAATTCAAAATGGCTGATTTCAAAATGTTCAAAGGTATTTGCAAATAAAATAATTTCACAGGCATTCAACAGATATTACCTACCGAGATAATTGAGAATTCTTTTTCAACCTGCTACCATCATCAATGGAATATGTAACATTATGAAATTTGTTGTAAATCAGGGATGGTCATACCATCAGTGCAACCTGCGCAGCTGCACAGGCGTCCAAGAGATGGTGGGCCCCTTTTCACTTCTAAATCTCTAAAGCAAGCATGAATGTGCATTGCAATGATCTATTGGACTGCAAAGAGCCCATATATTGTTCTTACACAGGGGCCCTCTTTAATCCGTATCTGTCCCTGCTTTCTCAGTATGCATTAGTACATAATATTGGTGCATGATAAAAAAGACAAAAAAAGAAAATAAATGTGTATATTTTGACATAGAAAGATACGTAACCAAATTTATAATTCTTTTTCTTACTATAACAATCTACAGCAGAGTACAAAATACACAATTCCTAGGAGAAATCAAATTGGTAATAGATTAGTAATTTTGTGTGAAGGAATTTAAATTGTTAGGAGCTGAAAAGATAAAAGTCACAGATAGGGTCTTACCCGGGTGCGGGTAATCTGAGTACCACTTACCTGAGGTAGTTGTGCAAAGTCACAACTGCTCTAGACGCATGAATATAGTGCATCTGGCTGCAGCAGTCCCTTTAGCAGATAATAGGATGAGTTGTGGAAATGAAAGGGTTAACACCACGCTGCTGTGTAGGAAAACATTATCAAAGGTTCATTGAAGATCAGAAGTGACTTTTTTTATTCTATGCATTTCAGAGCAGGAGAGCTCCTTCTTCCAGGAGGTACATCTATGATTTATTGCTAAAGGAGCTCTCTTGCTCCGAAACGCGTAGAATAAAAAATCACTTTGAATCTTCAGTGAACCTTTGACATTTTTGTTCATGCACAGCAGCGCCATGTTAACCATTTCATTTCTACAACTGATCCATGTAAGGAATATACTACGATCCCGATTCAACAAAGAAATAATTTTGCCATAAAAAGACTTTGAATGTCACAACAAATTTGTGACTTTTAGCATTTTCACTCCAGTACCAGCAAGTTTTGCCAAAGTGGGCAGGTCATGGTCATGGTGAAGACCAACCAGCAAATTCTTAAAAAGTTATGCCACTTTAGTTCCTGTATGGTGTAACGTTTTGGTGAGGTACACGCCAGTTATAAGATGCACTCCCCCCAAAAAATATGTACCTAAAAATGTAATCCTTATTTAAATGTATTTTTAAAAAAAAAAGGTTTGTTAACATTGATCTCAAATATAAACTGAAATCATTAGCATTTAGGCCAGAAAGTCTACCTATATACAAGTCAAAACACCCTTCAATGCCTTAAGTCAATTACAGTCAGATATCGTCAATATCTTGGTCTACCGATATACAAAACTATATAAATACCCTTCAATAACATTTATTAAGATAGTAGGTAGGTGGAAATATACATTAGAAACAATGGATCTTTCTAAAAGTTCAATATTAAGATACCAATACTCAGAAGACCCTATATATGTCCTAAACAGATGTTCCTACCTATGTGCGGAGAATTGCACCCTAGAGTCAAATGTGACAGGTGCTCATTAAGGCTAGAGTAAGAACTTTCAGTCTTAAAGGGAATCTGTCAACAGGCTTTGGTATGCAATCTGGCAACAGTATGATGTTAGAACAAAGACCCTGATTCTAATTATGTATCACTTAATTTACTGTGTGTTGCAGTTCTTATTCACTGACAGTTTTATGTGCTGCAGCTCTAGCAGAGCT
The DNA here is from genome assembly GCF_048569485.1 of Anomaloglossus baeobatrachus. Classification (NCBI taxonomy): domain Eukaryota; kingdom Metazoa; phylum Chordata; class Amphibia; order Anura; family Aromobatidae; genus Anomaloglossus; species Anomaloglossus baeobatrachus. Next base: position 556,853,291 of record NC_134353.1, read on the forward strand.
AAGTTATTGAGCTGTGTATAACCCCACCCACATCACATTTTTCTGTGTACATTATAGTGTGTGTACATTCTATAAATACATTGTAATCATAGAGCATTTCTAGCCAAGGGTGGAGTGTGGCTGGACTGGGATGAATGAGGCCTGTTGTCCTGTAGTGATAATGTTATACTGATAAAACAGTGTATTAAAAAAGCAAAAAACACAGCCCAGTAAGTGAGAGATTGAGAGGTACAATCAGATTACAATGAAAAACCTGGGGTCAGATTCCCTTTTATTCAAGGGGTTTTGCAGAACAGGGCAAGTAAAGTACCATTTAAGCTTTAGGTGAGGAAAAATGATAATAAAAAGTAGTTAAATTTACACACATGCACTGAGTTACATACAGGATGTCACGTGGGGAGCCTACAAGGTGGCAGCGGATCTACTAAACCAGCTGACACAGGGCATACTAGCAGGCATTGGTGCTGCTGTCAAAGGGTGAAAGACTTCTGGCAAATAGGTACCTGGCAAACTCACAGGAGTGACATGGGAGTCAGACAACATAAGGCACATAAGGTCCAAGATCTGGGGTAGGTTGCAGACAGGACTTCAGAGTTCACAGCAGTAATGATGCAGATTAACATACAAAGTCCAATTTAGTCCCACAAGCAAAGTTAAGGTACCGTCACACTAAGCGATGTTCAAGAGATCCCACCAGCGATCTGCCCTGGCAGGGATCGCTGGAGTGTCGCTACATGGTCACTGGTGAGCTGTCAAACAGGCAGATCTCCACAGCGATCAGAGATCAGCCACAAGCGACCCGTGTAATGACGCTGTGCTTCATAACCATGGTACACATCGGGCTACTAAGCAAAGCGCTTTGCTTATAGTTACCCGATGTGTACCTTAGCTATGTGTGCAGGGAGCAGGGAGCCGGTTTCTAGAAGCTGCAGATGCTGGTAACCAAGGTAAATATCAGGTAACCAAGCAAAGCCTTTGCTTGGTTACCCGATGTGTACCTTGGTTACCAGCGTCCGCAGAAGCCGCCTCCCTGCTCCCTGCACAGTCAGATCGTTGCTCTCTCGTTGTCAAACACAGTGATCTGTGCTTCACAGCGGGAGAGCAATGACAAAAAAAGGTCCAGGATATTCAGCAACGACCGTCGACCTCACAGCAGGTGCCAGGTCGTTGCTGGATGTCACACACAGCGACATTGCTAGCAAGATTGCTGTTGCATCACAAAAAACGTGACTCAGCAGCGATGTCGCTTAGTGAGACGTGGCCTTTAGTCTCCATCAATCAATCAATCAATAAACGTAATGCCAAGGTCCAAGGTCATTGTCTTCCAAGCTTTTATATACAGTAGGCCCAAGAAGTTTATCCAATTGCAGAACGTCAAACTACCCACAAAGCATGACTTGGAGTGACCCCAAAACAGGGACAGGAGCATAAAACAGGATTAACATCTATACAATCAGTCATCACAGCTAAAGGATTATGGTGAGCCCATAATAGGAAGACAAGGAAGGTTGACGACTAACAAACTAGCAAATGATGCATAACACCCAATCTCAAATTGGGTAGCTTGCCTGGGCACCATAACCCCATCTGGCCTTCCATGATGAACTGATAAGTCTAAAGAAACAGTAAAAAACAAACATTTCAACTAAAAATAATTTACTTTGATTTTAAAAATGTAGTGATTTTGATGAAGGAAGACATCAAAATAATAATTATAGTTTTATATTTTTTGCAATTACAGGAAATAACCTGATTATACTCATTGCCATTATGACAAAAAATGGCAGTGACATTAAAATAAAAGCTTGCTTTGAATTCCTTAGAAAATTTATCTTTTTGATCCATCAATATAAAGGCCATTACATGACAGAAAGCTTGTGTACTTTACAGAGCTGAACAGTATAGTAAGAACATTCTTATAATGCAATTTAAGCAAATAAATTTATGAATATAACTAAAAGCCAAGTAAGATAAATTGTCCTAGTAAAACTTTTACTCAAGTTAAATTGGACTATATAATAGTACCGCCACTGAAATGACTTTCCTACTTTACTTAAGTAGAACACAATGAACTAAATTTATTACAGTGTTTTACCATAAAATAAGGAATTGGCTTTGCAATAGGTTGTGTGTTTAAAGTGGAACTCACATTCAGCTTACTGCAATGTACCCTAAGTTAATGTTTAGATTTATTTTAGATCTTCTGTTAATTTTACATAGAGTTGTGTCAGCATTTATCACAAATGTTACACAAATTATACAGAGTAATATTTTTTTTAATACTTAAGGGTGCTTTACACGCTGAGACATCGCTAGCAATTGCTAGTGATGTCGAGCACGATAGCACCTGCCCCCGTCATTCCAGCGATCTGTGGTGATTACTGCCGTAGCAAACATTATCGCTATGGCAGCGCCACACGCACATACCTTGCCAACGACGTTGCTGTGACCGACGAACAATCCCTCCCTCAAGGGGGAGGTGCGTTCGGCGTCATAGCGACGTCACTGCGGTGTCACTAAGCAGCTAGCCAATAGAAACAGAGAGGCGGAGATGAGCGGGATGTAACATCCCGCCCACCTCCTTCCTTCAGCATTGCCGGTGGAGGCGGAGATGTTCGTTGTTCCTGCAGTGTCACACATAGCGATGTGTGATGCCGCAGGAATGACAAACAACATCGCTAGGTACGAGACAATGATTTTTGGTGTTTGGATGACCTCTCCGATTTTTGTTTCTTTTGCGATCGTTTAAGGTCGCTCTTGCTACATGCTGCAATGCCGCTAACGACGCCGGATGTGCGTCACAAACACCGTGACCCCCACGATAAATCATTAGCGATGATGCAGCATGTAAAGTACCCCATAGAATATATCATTGTCGTAAGGCAAATTTGTAAAGCGTCAACGACATTGCAATTCTAAATTTGTGCATTTAGAATACATTAGTAAGGTTGAACTAACCTGAACTGTAAAGTTCGGGGTTCGTACTGAACAGCGGGGGTCTGGATCTTGGACCTGAACTTTTACCTGTACTTTCAGTTCTTGTTTAGAGTTTTCATCCAAATAAAGCTTGTTGAAAGACTGCAGGGCAGCCAGTCAGCAAGCTTTATCAGTGTGGGCACTTAGGCCCATCACAGCCATGTCAAGTATTGGCATGGCTGTGATTGGCCGGTGCACCACTTGACAAAAAAAATTGACTTGTGCTGCTAGTGTACTCTTTAAACCAAGAGCAGGTAAAACATACCCCTACAGGATGCAACCCCTGTCATCTGCTTTACTGTGGCTGTTTATCAAAAATAATAAATTGGTGAACAAGGAGAAGGAAGTGGAGAAGTTTTTATTCAAATAAACTATTTTTTTTCTTCGTGTGTGTCTTTTTTTCACTTTACACTTACTGGGTTAGTAATGGGATGTCAGATAGATGCTTCTCAATTACTAGCCCTTAGCCTTGATGCTGTTTGACAGTTCATAGCCTAAATCAACCCCAAAATTATAACTCTGATAGCCACCATACTAGGGCAATCGTGAAGAGCCCAAGGCAAAGAGCCAGAATTGGCACAAATAATGAATGTGACAATTCTGGAGAGGCTGCGGGCTGCTATTTTTAGTCTGTGAAAGGCCATACTACCATGGTCCTTTACAGCCTGATAACACTAGTCTGCAGGTGTCTATTTTACCTTGGCTGGTTATCAAAAATTAGTCGGACCTTGCTGTCTTTTTTTAAATTATTTATTTAAAAATAAATAATGTAAAAAAACGGCGTAGTGTCCTCTCTATTTTTATTAAGCAGCCAAGATGAAGCTGAAAGCTGTGGGATGAAGCCTGCAGCTGTCTGCTTTACTCTGGCTAATAATCCAAAATGGGGAAACACGACACTTTTTTAAAATTATTTACTTATTTACTTACCAGCAGCAACCTGGGACTCTGCATCCTGCAGCGGCATCCAGGCATCTATCTCATCTTTTCCCATTTCATTTGAGCACTGTTTTTATAAATTTCAGCAATTTTCCTGCACCCTGGCCCTCATAGGGGGTTCTGCTGGAAAATGCTCAAATTCCCCATTGACTTCCATTACTCGAATTGAGCCCATCCGAGCGGTGGACTTTCTCGATTCAAGTAATGAGCACTTGAGTAGCTTAGTGCTCGGTAATCACTAATGTTCTATACTGTTCAAAGTTACAGCTTCTTGAGCCAATCCAGCAAAATTCAATTTCAACTATTCGCGTGTATTTTCCCGAGACATTTTTATTTACAGAGAAGTTGTTCTCCTTGATTTTAAGGTCCTTTATTATACTCTGTTTTCTCCAGAAATTTTTGTAAAAAATTCTTATACTCACCTCACAACTCCTCACCTGTTGAGCTACAATCACATCTATGAATTGGCATCAGCAGCTCTGAAATCTCCGAGGGTTCAGTCATTAAACAGATATTTGCTAAGGTTGCGGTGAATATCGTGAAAACATGAGCCATGAACCTTGTGGAAAACAGAATGCTTTAGCCTAGCGCCCAAGATTCAGGGTTTTCAGCGCCACCGACATGAAGATATGACATGGACTGGATGGGTGGTGCTGAGTACCAGACCTGCTGTAGGGGTGAGTATAAAAGGGATTTTTTTTTACATTTTTTGAGCTGCCATTAAGTTATTATTATGAATTATTATTATTAATATTTATTATAGAGCACCATTAATTCCATGGTGCTGTACATGAGAAGGGATTACATACAGAATACATATACGAGTTACAGTAGACAGACTGGTACAGAGGGAAGAGGACCCTGCCCTTGCGGGCTTACATTCTATAGGATTTTGGGGAGGATGCAGTAGGTGAGGTATTGGTGAGGCGGCAGCTCCGCACGGTGGTGAGGCGGCAGCTCCGCATGATGGTGAAGCAGTGGGGTCATTGAATACTATAGGCATTCCTGTACAGATGAGTTTGCAAGTTCCGTTTGAAGCTTGGAAGTGTAGCAGATGGTCTGATGTGTTGAGGCAGCAAATTCCAGAATACAGGGGATGCTCGGGGGAAGTCTTGGAGGCGGTTGCGTGAGGAGAGAATGAAAGAGGAGGAGAGAAGGAGATCTTGGGAGGACCGGAGATTAAGTTTTGGAGTGTAGCGGGAGATTTGTTCAGAGATATAAGGAGGAGACTGAATATGGATGGCTTTGTAGGTCAGTGTTAGTAGTTTGAAATGGATACGGTGGAAGATTGGGAGCCAATGGAGGGATTTGCAGAGAGAAGTGGGGTGGTATTGAGGAGAGAGGTGGATCAGTCAGGCAGCAGAATTGAGGATGGACTGGAGAGGAGCGAGGGCGTTAGCAGGGAGGCCACTGAGAAGGATGTTGCAGTAATCCAGGTGGGAGATTTTTTTAGATTGAGAATTGAGGAAAGGATGGATCCTAGAAATATTTTGAGTTGAAAATATTAGGAGGTGGTGAGGGATTGGAAGTGTGGTATGAAGGACAAGGCAGAGTCGAGGGTCACTCCGAGGCACCGAACTTTGGGTACTGGGGAGAGTGTGATGTTATTTATTCTAATAGACAGATCAGGTAGAGAATGCAGGTGAGATGGAGGGACACCAACAGAAAGAGGATGAGATGAAGAGGTTGTGTGGGAGTGGGAGACACTAAATGTGCAATTGGAAAGGTATGAAGAGATTCCAGAGAGGGCAATGTATCTGACACCAAGGGAAGAGAGGATCTGTAATAGGAGGCAGTAGTCAACAGTATCAAATTGTGAGGATAGGTCTAAAACTAGGAGTATAGAAAAGTGATTGTTAGCTTTGGCAGTAAGTTGCTTGTGATTTTAGTCAGGGCAGTTTCAGTAGAATGATGTGGACGGAAGCCAGACTGTAGGTTGTCAATGAGAGAGTTAGATGAGAGGTGGGAGGAAAGTTGAGCATGGACATGCTGTTCCAGGAGTTTTGAGGTGAACGGGAGTAGTGATATGGGGCGATAGCTGGTAGTAGAAGTTGGATCGAGGGAAGGTTTCTTTAGAATGGGTGTGACTGTTGCATGTTTAAAGAAAGAAGGGAAGGTTCCAGAGGTTAAAGATAGGTTGAAAAGATGGGTTAAGGCTGAAATAAGGAGAGTGGGGAGGTTGGGGAGGTGCTGGGATGGTATCGGGACAAGTGCACAGGTGGTGAGGTGCGCTTTCAAGAGAAGATGTGTGAGCTCTCCTTCGGTGCTGGAGGGAAGAAAGTTTATCGGGGAGGGGCAGGGGTCTGTTATATGAAGGGGTTGTGGTGGTTGAGCAGAAAAGACCTGCCTGGTTTGGTCGATCTTTTCTTTGAAATATTTGGCAAAGTCTTCTGTGGAAATTAGGGAGTTTGGAGGGGGAAGTGGTGGGCGAAGGAGGGAGTTACAAGTATTGAATAACTGTTTGGGGTTGTGTGTTAAACAAGATATACGGGTTCAAGTAGATTAAGTTCAATGCAGATGCAGATTTTTGTAAAATTTAAGCCCAATTAAAGTCCACTACAACCTATTAGCTCATCTCTGGTACTAACACATTGTGAGACAGGTTGAAAAATTGCTAGCTTGCTATTTTAGTTTTTTAAGTAGAAGATTCCTGACACTTTTTGGTTGCATCTTAAATCAAAGCAGTTAATCTGCTATTATTTGCAACTGGATTCTATGAATTTTAGTTATATCTCTAATTGTAAATAAAGGACTGATACTCTTTGAAAGGCAATTTATAACAAAAAAAATAGTTTTTGTTTTCATAATATAATGCAAATTTTCCACAAACCACATTTTTAAATAAATGAATCATAACCTGAGGTTACCATAATTGTCAATCACTTAAATATGCATGTGCGCATTGCTTATAAATTTTCAATTTCTTGCCCTCCCTTTAAATAAGCAGATTTAAGACCAAATTTTTTAATATTGAGTGATTAAAATCAATCAAAACATCTACCATAATAAATACTAAAAGAGCTCCATAGCTTTTTATAAGGTTTTAGCTCTAAGTGACTAAATCTGACTATACCAGACATTACAGCTAAGTTGTCATGCTCCATTTAATACATAAATCTTATAGAATACAAGACTCCTGTCTTTGATCTCTCATTAAAAAAGGAATTTGAAACTTCATACCATTGCCTCTGGTTGTGTGACACACTGTAAATCCTGGCATATGGTATGCTACAGGTGATAGTCACAACATCTGTGTAAATCACATAACACATCTCAGGAAATTATCGAGAAATAATGCCAATGGGACATCACCTATTTAACCTGCGACCTGTTCAACAATCTAAAACAAGTTATTTATTTTGTGTGTGATGTCTACTCAATAGTAGTACTTGAAGTATAAAAACAAAAAATTCTCTGTGGGATCTGCACCTTCTTTCCACAAAAGAAACATTGAATGGAAATTTAGTAAATGATAAAAGCTTGTGATGACTCAGCATCTGGTCACTTTTGTGCTGGTGAACTGTTCTTAAATGGACCAGACACATTGTTTTTGTGTTTACTGAATCAAGAGAAATTAGCAATTGTTTCATGTCAGACTGATCAGAGCACTTTTGTCTGCTAATTTGTGGCTTGTCTGCTGAGTGCAGATTGTCTCAGCCCCTTTTGATTACATTATTCAGAGAGCAATTACACAGTCAGATTGAACTAGCTACCAATAAGGTAAAAGCCATCTCCCACCAATCCTGTATGACACAATACCCTAAAATAAGAACTGAAGGGTATAAAAATGGCCATGATAATTTTACAGGACTTAAGTTTAGGTTCCATGAATCCAGGTGGAGGATTACAGAATTGCTTCACTGCCCAACACTGAGACCATGAATTCACTTGGAGAACCCAAGTTGGGAAAATCTTATAACCTGGCTACATAAATAGCTGTGTAAAGTCAGCTTACTAAGCTTGCGACTATTTCCTCTCAGTGGGTGCCCGCCAAAAGCAGGCTGCTGTTAGCAGAGATAGTTGGCCCTGGAAGCCCTGAAGTCACAACGATTCTAAACCTTGGCAGGCCTGCGGAATGATGAGACTCTGTCACCATGTTGTAATCTTGCTGGGAATGTACAATGTGCATTTGAATGTCGGTAACCTCATAAAGTCTTACTGGAGTGTCTTACCTTTACCCTGTGTTGTCTGAGTAGTGTTTTGTCCATGGGGAAGGAGTGCAGGCATTAAGTGTTATGAACCCGGGTCTGTGCGGTCTTTCTAAAGACAGCTGCCCAGTGGACGAGAGAATCCACAGACCCTCGTGTCTCCTCTCCACACATCTCAGTATATTTTAAAATAGTCTACAAATACTTAAAAAGATATATCGCATACAGTTCAATGAGGGGCTGAGAGGCCAAAGAGGTCAGAGGTCAAATTAATTAAGAATATTTTTATTTTTTACATTTTACATTTAGTATCCAGTTTGGTATGAAGTGACCTCAAAGCATGATAAGGAACATTACATTTGTGGTCAATAGCTTTTGTGAAAATTGAATTCCCTTAGAAAATCCATGAAAACAGGTCAAATCAAAATACTTCTAATCCGCTCATCTATAATATATATTCTTACATTTTGTTCCATGGCTCATTTTGCTTAAAAATGGGCAGAACGGTGGCTCAGTGGTTAGCACTATTTGCAGAGCTGGGGTCCTGCATTCAAATCTCATCACTCAAGTCAACATCTGCAAGGAGTTTATATGTTCTTGTATGTGAATGGGTTTTCACTCAAACTGATAGAGAGTATAGATTGTGATACCCAATGGGTCTAAGGCGGGCTTTGCACATTGCGACATCGCAAGCCGATGCTGCGATGTCGCACGCGATAGTCCCCGCCCCCGTCGCAGGTACGATATCTTGTGAAAGCTGGCGTAGCGAAAATTATCGCTATGCCAGCTTCACATGCACTCACCTGCCCTGCGACCGCCGCTCTGGCCGGCGACCCGCCTCCTTATTAAGGGGGCGGGTCGTGAGGCGTCACTGCGACGTCACACGGCAGGCGGCCAATTGGAGCGGAGGGGCGGAGATGAGTGGGATGTAAACATCCTGCCCACCTCCTTCCTTCCGCATATTCTACGGAAGCCGCGGTGACGCTGGTAGGAGATGTTCCTCGCTCCTGAGGCTTCATACACAGTGATGTGTGCTGCCGCAGGAGCGAGGAACAACATCGGACCGTCGCATCAGCGTAATTATGGATTATGCCGACGCTGCGATGTCGTAGTGTGCAAAGCCCGCCTTAGTGAATAAAATAACTGCACAATTATCTCATTAGAAAACCGTGAGTCACTCAACTTTGGCTGATTCTGTATTAGGGTATGTATACATTGTATATAGAATGGATGAATCCAGCATAATATTCTTCTTAAAATCTTGTCTTTTTTAATTAAATTCATTAAAATACAGAATACTAAAAACATTCTTCACGCCCTGAACTCCTCCAAAATGCATCAGCTGGAGCTCAGGGCTTGAAGAATGTTTTTTATAATTCTGCATTTTAATGAATTGAACAAATAAAGACAAGATTTTAAGAAGAACGGTATGCTGGATTCATCCATTCTATTTGCTGTAATCAGTGGACGCCAACCACATTGATCTGAGCATCCATGGATTCTATGGAAGGAGCGATAAACTGCATTGGTTTTTAAAGTGTATTTAAACATTGTGCATATGATAAACAGGAGAAAGATTTCATGGATATGGTGTCAAAGTCTATAGACTGTTTCACATGCAAATTTTATAGCAGATGTAATTTGTGGTTTTTGTAGAAATGTAACCCTGTGAGCTGGCAAGTGTAAAATATATTGTACCGTGAAATAACCAACAACAAAATCCCATGCTGAATATTTAAAAAGTACAGTGGAACCTTGGATTAAGAGTATAATGTGTTACGGAAGTATGCTCTTAAACCAAGTTACTCTTATATAAAAGCGAATTTTCCCATAGGAAATAATTGAAACACAGACAATTCGTTCCACAACCCAACATTTACTGTATTTATACAAACTTATTACAGTAAATAAAATGATTACAGTACACTAATACAAAATACTGTACAGTACAGTAAAAAGCATATAAAACAAATTGAACTGCACTTTAGCTTACAATAGAATTGTTGGTGTGCGGGAGCTACAGTATAACCAATGTGCTGTGCTGGTTAGCAGAAAGAAAGTGCAATACTGTATCCACAAATGCAAATCAATGCTATATAGTATTTACTGTACTATAAAATGATATACTGTATACAGTAAATGTGGCGCCCTGGACAAGCCAGGGGCCACAGAGAACAACACCTACACACCCCACACTCCCGGTCAGGGACACCGAAGTCAGACACAAACCCTTGTTGCCTTCCTCCAGGGGCTGATGTTCACACCAGGGGGGTGGGCCAGGCGGTTGGCCCCGCCCACCGAGGAGTTCACAGTCCTGGAGGTGGGAAAAGCAGACAGATTAGTTTTGGAGGTGAAAGTGGAAGGAAGGAAAGTGGAAGTGGAGCAACTATCTGACAGCGTCCGGGTGTGTGGCCCGGGCTGTACAGCAAGGTTGGCAGACGGTGGTGACCGTCTGCAGGAGTGGCCTATCGGAAGTCTACCGTAAGGACCGTGGACGGGCGGTGGCCTGGCGGTACCGGACCGGTACACAAAGAGAAGTCAGCCCCATCTGGCAGGGGCTTATGGACCCCGGCAAGGCTAGGAGTCGCCGTGAATTTGCCAAATCCGTCAGCGAAGGGAACCTCCTGGGTTTCCCAGCATCCAAGTCCCGACAGAAGGCAACAGTCCAACCGTGAGAGGGAAACACAGCCACCGTCAAGGCTACCGTTCCCAGGGCCAGAGCCTGCAGGCAAAAGGGGCTCCTCCAGCCCATATCCAAGCTGGGGAGCGGGTTACCAGTGGGAACCCATTGGAACCATTTACAGTACATAGGTGCAAGGAAAGGCAGTCACCATCAACCTGCCGGGAGAAACAACACCGCAGCCATCTGTGGGACCCGTCCATCCAGCCGTGTGTTTTACCGAGAACTGTGTCCTCATCATTGGCTGAGTGAGTACCACCGTGCCGTGTGGCACAGCGCTGCCCCCGCGACCCTGCACCTCACCAGGCCCCGTAACCCGCCTGCCATCCATCCCTACCCCATCACCGGGCCCCGGGACAACCAAACCCTACCCACGGAGGAGAGAACTAACATCAAAGCTTCTCCCTGTCACCACTCCCGGGATCCCCGTCCAGAGCAGCGGTGGTGTCACCAGCTTCACCACAACCGTGGGTAGCGTCACGGACAATCACCAAATCCCCACCATCCAAATCCCACCCTTTTCACTCACGGGCGAGGAGCGCCGCTTGAGTCCCTGGGATCCGGCCCACCGCTCGAGCCACCACCGAGCAGCAGCAGCCATAGCAGCCGCGGCCGGACCCGAGCAGTGGGAGAGCGCAGCGTTCCCTCCTCCGCCCGCGACATATACAGTACATATGTACAGAAAGTTTCCTCCAGCGCGGGTCAGTGCGTGGTAGAAGGAGAGAACCGGAAGTGTACACGGTGAGTATTTGCTCTTCTTTCAAAGCATTGCTCTTAAACCAAGTTACAAATTTGTAGAAGTCTTTGCTTGTCTTGCAAAACGCTCTCAAACCAAGGTACTCTTAATCCAAGGTTCCAATGTATTAGGTCAAAAGTGGACAATTTTATGCCTTTATTTGTATATTTATGTTGCTTTCCTGTATTCAGTTTTGTTTTTTTTGTTATTTTTTTTCAATCCAATATGGTTTTGGACATTTGGGTCTTTTTATAATTTCCAACTAAAATATAAATTTTTACAGGACTTTCCAAGGGGACACAGGGAGCAATGCAGGACAGCCCAGCAACATGCACACATAATCCTGGGAACACTAAATAAAAATGCTTATATCTCTTCAACCATATGGTAGATTTAAAAAAATAATAACTGAATACTCAGGTGAGCAGCAACAAAATAATAACGGCAAATACTGTCTACTTTTAATCTTGTGAAAGCTTCTTCTTAAATCCATAGCAGAGATCTAATTTAAGCACTTTTTTTTCTACTGTGTTTTTTAATACAAATGATAAGCTTTCATCTTCTTTATTTTTATCGTGATGTGCTGTACATTTTTCACATGAAAATCCGGTGGGAATATTCCATGAAAACCTTCCTATGTGAACAGAACTTTACAATTTCTAATTAAAAAGATTAAATTTTTCTTCAATTTTTTTTTTTACCAAAATATGATCTTATGTGTCATATTAAATTGGCATAGGTATTGTTATTGTAGTGTTGACAACATAGTAAAAATTTTAATGTAATTTAAATGTGTGCTCATCAATTAAAAGAATAATCTAAAACTGAAATGACTATTTTTCGTTAACACAGATTTGAAAGTGGAAATCATAAATCACAAAATAAATGAAGACAGAAATAAAGTCTAATGCTGCATAAATGATATTGCTTAATAGGTATAATTGTGAAGAATTCATTTTTCCTGTGAAAGGAATACTCTATATCATCTTTTTATTAGATATGAGTTGAAAAGTGAAATATACTGAATAAGTAGAAGACATTCATTTGAATATATAGCTATGCCAAACTTTTGCTTAACTTTTATCTTTTCAAACTTAAAGAGGTTGGCAACTACTTTTTTATTGATATGCTCATTATCTGACAGCATCAACCTGCATCCACGATGATCAGCTGATACCGATGCCTCATGGAAATTCTCAGATGCTGTCAGAACACAGCAGGTCCATCAAACTATAGAAGTCATGGCTGGGTACTAAAGATATGCAGTACCTGACCCCCAGCCACTATATAGAAATGAAAAAGCTGCAGTCTTCCGGTAGCAAATGATCACCGCTGACACCACTAACAACTGATTGGAGGGGGTGCTGAGTGTTGCACTCCCACCAGATATTAATTGCCTACCATATAGATAGACTATATCAATAAAAATGCAGTGGACAATCCCTTTAATTTTTTTTAAAAGGTATGTAATAGGAATGATGGAATGCCTCAAATATTCGGTTACGCCCATATCCGACGAATAGGTCGCCGTTATTTGACTATTTGCAAATATTCGATGCGCAATGTAAGTCTATGGGAAACCCGAATAGTTGGCAAATAGCAACTATTCGGGCTTCCCATAGACTTACATTGCGCATCGAATATTCGCATAGCGGCGACCTATTCATCGGATATTCACAAAGCCGAAAATTTGTGATATTCGATCATCCCTAGTAAATAATTGTATTTAGCAATTTGCCAATTATCAAAGTTTAGTTTTTGTTTTTTTCTCAAAATCTCTATTAATAAAACATTCAATAAAACTTTTAGCAGTTCCATTGAAAAATACTACATTTAAATATAAAAGCTTATATCAGAAAAATCATGTTCTGTAATTATGAACTATAATTTATGATAATATATTCTTCATATACAATGATGATCATGGGTCAGAATGCTCTTCAAGCTTAACGTGTAACCACTGTTTTCATTTATTATATAACAGTCAATAGTATACATCAAATGAGCAACTTTGTAATATATTTTATCAGACAAATTTGCTTCTTTCTCTGCCAGAATTGATCAGTCATTATGAAAATGCTCAATTTTGAGATAAAATTCTATATTTACTGAACACTTTCCCACTGCTGACATAGGAGATAACAGTCATTACTGATGAGATTCTATGTAGGTAGAAGAGGGAGCTCCTCCCTCTGCCTCAAGCTCCTAACTCTTGTCATTATCATAGAATATCAGCAGCCTACAGATGGAACTGAAAACCAAATCTACTGATGGTTTGTTAAATAGGGACAATGTACAGAGAGAAGAAGAGGGGGCCTAGGACTGAACCCTGATGTACTCCAACAGTAAGGGGAAGGGGAGAAGAAGAGGAGCTGGCAAAAGATCCAGTGAAGGTATGGTCAGAAAGGTAGGAGGAGAACCAGTAGAGAGCAGTGTCCTTAAGCCCAATAGAGTGGAGTATAGTGAGCTACAGTTGGTTATCAATGGTGTCGAATGTTGCAGAGAGAACGAGGAGAATCAGTAGGGAGTAGGGACCATTAGATTTAGCTGTTAGTAGATCATTAAAGACTTTAGTAAGAGAAGATTCAGTAGAGTATAAGGAGTAGAAACCAAATTATGAAGAGTCAAGAAATTGCAAATTAGATGGGACTGGACCAAGCATTACTGAAGTTTAGAGATGTAGGGGTGATTAGAGAAAGGTTTGTAGTTAGCCGAGCAGTTTTGGTAGAGGAATGGGGTTTTGCAATAGAAGTATGCTGGCTTGTTTGGAGGAGAAGGGAAAGATAACAGATGAGAGAGGTTAAATATTATTCAGTAGTTAAGTGACTGGTGACAGGGAAAGGGACTGAAGGAGATGTGAGGGAATAGTCACTGGTGCAGGTAGTAGGGCAAGATGGTGCAAGCAGCCTAGCAAATGTTTCATAAGTGACCAGTTTGAAGACAAAAAACGAGCTAGATGAAGTGCAGAAGTGAAAACAATGCATGACATTAGGAGATTGGGAGCTAATTTTCTGTCATAGATGGTCAATTTTTTTTAAAAAAATAATTGGCCAGATGTCAGCTCTGAGGTTGGTGGTTGGGGCCTACACTCTTAAGGGTGCTTTACATGCTGCGACATCCCTAGCGATGTTGAACGCGATAGCACCCACCCCCGTCGTACGTGCGACATTTGGTGATCGCTGCCGTAGCGAACATTATCGCTGCGGCAGCATCACACGCACATACCTGCTTAGTGACATAGCTATGACCGCCGAACAATCCCTTCTTCAAGGGGGAGATGCGTTCCGTGTCATAGTGACGTCACCGCAACGTCACTAAGTGGCCGGCCAATAGAAGCGGAGGGGCGGAGATGAGCGGGACGTAACATCCCGCCCACCTCCTTCCTTCCGCATTGCCGGTGAACGCGGGTAAGGAGATGTTTGTCGTTCCTGCAATGTCAAACATAGCGATGTGTAGTGCCGCAGGAACGACAATCAACATCGTACCTGCAGCAGCAACCATATTAAGGAAAGGAGCGACGTGTCAACGATCACCAGTTTTGGACGATTTTGCGATCGTTGATTGTCGCTCCTTAGTGTCACACGCTGCAATGTCGTTACCGGCGCCGGATGTGCGTCACTAACGACGTAACCCCGAAGATATATCGGTAGCGATGTCACAGCGTGTAAAGCACCCTTTAGACTGAGTAGGGAGTGAAAAGTGTCACAGAGTTGTTTAAGATTCTTGGATAATGAGGTGATGAGAGCGCAGGACAGAGTTGTATGTTTTAAGCATAAACATATAATGGATTAAAACAGGTTAGATTGGATTTTCTCCAGAGACGTTCAGTGCACCTGGAGCACCGCTGGAGAAAATATATTTGTATCGTGTGACAGAGCTGCCTCCATCTGGGTTGAGTTGTTCTATGTGTACCAGGTGCATCTTCATCCAGGTCATTTTGCAATGTTTCATTATAATGTTTCAGAGCAGAGTTAGAACATGAGAGGAAGGAGATTGGGGCCAAGGATTAGCTCAAATTGACAGCACACAGAGCAATGTTATTCAATCGGGCGTGCAAATGAGTGTTTGATGTGTTTGATTTTTTCACTGACAGAATCCGCATGTGAAAAATAGCACAGTATGCAACGGTTTCTTGACTTAGTGGCAAGATGTCTGATATTTTTTATATAGATCATCATATGGAATATGAACAATAATCAAAAACTTAAAAAACAAATCTAAAATAAAAGCTTGCTATAAACAAAGGGTCAACAATTCTTGATTACACATGCTTCTTAATAAAGTATTTGAGCTGCATAAAATAATTCTGCAAAATGTTATTCATTTGAAAAGTAGAACTTATCAAATTACTTCTGACAGCAAATATGCCCTATTTTTTGCTTCTGCTCCAAAGATGCATGATACAGAAGTATACTTTGTTACTATGCTTTGAGGTAATAAACAACACATTGTGACTGAGGGCTGCCTTCTAGATATGAGTGAACTGATTTGATATGAGTCAACTTATATTTTAAATTAGTAGGAATTCATTGATCATGGCAAATTCAAACAATAAGCAATTTGCTTCACTTAAATCACCTAAAATTTTAGTCACTCAATGCAGAAGACTGCATCAGCCATAGAAAGAGCACTTGAACATATGAGTGGCCCTACAGGCTTCCCCATAAGGCCTTGAAGCTATCAAATTACATGGTATTGCGCAGCTAATCAGGAGTGGCTATGAAAGCCTGTATTAAAGCAGGAGTACAAGATCCCAAGACACTGGTGGTCCACCCAGGCTCCGGTCAAGGAAGAGTGGCAAGGAAATATCCTATTTTTATAGAATGGAAGATGTAAAAGATTCTAAAATTCCTTAAGATTTGGAGTCCTTGGGTCATGTTCTTGGACTCCCCATCTTTCCAGTCCCTTTTTGTGAGATCTCTTCTGGATTTATCAGTTCCTAGCCTCTTCTTGCCCTCGCCCTTCCCCATATTCTTTCCCCTCTCTAATATATCATAGCTACCTGTTTACTTCCCCTCTTCCCTTTTTTCCCCTTTTTCTTTTCGCAATTCCTCTGCTACCTCTCTCCCCTCCCCTGCTTATTCCTTTCTACTCTTTTTGTCTAGATCTCCTAAACGCATTTGTCTATATTTTCCCCTTATCTTATTTCCTTCTTGCTTGTTCTGTAATCTTTTTGAAGGGACTAGACAGTCCTCTATGTTCTGGTTGGTGACTCTTAGCCTAATTTTTCATGGTCTGGATTAATCCGGTCCAACATAATTGTTCAGTTATTGCACTGTTTTTCGTGTTGCTATGACCTTGTAGAGCCCTTTTGCTATTCTTTAGCACTTTATTGGTCATGCTTTATATGTGGGTCTGAATTTGGCTTGTAATTTTGTTAGTTTTCTTGTTACAAATTTCCAATAAAAATAGATTAAACATAAAATCAGAAGCACAAAATGCAGCAGTCACTTTTATGATGTATTTGGTTAGTGCTAAAGCAGGAACTCAATTCGTAATCACATGTTTGTGCATGTTTATTAGGGCAAAGAAGGTCTGATTTGGCTAGGTGAGAGGTATCTAGTGATGTATCCAAGGGGGATTGTTTCTTCAAAGAGTTCCAAATTGACATAAGGAAATGTATAAGCCTGTCTGAATTTAAATGCAAATAACCTCTTCAGAGAAGAAGAATACTGGAACTCAACTGCCCTATTGGAATCACAATCAAATATTTTTTAAATGCTGGAAAGGAGAAGGGGTTAATGCAGCTTTGTCACCAAAAATGATGAAAAAAATTGTTGATTTATTAATAAATATTTTATTCCATAGGTCCACATGTTTCACGGTTCAAGACCTCTTCTTCAGGACAAAAAAAAGAAGAAAAATCAACAATACATCATGATGTATTGTTGATCTTTCCTCTTTTTTTATAAATATATTAATAAAATATTTATTAATAAATCAACAATTTTTTCATCATTTTTGCCTACAGCGTGGCATTAACCCCTTTTCCTTTCCAGCATTGAAGATTCATCCACGTGGGGCTGCAGCATCCGCCATATCTGTATGCTGTCTCTGGTGGTTGTGACCCTCACAAACCCCATTAGGTGAGTGTGCATTATTACACACTGCTCTTTTTATATCTGGTAAGACCCTATTTTGCGCTCTTTTTTCCTCAGTCTGTATTATTGAATCAAATATTTTTTCAATTTGATTAAAAGGTCTGTAAACTTAAATATATGTAATAAACAGTCAATAAATATACACTCATTTTATTATTGTAGCATTTTTTCTTTAGCATTCATCCTGTTTGTATTATTTTAGATGTAGTGTTAGAAATATGGAGGACAGTAATATGTTCTTTAAGAAACTGTTATAAATTACTATTTTTCTTTTTTATACACATGCACAAAGGCATACTTTTTCTAAATTGTAATAATTGCACAATAAATCATAACACTCAATGCCTGAGGCTAAGTTTGTTCCTTTTTTTTTTATCCAACGGCTCTGTTTCTTCAAACCTTACTCTTAAAATGATATGCAGTTCAGCAAATGCCAAAAATGTTCATGCCACTCATGACAGTTTCTAAAAAAGCTGGAATCTGTCTCTGCTACATCGAACTGGTACATTTATCTACGCTTTTATTTTAAATGTATGCTATAGAAACATTTTAATATTGCTGATTTGTTAGACAGGACACAGAGCTTTTTTTGCCAATGGTGACATTTCCATAAAAAAGCCCTTATTGGGTGTTTTGCTTAAGGCTAAGTATTTCATGACCTACATCAATAATTCAATAAGTATTACAAATGAAAGTGAATCTCTAAGTACATTTACTAATAGATCTAAGCTATACCTCAAGGTAGAAGATTGTTCTTCTACTTAATATGTTCAACAGGACAGTAGAGGATATATAACTTACTATGAATTTATTTATCTTCTACAAAGTTAAACATATTTACAAAAATTGACAAGTGTCACATACTAT
Source organism: Anomaloglossus baeobatrachus (assembly GCF_048569485.1). NCBI lineage: Eukaryota > Metazoa > Chordata > Amphibia > Anura > Aromobatidae > Anomaloglossus > Anomaloglossus baeobatrachus. The sequence goes on from NC_134353.1 coordinate 556,871,735, forward strand.
GGGCACATGCATTTTACTACTTACTAAGATGAAATATATACAAATAAACTGCTTGTACCCAGGCAATATTTTGTAATATTGCTACCCTAAGAACTTTAAGTGCTCATAGCCAGCGTCGTACTGGCTACTGGAGGAATCTCCAGTAATGCCAGGCCTGGATACAGTTACCTGCATTGCACTCCGGAGCTCTCACCTGAGCTCCAGAGTGCAGCCTAGACGGAACCGCGAGCGCCGAGTGATTGATTCCCCGGCGATTGCGGTTCAGTTCATGACAGCTGCAGACAGACTGCGCTGATCTCCGGTGCTCTCACCTGAACTCCAGAGATCAGCTCGGCCTGTCCGCAGCTGCCATGAACTGAACCACAATTGCCGGGGAATCAATCAATCGATGCTCGCGGCTCAGTCCTGCAAATTCTGAGATCAGTCCAGGCTGCAGGGGAGAGCTCCGGAGTGCAATGCAGTTAACTAAATCCAGGCCTGGCATTACTAGAGATTCCTCTGGTAGCCAGACCGACGCTTCTAATAGCAACTAAAAGTGTGTCAGACGAAGGGTATATGTATATAAGGACTTTTTCAATTTGCTACTCTTCATAAAGCTCATGAAGAAGCTCTAAATAAATGCTAAAAAGTAGTAGTTTCATTGAAATGTAATAACGACTTGCTGTGCATATCTATGTTCAATCATTTGAGCTTCTTTTAATCAATTTAGGTTTCCAAAGACACAAAGCGGTTAAGAGAAGTGACCTAACCATTCAACTGCTTTGAAGCCACTCACTAGTTTAGTCAATACAATTAACAAGAACCTTTCAGAACCGATAACGCTAGTATCCTGATAATATAAGGTTAATCTGCAGGTTAATAGCATTATGATGGTGCCCCCTGAACTGAAAGAGCAGCACCTGGGAGAATGTTGTTTTTTTCCAAAAACTGCCACCTTTCAGTCATTCAGGTGTACCCAAAGCAATTGCAGTCATTCTCATAGATTTGAGAAAGTCAGAAATAAACACACCATGGAACTGACTGAGAACCAGATCTGCACTGCTGCCCTGTAAATCCATCTGCCAATTTGTGCTACGGTATGGTTACATCCACCACTCTTAGGGCCCCTTTGCACACTATGACATCGCAAGCCGATGCTGCGATGCTGTGCGTGATAGTCCCCGCCCCCGTCGCAGCTGCGATATCATGGTGATAGCTGGCATAGCGAACATTATCGCTACGCCAGCTTCACATGCACTCACCTGCCCTGTGACGTCACTCTGGCCGGTGACCCGCCTCCTTATTAAGGGGGCAGGTCGTACGGCATCATAGCGACGTCACAGGGCAGGCGGCCAATAGAAGTGGAGTGGCGGAGATGAGTGGGACGTAAACATCCCGCCCCCCTCCTTCCTTCCGCAGAGCCGGCGTGAGACGCGGTGACGCAGGTAGGAGATGTTCCTCGCTCCTGCGTCTTCTCACACAGTGATGTGTGCTGCCGCAGGAACGAGGAACAACATTGTACCTGTTGCTGCTGCCAAATAATGGAAATGTCGGACCCTACACCAATGATACGATAATGACGCTTGTGCGCTCGTTAATCGTATCAAAAAGGATTTACACACTACGATGTCGACTGCGATGCCATATGTGTGTCACTTTCGATTTGACCCCACCGATATCGCACCTGCGATGTCGTAGTGTGCAAAACCCGCCTTAGTGTTGTGATAAAAGTAAATTGCACTGGACAATGACTGAAAGCCAGCTGCTCTCAGAAGAAATAAAGTTGATTTTCTCCCAAGTGCCACACTTTTAGTACAGATTAATAGCATTATTAGAGGACCACAATTACAAAAAAATATTAAAGGAAATTTCAGAGCAAAAGACACTTACATATACTGTAGCGTCTTACAAATAAAAACCTCACCAGGTGTAAGATGCTCATAACCTTTTGATAGTTTTATCTGTATGGGGGGGCCTTTACTGTTAACTTTGGCTAATCCCACTGATATCAAATGGTTTGGTTGACAGTCTAATGTGTATGGTGCCTCTAAATGATGATGTTGGGGGAGATAAGGATTCAGAATGTTATATTTTAGGCTGCACACACTTTTGTTCTCAAAGAGTTAAACCTCCACCAAAGATGTCTAGTGGAGGCTGTCTTAAAGAGACCACCTAACCACAGTCTGATGTACAATCATTTGGCCATCTGCTATCATTCCAACTCTCCCATACACTTCTGTATATGGAAGAGTTTGCAAAGATAGTCAGCCAAAGGATAGGACACCAATCTAAGTGTATGGGTGATTTAGTCAAATACTTGATCAGCTAACATATATAGCCTTGTTCATATGGCTTTTTTCAGTCTATGTGTTGCCCATGTGTCAAAAAAATAGCACACTTACTCTATAATGATCTCATGTCCAGTCTAATAAATGTAAGATTATCACATAGAGATTAATTTAGAAATCAGAACCACCATCAGTACTTGATTATATAACTATAAGTCATGAATACTTAATAAAAGCATCAGTACATAAATAAAGCACCAGAATTACAATTAGTACATGAATACAGTTCCAGAAGTACCATCAGTAAATGTGTGGATCACTAGATTCACCATTAGTGCATAAATACTTCACCAGAACCACCATCACTCCTTGAAAACATTTCCAGAACTAACATCAATATAAAAAAACATAATCATAAACAGCAGTAGTACATGAATACAGCATGAGAACCTAGCAATGAATACATTTATATAGTCTCAGATCTCCAATCAGTACATAAAATACAGTTCCAGATGCACCAACAGTACATGTATATCTCATCAGAACCATCAACAGTACATGAATATTTCATACTCAGCATCTGTACATAAATATAGTCCTAGAACCATCATCAATACATAAATACAGTACATCACCAGTACTATAATGAGTACACAAATAATACATAAAAGTATTACAAGAATATAAGTGCATCACCAGAACCATTGTCAATAAATGAATATGACACCAGAACCATTTTTAATATATGAATACGGTTTCAGAACCATTGTCAGTACATACATAGAACACTAAACTTAGCATAGTCATAAAATGCAATGCCAGGTCAGCCATCACCATAAACAATTGTATCACATGAACTTTTAACTCTCGATTCCTCTTTAACCCTAGAACGCATACCTGAGGCCTGCTAGGTTACTTGTTTTCTATTGTACATTTCTATGGTTGTGTGTTCTAGAGTTAACAGTCAAGGAAATTAAGGGGTTGTTACTTTATGGAAAAGATACATAAATACAGTCCCATAACCATCATCAGTACATAAAAACATTACCAAAACTATAATCAGTACACAAATAAAGTGTTACCACCACCAATAATACATGATGGTATTACCAGAATATAAGTGCATCACAGAACCATTGTCAATAAATTAATAAACCAGAACCATTTTTAATAAATGAACAGAGTTTCAGAACTATTGTCAGTACATACAGCACATAGAGCAATAAGCTTAGTAGAGTGATCAACTGCAATAGCAAGTCAGGCACCACCATAAACAATTGTACTGCAAGAACTTGTAACTTTCAGTATATTTTTAACAACGGAGGAAATTATGGGGGTTGTTCTCTATGGGAGAGATAGATTAATCAAATGACTGCTTTAAAAACCATACTGCTCTGCATGCAGGTGATCTCTGGTGGCCCAGGTACTGACCCGCACTGTACAATGCATGTTAATCCATAAGATGACATAGCTGCAGGACATCATGCGGAGCCCTGCATTGTAATGCAAAATAAGGCAGTATGGAAAATGGTGGTGAGTAGAGATGAGCGAGCCTCTGAAGGCTCGAGTTCGGTTAGTCGAACGGAGGCTCCGTTCGAGTTAGGTTCGACGAACCGTTCGATGAACCTCTCGAGCCCCATTAAAACCAATGGCAGGCAAACACAAACACATAAAAACACATTCTAAATGTACACATACAGTTAATAAACATTGCCATTACACTTACAGGTCCCCGTGATGCGTCCTGCACTCTGTCTTCCGCCGCTTTTCCTTCCGATAATCGCTGCATCCTCCCGTTAACCAGCACTGATGATAGGACCTTCCGTGACGTCAAAAAAGCATGTGACTAGTCACGTGTCTATTATCTCATTGGTTACAGACTGGTCACATGGCTAGACGTGATTGCTAGGTCCTGTCATTGCATCTCTCCGGTACGCGGTGATCGTTCCAGCATCTCCGTGTAACGGCAAAATGCTCTGGCACATGGTCGGCTTCCGTGTTCTGCTTCCCCGTTCCATTATTCACCGGCTGCCACAGCTGGTCAATAACGGAGATCACCGTTGCTATAGCAACCCGCCTGTCAGCGGTGACGTCACCGCTTATAGCCTGCAGACTCTGCTCACTCACTGAGTGACTAGACTGCACGGGAACCAGCAGAATTCTTCCTCCCATGCAGCTCTGTCTGATGTAGCAGAGCTGCATGGGTTGAAGGAGAAAGAAGACAGAAAACCATGGATCGTGGAGGGCTGACAGGGAGTAATAAACATGGAGTTTCTAAGTGTGTCTGTGTATTTATTTCTATTAAAGTATTTTTTCTCTGTGTGGTGTCTTTTTTTTTAACCTTTATTGGAGATTCTTAATGGCCGGGTCAAACTTGCCTGACATTAAGAATCTCTGACTTAATACTAGTTAGTAAAACAAAGCTAGTATTAACTCATTATTACCCAGCAAGCCACCCGTCACCAGGGCAGCTGGAAGAGTTGGATACAGCGCCAGATGATGGCGCTTCTATGAAAGTGCCATTTTCTGGGGTGGCTGTGGAGTAAAATTCGCAGCAGAGGGTCCCAGAAAGCTCGGGCTAACCTGTGCTGCGGATTCCAATCCCCAGCTGCCTAGTTGTACCGGGCTGGACACAAAAATGGGGCGAAGCCCACGTCATTTTTTTAAAAAATTATTTTATGAAATTCATAAATTAATTAAAAAAAGGGCTTCACTATATTTTTAGTTCCCAGCCAGGTACAAATAGGCAGCTGGTTGTTGGGGGCAGCCATACCTGCCCACTGTACCTGGCTAGCATACTTTGATAAACACCCCATCTCTATAATCTGGTACCTGTAATATTACATTTTTCAAGAAAGGCAACCAGACCCTTCTTCAATTTTAGTAATGAACTAGCTGTACTACCCGGCTTCGCCCGGGTTAATAACTGTTGTTAACAAAATAGAATGTACTAACAAAAATGTATTCTGCACACAAAAAACACAAAACAAATAGATAGAAATGTAATTATTAAAAGGCAAAAACTAAGCTAATAGAAGCATTTCACAACATATATTTCAACACCACAGATATTCCACACAGATTTAACTAAATTGGCCAAGTAATATGCTCTGTCTGTCTCTTTCCCTGTCTGTCTCTTTCCCCGTCTGTCTCTTTCCCTGTCTGTCTCTTTCCCCGTCTGCCTCTCTCTTTCTCTTTTTTTGTCTGTCTCTATCTCTCTGTTTCTTTGCCCATCTGTCTCTTTCTAGGCCTGTCTCTTTCCCAGGTCTGTCTCTTTCCCCGTCTGTCTCCCCGTCTCTTTGTCTGTATTTTTTCCTGCCTGTCTCTTTCCTGGTCTGCCTGTCTCTGTCTGTCTCTTTACTTGTCTGTCTCTATTTCTCTGTCTTTTTGCCCGTCTGTCTCTATCAAGGTCTGTGTCTTTCCCCATCTATCTTTGTCTGTCTCTCTGGTTGTCTCCTCCTTCCCTGTCTGCCTGTCTCTGTCCCTGTCTGCATGTCTCTGTCTCTTTCCAGGTCTGTCTCTTTCCAGGTCTGTCTCTGTCTGTCTCTTTCCCTGTCTTTCTTTGCTTGTCTCTTTCACCGTCTGTCTCTGTCTGTCTCTTTCACCATCTGTCTCTGTCTGTGTCTTTCACCATCTGTCTCTTTCCCTGTCTGTCTCTATCTCTCTATCTGTCTCTCTGTCTGTCTCTCTGTCTGTCTCTGTATGTCTATTATTATTATTATTATTATTAAGGAATAACGTTTGGAACTCCATTCTATGTCTGAACTGGGTGCAAAAAACCTAAAAAACATCACTATGGGGAGATAAGGTATGCACACCAGTGACTATGGAAGGGGAATACATGGAATAGCAGAAACTGCTGTGTGAATACTGACATGAAAAATTCAATAGCTATTTGTAAGAATGAAATGTGAAAAATGGAACCTGCATTACTGCCATGAATATATGAATAAAGAGAAATTTAGCTACTGAATTGATCAATGCAGAAGAACCCCAACACTACGCCAAAGTATTTCTCTACGTTGGGGTCCCTAGCTTGTGTGTGTCCTCTCATGCAGTTAAAAAACTTACCGTGTATGGGACGCTGAGACCCAGGCTATATATGCGTATAATGTGGATTGGCAATAGGTGTGTATGGGGAGGGTTCACAAACGAAAAACTACTAACATTAAGGAATAACGTTTGGAACTCCATTCTATGTCTGAACTGGGTGCAAAAAACCTAAAAAACATCACTATGGGGAGATAAGGTATGCACACCAGTGACTATGGAAGGGGAATACATGGAATAGCAGAAACTGCTGTGTGAATACTGACATGAAAAATTCAATAGCTATTTGTAAGAATGAAATGTGAAAAATGGAACCTGCATTACTGCCATGAATATATGAATAAAGAGAAATTTAGCTACTGAATTGATCAATGCAGAAGAGCCCCAACACTACGCCAAAGTATTTCTCTACGTTGGGGTCCCTAGCTTGTGTGTGTCCTCTCATGCAGTTAAAAAACTTACCGTGTATGGGACGCTGAGACCCAGGCTATATATGCGTATAATGTGGATTGGCAATAGGTGTGTATGGGGAGGGTTCACAAACGAAAAACTACTAACATTAAGGAATAACGTTTGGAACTCCATTCTATGTCTGAACTGGGTGCAAAAAACCTAAAAAACATCACTATGGGGAGATAAGGTATGCACACCAGTGACTATGGAAGGGGAATACATGGAATAGCAGAAACTGCTGTGTGAATACTGACATGAAAAATTCAATAGCTATTTGTAAGAATGAAATGTGAAAAATGGAACCTGCATTACTGCCATGAATATATGAATAAAGAGAAATTTAGCTACTGAATTGATCAATGCAGAAGAGCCCCAACACTACGCCAAAGTATTTCTCTACGTTGGGGTCCCTAGCTTGTGTGTGTCCTCTCATGCAGTTAAAAAACTTACCGTGTATGGGACGCTGAGACCCAGGCTATATATGCGTATAATGTGGATTGGCAATAGGTGTGTATGGGGAGGGTTCACAAACGAAAAACTACTAACATTAAGGAATAACGTTTGGAACTCCATTCTATGTCTGAACTGGGTGCAAAAAACCTAAAAAACATCACTATGGGGAGATAAGGTATGCACACCAGTGACTATGGAAGGGGAATACATGGAATAGCAGAAACTGCTGTGTGAATACTGACATGAAAAATTCAATAGCTATTTGTAAGAATGAAATGTGAAAAATGGAACCTGCATTACTGCCATGAATATATGAATAAAGAGAAATTTAGCTACTGAATTGATCAATGCAGAAGAGCCCCAACACTACGCCAAAGTATTTCTCTACGTTGGGGTCCCTAGCTTGTGTGTGTCCTCTCATGCAGTTAAAAAACTTACCGTGTATGGGACGCTGAGACCCAGGCTATATATGCGTATAATGTGGATTGGCAATAGGTGTGTATGGGGAGGGTTCACAAACGAAAAACTACTAACATTAAGGAATAACGTTTGGAACTCCATTCTATGTCTGAACTGGGTGCAAAAAACCTAAAAAACATCACTATGGGGAGATAAGGTATGCACACCAGTGACTATGGAAGGGGAATACATGGAATAGCAGAAACTGCTGTGTGAATACTGACATGAAAAATTCAATAGCTATTTGTAAGAATGAAATGTGAAAAATGGAACCTGCATTACTGCCATGAATATATGAATAAAGAGAAATTTAGCTACTGAATTGATCAATGCAGAAGAGCCCCAACACTACGCCAAAGTATTTCTCTACGTTGGGGTCCCTAGCTTGTGTGTGTCCTCTCATGCAGTTAAAAAACTTACCGTGTATGGGACGCTGAGACCCAGGCTATATATGCGTATAATGTGGATTGGCAATAGGTGTGTATGGGGAGGGGAGGGTTCACAAACGAAAAACTACTAACATTAAGGAATAACGTTTGGAACTCCATTCTATGTCTGAACTGGGTGCAAAAAACCTAAAAAACATCACTATGGGGAGATAAGGTATGCACACCAGTGACTATGGAAAGGGAATACATGGAATAGCAGAAACTGCTGTGTGAATACTGACATGAAAAATTCAATAGCTATTTGTAAGAATGAAATGTGAAAAATGGAACCTGCATTACTGCCATGAATATATGAATAAAGAGAAATTTAGCTACTGAATTGATCAATGCAGAAGAGCCCCAACACTACGCCAAAGTATTTCTCTACGTTGGGGTCCCTAGCTTGTGTGTGTCCTCTCATGCAGTTAAAAAACTTACCGTGTATGGGACGCTGAGACCCAGGCTATATATGCGTATAATGTGGATTGGCAATAGGTGTGTATGGGGAGGGTTCACAAACAAAAAACTACTAACATTAAGGAATAACGTTTGGAACTCCAACGTTTTGCACCCAGTTCAGACATAGAATGGAGTTCCAAACGTTATTCCTTAATGTTAGTAGTTTTTCGTTTGTGAACCCTCCCCATACACACCTATTGCCAATCCACATTATACGCATATATAGCCTGGGTCTCAGCGTCCCATACACGGTAAGTTTTTTAACTGCATGAGAGGACACACACAAGCTAGGGACCCCAACGTAGAGAAATACTTTGGCGTAGTGTTGGGGCTCTTCTGCATTGATCAATTCAGTAGCTAAATTTCTCTTTATTCATATATTCATGGCAGTAATGCAGGTTCCATTTTTCACATTTCATTCTTACAAATAGCTATTGAATTTTTCATGTCAGTATTCACACAGCAGTTTCTGCTATTCCATGTATTCCCCTTCCATAGTCACTGGTGTGCATACCTTATCTCCCCATAGTGATGTTTTTTAGGTTTTTTGCACCCAGTTCAGACATAGAATGGAGTTCCAAACGTTATTCCTTAATGTTAGTAGTTTTTCGTTTGTGAACCCTCCCCATACACACCTATTGCCAATCCACATTATACGCATATATAGCCTGGGTCTCAGCGTCCCATACACGGTAAGTTTTTTAACTGCATGAGAGGACACACACAAGCTAGGGACCCCAACGTAGAGAAATACTTTGGCGTAGTGTTGGGGCTCTTCTGCATTGATCAATTCAGTAGCTAAATTTCTCTTTATTCATATATTCATGGCAGTAATGCAGGTTCCATTTTTCACATTTCATTCTTACAAATAGCTATTGAATTTTTCATGTCAGTATTCACACAGCAGTTTCTGCTATTCCATGTATTCCCCTTCCATAGTCACTGGTGTGCATACCTTATCTCCCCATAGTGATGTTTTTTAGGTTTTTTGCACCCAGTTCAGACATAGAATGGAGTTCCAAACGTTATTCCTTAATGTTAGTAGTTTTTCGTTTGTGAACCCTCCCCATACACACCTATTGCCAATCCACATTATACGCATATATAGCCTGGGTCTCAGCGTCCCATACACGGTAAGTTTTTTAACTGCATGAGAGGACACACACAAGCTAGGGACCCCAACGTAGAGAAATACTTTGGCGTAGTGTTGGGGCTCTTCTGCATTGATCAATTCAGTAGCTAAATTTCTCTTTATTCATATATTCATGGCAGTAATGCAGGTTCCATTTTTCACATTTCATTCTTACAAATAGCTATTGAATTTTTCATGTCAGTATTCACACAGCAGTTTCTGCTATTCCATGTATTCCCCTTCCATAGTCACTGGTGTGCATACCTTATCTCCCCATAGTGATGTTTTTTAGGTTTTTTGCACCCAGTTCAGACATAGAATGGAGTTCCAAACGTTATTCCTTAATGTTAGTAGTTTTTCGTTTGTGAACCCTCCCCATACACACCTATTGCCAATCCACATTATACGCATATATAGCCTGGGTCTCAGCGTCCCATACACGGTAAGTTTTTTAACTGCATGAGAGGACACACACAAGCTAGGGACCCCAACGTAGAGAAATACTTTGGCGTAGTGTTGGGGCTCTTCTGCATTGATCAATTCAGTAGCTAAATTTCTCTTTATTCATATATTCATGGCAGTAATGCAGGTTCCATTTTTCACATTTCATTCTTACAAATAGCTATTGAATTTTTCATGTCAGTATTCACACAGCAGTTTCTGCTATTCCATGTATTCCCCTTCCATAGTCACTGGTGTGCATACCTTATCTCCCCATAGTGATGTTTTTTAGGTTTTTTGCACCCAGTTCAGACATAGAATGGAGTTCCAAACGTTATTCCTTAATGTTAGTAGTTTTTCGTTTGTGAACCCTCCCCATACACACCTATTGCCAATCCACATTATACGCATATATAGCCTGGGTCTCAGCGTCCCATACACGGTAAGTTTTTTAACTGCATGAGAGGACACACACAAGCTAGGGACCCCAACGTAGAGAAATACTTTGGCGTAGTGTTGGGGCTCTTCTGCATTGATCAATTCAGTAGCTAAATTTCTCTTTATTCATATATTCATGGCAGTAATGCAGGTTCCATTTTTCACATTTCATTCTTACAAATAGCTATTGAATTTTTCATGTCAGTATTCACACAGCAGTTTCTGCTATTCCATGTATTCCCCTTCCATAGTCACTGGTGTGCATACCTTATCTCCCCATAGTGATGTTTTTTAGGTTTTTTGCACCCAGTTCAGACATAGAATGGAGTTCCAAACGTTATTCCTTAATGTTAGTAGTTTTTCGTTTGTGAACCCTCCCCATACACACCTATTGCCAATCCACATTATACGCATATATAGCCTGGGTCTCAGCGTCCCATACACGGTAAGTTTTTTAACTGCATGAGAGGACACACACAAGCTAGGGACCCCAACGTAGAGAAATACTTTGGCGTAGTGTTGGGGCTCTTCTGCATTGATCAATTCAGTAGCTAAATTTCTCTTTATTCATATATTCATGGCAGTAATGCAGGTTCCATTTTTCACATTTCATTCTTACAAATAGCTATTGAATTTTTCATGTCAGTATTCACACAGCAGTTTCTGCTATTCCATGTATTCCCCTTCCATAGTCACTGGTGTGCATACCTTATCTCCCCATAGTGATGTTTTTTAGGTTTTTTGCACCCAGTTCAGACATAGAATGGAGTTCCAAACGTTATTCCTTAATGTTAGTAGTTTTTCGTTTGTGAACCCTCCCCATACACACCTATTGCCAATCCACATTATACGCATATATAGCCTGGGTCTCAGCGTCCCATACACGGTAAGTTTTTTAACTGCATGAGAGGACACACACAAGCTAGGGACCCCAACGTAGAGAAATACTTTGGCGTAGTGTTGGGGCTCTTCTGCATTGATCAATTCAGTAGCTAAATTTCTCTTTATTCATATATTCATGGCAGTAATGCAGGTTCCATTTTTCACATTTCATTCTTACAAATAGCTATTGAATTTTTCATGTCAGTATTCACACAGCAGTTTCTGCTATTCCATGTATTCCCCTTCCATAGTCACTGGTGTGCATACCTTATCTCCCCATAGTGATGTTTTTTAGGTTTTTTGCACCCAGTTCAGACATAGAATGGAGTTCCAAACGTTATTCCTTAATGTTAGTAGTTTTTCGTTTGTGAACCCTCCCCATACACACCTATTGCCAATCCACATTATACGCATATATAGCCTGGGTCTCAGCGTCCCATACACGGTAAGTTTTTTAACTGCATGAGAGGACACACACAAGCTAGGGACCCCAACGTAGAGAAATACTTTGGCGTAGTGTTGGGGCTCTTCTGCATTGATCAATTCAGTAGCTAAATTTCTCTTTATTCATATATTCATGGCAGTAATGCAGGTTCCATTTTTCACATTTCATTCTTACAAATAGCTATTGAATTTTTCATGTCAGTATTCACACAGCAGTTTCTGCTATTCCATGTATTCCCCTTCCATAGTCACTGGTGTGCATACCTTATCTCCCCATAGTGATGTTTTTTAGGTTTTTTGCACCCAGTTCAGACATAGAATGGAGTTCCAAACGTTATTCCTTAATGTTAGTAGTTTTTCGTTTGTGAACCCTCCCCATACACACCTATTGCCAATCCACATTATACGCATATATAGCCTGGGTCTCAGCGTCCCATACACGGTAAGTTTTTTAACTGCATGAGAGGACACACACAAGCTAGGGACCCCAACGTAGAGAAATACTTTGGCGTAGTGTTGGGGCTCTTCTGCATTGATCAATTCAGTAGCTAAATTTCTCTTTATTCATATATTCATGGCAGTAATGCAGGTTCCATTTTTCACATTTCATTCTTACAAATAGCTATTGAATTTTTCATGTCAGTATTCACACAGCAGTTTCTGCTATTCCATGTATTCCCCTTCCATAGTCACTGGTGTGCATACCTTATCTCCCCATAGTGATGTTTTTTAGGTTTTTTGCACCCAGTTCAGACATAGAATGGAGTTCCAAACGTTATTCCTTAATGTTAGTAGTTTTTCGTTTGTGAACCCTCCCCATACACACCTATTGCCAATCCACATTATACGCATATATAGCCTGGGTCTCAGCGTCCCATACACGGTAAGTTTTTTAACTGCATGAGAGGACACACACAAGCTAGGGACCCCAACGTAGAGAAATACTTTGGCGTAGTGTTGGGGCTCTTCTGCATTGATCAATTCAGTAGCTAAATTTCTCTTTATTCATATATTCATGGCAGTAATGCAGGTTCCATTTTTCACATTTCATTCTTACAAATAGCTATTGAATTTTTCATGTCAGTATTCACACAGCAGTTTCTGCTATTCCATGTATTCCCCTTCCATAGTCACTGGTGTGCATACCTTATCTCCCCATAGTGATGTTTTTTAGGTTTTTTGCACCCAGTTCAGACATAGAATGGAGTTCCAAACGTTATTCCTTAATGTTAGTAGTTTTTCGTTTGTGAACCCTCCCCATACACACCTATTGCCAATCCACATTATACGCATATATAGCCTGGGTCTCAGCGTCCCATACACGGTAAGTTTTTTAACTGCATGAGAGGACACACACAAGCTAGGGACCCCAACGTAGAGAAATACTTTGGCGTAGTGTTGGGGCTCTTCTGCATTGATCAATTCAGTAGCTAAATTTCTCTTTATTCATATATTCATGGCAGTAATGCAGGTTCCATTTTTCACATTTCATTCTTACAAATAGCTATTGAATTTTTCATGTCAGTATTCACACAGCAGTTTCTGCTATTCCATGTATTCCCCTTCCATAGTCACTGGTGTGCATACCTTATCTCCCCATAGTGATGTTTTTTAGGTTTTTTGCACCCAGTTCAGACATAGAATGGAGTTCCAAACGTTATTCCTTAATGTTAGTAGTTTTTCGTTTGTGAACCCTCCCCATACACACCTATTGCCAATCCACATTATACGCATATATAGCCTGGGTCTCAGCGTCCCATACACGGTAAGTTTTTTAACTGCATGAGAGGACACACACAAGCTAGGGACCCCAACGTAGAGAAATACTTTGGCGTAGTGTTGGGGCTCTTCTGCATTGATCAATTCAGTAGCTAAATTTCTCTTTATTCATATATTCATGGCAGTAATGCAGGTTCCATTTTTCACATTTCATTCTTACAAATAGCTATTGAATTTTTCATGTCAGTATTCACACAGCAGTTTCTGCTATTCCATGTATTCCCCTTCCATAGTCACTGGTGTGCATACCTTATCTCCCCATAGTGATGTTTTTTAGGTTTTTTGCACCCAGTTCAGACATAGAATGGAGTTCCAAACGTTATTCCTTAATGTTAGTAGTTTTTCGTTTGTGAACCCTCCCCATACACACCTATTGCCAATCCACATTATACGCATATATAGCCTGGGTCTCAGCGTCCCATACACGGTAAGTTTTTTAACTGCATGAGAGGACACACACAAGCTAGGGACCCCAACGTAGAGAAATACTTTGGCGTAGTGTTGGGGCTCTTCTGCATTGATCAATTCAGTAGCTAAATTTCTCTTTATTCATATATTCATGGCAGTAATGCAGGTTCCATTTTTCACATTTCATTCTTACAAATAGCTATTGAATTTTTCATGTCAGTATTCACACAGCAGTTTCTGCTATTCCATGTATTCCCCTTCCATAGTCACTGGTGTGCATACCTTATCTCCCCATAGTGATGTTTTTTAGGTTTTTTGCACCCAGTTCAGACATAGAATGGAGTTCCAAACGTTATTCCTTAATGTTAGTAGTTTTTCGTTTGTGAACCCTCCCCATACACACCTATTGCCAATCCACATTATACGCATATATAGCCTGGGTCTCAGCGTCCCATACACGGTAAGTTTTTTAACTGCATGAGAGGACACACACAAGCTAGGGACCCCAACGTAGAGAAATACTTTGGCGTAGTGTTGGGGCTCTTCTGCATTGATCAATTCAGTAGCTAAATTTCTCTTTATTCATATATTCATGGCAGTAATGCAGGTTCCATTTTTCACATTTCATTCTTACAAATAGCTATTGAATTTTTCATGTCAGTATTCACACAGCAGTTTCTGCTATTCCATGTATTCCCCTTCCATAGTCACTGGTGTGCATACCTTATCTCCCCATAGTGATGTTTTTTAGGTTTTTTGCACCCAGTTCAGACATAGAATGGAGTTCCAAACGTTATTCCTTAATGTTAGTAGTTTTTCGTTTGTGAACCCTCCCCATACACACCTATTGCCAATCCACATTATACGCATATATAGCCTGGGTCTCAGCGTCCCATACACGGTAAGTTTTTTAACTGCATGAGAGGACACACACAAGCTAGGGACCCCAACGTAGAGAAATACTTTGGCGTAGTGTTGGGGCTCTTCTGCATTGATCAATTCAGTAGCTAAATTTCTCTTTATTCATATATTCATGGCAGTAATGCAGGTTCCATTTTTCACATTTCATTCTTACAAATAGCTATTGAATTTTTCATGTCAGTATTCACACAGCAGTTTCTGCTATTCCATGTATTCCCCTTCCATAGTCACTGGTGTGCATACCTTATCTCCCCATAGTGATGTTTTTTAGGTTTTTTGCACCCAGTTCAGACATAGAATGGAGTTCCAAACGTTATTCCTTAATGTTAGTAGTTTTTCGTTTGTGAACCCTCCCCATACACACCTATTGCCAATCCACATTATACGCATATATAGCCTGGGTCTCAGCGTCCCATACACGGTAAGTTTTTTAACTGCATGAGAGGACACACACAAGCTAGGGACCCCAACGTAGAGAAATACTTTGGCGTAGTGTTGGGGCTCTTCTGCATTGATCAATTCAGTAGCTAAATTTCTCTTTATTCATATATTCATGGCAGTAATGCAGGTTCCATTTTTCACATTTCATTCTTACAAATAGCTATTGAATTTTTCATGTCAGTATTCACACAGCAGTTTCTGCTATTCCATGTATTCCCCTTCCATAGTCACTGGTGTGCATACCTTATCTCCCCATAGTGATGTTTTTTAGGTTTTTTGCACCCAGTTCAGACATAGAATGGAGTTCCAAACGTTATTCCTTAATGTTAGTAGTTTTTCGTTTGTGAACCCTCCCCATACACACCTATTGCCAATCCACATTATACGCATATATAGCCTGGGTCTCAGCGTCCCATACACGGTAAGTTTTTTAACTGCATGAGAGGACACACACAAGCTAGGGACCCCAACGTAGAGAAATACTTTGGCGTAGTGTTGGGGCTCTTCTGCATTGATCAATTCAGTAGCTAAATTTCTCTTTATTCATATATTCATGGCAGTAATGCAGGTTCCATTTTTCACATTTCATTCTTACAAATAGCTATTGAATTTTTCATGTCAGTATTCACACAGCAGTTTCTGCTATTCCATGTATTCCCCTTCCATAGTCACTGGTGTGCATACCTTATCTCCCCATAGTGATGTTTTTTAGGTTTTTTGCACCCAGTTCAGACATAGAATGGAGTTCCAAACGTTATTCCTTAATGTTAGTAGTTTTTCGTTTGTGAACCCTCCCCATACACACCTATTGCCAATCCACATTATACGCATATATAGCCTGGGTCTCAGCGTCCCATACACGGTAAGTTTTTTAACTGCATGAGAGGACACACACAAGCTAGGGACCCCAACGTAGAGAAATACTTTGGCGTAGTGTTGGGGCTCTTCTGCATTGATCAATTCAGTAGCTAAATTTCTCTTTATTCATATATTCATGGCAGTAATGCAGGTTCCATTTTTCACATTTCATTCTTACAAATAGCTATTGAATTTTTCATGTCAGTATTCACACAGCAGTTTCTGCTATTCCATGTATTCCCCTTCCATAGTCACTGGTGTGCATACCTTATCTCCCCATAGTGATGTTTTTTAGGTTTTTTGCACCCAGTTCAGACATAGAATGGAGTTCCAAACGTTATTCCTTAATGTTAGTAGTTTTTCGTTTGTGAACCCTCCCCATACACACCTATTGCCAATCCACATTATACGCATATATAGCCTGGGTCTCAGCGTCCCATACACGGTAAGTTTTTTAACTGCATGAGAGGACACACACAAGCTAGGGACCCCAACGTAGAGAAATACTTTGGCGTAGTGTTGGGGCTCTTCTGCATTGATCAATTCAGTAGCTAAATTTCTCTTTATTCATATATTCATGGCAGTAATGCAGGTTCCATTTTTCACATTTCATTCTTACAAATAGCTATTGAATTTTTCATGTCAGTATTCACACAGCAGTTTCTGCTATTCCATGTATTCCCCTTCCATAGTCACTGGTGTGCATACCTTATCTCCCCATAGTGATGTTTTTTAGGTTTTTTGCACCCAGTTCAGACATAGAATGGAGTTCCAAACGTTATTCCTTAATGTTAGTAGTTTTTCGTTTGTGAACCCTCCCCATACACACCTATTGCCAATCCACATTATACGCATATATAGCCTGGGTCTCAGCGTCCCATACACGGTAAGTTTTTTAACTGCATGAGAGGACACACACAAGCTAGGGACCCCAACGTAGAGAAATACTTTGGCGTAGTGTTGGGGCTCTTCTGCATTGATCAATTCAGTAGCTAAATTTCTCTTTATTCATATATTCATGGCAGTAATGCAGGTTCCATTTTTCACATTTCATTCTTACAAATAGCTATTGAATTTTTCATGTCAGTATTCACACAGCAGTTTCTGCTATTCCATGTATTCCCCTTCCATAGTCACTGGTGTGCATACCTTATCTCCCCATAGTGATGTTTTTTAGGTTTTTTGCACCCAGTTCAGACATAGAATGGAGTTCCAAACGTTATTCCTTAATGTTAGTAGTTTTTCGTTTGTGAACCCTCCCCATACACACCTATTGCCAATCCACATTATACGCATATATAGCCTGGGTCTCAGCGTCCCATACACGGTAAGTTTTTTAACTGCATGAGAGGACACACACAAGCTAGGGACCCCAACGTAGAGAAATACTTTGGCGTAGTGTTGGGGCTCTTCTGCATTGATCAATTCAGTAGCTAAATTTCTCTTTATTCATATATTCATGGCAGTAATGCAGGTTCCATTTTTCACATTTCATTCTTACAAATAGCTATTGAATTTTTCATGTCAGTATTCACACAGCAGTTTCTGCTATTCCATGTATTCCCCTTCCATAGTCACTGGTGTGCATACCTTATCTCCCCATAGTGATGTTTTTTAGGTTTTTTGCACCCAGTTCAGACATAGAATGGAGTTCCAAACGTTATTCCTTAATGTTAGTAGTTTTTCGTTTCTGAACCCTCCCCATACACACCTATTGCCAATCCACATTATACGCATATATAGCCTGGGTCTCAGCGTCCCATACACGGTAAGTTTTTTAACTGCATGAGAGGACACACACAAGCTAGGGACCCCAACGTAGAGAAATACTTTGGCGTAGTGTTGGGGCTCTTCTGCATTGATCAATTCAGTAGCTAAATTTCTCTTTATTCATATATTCATGGCAGTAATGCAGGTTCCATTTTTCACATTTCATTCTTACAAATAGCTATTGAATTTTTCATGTCAGTATTCACACAGCAGTTTCTGCTATTCCATGTATTCCCCTTCCATAGTCACTGGTGTGCATACCTTATCTCCCCATAGTGATGTTTTTTAGGTTTTTTGCACCCAGTTCAGACATAGAATGGAGTTCCAAACGTTATTCCTTAATGTTAGTAGTTTTTCGTTTGTGAACCCTCCCCATACACACCTATTGCCAATCCACATTATACGCATATATAGCCTGGGTCTCAGCGTCCCATACACGGTAAGTTTTTTAACTGCATGAGAGGACACACACAAGCTAGGGACCCCAACGTAGAGAAATACTTTGGCGTAGTGTTGGGGCTCTTCTGCATTGATCAATTCAGTAGCTAAATTTCTCTTTATTCATATATTCATGGCAGTAATGCAGGTTCCATTTTTCACATTTCATTCTTACAAATAGCTATTGAATTTTTCATGTCAGTATTCACACAGCAGTTTCTGCTATTCCATGTATTCCCCTTCCATAGTCACTGGTGTGCATACCTTATCTCCCCATAGTGATGTTTTTTAGGTTTTTTGCACCCAGTTCAGACATAGAATGGAGTTCCAAACGTTATTCCTTAATGTTAGTAGTTTTTCGTTTGTGAACCCTCCCCATACACACCTATTGCCAATCCACATTATACGCATATATAGCCTGGGTCTCAGCGTCCCATACACGGTAAGTTTTTTAACTGCATGAGAGGACACACACAAGCTAGGGACCCCAACGTAGAGAAATACTTTGGCGTAGTGTTGGGGCTCTTCTGCATTGATCAATTCAGTAGCTAAATTTCTCTTTATTCATATATTCATGGCAGTAATGCAGGTTCCATTTTTCACATTTCATTCTTACAAATAGCTATTGAATTTTTCATGTCAGTATTCACACAGCAGTTTCTGCTATTCCATGTATTCCCCTTCCATAGTCACTGGTGTGCATACCTTATCTCCCCATAGTGATGTTTTTTAGGTTTTTTGCACCCAGTTCAGACATAGAATGGAGTTCCAAACGTTATTCCTTAATGTTAGTAGTTTTTCGTTTGTGAACCCTCCCCATACACACCTATTGCCAATCCACATTATACGCATATATAGCCTGGGTCTCAGCGTCCCATACACGGTAAGTTTTTTAACTGCATGAGAGGACACACACAAGCTAGGGACCCCAACGTAGAGAAATACTTTGGCGTAGTGTTGGGGCTCTTCTGCATTGATCAATTCAGTAGCTAAATTTCTCTTTATTCATATATTCATGGCAGTAATGCAGGTTCCATTTTTCACATTTCATTCTTACAAATAGCTATTGAATTTTTCATGTCAGTATTCACACAGCAGTTTCTGCTATTCCATGTATTCCCCTTCCATAGTCACTGGTGTGCATACCTTATCTCCCCATAGTGATGTTTTTTAGGTTTTTTGCACCCAGTTCAGACATAGAATGGAGTTCCAAACGTTATTCCTTAATGTTAGTAGTTTTTCGTTTGTGAACCCTCCCCATACACACCTATTGCCAATCCACATTATACGCATATATAGCCTGGGTCTCAGCGTCCCATACACGGTAAGTTTTTTAACTGCATGAGAGGACACACACAAGCTAGGGACCCCAACGTAGAGAAATACTTTGGCGTAGTGTTGGGGCTCTTCTGCATTGATCAATTCAGTAGCTAAATTTCTCTTTATTCATATATTCATGGCAGTAATGCAGGTTCCATTTTTCACATTTCATTCTTACAAATAGCTATTGAATTTTTCATGTCAGTATTCACACAGCAGTTTCTGCTATTCCATGTATTCCCCTTCCATAGTCACTGGTGTGCATACCTTATCTCCCCATAGTGATGTTTTTTAGGTTTTTTGCACCCAGTTCAGACATAGAATGGAGTTCCAAACGTTATTCCTTAATGTTAGTAGTTTTTCGTTTGTGAACCCTCCCCATACACACCTATTGCCAATCCACATTATACGCATATATAGCCTGGGTCTCAGCGTCCCATACACGGTAAGTTTTTTAACTGCATGAGAGGACACACACAAGCTAGGGACCCCAACGTAGAGAAATACTTTGGCGTAGTGTTGGGGCTCTTCTGCATTGATCAATTCAGTAGCTAAATTTCTCTTTATTCATATATTCATGGCAGTAATGCAGGTTCCATTTTTCACATTTCATTCTTACAAATAGCTATTGAATTTTTCATGTCAGTATTCACACAGCAGTTTCTGCTATTCCATGTATTCCCCTTCCATAGTCACTGGTGTGCATACCTTATCTCCCCATAGTGATGTTTTTTAGGTTTTTTGCACCCAGTTCAGACATAGAATGGAGTTCCAAACGTTATTCCTTAATGTTAGTAGTTTTTCGTTTGTGAACCCTCCCCATACACACCTATTGCCAATCCACATTATACGCATATATAGCCTGGGTCTCAGCGTCCCATACACGGTAAGTTTTTTAACTGCATGAGAGGACACACACAAGCTAGGGACCCCAACGTAGAGAAATACTTTGGCGTAGTGTTGGGGCTCTTCTGCATTGATCAATTCAGTAGCTAAATTTCTCTTTATTCATATATTCATGGCAGTAATGCAGGTTCCATTTTTCACATTTCATTCTTACATATAGCTATTGAATTTTTCATGTCAGTATTCACACAGCAGTTTCTGCTATTCCATGTATTCCCCTTCCATAGTCACTGGTGTGCATACCTTATCTCCCCATAGTGATGTTTTTTAGGTTTTTTGCACCCAGTTCAGACATAGAATGGAGTTCCAAACGTTATTCCTTAATGTTAGTAGTTTTTCGTTTGTGAACCCTCCCCATACACACCCATTGCCAATCCACATTATACGCATATATAGCCTGGGTCTCAGCGTCCCATACACGGTAAGTTTTTTAACTGCATGAGAGGACACACACAAGCTAGGGACCCCAACGTAGAGAAATACTTTGGCGTAGTGTTGGGGCTCTTCTGCATTGATCAATTCAGTAGCTAAATTTCTCTTTATTCATATATTCATGGCAGTAATGCAGGTTCCATTTTTCACATTTCATTCTTACAAATAGCTATTGAATTTTTCATGTCAGTATTCACACAGCAGTTTCTGCTATTCCATGTATTCCCCTTCCATAGTCACTGGTGTGCATACCTTATCTCCCCATAGTGATGTTTTTTAGGTTTTTTGCACCCAGTTCAGACATAGAATGGAGTTCCAAACGTTATTCCTTAATGTTAGTAGTTTTTCGTTTGTGAACCCTCCCCATACACACCTATTGCCAATCCACATTATACGCATATATAGCCTGGGTCTCAGCGTCCCATACACGGTAAGTTTTTTAACTGCATGAGAGGACACACACAAGCTAGGGACCCCAACGTAGAGAAATACTTTGGCGTAGTGTTGGGGCTCTTCTGCATTGATCAATTCAGTAGCTAAATTTCTCTTTATTCATATATTCATGGCAGTAATGCAGGTTCCATTTTTCACATTTCATTCTTACAAATAGCTATTGAATTTTTCATGTCAGTATTCACACAGCAGTTTCTGCTATTCCATGTATTCCCCTTCCATAGTCACTGGTGTGCATACCTTATCTCCCCATAGTCATGTCTCTGTATGTCTGTCTGTCTCTGTCTGTCTCTCTCTATCCGTCTCCCCACCAACATCTTATTACCTCACATATAAGCTTCTTATACTATGAATGTCTTTTGTTCCTATAGCAACCAATCACAGCTCCTACTAATAACCTGTAGTTCCAGGCTCCATTTACTTTAATGGAGGCATGTTTTTTGGAGAGCAACTGTAAAGTGCAGGGTTAAATTTTCCTATCAAAACATAGTCTACGATGTTCCCTGGGTCACATGAGGTGTCTGTGCAAAATTTCGTGATTGTAAATGCGACGGTGCGGATACACTTTTCGTTTCACTTTTTCCCATTATATAGATAGGGGCAAAATTGATTGGTAAATTGGAACTCGCAGGGTTAAAATTTCACCTCACAACATAGCCTATGATGCTCTTGGGGTCCAGACGTGTGAGTATGCAACATTTTGTGCCTGTAGCTGCAACGGTGCAGATGCCAATCCCGGACATACACACACACATACACACATTCAGCTTTATATATTAGACTAGCTGTAGTACCCGGGCATTGCCCGGGATAGTAACTGTCTCTCTGTCTCAATCCCAGTCTCTGTCTGTGTGTCGCTGTCTGTTTGTCTCGCTGTCTGTCTCTTTCCTTGTCTGTCTGTTTCTATCTCTCTGTCTGTATTTGCATCAGTTTGTCTCAATCTCTGTATCTGTCTGTCTCTCTCTCTCTGTCTCTTTGCTCGTCTGTCTCTTTGCCCGTCTGTCTCTTTGCCCATCTGTCTCTTTGCCCGTCTGTCTCTTTGCCCATCTGTCTCTTTGTCCGGCTGTCTCTTTGTCCAGCTATCTCTTTGTCCAGCTGTCTCTTTGTCCAGCTGTCTTTTTGCCCGGCTATCTTTTTGCCCAGCTGTCTCTTTGCCTGGTCTGTCTCTTTGCCTGGTCTGTCTCTTTCCCAGGCTGTCTCTTTCCCAGGCTGTCTCTTTCCCAAGATGTCTCTTTCCTGCTCTGCCTCTTTCCTGCTCTGTCTCTTTGCCCATCTGTTTCTTTGCCCGTCTGTTTCTTTGCCCGGCTGTCTCTTTGCCCGGCTGTCTCTTTGCCCGGCTGTCTCTTTTCAGGGCTGTCTCTTTTCAGGGCTGTCTCTTTGCCCGTCTATCTCTTTGCTCGGCTGTCTCTTTGCCAGGCTGTCTCTCTCCAGGGCTGTCTCTTTCCAGGGCTGTCTTTCTCCAGGACTGTCTCTTTTCAGGTCTGTTTCTCTCCCGCTCTGTCTCTTTCCCGCTCTGTCTTTTTCCAGGTCTGTCTGTTGCCAGGTCTCTCTCTTTGGGCTTCTGTCTCTTTCCAGGTCTGTTTATTTCCAGGTCTGTCTCTTTCCAGGTCTGTCTTTTTCCCTGTCTGTCTCTTTGCCAGGCTGTCTCTGTCTGCCTCTTTCTGTCTCTCTTTATCCGTCTCACCACCGACATCTTTTTACCTCACACATAAGCTTGTTATACTAACAGTTTATTAGTATATTTTGTTCTTATAGCAACCACTGACTATTGCTGCTATTTATAGTCTGCAGCTCCTACCTCCAATCAGTTTAATGGCTGCAGGATTTTTGTAGAGTAACTGGAAAGCGCAGGGTTAAATATTGCCGCCCAAACATAGTCTATGACGTTCCCTGAGTCACATGGAGTGTCTGTGCAAAATTTCGTAATTATAAATGCGACGGTGTGGATTCCTTTAGCGGACATACACACACACATACACACATATACATACACACATACATACACTGAGCTTTATATATTAGATTAACCATTACATAATGTGGTGGAGAGCTCCATAACCTTACCGCTTTTACCGTAAAAAATTCTTCATTTGTGATTATGATTAAATCTTCTCTCTGCTAGATTTATTGGATACTCCCATGTCCCTGGCAGAACAGTCAAAAAGACTGCTGGAACACCATTGTAAATGTGAACAGGGTGCTAGCCAAAATATACACAATCTATATGAAGTGAAAGCTGCACACCAAATCCAGAGGAATATGAACAAGCATAACTGCTTTATAATGTCCCTGGCACAGGCATATGCGTAATAAGATCATTCGAAAGATTACTGTACTGTCTCATCACATACTTGTACATGTGTGGCTGCAGTAGTAAATTGTATAGAGGCACAACTATGTTCTCATCATGAACATCTATGCCTCTTTTAATCCATTATTTTATTAGCCTTGGCAGCAGCTGCCTGGCACTGGTCACTAGAGCTGAGTTTACTGTTCACCAATACATCAAGTGTTTATTCAGTGTCAGTTAACCAATGTTTTACAATTTAGTACATGATTATACATATTATTTCTTAATCAAGAGTGGATGACCTTACATTTAGCTACATTACACATTATTTAATAATTTATGGCTGACAATATGTAAAAAGAGAATGTCAACCATAAATAATGTAACTAAGCCTTTTATATTATTGCATCCTTATAATAGTCATATAGTAAATTTTGCTGTAAATATGTTATCAAAACTTTTCTCATTATAGAGGGTTTTCAACTTTTACTGTGATGTAAAATAACAAAATCAGATACTACTCACCCTCCCACGGTAATGCACCAGTTCTCCACCACTGCACTGGTCTCTTTTTTGGCTGCAGCAGTGATTATCTTGAGATTATCAACTGAGATCAGTGGTTTGAATCATCTACATTTGCTAAGCAGTTGAACTCAGGGATTGACTGCAGCTGTATTGATAGTTTTCAACATTGCTGCACCTAAAATACTAAAACCAGATCACTGGTGAAGAGCCAGCGCCCAACTTGGGGAGGATGCGCACATCTGATTTTAAATTACGCTACAATAAATGTTTGAGGTTTACTAAAACTGGAAAACTCCTTTAGATATACAATTTTAAGCTACATTACAATTATAAAACTGCCTTATATATCATTTAAAAGTTTAGTCCTTTTAGAGCTAGACGATTCTGAAGCATCTTAACATCATTTATATAAACCTCCTTTTAGGACCCATATTAACAGTGCTGATACTTTACAGTATTCCATGGAATAAGTAAGTTGCTTCAAAATGGTAAATTTAGTTTGTCTATCTGGAAACAAGACATAGCACCTTTCTATGGAATTTCACAAATTGTTTTGTTTTCCTTTATTACAATTCTTCAGTTGTGCTGGTTTCTAACACTTTAGCCCTTGGAGGAAAGTTCTATTCAAATTTCATTTTTTTTTAATCTGAGGTGATCAGATTTGAACTATTCGAGATTTTCTAAAATATTTACTCAGCATGCCCTAAGGAAGAGAACAATCAGGATTATTTTGTAGAAAATGGCTATTTTATTCCCGGGTGAAGGAACACTTACTGTGCCATTAGTTACTTATATTTGTGTTCACCCTCAAGCTAAATACAGTTATCCTGTTATATGAGTATTATCCTATCTGTAACGTTTTAATAAAAAAAGTGTTTATTGGTATTCACATATAATACTAATCTTGCTTACCTAACTGAAAAATACAATCATTTACATTTCTAAATAGCAAAATATCTCAATAAATCTCAATATATTGCATTAAGTTCTGCCTCTGGAAAGAATATTGCTAATTCAAAGTTCTCATAGAATCACAATCCATATTTTTCTCTTAAGGCACTATAACTTGTGTTGCACTGTGTGATACCTTTGAAAGTTACAGGTACAGAACAAACAAAAAAAGCTAAAAGGAACAGTAACTGTAAATGGTAAACTTTGACAATTACATAAAGCATTTTGGTATTCTGACAATACATGTATTTCAGATTGTGCTTTTCTTAAATCTGACTTCATTTACATTTATTAATCATTGTCTTACATTAAAAGGGCACCAATCATCAGGATTTTCCCACATAACCTAAAGCCAGTGCTATACTGGCACTATCAGGCTGATTCTATATATACTTTTAGTTGTCAGCTCGGATGTAGAGATTTGAAACACAAGCAAGTAAAGTTTGTAAAATGAACAGCTTTTTCAATGGCAGCAGCTGCCGATCAGCTGATAGCTGGGGTGGATTTTAATAGTGATTCCTGCTCCCCTGCCTTTTGTTCCTCCCCCTATCTGTTATTTATGCTAATTCTATTATAGCTTTGTTTTACTAAGTACTAGAAGGACCTGTGCTGATATCATATTCATGTGACCAGAAGGGGCATTGCCTCAGCCAGCATAGCTGATACCAGGAAGCAACATTATTTTTCTGTTGGCTAAGGCCTGCCTCTACTGGTCCAATGGGTATGACACCAGCACAGATCCTTTGAGTCACTTGGTAAAACAATATTTAATATAATTAGCATAAATAACAGGGGAAAGACGGACAGGCAGGGGGGCAGGAATCACTATCAATCCCTACCCCAGCTATCAGCTGATTGGTAACTGCTGTCATTCAAAAAGCGGCTCATTTTACAAACTTTGCTTGCTTGTGTTTGACAACTTATACATCCTAGCTGACAACTAATGGTATATATTGAATCATCCTGGCTTTAGATAATATATAGGAAAATCCTGGTGATTGGTGCGCTTTAATCATCTCTAGTTCATGGTTTGGATCAATCCAATTTCCGTGTGAAACTTTTCCAATTGATTTTGTATTGTATGATTCTACTGAATCAGATAGTATCTTTCAATTTTTCGCCATAGATATTCTTTTGACTTTTATTTATGTATTTGTTAGATAACTATATTACACATATCAGGGTCACCTATAGAGTTGAATTATATAATTTGTCTTTTCTTCAATGTACTGGCAGAGTAAATCTTAATTTTGATCATTGTTTCTAGTTCACACAAGTGCATTTTAATTGGGGGGTAGGGACATAAATATTAGTCTGTTTGCATATGAAGATTTTTTTATAGTATTTGCTTCTATAACTTGACTTAGTGACCATATTTATATCTGTTCATATTTTTTACTATGATTTGTTTATATACCGTAATTTGTTTTAGGTTTTCATTACAAGCAACAATACTAATTGAACTTACTAATTGTCAATCATTTTTTCACCCTAAAACTCTTATGTAGGATGTTATGCTTTGTCCATGTCTATTAATTTCGACTTGAGACTATTACATATTGCTTTGGTTAAACACCCATATAGTGTTGGAAATGTTTTATTCAAGGGTTCTCAATCTTTTCAAATGCTATTTTATATTTTTTCGAATTTTTTTGTTTTAGAATGTTCAAAAAATAACAGCATATCAATTAAACATTATCACTTATAGCAGCAAATTCTATTTCATAATGGATTAAATGAAGAATTAATAAACGTGAAAGTTTTATTTTTATTAATTTGATCCTACTGGCCTGACATCACTGATATTATATATTATTTCCACTGGATGTGGGAAGCTGATTCTTGTTTTTCATAGCCTATGTTGTTTGTATGTCTATAATTAAAATAAGTAGAAGATTTTGAACCGCTTCATATTATATATTAATTAATAGTTTTCTTGATGCAAACAAATATTTAGTCAGAAGGTTATCTTTTGCTATGTACCAATGACCTTATATGTACTGTGAGCTTATATTGTACTATATGTCACAACACAAGAGCAAATTAGCTCCAATACAGAGGATTATCATTTAATCTGAGTCATCCAGGTTTTTTATTTTCATGCGAGGTAAACTGAGTACTTTACAGAAAATAACAAAATAGATCCTTTGCCATCTGGCCACTAACTAAACCGATGTAGCATCCCTTTACAAAAAGGCTCTGTGCATTGTGTCTTTAAAGGGAACCTGTCATCAGGTTTTTAAAATGTAATGTACGACTTGCAGCTTTCAGCCCTCTATTACAGCATTCTGGTATGCTGCATATATGTCCCCAATCCCCCATACAAAGGACAAAAAAGAGCTTTTATTATATTCACAGATAGGGGGGTCCAGTCTAATGGATGTTTCTGTCTCGATCTTGCACGCCCTCTTTTCTTAAGATCACCATCTTCCTTCTGTGCATTCTGTGGATGATTTACGTCATTTTAGCTCACATGTGTTGGCTTTACCTATGGGTTATAGGGCTTAGAATCTTAGGCCCTTTATAACTTAGCCACATCACTGATTGGTAACTTTTACATACACTGTATAATGATAGAAAGCTGCTAATAAGTCGTGGAAGTGTTGCGGGCGGGGGCTGCTGCCACTTCTCTGGGCCCGCTCGGATCCGGGGTTCGCTGCTGTGGCTCCAGTGTTGACCAGTCCCAGGCTCGCATGGCCATCCATCCTCACAACTGTCGTAAAGAGGGATATTTACAGGGGATTTGTTGTGTCGGTGACATTACCCGTGGGTTGCGGTGAGGGATGGTGACACCACCGCTGCCTGGTGATGGGGTGCCCGGGGCTGATGGAGTGGGGCAGCAAGATGGGATCCCCTCCACGAGTAGGGGAAGTGTAGTCCCAGGGCCCACGGTCTGAACACGGGAGTGATGGCTGCTAGAGGTCGCGCGCCTCGTTGGACCGGGGGTCAATGGTGTACTCACAGTTGAGTAATTTCACACAAGTTCAGTGGTAAACCAAGTTGCCAGTGACCGGCTGCCATTGGAGGGTGTATTCAGGTCCCACACGCGGGTTAGTGAACAGGTGTACCTTGCTCCTGCACGCTGTGTTTGTGTCTCTTGTTGGATGACTTCGCATGGAATGGAGAAGTCCACTCCTGGTTCTGTGTGTATTTGGGAGCTGTTTCCCATGAAATCTGACCCTTGGGATCTCTGTGGGTTCTGACGGATACCCTATCCCCAGCGCTGGGCTTCCGTTTCGCTCTCTGGGCTTCGGGAGAACAAGGCCTGAAACCTCATCCTGTGCTGCTTGATTAACAAGGGGGCATGCAACCTTCCTCATCCTAGGGTCCAGGCACCCTGTCTGTGCACTGCCTCCGGACCGGATTCCCGCTTTCGGCACCGGCAGGATACGACCCTGCCCCGGTCAAATTAAAGGTTTCCCGCGACCGGATCTCCGTCGTCTGTGGCCCTGTTCACTGTCTGTCACCTAGCCAGGTAGTCCAGGGGCCCCTACCACTGACTCCACTGTAATACTAGAACTCTACTTAACTCCACTTCAACATGAACTCAACTCAGATCTCCTGTGTTCCCACCTCTGACACCTCAGGACCCCTAGGTGGGTGTTCTCATCTGCCTGTTCTCGCCCACTGGTGTTTCCTTATTATCATGAAGGGGTGGCTAGGCTTTAATGGCTGTGTGTTGTACCTGGGTGTGGGTTTTTTGTGGTAACAAGGAGGGTGGACAACTTTTGTGACTTCCTGGTTTTGCCAGGGTGTCACAGAAGTGTGGTTACACAGAGTAATGGAAAATGAGGCTTGAGACACCTTGTCCTGTAGAAATAATTTCCTGCTGATAAAATACTTATTTTATTAAAACAGCAACACACAACCTAATAAGTCACGTAATACTCGAATTATGTTCTCAGCTCTGACATCAAACTACTCTCATTACATAGAAAAAACCTGCTGATTACTTTTAAAGCGAGCTCTATATCATGTCCTAGGGGTGTTTATTCCTGTTGTATACTGCATATCAAATACTAAATCTATACAAACTATAAAGTTATTAGAAATCATAATTTTTAAATAAGTTATAAAAAAGATAAACATAAATAACTAAAGTAAATAAAATTATAAATACATTCCTAAATACATTGAAGTAACAAATACTTTTTTTTTCTACACAGGTAATTATTATTAGAATTAAAATGGTTGCTATCCTCTTAAACTGACAGAAACTTATCCTAGCAGGATAGGACAGGTTTCTGTGAACATGTGCAGAAGGATGCTCAAATACAATGACTTTGTGATAAAAGGTCCTTTTTGTGCCATGTATTATTCAGAATGACAGCTGTGTTATCAGCAACATCTTACGCAACATTACCGATAACTCTGGTATTAGATTACAATGAAAGGATGAACAGCAGTGTGAACAGCCTGTTCTTTCCTCGGTATTACAGGTATCTCCAGTATTGGATTACATAAACATGGTGGAGAGCAGTGTGAGCAACCTTTTCTTACATCAGCACCCCTATTATATCCAGTATTACATCATAAAGAGAAGATGGACAACAGTGTGAGCAGCCTCTTCTTACCTGAGCACCCCTGGAATCTTCAGTAATAGATCATAAAGATAGGCTAGACAGCAGCGTTAGAAGCCCTGTCTTAACTTGGTATTCCCTAGTTACACAGTATTAGATCAGAAAGACAGGATAGACAACAGTATGAGAAGCCTCTTTTTACCTCAGCACTTCTAGTATTTTCTCTATTAAATCAGATAGACATGGTGGACACCAATGAGAGTATCATATTCTTACCTTCGCATCAAAGATATCTCCAGTATCAGATCAGAATATTAACTGTTAACATATTGTCCTAAGCATTAGGGAGGGGGAGGAGCTTCTGACTGCACATACCGTGTTTTTCCAAAAATAAGACCTCCCCCAAAAATAAGCCCTAGCAGGGATTTTCAGCATTTTCAGAGCAAGGCTTAAATATAAGCCCTATAACAAAAAAAGCCCTAGTCGTGGTTTGATAATGAAGTGTCCATGCAGCTAAAAAAGTTAAAGGTACTGCAGGACACTTCAATATAGAAAGCGGACATCCCGCAATCACACTCACCAGACGCCGAGCGGCAGGACCTGCAGTGATCGTACCCCCACACACTTCCGATTTCACACACATCAGATCACAAACACTCACCACATCCAGTGACACCGATTTCTTCTCGCCAGCAGAATCCTGAGAGGCTTTATGGTGAAGCGCAAGAACCTGCCGCAATGCTTGCTTACAGGACCTGCGACACGTGACTTCCTCCCATTGTTCCCTGGGGCTGGAAGCATTCTGTTATGCTAGTTGTGATGAGTGAGTGAATGAGTGTGTCTGCGTATTTATGTGTGTGTGATCTGATGTGTGTGTGATCTGCTGTGTGTTAGTGTGTCGGCCAGAAGCAGGGGAGGATGGTGTGCAGAACAGCTGCTGGGAGTGCCCACCGGAGATCACAGAGAAGACCTGGGAGCTACACAGATGTCTGGGTCTGGTAAATATGAGCCTCCTGGGAAGTGGGGGGATCTGTTCTACAACAAGACCACCTCCAAAAATAAGCCCTAGTGCTTTTTTGTGGGGCAAAAAAAGAATAAGGCAGTGTCTTATTTTTGGAAAAACACGGTACTCACAGGCTCCTGTTCTACTAACATTGTAGAACATGTTTTTGTCAGGCAGCAGCCATTTTAATGTGAGAATAGCTTCTCTCTAGAAAAATCCAATGTGATTTGCAAATTAATGATATTTAGGAATTTTTAATGACTTTTCCTTTATTTTTTTTATTTTATTCCCAAAGAATGCCTTTAACACAATGAATATTAATAACTATATCTTGCTTCAGAAACTATTCATTTAAAATCTATTGGTTAAGTAAAAATTTTTTCACATGATACTATGACAGAATAATATCAAATTTGAGTTTACTACAGGGCACAGAGGGACCAAGAAATTTATTCAGCAGGAAAAGTTAGACAGCTTTAATAACTGAATGGACTCTCAATGGTATGCCTTCCATTATTCGTATAACAGTTTTTATTTATTTTCTACATTGATTAAAATGATATGTTGTAACTAAAGAGAAAATACAGTAAAGAAAGAAGCATAATCTGTGCACAAGCAGATTAACTAGGTTGTATGAGGTATCAAAGAAGAGTATTCCTTTTTTCTTATGTCTTTGGTCTTTGTCTATTATTGTAGCTTACTTGCTTTTACTGCAATGATTTTTACAAAATAAAAACTCTTTTGAAGGTAAGTTAGTTGTCAGTCCCAAACTACCATGCATAGAGATGAGCGAACCAGGGGTTCAGTTTTCGAACTGAACACCAACTTAAAAAAATAGAGCTCAGGCTCGGAGCTCGGAGGCTTTACATGAAAACTTAACTTGTGCGAGCGACGCTGTGCTCAGGTATGCTTAGTGTTCAGACCAGTGCGACCCGCTTACAGTGTTTGAGCAGCTTGCAATGGGGGTAACAGCGTGATCGGATGTAGTGTGTAAAAAAAAACTTGAAAAATTTAGCCCATTCTCCCCCAGAAGTGATCTGCTTATGGCTGGCTGACCCAAACTGCCAGTCAGTGATTCTGAACCTCCTCGGGCAAAGTTCAGACCAGTGGAGGTTTGGTTCATTTGCTGCCAGCTAAAGGTACCGTCACACTAAACAACTTACCAGCGATCCCAACAACGATACAACCTGATAGGGATCGCTGTTAAGTTGCTAGGAGGTTGCTGGTGAGAGGTCACACAGTCAAACGCTCCAGCGATCCCACCAGCAACCTGACCTGGCAGGGATCGTTGGAGCATCGCTACACGGGTTGCTGGTGAGCTGTCACCAGCAACCAGTGACCAGCCCCCAGCCAGCAGCGACTCACTGAAGCGATGATGCGCTTGGTAACTAAGGTAATTATCGGGTAACCAACCTGATATTTACCTTGGTTACCAGCGCACGCAGCTACACGTGCAGAGAGCAGGGAGCAGCGCACAACGCTTAGCGTTGGCTCCCTGCTGTAGTTGGACAGCAACAACTAAAAAATGGTCCAGACCATTCATCAACAACCAGTGACCTCACAGCAGGGGCCAGGTTGTTGCTGGATGTCACACACAGCAACATCACTAGCAACATCGCTGTTACGTCACAAAAGTTGTCCATCAGCAGCAATGTTGCTAGCGATGTTGCTTTGTGTGATGGGGCCTTAACCGAGCCTCCAAGCGTTCATGAAGATGAAGTATATAATTGGGGGTCAAGAGCATAGAGATGGTCCTAAATATAAAATCTGCTGATTGGCTATCCAATAGAGGTGGTGCACAGGAGAAAAGAGGAGGGAAGCCAGGACTGAACAGTAAGTAAACCCAACCAATAAGGGAAGAAGAGCTGGAAATTGATACCCTATAGTCAAAGAGGTAGGAAGACAAAGACAAAATTGTGTCTTTGAGGCCAATAGGGTGGAGCATAGTGAGGAACAGCTGGTGGTTAGCTGCAAAATAGGAATGAACTTCATATTATATAATGTTATTGACATGGCAATACAAACACTATATTTTCTAGTAAAAATACATTTCTTGCTTTTTCATGATAGAAGCGTAGTTTCTTAAGCAGCTTTATTTCTAAATAACACAATATGAGTGTAAAAGCTCCTAATCAAGAAATGTGCAATACCGTTTTTGTAATTAATAATAGAGTACCTGATTAAAATACAGTAATTATCTTTCTCCACATTTAATTCCTGTATGCTTTTTTCCATTCAATTGCTTTAAGTATACACCGCTTCATAAATAGCAACTGCTTTGCTGGCAGGAATTCTGCATCTATTGTAACAATTATAATGTCTTAAATGATGCTTCCCATTAAAACGTTATAATTTTCTAAATGCAAAGTAAATAGTTTGCAATAGGCTTTACAGTAGGAAAATGTCAAACCAAGAGTTTGGGATTGGCAATTGATACCAACCATTGTGCAGTTTTTAAGCTTTGAATACAGAGTGCATGTAAATGTGAAAGAACATATACAATATAAGTGTCTACACTTGAGTTGAGCGAATGAATTTAAGTACAATTGAATTCTACTTGAAGTTTACACAAATCCACATTTGTCAAAATGCACATTTTTATAGCCAGATCAGACACCCCATACTTTGCACTGACGAGGGGCAAGCACCCCGAAACACCATGTCTGCAAATTGGGATTCTGATCTGGCATAAATCCTAAGTCATATGCAAAGGATTGTTAAAAATCCACTTTAACTTTTAGGATCGCTACTTCCAATAGGTGGCGCTGTGCTAAAGTTTGTCTCCTTTCTTGGAGAGACAATTTGAACATTTTTATAGTTGCTTTTACACAGATTCAGTGGCTTCTGAACTGTAAAGGGCCATCAACAGTTTAACAAAAAGTACAAAATCCCTAAACTAACCTCACTACTCATCTTTCTGGATCCTCCAGTCCTCTTCTTCACTCAGCTGGTCATCATTACATCTTCTGATCCCCAACACTCATGCTGATATCTCTGGACCTCTCATATCGATGACACCTAGGTCAATTCTGCACATGCATGTGTAAGGGCTCAGTGCAGGATGTGACTTCATGAGGTTGCGAAATTCTGCACCTTTGCAGAACTCACCAGGGCTTCATCGGAGCAGGAAGTTCAAGCTCAGTGTGAAGAGCCAGGAATTTTGGAGCAGACTAAGGGAATCAAAAGATGTAACAAGTATCGGACACATGACGGTGAGGAATAGAAGTGACAGAGAGGTGAGTAGTAAGGTGAATATTTAATTTTCCTTTCCATTTTATAGATTCTACATTGATTATTCTTCAGTGTCTGGAGAGACCTCAGAACATAATAACGAAGATTAAATTTGCAGAAAAAACGTCTCCTATAATCAAATTTTTCAGGTAGAAACACAAACAGGCAAATTTAACTTTTGCCTGATTCGCTCATCTCTAGTCTACACCACATCTAATAGCAAGGTATGTCAGATCCAATTTAGATCAATGTACAGGTAGAATGGGAAGCTTCTAATTATTTATAATTCTTAAGGAGTTATCCACTTTATCTTTACCAAATGTGTGGGGCTTGATTTTGTGGCAGATACTAATGTACAATAAAACTATTACAGGTTCCTCTTCTGCACTCGTTAGTAGTGCAGCCTTACTTACAGATTGAATAGTTCTTCTATTTTCAAATTGGCAGTTAATGGAGGAACATGGCCCAGACAGGTCCATGAGCTTCTTCCTTTTATAAACACATGAGTAAGCTGTTTTTAATTGGAGGAGGATGGACACGTTTTGCCCCAGGCTCCTTCATTACCTGACATTTTGAGGAGAGTAGTGCCATGTACTCTAAAAAGAAAGCCAAACTAACAAGGCAATAGAGTTGCTAAAATAAGGAGTAAGTGGCAAATAATTTTAAGGCATCTAGATGATTCAATAAAATCCTTGATATAAACACGTTACATGCCAATAGGCACTCCATAGCACGGCCATAGATTGTCTCAGTGAGAAGCTATACAGTCATCTAAAAGTAATGTTTCTAGAAGATAATACCCCTATATAATTTGATGCAATTGACTACTGGTTAGCTCTGCAGCTTGCAGCACTGGGGGCCTTGGTTCAAATCTCACCAAGGAAATAATCTGTAAGGACTTGTATGTTGTCCCCTAGTTTGTGTGGGTGAACTATGGTTTCCTTCCACACTCTAAAGACAAAAATGGGGAATCTAGATTGTGGAGAAAGTAATGTTTATGCCTGTAAAGCATTGTAGAATTAGTGCTGCTATAAAAGTGAGTCAGTATGTCCATATCATATGTAGACCAAATATGTAGGTATCAGTTCATGTATTGATCCTGGTTATTAGTTTATGATTGTTACAATATTGTCATAGAGACTCATCTATAAGTATCTCTCAAGTTTAAATCAGCTTTTTACTGAATGGACGCATTACATATTGTAATGTATTAGATGAAGGATTCTATGATGGAATTCCTACATTTTAAGTGTCCATATGATGAATATAATCTACTGTATGTGCCAATGCTCCCAAACTTGGCTATATGCATCAGGCCTTATGAAGATATTTCTTCTTTGCATAATGTCAATGTATGTAAAGTGCTATGGAATTAATAGCGCTATATAAATGAATAAATATTATTATTATTATTATAATAGTGTTCTGCATACTGAAGGTTTGAGTGCCAAAGAAACTTTTGTTCAAAATGTACAAACATCCTGACCCCTTACTCGATAGCTGAGTAGCAAACTGGTCACTCAGAGTACACGCCCCCCTGACAAAGGTAATTTATATTACCGAAACACGCGTCGGCCTTGACTTTTGTGACCCGTCTCCTTACACTGTGCAACCAGTCTCTGACCCTCCAATGTAACTGAATCTTTGAATTTTGATGTTATTATATGACTCTCAGTGCATGGAATATTTTAGGGGTCTCTTTCTTGCGTCCCAAGCATGTAAAAGCAAGTAGCATTGCAATTATATGGATAGTGAGTTAGTGACATCTTGTGGTGATTTTATAGTACTACACCTCCCAAATTTCATTATATTATCCATCCGATTGTATGATGGTGATGGGTCCTGGCTTCTTTTTTAACCCAATTTGCTCTGTGTTATATCTTTTTTCACCCAGTATTTGTCACATTATGTTTTTTCAATCAACTTTATATCTTTACAGTTATATGGGCATTTGATTGTTTTCTTTTTTCTTTGCTCTTCTCACCCAAAGTATAAAAGATTGTCTTGCAATACATGAATAGCATAGTGCAGCAAAGGACAGGATATTTTTTGGTGGCTACTTCATCTGTATCTGAGCTGTACAAATCAAGATGAAACCACATAAGTCATATGCTACCATGCCTGATGAAGGAAACTCTATGTTCAGAAAGTTTGTACATTTTTAATTAATTTTTCAGGTTTGCCATAAAGGTATGACTCCTAGAATAATATTGTCTTTTGGGGGCATAAAAGTATTTTCATAATTATTTCAGTAGTATTGCAAGATAAACTCAGATCTCTTAGCTATATATACTGTATATTCTAGGATACTATCAATAGAGTGTTAAGGCCTCATTACACGCAATGACATCGCTAACGAGATGTCGTTGGGGTCACGGAATTCGTGATGCACGTCCGACCTCGCAAGCGACGTCGTTGCATGTGACACGTACGAGCGACCGCTAACTGTGTAAAATACTCACCAAATCGTTGATTGTTGACATGTCGACCCTTTCCCAAATGTCATTGCTGCTTTTGGACGCAGGTTGTTCGTCGTTCCTGAGGCAGCACACATCGCTGTGTGTGACACCCTAGCAACAAAGAACAACACCATATCTGCATCCTCCGGCAACGAGGTGGGCGTGACTTTCTGCGGCTGCTCTCCACCCCTCAGCTTCTATTGGACGTCTGCCATGTAACGTCGCTGTGACGCCGCACGAACCGCCCCCTTAGAAAAGAGGCAGTTTGCCAGCCACAGCGACGTCGCTAGGAAGGTAAATATGTTTG
This sequence comes from Anomaloglossus baeobatrachus, assembly GCF_048569485.1. NCBI lineage: Eukaryota > Metazoa > Chordata > Amphibia > Anura > Aromobatidae > Anomaloglossus > Anomaloglossus baeobatrachus. Next base: position 556,908,653 of record NC_134353.1, read on the forward strand.
ACGGGTACTAGCGATTTTGTACGCCATGGGCAGCAATTTGCCCGTGACGCACAAACGACGGGGGCGGGTACCTTCATGAGCGACATTGCTAGCGATGTCACTGCGTGTAAAGCCCCCTTTAGACAATTCAAAATGCATTATTTACTTTTTGTTAGATACTGACAAATTGCAGTCTAACATTAAATATTGACACTATATTACTATTTGGCAAATGGTATGAAATCTATAACATCTCACTCTGTAGTTGTTAAGACCTCTCAGAGATCCATTAGTAATGGAAGCCATTTGATAAGAAAGGTAATTACCTTCTTTGAAGTTGAAAATATCTTCTGTTTTGATTGACATTTAAACAATTTTGAAGGTCAAGCAACTATTATTATCATTATGTCAAATTTTCAGCTTATGTAATATTACCTTATTAGTGGAAATATAGACTTTATGTCCATAATATCAACATTACAAACTGATAATACATTATTTTGTAAACTTTTCTTTTTATTGCCAAGGTTTCACATGCCAATAGTTCTTTTATACTTTATACATGACTAGAATGTTTGTCACTTTTCTTTCTCTTTTGGTATATGTTGCAGTTTTTTTATTCCACACACTTCAAAATATATTTTAGAACATTTTTTTGCAACGCTGTAGTGCAAAATGGCTCACAAAATTGTGCCAACATATCTGTATCTGCATAAGTAAAATCACTTTACGGTAAGTGGGGGCTACCAAAGTAAATTTCCAACAAATCTTCTGACTTTTCAAAAAAAGTCGCAAATTATGAATCCAGTAAAAACATTTGAAAACACAAAATCTTGCCCACATTGGGGAACTGAAAATAAAATTACAAGTAAAAATAGTATTTATGTATCAGCTCACCACTTCAGAAGTCCAAAAAGTCCAGAAAGGTACAGTGGGTTCAAAATAAGCAGGTGCATGGAAACTTGTGGCCGGTGTACAAATGGAGTAATGAGGAAAAAAAGGGTGAAGAATGATCCAGCACTGTATAAAATTCAGAGTTTCTTCTTTTTCATCATTTAAAATCAGGAGAAAAAGGGGATACACCGTCTCTTATAAAAATATGACTCACAAGACGCATTTCGAATACATTGGTGTTCTTGATCACATGTAATGAAGAACACCAATGTGTTCGCAATGGGTCTTGTCAGTCACATTTTTATTGGAGATGGTGTATCCCCCTCTTTTCCCCTGATTTTAAATGATGAAATAAAGAAGAAACTCTGAATTTTATATGGTGCTGGATCTTCACCTTCATTTTCCTGAAAATAAAATTGCAGATAAAATAAACTTGAAATAAGAGTTAATGGATAGATGAAAAAAGTGCAAATGACTTAAAGGCACTATTTAAAACTCAGCAAACACAGGTACAAATCAAATAAAGAAATGCACCTAAAATTTTTATAGGCATTGCTGGGAAAGTAATTCCACTCTTATTTTTATATATAAAAGCTATAGTTCCCGGCGGTGCCCAGGATTGTAACTAAGTCTCTCTTTCTGTTTCTCTCACTCTCCCCCTCTCCCACTCTCACTCTCTCCTACTCTCCTGCCTTTTCCTTTCTCCAAATCTCCCACACCTAATCTCCCTATCACTCTCTCTCTCTTGTCTCTCTCCCACTCTCCCTCTCTTTCTATCTCCCACTCTCCCTCTCTACCTCTCTGTATCACCTCCAAAATCATATTAACTGACAGAAAAGCTCTCTTATACTAAGAATATCCTTCGTTGCCTATAGCAACGAATCAGAGCTCCTATTAGTGACATGTAGCAAAATAGAAGCAGAGCTGTTATTGGTTGCTATAGGCTACCTTATAAATATCTAGGCTAACTGTCAAAACAGCCTATATATTGCCCTATAAAACCCCCACACAATTAGTATACCGGTAAAGTCATGTCACTTACATAAGTCTCAACAACAGTATTGGTCAAGCGTCACCACCGAAATCATATTAACTCACACATACAGCTGCACACTAAAAAGCCAACAATGTATAAGGGAGCTCTGGTACTGCATTACTGCTATAAGAAAAAAATGAGATTTTTAGTTTATGTATTGGCCAATGCATGTAAGCCCGGCAACCAACAGCAAGGTAATCTCTATAATCCGAGTACCTTACTTAAATGTCACTAACTAGGTTAAAAAATTCCGTGCATGGACAACTAGACTAAAAAAATTTAAATATAAGCTGTCATTATCCCTTTATATGACCCTAACTGCCACCACACCAGGGCAAATTGGATGAACCGTGTAAAGCCCAGAATTGTAGCATCTAATTTGTGACAATTCTGCACAGCTGCAGGCTGGTATTTTTAGGCTGGGGAGGGGCAATATCCATGGCGCCTCTCATCCTGATAATACCAGCCTCCATTTATCTGCTTTCTTGTGGCTGGACATCAAAAATGGTGGGACTCTGCGTCTTTTTTTTCCTTTATTTTCATATCCTCATATTTGTTGCCAAGAGTTTAGACATTAATGGCTGTCAGATGAGATATTTAGAGGGTAAACTAAATTTACACTGCTATACAAGCTGTACACTGGATACTTTACATTGTATCAAAGTATCATATCTTCAATGTTTTCCCAATATAAGATATAATATAAACATTTACATGTGAGGGGTGTATATTTAGTACACAACTATTGGGAAACGTCTATTTTTGACAATTAATTTTATTGAATACAATGTTGTCGATAAATCCAACAAAGGTTATAAGAATTATTATGCAACTAAATGTAAATGTAACATAAAATGAGAATGATCACCTTAAAATGTACAATAATACATTTCAGACACTTAAAAAAATATCACTGACCAATAAAGCCACTCTTTTCTTTAATAAGAATTCTAAGCCTTCAATCCATAGAATCTGTAAGTTTCTTAATCTGTTGATCTGTTAACAAACTTATTGCACAGCACCAAACACAGCCTTCCTGACACTGTTCAGAGAGGTGTACTGTTTTTCGTTCAGAATTGCTCACAAGTTATCAATAGGGTTTAGGTCAGGTGAGAAAAGGACCATGTTATTATTGTTTAATTTTTAAAGGGATGATTTGAAAAGCATTTTTTTTTTATTTTAAATCCCTATCTCTTTGATGCCATAATTGTAGGTATTTTCTAATATACATGAATTAAAAATTCCCTACCATTCCCTAAATACAATATCAAACTGCAATCAGCACAGTGCACAGCACCCACTCTGTTATCGACCATAGAGGGCCAGGTGATTTGGCAGAAGAGCCTCCTAAAACAGGGCCCATGGACACCGGCTCAGGGCATTGTGTGTGAGATGCAGGAGGGCGAAGCCAGCGCAGGAAGACGACCAGGAAATGACACAGAAAAGGTACACTGGTTTTGTGCCTACAAATTACTTGGGGATTGGCTGGATATTGTCACCACAGGACTCAGCACCCCAAGGGCAAAATTTTACCGTTCAGATGTGATAATCTGGAACTCATAACTGTGAGTAAAGAACTAATGACTGCATCCCGCTGTGTCCTGGACTCATTGCCTGTGCTGCTAGCACTGAGTTATTCTGATATCCCACTGCCTGAAAACTGCCTATGGTTGCCCTGGGGTTTCACCTCCACCTGTGGGGAGCTGTACCATCTTAGCTGCGTCACCATCTGCCCTAGCGGTGCCGTCTAAGCAGCGTCGGCCATACATGGCCAAAGACCACAGGTGGCATCAAAAATCATTATCCCCTGTAAATATAATATCCACTGCTCTTTTAAATGACACTGCTAGGGTCACGGAGTTGGGCGTTGCCGCCATGACCTCCCAACAGAACCGGCCCGGTTCTGAGTGCCCCCAACGGCCCTGGTGGGCATGTCAGTACCAAACACCAAACTTCAGGTTTTCTCATCTCTACTTATAATCTGCTGGTAAGAGAGTGATGTCTAAACCAGGCATTCAGGAGACTAGCGCCGCTCCTGCTAGTTATGTCACTGGTCTCTTGCTTGCATGGTATAGACACCGCTCTGTTGCCAGATGATTTTTACTGATCTGAACTCATAACAGGGAGGGTGCTGTGAACTGTGCAGAGAGCACAGTACACATAACAGGGAGGGACAGGCACAGCAAGAACACAATAGGGACAGAGGATTGATAGAACAGCCCCTGAAACCCTCTGCTGCTATTGGGCGGCCGCTCAGTGACGTCGCTGTGACGCCACACGGACCGCCCCCTTAGAAAGGAGGCGGTTCGCCGGTCACAGCGACGTCACCGGGCAGGTAAGTATGTGTGACGGGTGTGGGCGATGTTGTGCGGCACGGGCAGTGATTTGCCCGCGTCGCGCAACAGATGGGGGCGGGTACCCACGCTAGCGATATCGGGACCGATATCGCAGCGTGTAAAGTAGCCTTTATAGTACATGCGATGCTTCTCTGGGAATTTAACATGCAACTAGTATTTTCAAAGACTAGGACATCTGGTTTGGCTATTTGGGAAGCTTCTGTTGGGGAGATAAATAGTAACATCCCATAAATACCTGTAAGGGAGCTCTTAGCAAGTCAAATCAGACCCTTTGATTTGCACTGATGAGGGGCAAACACCTCAAAAACTGTCTTCAAATGGAAAGTTTGGCTTCACTTTATTCCTAACTCAAGTGCTCAAGAATCAATAAAAGGTTAATACTTGACTTTTATTATTGCTAATCCCAATTGGTGGTACCAGAATTCAAGTCCTCTTAATTCTGAAAAGGCAATTTGTCAACTTTATATTTACTGCACCTGCACATTCCATATCACTTTACGGTCCAGCATATTGCCTGAATATAAAAGCATAGGTTCAAAATAAAAAAATACTGATCATGAACTTTCCTTAAACCGTAAATGACCATTAGAGGAGCAGGTAAATCACAATGGATCTACTTTGAGATAAATTTCCTAAAATTCTCAGGTCTCTGCAAGTTGAAACATTTTTTGAATCCATTTGCGAGAATTGCAAAAAAATTCTGATTTCATTTGACACACTTCTGAAGCATTAGCAAGAGGGCTAATGACATTATTTGCATCCACAAGGCTACTTCATGATGTCCTGAAACTATTTTATCACTTAGTTGTAGCATTGACAAGCAGGGGGGTTATTACAACCAGTAAAAGAGATGGGCCTGGCTAAGAAGTGGTATTTTATCCTTGCACAGTATAGGGGTAGGAAGTCAGTGTGCACATCTCATTCCACAGTGATAGAAATAGACCTAATCTGATTGTGGTGTACTACTGTAGTACTAAACCAAACAGAAAATGGGGGTAGTAGTTGGAGTATGAATAATAAAGTAAGGATTTAAGTCACATATGGAAGTAAAGTATACATATACAAGTGCATCTCAATAAATTACAGTATCATCAAAAAGTTAATTTATTTCACTAATTCAATATAAAAGGAATCCCATATATTATGTAGAGTCATTACAAACAGTGATCTATTTCAAGTGTTTATTTCTGTTAATGTTGATGATTATGGCTTACAGCCAATGAAAACCCAAAAGTCATTATCTCAGAAAATTATAATAATTACCACAAAACACCTGCAAAGGCTTCCTGAGTGTTTAAAATGTTTTAGTCTTTTTCAGTAGGCTACACAATCATGGGGAAGACTGCTGACTTGACAGATCTCCAGAAAGCAGACCTTTACATGTTCCACAAGGAGGGTAGACCACAAAAGGTCATTGTTAAAGAATCTGTCTGTTTACAGAGTGCTGTATCTAAGCATATTAAAAGTTGAGTGGAAGGAAAATGTGTGATAGAAAAAGGTGCACAATAGGATTGTTATGAAAAGCCCATTCACAAATTTGTGGGAGATTCACAAGGAATGGACTGCTGCTGGAGTCAGAGCTTCAGGAGCCACCACACACAGATGTGTCCAGGACATAAACTACAACTGTTGTATTCCTTGTGGGGAGCAACTCATGACCAATAAACAACGCCAGAAGCATCTTACCTGGGCTAAAGAGAAAAAGAACTGGACTGTTCTCAGTTGTCCAAGGTGATGTTTTCACATAAAAGTAAATTTTACATTTCATTTGGAAATCAAGGTCCCAGAGTCTGGAGGAAGAGTGGAGAGGCCACAATCCAAGCTGCTTTAGATCCAGTGTGAAGTTTCCGCAATCAGTGATGGTTTGGGGAGCCATGTCATCTGCTGGTGTAGGTCCACTGTGTTTTATTAAGACCAAAGTCAGCGCAGCCATCTACCAGGACATTTTAGAGCACCCCATGGCTCCCTCTGCTGACAAGCTTTTTGGAGATGAAAATGTTATTTTCCAGCAGGACTTGGCACCTGTCCTCACTGCCAGAAGTATTAATACCTGGTTTACTAAATACAGTATCAATGTGCTTAATGGGCCAGTAATTAAGAATCGCCCCATTGAGAATCTATGGGATATTGTCAAGAGGAATATGAGATACACAAGACTCAACAATGCAGATGAGCTGAAGGCTGCTGTCAAAGCAACCTGGGCTTCCATAATACCTCAGCAGTGCCACAGGCTGATAGCCTCCATGCCATGCCGCATTGATGCAGTAATTCATGCAAATGGAGCCCTGATCAAGTACTGAGTACCTTTACCATACATACTTTTCAGTAGGCGCCAACATTTCTGAGTTTACAATAATTTTTTCAGTTGGTCTTATATAATATTCTAATTTTCTGAGATAATGGCTTTCGGGTTTTTATTGGCTGTAAGCCATAATCATCAGCATTAACAGAGATAAACACTTGAAATACATCACTCTGTGTGTAATGACTATATAATATATGTGTTTTTATTTTTGTATTGAATTACTGAAACAAACTAACTTTTTGATGATATTCTAATATATTGAGATACACTTGTAGTTACTCAAAGTGACTGTGGACTGACTAATTTATTATATATTGCTGGACCAGCCTCTTAACAACAGTTTTTATTTTATATTTCACATACACTGCAATCAAGGAGGCTAATATTAAGCTCCTCAGTACTCATTTGGATTCTATCTCACCCTCTCTCTTCCCTTCTTTCATTTTCCTTGCAATGAGTGTGTTTTCAGTATTGTTATTTGCAGCTAATTTTTGAGGATAGCTGGAATTCAAATTTCAAAATATTAATTAATCTTTTATCACCAAATATGACATATATGTTCTATTAGTTGTTTTAGTTTGATTTTAATTGTATTGTGTTTGAATAAATGTAGATGAGCTTTTTAATTAAGCTTGAGTTGCTTACCAGCCTAAATGTTCTTCTACTTTTAAAATTCCCTCTTCTATTTCATGAACATTGCTATTGAGGGACACGTTGGCCATTTTAAGATGGGCATATGTGGAAAATATTCAAATTTGACACATCTAATATTTTTTTAATGTAGTGTAATCCTTTAAAACCATGTTGATTACTTGGTATATAGGTCTTGCCCTTACACCCCCTGCCCACCAAGAACCACAGAAGCGACTCGTGTAGCTCAAGAATGAGCGAGGACTTGCATGACTACAAAAACATCACAATATTCTGAGAAGTTTAATTATATTTTAATTTGAAAAATAACCTGTTACACAACAAAAAAAATATCATGGTGACACAATGCTTAATGTGACCTTACTTCAGAAAAAGCCATTGAAAATGTTTTGTGCACTGCTCTAGAAAGAAATTTACAGCCCAATAGGTGGAACAAAGGTTGTCACAGGATACAAATATGACAATCAAGAAATCGGCCATTGATGTTTGACCTTTCTATAGACATATACTTAGAGAATATTACTGAACTGTAGCGTAGGGCAAACACAGATTTGTTGCATGACATAATTATTACAACAGCTTTGAAGGACAGTTCAATTAAGGAAAATTCTGGGCTAGATTATAGTGACTAAGTCAAATCTGACATCCTATCTTTTACACATCAATCTCTTTGTGTTTGCTTTATGAAAACATAGTCTATCAATGTTTATACTGTGTTTGTGTATTTGTCCTATTTATGGCTAAAAAAATCAATACATATTACATTTTATATTCCTTTTCGTTTTTCTATTAAAGCACCATTCCAGCGTTTTTTTGTAAATTTTGCTATGCTGGAGTGGTGCTTTAAATCTAAGTAACCTGCCCCTGTCTTATACTAACCCTCTATTAAGAAATAATGTCTGGGGCACCGTTCTAAGTTTGAACTGGGTGCAAAAACCCTAAACAAACTTCACATTTTTGCACCCAGTTCAGACTTAGAATGGTGTTCTAGACGTTATTTCTTAATTGATCTGTAGTCTTTCATTTGTGAACCCAACCCAATCCACACCTATTGTTGGTCCACATTATACATATATAGCCTGGGTCTCAGCTTCCCATACACGGTAAGGTTTTTACCTGAAAGAGAGGACACTCATTAGCTAGGGACCCCAATGTAGAGAATACTGTGACGAGGTTATGGGGCTCTGTTGTATTGATCAATTCAATAGCTAAATGTCTCTTTATTCTTAAGTTCATGGAAGTTATGCAGATTCCATTTTCATACTTTCATTTCTACATATAGCTATTGTATTGTTCATGTCAGTATTCACATAGCACTTTCTGCTTTACTTTTATACTAACGATCAAGCATTTTAATTCCTTTTTGTGGTTGATTCGGTCCCACTGCGCCATCTTGTGCCGGTAATTTTTGACTGGCTGGAAGTCGGAAGCTATGACTCAAGCTCTCAACACAACTTAATCAGAGCCAGAATGAGGCCAGAACAAGGCTCTCATACACTTGCATTGTGGTGACCTCCAACGTGCTCCATGAAACACTGGAGCTGCCCCAGGTCACAAGTTGTTGTAGACCATACAAAGTATTACTAGAAACAGATGACAATGGCAGCAGGTGAGTATGAGACAGGGGGCAGGGGACTTTCATTTAAAGCACCATTTCAGTGCTGAAATAAAAAAACACTGGAGTGAGGCTTTAGCTCTATCGTACATTTAGAGAGGATCGAATATGAGAGAATTCAAATTTGCCTAATTGTGAGGGTTTTCCTGGAATATTTGTAAAGCTATTCTCAGTGAATTAAATGTCCCGTAATATGCTCCAATAACAGAAAAAAGGCTATTTATGACTGAAATGCGTTGGATTCTATACAGGCTTTTTATACATATTCTTGGATGGTCCGACCACTGAATTGATTTTAACGGAAGAATAGAATTGAACTTTTATCCTAAATTATCCTCCATTGTGGTCGAGTTACTACTTCACTAGATCTTGATTTTTTTTTATTGATTTTTATACTGTGGCAAGGTGTATCCAAGCTATTCACAGAACCCGGAACTGGGTGATGAGGGTGTGTTAACATTTTTTTTCCTTTTTTTGCTATAATATGATTCAGTGTCCTCCAAACAGTAGAACATGCCTGTCAATCAAAGTAGTCATTGGACATATTAATTTTCATATTTGTCTAACTCCTTGGAAATGTTGAGCGTACGGAAAATTGATCTAGTGAACTTAACCAACCAAATACAGTAATATTGTAGGGAAGGAAACTCAAGTTACAGTTTTGTGCAGCAAAATAGTTTCATTCAACAATGGCCCTTTATGTCTGCATTTTCCTATTCCCAGATATGGGAGGAGAAACAACTCCTAAGCACAGACTACTGTATATGAACTTGTTTTTGTGCATGTAAATCAAAGGCTTAAATGCAGCACAACTGTTCAGTGGACCATAGTTATTAAGATATGATGTCAGCTGTTTATTTATATACTGTAGTAAAACAAATATACGGCGGTTTATGAACGATAAGCTATGAGATGATAAGTCATAAGGTTATTGGTTTGCACTGTATACTTCATTGTATCCTATTTTATAGTCTTCAAAGTGTTTTTGTTTCTTGTTTTTAATGTTACCATCTGGATTACTTATAGAATAATCTGAACAAAGGAATACATTGAGAAAGAACATTTGCTTTTTGCATTTTCTCTTTGTTTCTCTTTTTCCAGACCAGTTCATTTTAAAATGTTTGGTAATTTTAATTATGTTTCCAGACAATTTCAGTGAAGTAGCAATGAACTTCCAGCAGCTGTTACTGTGTGTAATCAATCATTTCAAGAAGGCTGTTATGTGTAATTAGAAGAACTTCACATTGTTTCAGTGCCATCCTCCTCTCCATCACACTTCCGGATTGTTCCGAACAAAGATTGTCGTCATCCAGGTGTTTCTATTAGTGCAGCTGTACAATTATCACTTATGTAAAAGGACTATACGGTCCAATATAATAACTCATCTGATTGAAGGGAATACTATCAAATGCTACATTTTACAACCTGACTGCTAAACATAAATTGATGCATTAGGCTCAGACACAGCTGAAAAGCAGTATCCTTTATAGATGGAGGAATCCAAGACCACCCTCTGACATACTGTACCCCAGATTACTCTAAGGGTACGTGCCCATGATCAGGACCTGCTGTGTCCTGGATGCAGCGAGTCCTGACCTGCAAGGCCACGAGTCTCCTCCTTGGGAGAACGCAGGAGACCACAGCTGCTTGTGCCCATGATCAGGGTTCCAGGCACTGCAGTCTCCTAGCCGTGTTCTCCCTACGGGGAATGCTTGTGACTCCACAGCAAAGAATTGACATGCTTGTGGCTCAGAAAGCCTCATCGTAGGTTATTTTTCACTGCAGGTTGTACACACACAGTGGGCACGGGATCAGCCAGAGACTAAGGGGCACTTTGCACACTGCGACATCGCAGGTGCGATGTCGGTGGGGTCAAATTGAAAGTGACGCACATCCGGCATCGCATGCGACATCGCAGTGTGTAAAGCCTGGATGATACGATTAACGAGCGCAAAAGCGTCGTAATAGTATCATCGGTGCAGCGTCGGCGTAATCCATAATTACGCTGACGCAATGGTCCGATGTTGTTCCTCGCTCCTGCGGCAGCACACATCGCTGTGTGTGAAGTCGCAGGAGCGAGGAACATCTCCTACCGGCCTCACTGCGGCTTCCGTAGGATATGCGGAAGGAAGGAGGTGGGCAGGATGTTTACATCCTGCTCATCTCCGCCCCTCCACTCTGATTGGCCGCCTACCGTGTGACGGCGCAGTGACGCCGCACGACCCGCTCCCTTAACAAGGAGGCGGGTCGCCGGCCACAGGGACGTCGCACGGCAGGTGAGTGTGTGTGTGAAGCTGGCGTAGCGATAACTTTCGCTACGCCAGCTATCACCACATATCGCTGCTGCGACGGGGGCGGGGACTATCGCACTCGACATCGCAGCATCGGCCTGCGATGTCGTAGTGTGCAAAGCCCGCCTAAGTGTGGAAATCCATGTGTGAGCAATTTCCACTCTCTCTGAGGCGAAGTCCGAAAAGGACTCTACTGAGCATGTCTGTGCTGTGGCAGGTCCTGCTTGGATCTCCTTAGTCAGCTACCCTGCTGATGTGTTGGTTGCTGATTTGCCACTGGACACCCGCCCTCAGGACTAAAACTTTTGGAATTGGTCATCTGGGGTGGAGCTAAAGTTATTTTAGATTCCCACCGGTGTACATGGGTGCGCACTTATCAATTGACATTTGACATTCCATGTTGGCTCAGGGAATGAGGATGACTGGCAGTCCGTCGTTGTTGCATGCTGTGTTCACACTATGACGTGGAACTGAGAGAGTTTCTCCACATCTTAGGCAGGTTGCCTAGACAGGTACAGTTCATATTTTGGACGGGTCGCCTAAGCAGGTAATTTCGGAAACAGTCTGTTGTAAGCACAGCATGTTCAAGATTGTTATGTGCACCATGTGCACATGCTTATATTATGAATCATTAGTTAGCGTAACCTCTGTGAGGTCAACATGGGTTACAGCAACTCATCCTCCTTTTAATTTGCATAAGCTCTGTGAGGTCAACACAGGTTACTGTGACTCATTCTATACTCCTGTGTGATGTAAACACTGGTTAGTGGGAGTTTATTTGTATTTATCAATAAGCTGTTGTGTCTGCCTTGTATTCTGGACTAGTAGCAGCAGTATACCATGTCTGCACAGTGGACCCTGGGTTGTGATTGAAGCTATTCAATCCATCAGCCCCCATAACAGTATGTGAAATCATAACACATTTTTTGAAAAAAAAAAAGGAAATTTGACCAAATTATTTAAGGGCACTGAATTCATGTGTAATAACCTGCAGGTAACGGGATACGCAAGGACTGCACGGAACCACGGGGGTTAATCAATGCAAATTTAATAATGTATTGCACAACACAGGTAGAGGAAAAGTGAGGGAAGGGGAGAAAAGCGGGAATGTGCACAGCAGTAGAGATAATGCAATATACATACAATTACTTTGAATAACTTGTCAACACAGAAATCCTTATTAAACAAAAAAAACCGCAGAGTCCTTGTTACCTTATTCGTATAACACAGTGCAGAGTCTTTTCCTATCTGTCCCTAACTAAAAGTAGTGTGCACACTTAACTGCAGATTTCAGCATGGGGTACCTCGTCACCGTTGGGGCCCGTATTCCGCTGGCAGACACCTCTAAAGTTCAGTCTTTGTCCCGGGTCTGTAACTTGCACGTGCTGCCTGGCTCCTCGCTCCACATCCAGCCTCTTTGGATCTGTAATTTTGTAATTTGCACGTGCTGTCTTGCTCCTCGCTCCACATCCAGCCTCTTTGGATCTGTGTCTTGGGGGGGACACCACGTAACACTCTAAGGTACTTGGACCTCAGAAAAACAGGGCAGACTGAGGCCTTCTATCTTACAGCCCACTCCAGCAAACTCCTCTCTGCAAAACACAGCCACATGTAGACTCCTCCTCCTCCTGTTGCAGACTCAATCAAGTCACTTCAGCAGCAGGACTTTTTCCCGCTGTTCTCTGTTTTGACAGCAGGTGGCAGCATAACACAAGGAAGTCCACCAAACAGTCTTTTAACCTATATATATATATATATTTTTATATATATATATATATATATATATATAAATAAATGTTAACAGGTCTTACATTTCCCCCCTCTTTAACCTCGGCCGTCCCGGCCGATACACTCCTGAGGCACTCTGCAAAGGGGCACACGGTGGCAACTCCTGCCCTGCTTCACAACCTGTTGCTTGGGAGCCAATGTCGTAAAACAGGATTCAGTGACAGAACACACAAATTCATCTGCCAAGTACCGATCAGGGGGAATACCAGCATTAGCCCGCTCAGTCCGGCGTGGCACCACAGCTAACTCACCAGACGTCGGCGCCGTATCAGGGAGTACAGTATTCCCGTTCCCATCTCTGGAGATTAGTGACTCCTGCTCTGCAGGGGTGGCACCTGTGTCTTGAACGGATGGGGGTGTGGATCTCTCCCAGTCTGCTGGGTTGGTCGGGGCCCGCCACCATTCTTCATCGTCAGAGCCCTCTTCGAAGGTAACAGGAACAGGCACGGGCACTGTCTCCGAGGTACTTTGTCTGGTCCTGTCTTCTGAATAGCAGGGCCTCAGCATATTACGATGCAGGATGAGGGTGCCGCCTCTTTGCTCGCCTCTCACTTCGTATACTGATCCATGGGGCGAGATTCTTCTGATCACAATGTACGGCTCTGTTTTCCAGCGCTCGCTCAACTTGTGTCTCGGGTGTTTCTCTGCAACTAGTACTCTGTCTCCTGGTAAGAACGGGGTTTCACACACAGGTTTCCGCTGCGGGTGTGTCTTTTCTTGCAAACGCTTGGTGACAATTCGATGGATAGTCTCCAGCCGTTGACGGTGACAATCAACCCAGGAACCTACGCTCTGACCTTCACTGATCTCGGGGGGAGCTAGGTTCAGCTCTTCAATGCCTCTTCCGGCTCTTCCAAACAGTAGCACGTATGGGGTGTACCCAGTGGTGGAGTGGACACGATTATTGTACGCCCACACGAGTTCTGCGAGATAGCCGGGCCAGTGATTCTTACGATCATCCTCCAACGTGCGTAGCATTTGTAGGAGGGTCCGGTTAAATCTCTCGCAGGCTCCGTTGCCCTGTGGATGATAAGGCGTAGTCCTTGACTTCTGCATTCCGTAAATCCTTTGCAGCTCTCTCATGACACTGCCCTGAAAGCAAGCTCCTTGGTCAGAATGTATTCTTTTGGGGCAGCCGTACACCCGGATAAAGTCATCACTGATGGCTCGAGCAGCTGATTCAGCCGTCTGATCTCTGGTGGGCGTCACCACCGCAAATTTGGAGAAGTGATCTGTCATCACAAGGCAGAACTGATAGCCCCGGTGGGAGTGGCCAATCTTGAGATAATCGATCATGAGTACTTCCAACGGCTCTTTGGTTACAATAGTCTGTACTGGTGCTTGCTGTGGAGGAGCCTTACTTAACTCGCAGGAACGGCACAGTTTACAGGCCTTCTCTACTGCCCGAAGCATCTGAGGACAGTATACTATTCTTTGCAACCACTGGTAAGTCTTGTCCGGTCCGAAATGGGCTCCCTTCTCATGCGCCTCTCGGGCCAATGGTACTGCCATCTTCTGGGGTATCATTACTTGCCACCGTACTTCCAACTCTGTAGCTAGGGGCACCTTCCGATACAGCATCCCTTCTTGCACCGACAGCTTATCCCACTGGCTGAGAATCTGGAGGGCCACGTGCGACAGCGTGGCCCGTATTTCCTTTCTAGGCTTGCGCTGCTGGATCACCCACTCTTTCACTTTAAGCAGTTCTGGGTCAGATGACTGGATTTTCACCCATTCCTCTCTGGTTTGGCCAAGCAGGTGTGATGTCGTGCCCGACGTAATTTCCAGCATACGAGCCTCTACCACTTGAGCGGTGAATTTACTAAAGTCCGGAATTTCGTCTTCCTCCAACTGTTCATCTCTCTCCCCCACTGGGGCTTCGGTGGTAACACGAGAAAGGGCATCTGCATTCTGATTTTCATGCTTAGAGCGGTACTGCACATGATAATTGTATCTGGAGAGTCGTGCCAGCCACCTCTGTTCCATTGCTCCCAGTTTGGCGGTGGAGATGTGAGCCAGGGGGTTATTATCCGTATAGACTTCAATTTGAGCTCCCGTGAGATATTCCGAGAACCTTTCGGTTATTGCCCATACTAGTGCCAGTAACTCCAACCGAAAGGAACTGTAATTCTCGGGGTTGCGCTCGGCTTCTCGCAACGTCCGACTTCCATATGCAATCACCCGTTCAGTACCATTCTGTACCTGGGCCAGTACTGCACCCAGGCCGTAGAGGCTCGCGTCTGTATACAACCGAAAGGGGAGGTTATAGTCTGCATAGGCAAGCACAGGGGCGCTAACCAAGGCCTCTTTCAATCGGTGTAAGGCTTCTGCTTGTCTTGGTCACCAGCAAATTTTCTGTGCTTTTGGTCCTTTCGCAGTGCCTCGGAGCAATTCGTGCAAAGGTTCTGCCTTCTTCGCGAAATCTTTGATAAAGCGACGGTAATAACCGGCTAGCCTCAGGAAAGCTCGAACCTCCCGCACTGTGCTGGGTGTGGGCCATTGTAGCACTGCTCTCACTTTCCCATCGGAGGGCTGTACGCCGGCTTCCGACACCTTGTGTCCGAGATATTCAATCTCTTCCTGAAAGATCCAACATTTTTTTGGTTTTAGTTTAAGCCCATGGGCCCGTAACCGCTGAAACACTTGGCCCAGGTTTTCTAGATGTTTCTCAAAGGTTGCAGAATACACTACTATGTCGTCCAGGTAAATCAATGTGGCCTCGAAGTTCATGTCTCCAAGGCAACTTTCCATGAGGCGCTGAAAAGTTCCTGGGGCATTATTTAGTCCAAACGGCATGCGATTGAACTCGAAGAGTCCCATGGGTACAATAAATGCGGTCTTGGCCTTGTCTTTCTCTGCCACAGGGACCTGCCAATATCCGCTGGCCAGATCGAGGGAGGAGAAGTAACGTGCTTTTCCCAACGCCGACAGGGACTCCTCTATCCGGGGCAGAGGGTAGGAATCACGAACCGTG
The DNA here is from genome assembly GCF_048569485.1 of Anomaloglossus baeobatrachus. NCBI lineage: Eukaryota > Metazoa > Chordata > Amphibia > Anura > Aromobatidae > Anomaloglossus > Anomaloglossus baeobatrachus. The sequence goes on from NC_134353.1 coordinate 556,924,543, forward strand.
CATCCATTAAGCTTGCGGTAGTCAACACAGAAGCGGGTAGACCCATCCTTTTTCTTGACCAGCACGATTGGGGCAGCCCATGGACTCTGACTTTCTCTTACCACCCCGCTCTTCAGCATCTGCGCCAAAAGCTCTTTTACCTCTTGGTAGTACTTTGGGGGTATCTGCCTGTACCTTTCCCTGATCGGTGGGGCTTCTCCTGTGGGTATTTCGTGCTGAATCTTGTCAGTACAGCCGAAATCTTCTGCGTGACGGGAGAACGTGGCTTGATTCTCCCAAATAAAGTCCTCTATGGATTGGGCTTGCTCCGAATCGAAGGGGCTCAGGTCCACTCCCATCTGACCTAAGATGACGCGACTGTTCCATTGATCAGTGGGTTTCTCTTTTCTTTCCATAGAAAGAGCCCAAGTCCAGGCTTCCCCTGCCATGGGCTGCAATTCAATCGATTCTGCAGCTGCCACCTCTTCAGGCGCCAGGTAGACATGGGCCAGAACAACTCCCGAGGTCAAAGTGTAGGCCTGTTCACCGGTGTTCACGCAACGGAAAGGGACCCTTCCATTTCTTACTGTTGCTAAAGTGCGAGCCACCAACGGTTCGTCTCCGTTCTCTTCACCACGGTAAGGCTCCACCAACACTTCCATCCCCTCGAGTGTACGGTGGGCCCCGACTGGCAAGGTGAGGACTGTCTCACGATTTGGAGGTAGAGTAATTGTTGTCTGTCTTGGGACTCGAACCCTCCCCACCGGGTAGTGGCTCCCACCATTCTTCCACAGTCCTCGGGCACGGATAAGGTGTTGGAAGACCTTTTGGGCAGGCCTGTTAGCAACTGTTGTCTTCCAGTAATCACAGCCCCCCTTGTTGAAGAGCAACTGGTCTAATTCTTTCAGGACGTTGGTTTTCTCTAAGCTCAGTTGGTCTCCCCACCATGTGCCCATCCATGGAGGGAGGCACTAGTTTAACGGCGGTCTTTCTTGCGACGTCTTCCTCTCCGGACAGTGTCGGAATAAATGGTTCCGATTTCCACAGTTCCAACACTGGTAGTCTCCAGCGGGTCTCGGTCGTCTCTGCTCGATCTGTCCCCTCTCTTCTTGATAGGTATGCGTGCGGGTATTTGATCGCGGTGCTGTCGTTCTTACTTCTGACGCCGGGGCTTGCATATTCTTCAGCAACTCTTGTAGAGCAGTAACAGTCTCTTGTAACTGATCCACTTTAGCCTCAAGTTGGCTCGGTTCTCGTTTTTTCTCACCCGGGACTACCTTATGCATACAAACTTCACCCAAGGCGTTCTGCGGGTAGCAATTTTCAGTTTGTGCGCGGGAGACTGCTTCTTCCAATATTTCCTGGAAAGTTAGTTTTTTGTCTACCCTGAGCCATTCATGGAGGGCACCTTTGACCTTGGGGTTATGTAATCCGCTGAGGAATTGATCTCGCAGGGTACGGTCAGCATAACCGGGGGTTTGTGCTAGCTCTGGCTCTGCTGTAAGCATTTGTCTCATTCTCTGGAGTGCATTTGCATACTGTGGCAGACCTTCCTCTTCACCCTGCAGCCTGTAGAACAGTTGCGCCTGTAAATCTCCTGCTTCTGGTTTCCCGCCATACACTCTCTCAAGAATCTTCACCACCTGCTCTAACGTCTTTCGTTCACTCTCAGGGCGCAATAAAATAGTCTCTTGAGCATGGCCTTCAAGGGCAATCAACAGTATCTCCCCTTGATTTTCTGCAGTCACTCCTGCTACTCTCAACATGCCCCTCACTCTCTGCGCCCAGTCATGGAGAGGTACATTGTTGCCAGTAAATTTTGGTATATGGGTCAGCATAGCCCCCAGGGACAGTTGCCTTGCTGGTATTCCCCCATCAGGTTGTATTAGAACACCTCCATCAGCGACACCCCCCGGTCCGTCCATTGTTCCGTACCAGCCTGCGTATCCTGCCGACTACGCCAAATGTAATAACCTGCAGGTAACGGGATACGCAAGGACTGCACGGAACCACGGGGGTTAATCAATGCAAATTTAATAATGTATTGCACAACACAGGTAGAGGAAAAGTGAGGGAAGGGGAGAAAAGCGGGAATGTGCACAGCAGTAGAGATAATGCAATATACATACAATTACTTTGAATAACTTGTCAAGGGTGGGAAGCCTCAGATTGTACTCCCAAAAGCAAAACACAGAAATCCTTATTAAACAAAAAAAACCGCAGAGTCCTTGTTACCTTATTCGTATAACACAGTGCAGAGTCTTTTCCTATCTGTCCCTAACTAAAGGTAGTGTGCACACTTAACTGCAGATTTCAGCGTGGGGTACCTCGTCACCGTTGGGGCCCGTATTCCGCTGGCAGACACCTCTAAAGTTCAGTCTTTGTCCCGGGTCTGTAACTTGCACGTGCTGCCTGGCTCCTCGCTCCACATCCAGCCTCTTTGGATCTGTAATTTTGTAATTTGCACGTGCTGTCTGGCTCCTCGCTCCACATCCAGCCTCTTTGGATCTGTGTCTTGGGGGGGACACCACGCAACACTCTAAGGTACTTGGACCTCGGAAAAACAGGGCAGACTGAGGCCTTCTATCTTACAGCCCACTCCAGCAAACTCCTCTCTGCAAAACACAGCCACATGTAGACTCCTCCTCCTGTTGCAGACTCAATCAAGTCACTTCAGCAGCAGGACTTTTTCCCGCTGTTCTCTGTTTTGACAGCAGATGGCAGCATAACACAAGGAAGTCCACCAAACAGTCTTTTAACCTATATATATATTTTTATATATATATATATATATATATATATATATATATATATATATATAAATGTTAACAGGTCTTACACATGTATGAAATCTAACTGTGAACTAAGGTTACATGAGTTTATGGAAACAAACACAACTGCAAATGTAAAAACATCAAGGGAAAGTTTAATTGATAGGGGATTATTTACTTAAAGGGAACCTGTCACAAGGTTTTTTCTCATATAAACTGTGGCCACCACCAATAAGCTCTTATATACAGCACACTAAAATATAGTGTATAAGTGCACGAGCCGATCTCTATGGTGTAAAAAATAGCTTTTATTTTACTCAGGGGTGGTCCTGTCTGATGGGCGTCACTGGATTTTATCCAGCACCACCTCACTGCTTGCTTTGCGTGGATGATGTGTCCTATGTTATCCACACAGTGTCCTCCATTTCAGTCCTGTTCACACATACTTCTCTCTGCCCTACAGTATTGTAGGGCACATGCTGTGATGGGGTGTGCGGCAGAGCAGTAAGGGACACCAGACCGATGAACAATCCAAGAAGATTTAATGAGTCAGGGAACATAAAGCATCCAATATTAAAATGGTTCTTTAGAGTCCACACAAGGGAAACAGATCCAGGGGCGTCACCCGGCAATCTGACGCCAAGGAAAATGTAACAGTCCTCAGATGAGTTCCCTAAATCCAGCAGCGTGGCAGCTGATCCTCAATGTCCAATCGTCCATATACGGGCAAAAAAGTAGCTGGCCTCAGCACAGTTCCTTGCCCTTCACCCAACGAAGCATAACTAAACTAAAAATAAAATGTGGCTGAATCTCCCACCTCTCCTTAGATCCACCCCCTGGATGGGCAGAAGTGCTCAGACCCAACCCTTTAACATTTTCTACTTGTAGCTCCTAGTTAGAAAGAAATTTCTAGAACACAGTCTCCAGAGATTGTGTATTAGGGAAGCCTCCTGCAGTGGAGAATAATATATATGCATCCCCCAACCAGATCAAGGACAATAGCTAATGCTGAAGCCTGATTACAATATGGTACAGGCTGAGGGGATATAATGTTACACATGCGCCTGGTGTTTTTTGATCTTTCCCAATGTCTACAGTTTATAGTACTATGTTTTGCGCTTGGCAGGGCAGGAAGAATTGCCTTTGTGCAAGAGCACAATGGAAGACACTGTGTGGATGACATAGGACACGTAATCCACATGAGGGAAGAAGAGAAGAGAACCACTGACACCTATTGGACAGGAAAACCCCATAGGTGAGTATAGTAAAAGGTCTTTTTTATGTTATACAGATCGGCTTGGGGATTTTTATACAGTATTCTAGAATTCTGTGTACTGTATATGGACTTACTGCTGGTGGCTACATTTCATATGGGAAAAACCTGGTGACAGATTCCCTTTAACTGATCGGTATGGAATTGTATACCTAACACATTAGTAGAGCATTAGATACCTAGCACATTTGAAGGGCATTGACTACTCAACACCATATAGGGATTTTTTTTAATTTATCATGTTGCTAGGGCATTGAGTTAGTGAGGCATTGTTCACTTTAACTTTAATTGGTTTATATTTGGGAAAATATCAAAAGTACATGGGTGTCTCATCTTACTGTACTTATGTTTTTTTCACCAAAAACACTGTAAAAACCGACAGCAGCATTTTTGCTATGTGTTTGCTGCTTTTTTGCGCTTACTCATTGCTTACTAAGGGTGAGAAAATGCTTTAAAAATGCTGAAAGAATTGATATTTTTCCAATTCAGTCAGAAACCAAAAATGTGTGTGTGTGCATGAGATGTCTGGGCTCTCATTGCTTTTCCTGACACTGTAAACGCAGATTTTAATTTGTATAAAAACACAGTAAAAACACAGTGTTTAAGATTTTTTTTTACGCAGCAAAAATATGCAGCATCAAGAATTCACTACAATCTCACAGTGGGTACACAGCCTAATTCATGGGGATTCCAACAACACAAAGTGGACCATGTTCTGTCAAAGGCATCATCGTAATATTTACCAATAAGAGCAATGTATGGGAAGGATTGAAGCATTGAAGAAATATACAATCATATATACCATGTTTCTCTGAAAATGAATCAGTGTCTTATATTATTTTTTACTGAGAACGATACACCAGGGCTTATTTTCAGGGGATGTCTTATATTTTCCTATAAAGAACAATCCACATTTATTCATGAACAAAAAAAAGTCAACATTTATTCAAACATAACCATGTCATCACATTCAGGATTATCAATATTTTATGTTAATCTTATTACTAGTTCAGATGCACATTTTCTTATCTGCTCTTCTATTCTTATAGTTCAGACCCAGTTCTATAGTGGTGGGTACATATCATATTTATAAAGGGTTAAATTGCCTCCATAAATGTATTCTTCTCTATGTACTGCTAAATTTACCCCCAAAATAAAGCAGTCTCCCCCTAAAAGAATTGCACTTATCAGACCCCAAGCAATTAGTGTTGGAAAGCAAATGGGCTCTCAAGTACTAATCTGTGTCATTGTCAGGTCCCCCTGCATTCTACAGTGGTTGACTCCCCTTGATGACTGGAAGCAGTATCACTTACCCAATCTGTTTGTGAGAGCTGCAGTGCAATGCAGCTGGAATGGCGAGGGATCTGACATTGACACAGATCTCTGTATGAGAGCCCATCCACCATCGGCACTTGCAAACTGTAATTGTTTGGGGTCTGATGTGTGCAATTTTTTTTATGCATTATTTTGGGGATGTTTGCTTTTTTTTTGGAGATGTCTGCTTTCTTTGATGAAGAGACCTGCTGTATTCTTTAACTTTTAAGCTGCTTGGACACTTCCTTATGGAACCACAACTTGGGCTTATATTTGGAGCAGGGCTTATATTTTAAGCACACTCCAAAAAGCCTCCAAAATCCTACTATGGCTTATTTTTGGGGTAGGTCTTATTTTAGAAGAAACAGGGTAGTATACCTATGGCTATGCTGTTGCTGTATTATGTGGCAGAGGAGCCATTGCATTCCCGCAGGCAACAGGGCACAGGTTGACTTTAAATCCCCATCAATAAGTACATGAATCAGTCTCCAAGTATTTAAACTAACAACTGTACTTATTAAAAAGTATATAATAAAAATAAAAAATATATACTTTTTCAAAAAGTTCAATGAGAAAAATGACTTGGATCTGAAAATGCTGAACAGTTTTGAGATGACCTAAATCTTGATACTAAATATATCACCATTTTTCCATTCAACAAAGCTTTTTTCAATGTCTGGCCTTGTGATTAGTTTTTAAGCATATGGATCAATTTGTATGTTTAGTATAAATGTTATGAAAACCTCAAAAATTCATATTAAAATAACCCATGGTGTACATTATGTTTATTATTCCAAATATTGTACTTTTGGATATATGGCAGACTTTTCAGTCATCTCTATGGTATCAATAACACTAAAGGAGACAATACATCTCTAAAAATAAAAGTTTAATTCTTTCAGTATAAATGTACATCATGTATTTAAAGAGCATTATATTAATCACCATTTACTTAATACGTTACAGTATCTACTGTATCAGGATTTTACTTTTCTATTCTCTACACACAGGGACATGAAGGCTTTTGAAGCTGCAATTACACAGAGCACAATAGGAAAAGTTGAAAGACGACAAACCAGGATTGTAGATAGGACATTTAAAGAATTACAGATATGTGAAAGCTGCATAACTCAAGGTCACACAATATAATCCAGCATCACATCTTGTGTGACAAGCTGTAAAAAAATACAATAGAAGACAAAGTTGCGGTATCCTAAAGGAAAGAATGACAGACAGCAAAACGGTATCAGTTGAAAAGATAACGTATTTCATGGCATGTAGTTTTAAGAAAATAATTTCACAAAGTAGTTTGAAGGACGTTACTCTTTCATGCGACTGGCATCGTATACAGAAATGATAGAAACATAGCTATTTTTTACGAAATTTGAAAACACCAATAATAATAATAATTGTAGAATTCAAAATTATATTGTGTTGTTGTAGCCATAAAATCTGTGTAAATACCTTGATGCCAAAGATGAAAGATGAAAGTATTCTATGACATATATTTAGCTTTTTTGCAGCATTTTTCTTTTGCATCCAAAACTTGCTCTCTTATTACAAATGTTATGCTCAAAACATAAGTTTTAATGCGCTTTTGCTGCTTTTTTTTTAACAGTTTTGGTGCATTTTTTGATGGGGGCCGATTACATGTAGGATATATCTACTGTAAATGGTTAATAAAGTTATTTTTATTCACCAAATACACAACAAAAACACTGCAAAAAAAAATCTAAAAAAAGTTTGCTGAATTTTGCACTTTCTCATTTCTATCTATGAGTAAAAAAGATGCAAAAATACTGAAAGAATTGACATGCTGCAGATTTAAAAAGCACTGCAGTGCTCAAATTTAGTCAGGAAAAATAAAGCAAGCATATGTGCGGCGCCCCTGAGGCTCTGGTCGTCACAGGGTACTGCACCTCAATTAAGGTGCGGTATCAATCTCAGGTAAGGTGGGGGTTAATCACCGGTGTTTCACATTCACACACTATATACAGCCTAGGAGCCTTCACACAGGGTGGGATGGCTCACGGTAGGCAGGGAGGTGGCCATCATGATCATGGGACTTCCCCGGTCACTGAAGCCAGCTACCTGGGGGGCGGGTTCCACTTGGAGGTAGAAATAGGAGCAACACACTCACATCAAAAACAGATCCGTCAGGACCATAGTTATGGCAAGGCATCTCTGGAAAACATGGACTTCACTAGGCCCGGGGCTTGGAGCGGGAGCTCAGCCAGAGTACCTAACTACTGAGGGGGAGACCCTAGAAATAGGACGCTCTCTCTCCTTTTCCCTTCAAACACAGGTGGTGGACCCTTACTTGCCTGGGATTGACAGGAGCCCATCACGGCAGTAACCAGTACTACTGGGCTGGTGACTAAAGCTGTGTAAAAAATACACCTTGAACCCGCAGAGACTGTGTTGGCTTGTCCTTAACAGTGTCGCCACCCAGTGCTTAGACGCCAACCACCATTGCCTCCCCTCTTCATCCACCTGTTGCCCGCTCTGCTTGTGGGGAGCGACACCATCCCAGCTGCCTTAACACCTGCCCCGGCAAGGAATTCTGCAGCGGTGGATACTCCTGGCCACACACCCCAGATGGCATCACAACAAACTTTCCCAAATACCCCACTTCCCCCACCATTTACTGTATGCCTCAGGGCAACGGAAGCAGGCAAGGCCACCTGTGACATTGCCTGACCCAACCCAAAAGGGCCCGGCAACGAGTAGGCTAAACATCTGCCCCATGGGGCGCTACACATGCATGAGGGTTCTGAAATCTCACAGCTTTTGCTGGTACTGTAAAATGCTGATTCTTTTCTGCAGAAAAAAATGCAGCAACAAATGCTGTGCATGAAGATATCACTACTGGCTAAAGAGAAAAAAAATCTATTCACAAGAGCACAGAGGCACCTTCATCAGGCCAGTTTACTAACCTACCTAAAGAATTTGTCTTTGTGCTCTGAGACCTTGCAAATATTTTTCTCTTTAGACAATAAAGGTATCATTCCTAGAAAATTTTTGCCTTGTTTTGGAAAACAAAATTATTTATGTATAAATATCCAAATAATATAACAAACCATTTTAACTGCCATATACAAATGGAATACGTTTACAGTAGCAGTAGACTAACAGATAGGGCAACTATTTTTGTTTTAAAGTTTTCATAGTAAGTATTTTTTCAAAGGGGATCTGTCACATAATCTGACAGCGGCATAACTGTTGGGCAGAGATACTAATTCCAGTGGTGTATCACTTACTGTAGATTTGATAAAATCACTATGTAGAGGTAAATAATCATTAGAGGACTGGCATATTTATGAGCTCTGTATAAGGCTGGATTCACACGAATGTATAGCATCTGATGCGAGTGCATTGGATGCGATATGCTAATGAACCTGAGCTCCAGCTGTGCTGCCAGCATGAGCTGAGTGTCATGCGACTGTGACCTGATCCTGCAGCTGCAGAGGAGGCGGGCACTGCGGAGGAGAGGGAGGGTTAAATCTCCCCATCTTCACCATTGTCAGCTGATGCGATTATCGTTATCATTATCATTATATCATCCGAGTGCAGTTCAATGTTTCACTCGCACCCATAGACTTGTATGGGTGCAGGTGACACGGCTCTTGCAGAGAATAGCAGCATGCTGTGACTTTTCTCTCATCCAGAATCTGAATGAGAAAAAGCTGACCATCTGCTCTCCCTCATTGTATAACATTGGTCCGAGTGCAATGAAAGATTTTCTTGCATTGTACTCATTCAATTCATATGCTCGTGTGAGCATACCCTTACTTCTAGATTTGCAGCAGAGAAAACAATGATTTTATCAAAATGACAACAAACAGCTCAGTAATTAACACATCGCTGGAATGAGGGTCTCTGTTTCCACATTATGCTGCTCTCAGATGAGGTAGCAAAAACCTGGTGGCAGATTCCCTTTAAGTATTGAAATTATATCTCGGCACTCATAAGAGTAAATACAATTTCAAAAGTTTTATTGAATAAACATAAGGAATAATCCTCCAAATCAAATTGGGAAATATTGTTAACTCTGCATATATCAGAGAGAGAAAAAAAAAATCATCAGGAAAACTTAATGTCACACCACGTTTCAGCCTACTTATGGCCTTTGTCAGGCAGTTTTCCAAAATGTTTAGGAGAAGAAGAAATTGCCTAGGAAAGAAGAGTGATGTGGAATAGCAGATCACATCACGCTGGGTACAGGTGACAGATTCCCTTTAAGAACTGAGACAAAACTATGGGTGGCCCTCTAATTTCCTTTCCATTTAGACAAAAAACAAAAAAATATGCCAGAAAGTATAAGTGGACAGAATTAAGCTTATACTCTTTGAAAAACACACTGCTTTGTGTGGGAGGGTAAACTTACCCCAACCACATTTCCCAGAAAATAAGACCTACCCGAAAATAAGCCCTAGCAATTTTTTGGAGCACAAAAATATGACAGTGTCTTTTTTTTAAAAAACACGGTGTATATGTTTTCGAAAATGACTACATGGTAGGAACGTGACTAATATTCTTGCACAAACTCAGAATGGAGAAGATGGAAAAAAATTGTTCTCCATCTTCCTTACTCAGTGTGCTCTAATTCTCTCATCTGAGTGAATTGGATGACACTTTGCCGAGACTCATATCAACCTTTGATAAGAGTTTGATCATAGTGTCATTTGTATAATCAGCCTGATTTTCTCCTCTGTTTCTTCCTTTAACCTGCCCTTGATTTGCAGGGGAAAATCATTAAGAAGGTGCTTGGCCATAGTACTGAAAGTGCAGTGCACCAAAGAAATGAAAATGTATTTCTTCCTGAAGCCTCTGGCTTTATTCATGCAAGCATTCCTAGTGCAATTACAGTCACTGCTCTGAGCACTGAGCGTGGCAGTGGTAAGCACACCATAGTACTGAGTGACAGCTAGCGCTACAGTGCATTAGTTTAGAGCCAGCTGTCAGTCAGTGTTACTCTCAGTGCTGTGAGCAGTGACGTTAATTGTTCTGGGTATGCCTGCATGACTGAAAGCTGGTGTCTTCCGGGAAAAACTTAATTTTCTCTCGGGTGTCACATTTTCAATACTGCGACCTTCATAACTCTATTAACATGCAGATTAACCCCAGATTTGCAAGTTAATAGTGAGCCAAAACTATTATTATATTCTGCTTTTTAAAATATGCAGTGATGATCACTTGCATAAAAGGAACCTATCATGTCAAAAATCTATTGACCTGCAGATATGTGGTTAGTCTGCATGTTATTAACATTTTGATGCCATGAGGCTCCCGCAGTAAGATCCTGGTACAAGTAGGAAATTAACTTTAATCCTCCTGGTAGTCTCGGACTTTCAGTCAAAGATGGGCAGCCAGAACAGTTTCAGTCACTGCTCAGTATACAGTGAGGGTTGGCTACAACCACGCCCCCGGTACTAAATGACACCTTGCACGGTACTGATCCAATGCAAATCTTGCTTTCAGTCAGTGCAGAAGTGTGGTTACTGCATACATCGGTGATTGAAACTGTTAGAGCAGCACTTCTATGACTAAAAGCTGAAGATGCCTGGAGGAATAAATTTCATTCCCTCCCAGTAGCTGAGAGGTGAATGGCAGTTTTAGAAAACTGTTAACCTGCATATTAACCCTATATTAACCCTATATCTGCATGTTAATCACAGTTTTTAAATGACAGGTGCCCTTTAACAGTTTATTTCATGTTTGTTGTTCTGGCGCATGCAGCATCAGTGTCTCACAGCACCTTGTCTCACAGAGGGGCGGTTAATTTACAGTTCAGACAAGCAGAATGGCTGTGCCACTGACCAAAACTGTGTACTCTCTGATGCTGAAAGGAAAATCAGCTCTGTCTTTACAGCATTGGAGGGGTGCAAGGACCCTGAAGCTGGCTGGATGAAGTTACTAGGCCAGCTCCAGAGCAGCACTTACAAGCTATATAGCAAACAGCTTGCAGCACAACAGCCCATGCCACAAGAAAGTAATCAAGAACATACGTGAGCAATACAAATTTGCTTTGACTTTTTCTTTTTTTAAGGTACATTGTTGGAACAAAATTGAAAACTATAAAAAAAAAAGAAACTATTTTGTAGCAAGGATAGCTGTGAGCCAGTGGTCTATGTGATTGTACATAAATAGCTTCAAAATACTATGGAAAAATAATCACAAACTTTGTGTTCCACAGCAGCATATATTGATCTTCATATCAGCAGGGAAGCTGCTGGAGTTTGTGTTTGAATATGAGTAAGAGATTTCTCTTTACATACCTTGGAAACATTGCATTGCCATTTATAGCTACTTTATGAAATTAAAAGAAAAAACCTGACAATTCATATTACATCATCAAGAAACAGAGTGGTTTGTAAAAAAAAATACAAAAAGGAACTACATTGATTAATATATTAGAACAGGTGGGAAATTTTGACTACAGTGGGTTACAATAGAAAAGTTTTATGATTGTTCTCTGAAAGCCGCAATAATATTAAATGCATAGTGGATTTGTTGCTACCTGGTATTCCCCTCCCTCTTTAAATGGGTGCAAGACTGACTGTGGAGCAATGAATTGACATGTGCTGGTAGTCAATGCTGGAAACCCACTTAAATATCAATATTTAAAAATGTCTCAGATATGTTTTTTTTTTTATTGATAATCTCTAGGGATGATCGAATATCACAAATATTTGGCAAAATTCGGCTTCTCGAATATTCGACGAATAGGTCGCCGCTATGCGAATATTCGATGCACAATGTAAGTCTATGGGAAGCCCGAATAGTTCCGAATACTTTTTATTCGTGTTTCCCATAGACTTACATTGCACATCAAACATTCGCAAATAGACGAATAGCGGCGACCTATTCGTCGAATATGGTCGTAGTCGAATATTTGAGGTATTCGATCATCCCTAAAAATCTCCAATAAAAACCATGTTGTTTTCTGTACATATGTCTATGATAGATCTCCAGAGCTTAATCTCATCCAACATTCCACTGTTTACATATATATATACATATATATATATATATATATTGGGCTTTGCTATCTGGTAGTTGATATGATTATATCTTGCTTATCTTTTTTCATGTATGTATTGTGACTGAAATTTTCTTTGTAACTTATGATGTGTAATAATAAGCCCTCCTCTAAATGTCTACCAGGCTATATTGCAGTCCCTCCTACTAATTTTTAACATGCCTTTCACAAAGTGCATAAGTTTTACTAGTCTAAAAGTAACACTCCTTAAAAATGGGAACAAAAATATTTTGAGGCCCTCCTCCACATGACTTCCAGGGTGTATTGCAGTCCCTCCTAAATCTTTGGCTGACCTTGCATACAGTGCATACGCTTTACTAGTCTAGGAGTTCCACTCCTTAATAATTGGAAAGAAAAATTATATTCTGAGGCCCTCCTCTATGTGTCTTTCAATGTGTATGGCAGTTATGGTAGTCACTACTTCTAATTTTTGACAGCCCATGTACATAGTGCATAGGCTTTAGAAGTCTAGAAGTTCCACTACCCAACAATTTTATCAAAATGTGTACAAGGCCCACCCTTATGTCTAATTCAGGGTGTATAGATGTCCCTCTTTTTCCTAATTTTTGAAAATTCTTGCATTGGCTAATATGAGGTTCATAGTCCCTCCTGTGTGAATTAAACAGAATGTATCTGACCATTTCACACAAACCACATGCCCAGATAAGGTAGTAAAATGTTACAATATAATTTACCGGTAGCTACTGCCTTGTAAATATTTATTTACCCCTATACTATGTCATCTACTGTAGTCATAGGCAACGGGAAAATATGGTAAAAAAAGAACCGGCTATTAAGGCTATTTTCACACATTGCATTTTGCTGCAGTTTTATGGAAATCAAAAGCTGATTTTTTACAGTACCAGCAAAAGATAGGAGATTTCATAAATCTAATGCACACAACTGTTTTTCTTTTCCTTACTGAAATGGAAAACTTCTGCACTTCTTTAAAGAAGCCGCATATCAACTCTTTTAGCATTTTTGTAGCTTTTTTGCGCATTTTAATCATAATAATATAATGCTAAAATGCAGGAAAAATGGTATATGTAGAGAGTGGATGAGTATCTTCTTTTTTTTGTCTTTTTCATTTTGCTTTAAATACAAGTCAATACAGTATGTTTTAATTAAAAAAATCCTATGAAATCCATTTTATCTTCAGGTTTTGAATGTTTTCTTGTCAGTCCATAAGGCCTCGGTTCCACTTGCGTTTTGCATGGGCACGTGCAATCCAATAAAACATCGGATTGCACTCTCACCAGGGCAAAACTATGGAGCAGTGTCCATCTGAGATTGATTTCTCATGCCATATTGGCATGAGAATTGAACTGCAGCATGCTGTGTTTGAAGTGATTTCTAGATGAAGCATTTATTACCAAATAACACATGTGCAAATGAATGTTTTGCCATTTTTCACTCTTAGGCCTCGGTTCCACGTGTGTTTTGCATAGTCGAGTGCAGTTTGATAAAACATTGGATTGCTCTCGTTCTAGTGCAAAACTATGGGCAGTGTCCATCTAAAGGCCCCGTTACACGCAATGGCATTGCTAACGAGATGTCGTTGGGGGTCACGGAATTCGTGATGCACATCCGGCCTCGTTAGCAACGTTGTTGCGTGTGACACGTACGAGCGACCTCTAACGATGCAAAATACTTACCAAATCATTGATTGTTGACACGTCATCTACTTCCCAAATGTCATTGCTCGTTTAGGACGCAGGTTGTTTGTCGTTCCTATGGCAGCATACATCGCTACGTGTGACACCCCAGGATCGACAAACAACACCGTACCTGCGTCCTCCGGCAACGAGGTGGGCGTGACTTTCATGCGGCTGCTCTCCGCCCCTTCGCTTGTATTGGATGCCTGCCGTGTGCTGTGATGCCGCACGAACCACCCCCTTAGAAAAGAGGCTATTTTGCCGGCCACAGCGACGTCGTTAGGAAGGTAAGTTGGTGTGACGAGTACTAGCGATATTGTGTGCCACGGGCAGCGATTTTCCCGTGACGCACAAACGACGTGGGTGGGTACTTTCACGAGCGACATCGCTAGCGATGTCGCTGCGTGTAAAGCCCCGTTTAGATTTGGCTCTCATGTCATGTTGGCATGAGAAAAAAATCACAGTAGGCGGCATTTGGCATCAAGTCTCGGCTCACATGCACCCATATAAGTCTATGAATGCATGTGAAACATCACACTGCACTCGCATGTCTCCCAACCGCAGTGGAACAGGCCGGGAAGGAGAGGGAGAAAGTGTTCACTCCCTCTTCTCTGCAGCTGTGATCCAATTGAAAGATCGCATCACAGTCGCATGACCCTTGGCTCACACACGCTGCAGAGGGTCATTAGCATATCGCTTCCGATGCTCTCACATTGGATGCTATGCGCAAGTGGAACCGAGGCCTAAAAGTGATGTAATACTCTGTCAGCATTGTTCCTGGCAGGGAACTGGGAGTAAAGCCTGCTTTACATACTGCAATTAATTGTGCGATTGCATTTGTGATTGCACCCGCCCCCATCGTTTGTGTGGCACGGGCAATTTGTTGCCCGTGTCGCACAATCCTGTAACCCCCCGTCACATGTACTTACCTTCCAAACGACCTCGCTGTGGGTGGCGAACATCCACTTCCTGAAGGGGGAGGGATGTTCGGTGTCACAGCGACGTCACACAGCGGCCGGCCAATAGAAGTGAAGGGGCGGAGATGAGAGGGACGTAAACATCCCGCCCACCTCCTTCCTTCGGCATTGGCGGCGGGACACAGGTAAGCTGTGTTCATCATTCCCCGGGTGTCACACGAAGCGATGCGTGCTGCCTCGGGTACGATGAACAACAGGACGTGCGATTTTTAGAAAATGAGCGATGTGTCAGCGATGAACAAGAAGGTGAGTATTTCTGCTCGTTCAAAGCCGTTACGATATAACTAACAATGCCGGATGTGCATCACTTACGACGTGACCCCATCGACATCACGTTAGATATATCGTAGCGTGGAAAGCTTGCTTAAGAGGTATGTCCTGGCGTCTTCCCCAATCTGTTCCCATTCCATTTGAGTGCTGTTTCCATCCATTTCACTGATATTCCTGCCATCCTGGGGGGAATTCCAGAAAAATTATGGAGTTTCCAATTAACTTTTGTTATACTCGTTTCTCAAATTGAGTCTGTCAGAGCCTCCGACTTGCTCAATTCAAGTATCAAGTACTCGAGCATTTTAGTGCTCTCTCATCACTAGTAGGAAGACTAGCTTAAAAAAATATAGTAAATGTGTTATTTGTGTTTAATACGTCCCAAATTGTTTTACTAAGAAAACACGCTGTTGTTTTTAACTGCACAGTCAGTACTCGTCTACATAGTGAAAGATTAATGAACCATTCACATCCATCAGTTAATAAGTTACACAACAACAAGCCACCCACTTGGTAATTGAAGTTTCATTAGCAAAAAAAAATGTATGTTTATACGTGTAATAATTCTACAGTCTACAAGACCAAATAAAGGCAAGACTATGAGAAGGAGGTGAGGAGTTAGCCTTTCCAGTGACAGGTTAATTACACAAGCTACATAAAAACATCGAAGCAAGTCAGCCGCTCTCTGAAGACTGTCAACAAAAATGTATTCTGAGCACCTTGAAATCTAGCAACTAATTAAAAAGCAGCAGCTTAATTTTATAATCTTATGTTTCTACTGACAGGCCTTGTTCTTTGCTCACTAAATTTTGTAGCATTGGCTTATTAGTTACTTTTATATTCATAATACAACAATCAATCCTTTGAGAAGTGCGAGGAAAGAAGAAGACATGAAATATTAAATTGACATCTTTTATTCTTTCATTCTAATAACTTCTTGGAAACTTTGTGTAGGCGTATGAAGTAAAAAAAAAATACTTTAATGGTATTACTAGACAATCTACAGTTGATTACATATTTAGGAGTTGCTTTTTAAAGTTTATATTGATCTTCTTTCACTGCAAATAAGAAATTATTGCCAACAGTTTGACTTCATTCCACATTAAGTAGAGTAGTGTCAGGAGGACTGAGATTCTAGAAAACCATGGGAGGACACAATACATGGTGCCATATCCTTATGCTACAATTATTCTTTCTTACAGAGGAGCTGTATAATAAGAATGGATGGCAAGCAGCACTAAAATCTACATGACTCTGGCTGCTAACTTCCATTCTGAGCATAAGGGGAGAAGCTGTGATAGGCTTATCTCACTTGGAATCACTGTGATAAGCCGATCAAAGCCAAACCAGTAAAAGCCCACTATGATCTACTGCAGCTTCCCAACTTTCCTCTCGCTAGTGATTTTATGAGAGGAGAGACAGACACCTGCAGGGAAAGCACTATCAAAAAATATTAAATAAAAGGCGTGAAAATAAAAAAAAATACATTATAATAGATTTTATGCATGAACAGTCTTATTTTAGAAATAGCTAGGCATATATTTATTGCTATGGCTTAAGCCTGCTTTACAACTTACGATCCAGCATACGATATCGTATGCGATCATAACCGCCCCCATCGTATGTGCGGCACATTGAATTTGTTGAATGTGCCGCACATACGAGTAACCCCCGTCACACGTACTTACCCGTCCATACGACCTCGATGTGGGTGGCGAACGTCCACTTCCTGGAGTGGGAGGGACGTTCGGCGTCACAGCGACGTCACGCGGCAGCCGGCCAATAGAAGCGGAGGGGCGGAGCTGAGCGGGACATAAACATCCCGCCCACCTCCTTCCTTCCGCATTACTGGCCGGGAGCCGCAGGACGCAGTTAAGATCTGTTCATCGTTCTCGGGGTGTCACACACTGCAATGTGTGCTACCCTGGGTACGATGAACAATCTGATGTTCAATTCATGAGGAATGAAAGACGTGCTTGCGATGAACGTTTTACCGTTCAATCGCAATCGCACGTAGCTGTCACACACTGCAATGTACCTTACGATGCCGGATGTGCGTTACTTACGACGTGACCCCGCCGACACATTGTAAGATACATTGCAGCGTGTAAAGCGGGCTTTAAAGGAAACCTGTCACCAGATTTTTCATGTATAAACCAAAACTACCTCCTTCAGCAGCGCCTGTGATACATTCCATAAAGGTGCATGTTATCCCCCTGTGCCCCGTACAAATACCTTTTGAAAATCCCCCAAGCTATATGTAAATCCGTACAGTCTGGTCTCATCGTGCTTGCTGCATCTTCTGTCTCGCCTCTTGACACTGATCGGCGTCCACTTTTATGATCGATGTGGATGATGCCTCATGCATCATACATATAGCCAGGTGAAATATTGAACTTGCACGGTGGCTCAGTAGTTAGCACTGCAGCCTTGCAGCACTGAGGTCCTGGGTTCAGTTCCCACCAAGGACAACATCTAAAAAGAGTTTGTATGTTCTCCTCATATCTGCGTGAGTTTCCTCTGGGGTGCTCTAGTTTCCTCCCACACTGCAAAAACATACTGAGAGGGAATTTAGTTTGTGAGACCCAATGTGGATCGTGTTGCCAATGTCTGTAAAGGGCTGTGGAATTAATAGCGCTTTATAAACATTATTATTATTGTGCAGGGAAATTACTGACTGACACAGGGAATTTGACCTAGGTATGTGGATAACGCAGAAGACGCCATCCACATTGCCAGGTGAAATATAGCAACTACATATATACCTCACCGTTTCATTAATGAGTACTGATGTATTAGACTCTTCCCGCAGTAGGGCAGAGCAGTACACCTCCATGAGCTGGTGATGTCTCTGCACAGGCGCGTGATTTTACTCGGCTATGTGGATGACAAAGGAGGCATCATCCAACCCAATCTTAACAAGAGGATGCTGATCAGCAGGGAAAGGAGGAACAGATGGATTTACTTACAGCATGGGAGATTTTCAAGAGGTAATTGGGGGTGTACAGGTTGTAGTCAGAGGATAATATGACATTTATGAAACGCTGCATAGGCTCTAATGAAGGTGGTAGTTTTTGTTTATACACAAAAAATCTGGTGACGGGTTCTCTTTAATAGCTATTAGGTCTCATATATATATATATTCACCACAGGCACTATATATAATACAATAGTGTAGCTGCAATTCCACAAGCTGCACACACAATTGCAGAGAGTAGTCACCATGTAGCGCTGCCAAACATTTTTTGCGATCCACCAGTAGCATGTTTTCCCTTTCTGGAACCACAACTTACATCATGCATAAATAAATGTCATAGATTTTGTTCCATAATATAACTTCATTTTTCTTTAACCCCTTAATGACCACGGGCCGTAAAATTACGTCCTAGCGGTCATAATGTTACTGCCCGCGGTCTGCCGGCGGCAGCATGCCATGATCGGCACACGTCTCAGCTGATTTTCACAGCTGAGATGTGTGCCTGCTAGGCACGAACAGAATCGTTATCTGCTCATGTCGTTTAACCCCTTAAATGGTGCTGTCAATATGTGACAGCGCCATTATAAGCGCGATCGCGGTAAACTTTTACTTACCGCCCGATACCGGAAGTCACGTGACGCGATCACATGACTTCCATTAGTTGTCATGGTAGCACAGGATCATGTGATGACTCCTGTACTACACATGAATTGCTTTCACTTTCGCTGTGCCAGCGGCACAGCAAAAGAGAAAGAGAGTGTATCTGCTGTTTACAGCTGTATAGCTGTGATCAGCAGATAGTGCAGAGCGATCGGAATGCTGATTGCAATAGCCCCCTAGGTAGACTAGTAAAATTAAAAAAAAAACTTAAAAAAAGTTTTAAAAAATTAAAAAAAAACAAAAAACCTAAAAGTTCAAATCACCCCCCATTCACCCCATTGAAAATTAAAGGGTTAAAAAAATAAAAAATATACACACATTTGGTATTGCCGCATTTAGAAACGCCCGATCTATAAAAATATAAAATCAATTAATCTGATCAGTATATGGCGTAGCGGCAAAAAAATTCCAAACGCCAAAACGACGTTTTTTGTCGCCACAACTTTTGCGCAAAATGCTATAAGAGGCGATCAAAACGTAGCATCTGCGTAAAAACGGTACCATTAAAAACATCAGCTCGAGACGCAAAAAATAAGCCATCACTGAGCCATAGATCCCGAAAAATGAGAACGCTACGGGTCACAGAATATGGCGTAAAACGTGCTCCACTTTTTTCGGTCAAACTTCCGATTTTTTTTTAACCTCTTATATAAAAGTAAACATATACATGTTTGGTGTCTACAAACTCGCACTGAACTGAGGCATCACACCCACACATCAGTTTTACCATATAGTGAACACAGTGAATAAAATATCTCAAAAACTATAGTGCTATCGCACTTTTTTTTCAATTTTTCTGCATTTGGAATTTTTTTGTCGTTTTCCAGTACACTATATGGTAAACCTTATGGATTAATTTAAAAGTACAGCTCGTTCCACAAAAAATGAGCCCTCACATGACCATATTGACTGAAAAATAAAAAAGTTACGTCTCTCAGAAAAATGGCGAAAAAAAAAACTGAAAGCGAAAAATCGTCCGGTCGTGAAGGGGTTAAAGGACGAGGTGCCATGGAGAAGCTTTTATAACATGTTTGTTTGAAATTGTCAAAATTCTCTCATTTTTAATATAATATGTCAAATTCTAGCAAAAAGCTGAGATAAAAAACATAAAAGCAATCCTATTCCTATATGTGGACACCTTAGGGTTTGTAACAATGCAAATAATTTGCTTTAAAAAAGTTAAATCATTTATAATTATGATTTTGCATGCAGAATATCAGAGCATAATAATTTTTCAAAAATATAATATCCTTCTTAACATAAGTACTTTTGGAAAGCCCATAGACATTAAACAGTCCTCATTCTCTTTTGCAGGGATGTCCTTAAAGATCTCTACATAGACCCGGCAGAGAAGATGATTTATCTTGTTTGTTTTCTCTATCCCTGTATACACAGTGCTGAAAAATGCTGTGTATACAGATTACAAAGAAATTAGGACCCAATTAACTTGCTTTCTACTGTTACGGGGTTGGCGGCTTACAAAGGAAATAGTCAATCCCAATCGCAACCCGGGATCCACCATGCAGAGATGGTAATCTGCTGCAAAGAGCCCAGAGGACCTAGCGGACTCAACAGCTGCAGATAACTAAGATAGAACACACTATAATCGGTGTTGGCTTTCAATCAGGCAATGCGTATAGTAGCCTATGTTCACTACACATAGACAATGTGAATAGTAGCCTATGGTAATTTCACATAGACAATGTATACAGTAGCCTATGTTAACTTCACATAGACTATGCAGTTATGCGATAGAATAAATAAAACAAAACTAATAGGATAGTATGACAGGCCACAAGCCATGCTGCCATAAAAGAAGACAGAAAAGACACAAATTCAAGTGACTGTCCCTGGTAGATTGTGTGTAGCCCACTGCCCTGTACATATACCTAAACTAGAAAAGAAAGACGCTATACAAGTACCTGTCTAAGTAGTATATAACTTGCTTTACCAGCATACACACCAAGACACCAGGGTGCAGTACTAGCATCTAGACACCCATAAACAATGTGGTTATGTGACGACTGAGTGCCGAAAGGAGTGGGCGGCGTCCTTATATAACTTAAGGACAGCCCCAAACAGTCTCACTTCCAGTCGCATTGGGTCTAGTGTACAGGTCAATCCAGGAATGCCACGTCATCAGGACAGTTGACGTCTAACGGCCAATCCTGGGATGCCATGTCATCTGGACATCTGATATACAACCACCAATCAGAACGCGCCATGTCATGCACATGCTCAGTATCTCGATTCCTAGACTTAGAGGCAGACTGAGCACAATCAGTCTGAGCATGCTCAGTAGCCTGATTTGTGAACTTAGGCTCTGACCGAGCACATTCAGCCCAAAGATGCTCAGTAGCCTGATTTCTGGACTTAGTCCCTGGCTGAGTACTGTCAAGCTGCACATGCGCCGTGGATGGCTTTCGGCACTTATCCTCAGGCAGCCGAGTAGTCAGCAGGATGTCCCGAGAGCAAGCCAAGCCTCGATACCGGCATCTAGGCAGAGCAGTAGCTGCAAGGGGCATCTTGGGTAAGGAAGCAGGGGCACTCGGAGTCTGACCTGTGTAGGCGGAGGATTCTGGCGCATAACACCTACTCTGGACCCAGATATTGTGTGATTACTTTGTGTAGGAAGAGAACATGAGCTGCTGGGTATGAGAAACTTAGCTCTGCTATGCATAGAAAGGAATGATTTTCAAGTGTAACTGGGGCTAATATGCAAGCCCAAATTACAGTGGAAATCAGAAATAAAACACATTTTTTGGTGTGTTCAATTGTCCTATAAGACCCTATAAGACCTTATGGGAACCAAAAATGAATAAAATAGAAAAAAATCAATCAATCAATCAATCAATAGATAAAAATGTGCCCTCATTGAAAAAAAATTGCCTTGTCATGAACTGGTTAAAGTACATTCTTGCACTTTAGGTCATGTACTAGTCAAAGTGGCAACACATCAGCATATTTGGTATACGACAAGTGCGAAAATAATTATAGAAGCATACAAAAAAAGCTATTTATTTATCAATTTTTTTACCATTGAAATTGAAGAGAAAATCCTCTCCAGTTTTTTTTATTTATTTAATGAGATTAAATTAAAATATAGTACTGTATGTACCACCAATAGAAAGAAGCCCTGATTTTTAAAAAAGCAAAACAAAAAAAAAATCAAATTCATGGGAGTAAATGCAATTTCTACAAAGCTTTAACCTGTTAAATAGATGCATTGGAAAATAGCTAAATTTCTTTGCTCTTTAAAAGCATTCCGTTCCGTATATGATCCATATACGGTCCTTGTGTCATCCGTGTTTCATCCGTGTACATTCTGGGTTTTTTTTGCGGACCACAAAAAAATGGAAGGAAAGTTACATACAGCTAAAAGCTTGAAAAATAGATAGCAGGATAGATAGATCCAGATAGATAGATAGATAGATAGATAGATAGTAGTGATGAGCGAGCATGCTTGTTACTACTCGGTACTCGCACGAGTATCACTGTACTCGGTCTACTCGGCGGGGACCGAGTAATCTCGCGATACTCGTGCTGTACTCTTCATTTCTGCATGTTGGCGCTCTTTTGAGAGCCAGCCCTCATGCAGGGATTGGCTGGCAGACCACTGCAATGCCACAGCCCTGTTAGTTGTGGAATTGCAGTGATTGGCCGGCCTGGACAGCGTGACCGAGCCTTTATACCGGCCGGCGCGCTGTGCTCTGCTCACAGCTATCCAGACAGTCAGTGCAGGGAGAGTGTCGCTGATTCAGGGAAAGCTTTGCGGCCCTTTATAGCTTTTTCAGTTGCAGGGCTGCAAACAGTGTGACCAAAAGTCCTTCTCAGGACTATTCTAGTTGTATACAGGCAGGCCAGGTATAGCCAGGTCGGAGTACAGTAGCAGAGTCCTTCTCAGGACTATTGTTGCTATATACAGGCAGGGTATAGCCAGGTCTGAATACAGGGTAGTGACCAGAAGAGTCCTTGTCAGGACTATTGTACCAGTATACAGGCAGGCAGGCAGGGTATATATAGCCATTCCTAGTGGTGACCGTATACCAGCCTTCATCATATCTGGGGCTGGTGTATACAGTCTAAAACAGTCCAGATAGTGTCTGACTTGTCTGCAATTGTCGCTCCCCAAAAAAACCTGTTAGGTTCTTAGTGCGTCCGTGCTTGGTTTTTAAAACCGCACGTGTGTGCCTGTCGGTGGCAGCGTACAGGTGCACTTGTGTGCAATTTCCACAAACTTTGATATAACGCACAAGTAGTGAATATACACGTCAGCAGTGCACAGCATTGCAAAATGCGCAAGGGCATTGGCAAGGAACAAGGAAGTGGACGTGATGGTGGTGCAGGCAGAGGCCGAGGTCGTGGGCAAGCTCTAATTTCGCCACAACAAAGGGCCACATCTAGTCGCTCGCACGTCCTGTCCCAAATTCTTGGGGACCGCAGCAGTACACCGCTCTTGAACCAAGACCAGTGTCAACAGGTTGTTAGTTGGATAGCAGATAATGCTTCCAGTCAGATTGGCACCACCACAAACACTCTGTCTTCCACACGGTCAAGTGTCAGTAGCCGTGATACTGCACCGCACATTTCTGAACCTGATCCTCCTTCCTACCACCAGGCTGAGTACACGTCCTCCTCGGACATTAATGATCCCACACTTGGACACTCGGAAGAGCTGTTCACGTTTCCATTCACACATTCTGGCCTCTCGCCAGCTCATATTGAAGTGGGTCATGAGGAGATCGTCTGTACAGATGGCCAAATATTTGAGCAGCCACGTTCTCACGAAGTTGGCAACGTGTCTCAACAAGTGGTGGACGATGATGAGACACAATTGTCAGGAAGTCAGGAGGAGGAGCAGGGTGCGGAAGAGGAAGACGACGTGGTGGATGATCCAGTAACTGACCCAACCTGGCAGGAGGATATGCAGAGCGAGGACAGCAGTGCACAGGGGGAGGGAGGCGTAGCATCACAACAGGCAGTAAGAAGCAGGGTGGTGGCCCCAGGCAGAAGTCAGGCAACCGTTCCCCGGAACAACACGACGACACAAGGTGCCTGTACAAATGTTAGGTCTTCCCGAGTCTGGCAGTTTTTTAAGTTGGCTCCAGATGATTCTAAAAAGGCCATTTGCAACACCTGCCGTGCCAGCATCAGCAGGGGTACCAAAACTAGCAGCCTGACCACCACCAGCATGATCAGGCACATGTCAGCCAAGCACCCGACTTTGTGGGAAGTACAACAAAGTCGAGGAGCAGTGCTTGCTGATGTCACTGCTACGTCTTCGCTGGTTGTGCATGCGAGCCAATCCCCTGTCCATGCTGCCTGCGAACAAGCCTCCTCCACTCCTGCACCTGCAGTTGCCCACGCAGAAAGAACACCATCATCAAGCACGTCCTTGTCCCAGCGCAGCGTTCAGTTATCCATTCAGCAAACCTTAGAACGCAGGCGCAAATACACTGCCAACACCCCACATGCCACAGTTCTAAATGCTAACATTTCGCGACTGCTTGCACTGGAAATGTTGCCTTTTAGGCTGGTGGAGACAGAAGCATTCCGCGACCTGATGGCGGCAGCTGTCCCACGTTACTCGGTCCCCAGCCGCCACTATTTCTCCCGGTGTGTCGTCCCCGCGTTGCATAACCACGTGTCACAAAACATCACACGTGCCCTGAACAACGCTGTTTCACCCAAGGTCCACCTAACCACAGACACGTGGACAAGTGCTTGTGGGCAAGGCCGCTACATCTCGTTGACGGCACACTGGGTTAATATTGTGGAAGCTGGGACCCAGTCTGAGCGAGGGACGGAACACGTCCTTCCCACACCAAGGTTTGCAGGCCCTACCTCAGTCAGTGTTTCACCCACACTCTACAGCTCAGGAATGTCATGCTCTTCAGCCTCCTCCTCCTCCTGCGCATCCTCATCCACTGTACCCTCCACACCAGTCCCAAGCTGGAAGCACTGCAGCACTGCCTCGGCGAAGCGGCAACAGGCTGTGCTGAAGCTAATCTGCATCGGTGACAAACCCCACAATGCAGAAGAGGTGTGGACAGCTCTGAAACAGCAGGCAGATCACTGGCTCACACCTCTGAACCTAAAGCCAGGAAAGGTCGTGTGTGACAATGGCCGGAACCTGGTGGCGGCTTTGAGGCGAGGCCAGCTGACACATGTTCCATGTGTGGCCCATGTGCTCAACCTCGTGGTTCAGCGGTTTATAAAGTCATACCCAGAGCTGTCTGATCTGCTGGTAAAAGTTCGCCGCCTGTCTGCACATTTTCGAAAGTCACCTACTGCTTCAGCCGGCCTTGCCGGCTTTCAGCGCCGTTTGCATCTTCCGGCTCACAGACTGGTGTGTGATGTCCCCACGCGTTGGAATTCAACTATGCACATGTTGGTCAGGATATGTGAGCAGAAGAGGGCAGTTGTTGAGTACCTGCATCACCTAAGCCGTCGGGAAATGGGTCAAACTCCATACATAACACCTGAGGAGTGGAGATGGATGTCAGACCTATGTACCATCCTCCAAAACTTTGAGGACTCCATCAAGATGGTGATTGGTGATGACGCCATTATTAGCGTCACCATACCGCTACTCTGCCTTCTAAAACGGTCTCTGCTGAAAAACAAACATGATGCATTGCAGGCGGAGCGCGATGAGTTGCAGCAAGAAACAGTAGTGGGTGTGGGTAATAACACACAGCCCAGCCTCGTCTCATCACAACGTGCAGTGGAGGACTATGACGAGGAGGAGGATGAAGACATGGAGCAACTCTCCGGCCAAATTGAGGATATGACATGCACACCAGTCATATCCTCGGTTCAGCGTGGCTGGCCAGAGGACAGGGTAGATGAGGAGGAGGAGGAGGAGGAGGAGGAGGACAGCATGTTCAGTCATCTTGTTGGTCAGGCTACTGAAGTCCTGGCTGTTAAGAGTCTGGCGCACATGGCTGACTTTATGGTAAGCTGCCTGTCTCGTGACCCTCGCGTTAAGAACATCTTGGCCGACAATCATTACTGGTTGGTAACACTGTTAGACCCACGCTACAAGGAGAACTTTTTGTCTCTTATTCCCGTGGAGGAGAGGTCAACCAAAATGCAGCAGTTCCGGAAGGCCATAGTCACGGAAGTAGGCAAAGCATTCCCCTCACAAAACGCTAGCGGCATAGGTCAGGAATCAGTGGACAACCAAGGCGTACAGCCGAGAGAGGCACAAGTCCAATCCGCCAGAGGTAGGGGAACAGTCTTTAAGATGTGGGACAGTTTTCTCAGCCCCTCACATACCACAGCCCCTGAGGTGCGGGTAGTGCCACAAGAAATCCTAAGTTTGCCCAGATGCTGAAGGAGTACCTTGCAGATCGAACAACTGTACTCCGACATTGCTCTGTGCCTTACAATTATTGGGTATCCAAGCTGGACACGTGGCATGAATTGGCTCTCTACGCCTTGGAAGTCCTGGCCTGCCCTGCCGCTAGCGTTTTGTCAGAGCGTGTTTTTAGTGCCGCAGGTGGAATCAGTACAGATAAACGCACCCGCCTGTCAACTGAAAATGCTGACAGGCTGACTCTGATCAAGATGAACAAGGGTTGGATTGGGCCAGACTTCACCACACCACCAGCAAATGAGAGCGGAATTTAAAGTTTGCCATGTACCTCCACTCACCCATGGGTACACACTTCTGGACTTTGGATAATCGCTGGACTGCTCCTCCTTCTCCTCATGCGCCACCATGATGACCGTTACAAATTGCAATACTTAGGCCTTTGTTTCAGGTATACCCCCAGTGGTAAATTTTTTCGCCCATTCTTTGCAGAATGGACATTACAACGACAGGAGACCCGCTCCTTTGCAATGGGAACAATGTTTTGAGGCCCTCATGCACGTCTCTACCCAGGGACAACGTGGAGCCTCCCAATTTTTGGCTGCCCTGCCTAAGGGCTATACTATAATACACCCACTTCCTGACAATGGACACTTAATGTTTTGAGGCCCTCATGCACGTCTCTATCCAAGGACAACGTGGAGCCTCCCAATTTTTGGCTGCCCTGCCAAAGGGCTATACTACAATAGACCCACTTCCTTACAATGGGCACTTCAAGTTTACAGGCCCTCATGCACGTCTCTATCCAGGGACAATGTGGAGCCTCTCAATTTTTGGCTGCCCTGCCAAAGGGCTATACTACAATAGACCCACTTCCTTACAATGGGCACTTCAAGTTCACAGGCCCTCATACACGTCTCAACCCAGGGACAACGTGGAGCCTCCCAATTTTTGGCTGCCCTGCCAAAGGGCTATACTATAATACACCCACTTCCTTACAATGGGCACTTCAAGTTTACAGGCCCTCATGCACGTCTCTATCCAGGGACAACGTGGAGCCTCCCAATTTTTGGCTGCCCTGCCTAAGGGCTATACTATAATACACCCACTTCCTGACAATGGACACTTAATGTTTTGAGGCCCTCATGCACGTCTCTATCCAGGGACAATGTGGAGCCTCCCAATTTTTGGCTGCCCTGCCAAAGGGCTATACTATAATACACCCACTTCCTTACAATGGGCACTTCAAGTTTACAGGCCCTCATGCACGTCTCTACCCAGGGACAACGTGGAGCCTCCCAATTTTTGGCTGCCCTGCCAAAGGGCTATACTACAATAGACCCACTTCCTTACAATGGGCACTTCAAGTTTACAGGCCCTCATGCACGTCTCTATCCAGGGACAATGTGGAGCCTCTCAATTTTTGGCTGCCCTGCCAAAGGGCAATACTACAATAGACCCACTTCCTTACAATGGGCACTTCAAGTTCACAGGCCCTCATGCACGTCTCAACCCAGGGACAACGTGGAGCCTCCCAATTTTTGGCTGCCCTGCCAAAGGGCTATACTATAATACACCCACTTCCTTACAATGGGCACTTCAAGTTTACAGGCCCTCATGCACGTCTCTATCCAGGGACAACGTGGAGCCTCCCAATTTTTGGCTGCCCTGCCTAAGGGCTATACTATAATACACCCACTTCCTGACAATGGACACTTAATGTTTTGAGGCCCTCATGCACGTCTCTATCCAGGGACAACGTGGAGCCTCCCAATTTTTGGCTGCCCTGCCAAAGGGCTATACTATAATACACCCACTTCCTTACAATGGGCACTTCAAGTTTACAGGCCCTCATGCACGTCTCTACCCAGGGACAACGTGGAGCCTCCCAATTTTTGGCTGCCCTGCCAAAGGGCTATACTACAATAGACCCACTTCCTTACAATGGGCACTTCAAGTTTACAGGCCCTCATGCACGTCTCTATCCAGGGACAATGTGGAGCCTCTCAATTTTTGGCTGCCCTGCCAAAGGGCTATACTACAATAGACCCACTTCCTTACAATGGGCACTTCAAGTTCACAGGCCCTCATGCACGTCTCTATCCAGGGACAACGTGGAGCCTCCCAATTTTTGGCTGCCCTGCCAAAGGGCTATACTATAATACACCCACTTTCTTACAATGGGCTCTTCAAGTTTACAGGCCCTCATGCACGTCTCCATCCAGGGACAACGTGGAGCCTCCCAATTTTTGGCTGCCCTGCCTAAGGGCTATACTATAATACACCCACTTCCTGACAATGGACACTTAATGTTTTGAGGCCCTCATGCACGTCTCTATCCAGGGACAACGTGGAGCCTCCCAATTTTTGGCTGCCCTGCCAAAGGGCTATACTACAATAGACCCACTTCCTTACAATGGGCACTTCAAGTTTACAGGCCCTCATGCACGTCTCTATCCAGGGACAATGTGGAGCCTGCCAATTTTTGGCTGCCCTGCCTAAGGGCTATACTATAATACACCCACTTCCTGACAATGGACACTTAATGTTTTGAGGCCCTCATGCACGTCTCTATCCAGGGACAACGTGGAGCCTCCCAATTTTTGGCTGCCCTGCCAAAGGGCTATACTATAATACACCCACTTCCTTACAATGGGCACTTCAAGTTTACAGGCCCTCCTGCACGTCTCTATGCAGGGGCATTGGTGAACCTCACAATTTTGGACTGCCCTGGCAAAGGAAAATACTACAAAGACTCACTTCCTCAAAATGGGCACATTAGACTCAAGAGGCCTTCATGTACGTCTCTTCTCAGGGACATCGGAGTGCCACACAATGTTTTCACGTAAAATCTTTCATGTATTAATCTCAAAAAGTAACATACACCAGCTCTATCTCACTATTGGATATGTGCCCTTAACATTTCTGCCATGAAAAATCATTTTGGGGTCATTTTGGAAGGTTTTCTGGTGAGTCCGTAAAAATGGCGTGAAACGCGGACAAAATTGTTCACAGCTGTGACTTTTGAGTGATAAATGCTTCAAGGGGTCTTCCCCATGCTGTTGCCATGTCATTTGAGCACTCTTCTGAGACTTTTGTGCCATTTTTAGGGTTTCTCCATGCTGCCGGGGGGTCATTTCACAAAAATACTCGGGTCTCCCATAGGATAACATTGGGCTCGTTGCTCGGCCCGAGTACACGAGTATCTTGGGAGGCTCGGCCCGAGCTTCGAGCACCCGAGCTTTTTAGTACTCGCTCATCACTAATAGATAGATAGATAGCAGCTTCAACTTGGCTGGTAATCCAAAACAAGGGGCACCCTACACTGTTATTTTATATTAAATTAAATAAATAATTTAAAACAAAAAACGTGGGGTTCCCCAGAAATAAGATCACCAGCCAAGGTAAAGAAAACAGCTGTGGTCTGGTATTTTCAGACTAGGGAGGTCCACAGTTATTAGACTCTCCACAGCCTAAAAATAGCAGGCTACAGCCACCCAAGAAGT
Source organism: Anomaloglossus baeobatrachus (assembly GCF_048569485.1). Classification (NCBI taxonomy): domain Eukaryota; kingdom Metazoa; phylum Chordata; class Amphibia; order Anura; family Aromobatidae; genus Anomaloglossus; species Anomaloglossus baeobatrachus. The sequence continues at coordinate 556,954,282 of NC_134353.1, forward strand.
GGAGCATCCATTAGCTGCGCCAATCCTTGTGCTTCACCCCAGCTCATCCTGTTACCCTGGTACAGTGGCAAATGGGGTAATATATGGGGTTGATACCAGCTTTGTATTATCACCTGGCATCAGGCACTGGCAATAGTGATGTCACGGTATCTCTCAGACATCACCAACCCAGAAAATAATAAAAAAATAAATAGACAACAAACAAAAATCACTCCCCAACACATTCCCTCTTTCCCCAATTTATTGGAAAGAAAAAAACAAATCCAAGTCTGGTGTAATCCAATAAGGGAGTCCCACGACGATCCATACTCACTGTCCTTGTCAATGAAGAACAGAATGTTACCCATTGGCTGGGAGAGCAGTGCAGTGACCTTAGCTAACATCATTAGGTCAACCAACATCACCACAGGGCATGACGAGTGCCGACATCATGAGGGTAGCTCAGATCATTACCTGCGATGATGTTCTATATTTACAGTATCTTGTGACATCAGCACTATTCACTGAGTGTGATGTCACCGCAATTCTCGCGGGAGCCCGTGACGTCACCGCTAGTCGCAGTCTCGGGACGCCCGCGAGACTTGAGGTGATATCGCTGCAGGCATGAAAGTCAGTGACGAGCACTGATGTCACGAAATCAGCAGAGATCATCACAACAGGTAATGATTTCATCTAACCTCCTGATGGCAGTGCTCATCATCAGTGCTTCTATGTGCCATCCGCTCCTACACATAACAGATTAAAAAGATGGTCTTGTCAGTAGATCCGGAAAACAAGAGGAACTGACCAGGACAAACGGAACAGTCGTCTGAATGAACCCTAAATGAGCGCTACTGGAAAACTATCTATTTTCTGGACAGTTGCTACAGATATTATTTTTTTACCTAGCACGTTTTTGTATTATTAGATGCACCTTGGTCTTTCGACCAATGCCTTAAGTTTTCACATTTTAGAATGTGGACCCAAGCTTAGTGTCTCTATACATTCCTATGAGATTTGCATTGAGACTCAGAAATACAGAGAAAAACTGATTTCTGTTCCACACATAAGAGCCTCAGTCAGAAAATAAAAATTCTATGAGTTTTAATTTAAAAGGGAGCTAAGCTGAGATATATTTTTAAGCTTTTTATATGTCAGAACGTACTGGGATTCAGATAGTTTTTGTCTGAAGCATAGCAATGAGAAGACCTTTGTTGAGGTTCTTCAATAAAAGTATATGTTGAGTGTGGAAGGTAAGTGCGGAACATTGGAGCTTTGAACAAGCTGCTATTCTGTGACTTAGATGTGTATAAATAATCTAAAGGCGTCATGCATATGACAGAGCTTTGTGAATAAAGATTCTACAGAAGCATACAGAAACTGGTTCCTTATTACAAAGTAATATGCATTCTATTTAATGTATGGTGCATTTGTGCACTCAATATTATGAAACTTTAACTTTAATGCTTCTCATGGGGAATACCTTTATAATATGATATGAAAGAAGACATGATAAAAATGTTTCTCAACGAGTCAGACTTATGCAATCTGAGATATATAGACAAATATTATTGCTCCTTTTATATGATTACAGGTGCCACATTCACATGTAAATATTTGGCGCACTTTTAATTTAGGGTTTTCTGAGTTTTATGTCATGTCTAACAATAATGATAACTAAAGGCCTCTTTACATGCTACGATATATCTAACGATATGTCGTCGGAGTCATGTCGTTAGTGACGCACATCCGGCCTCGTTTGACATATCGGAGCGTGTAACACAAATGAGCGACTGTGAACGAGCAAGAATACTCACCTTATCATTGCTCGTTGACACGTTGCTCATTTTCAAATAATCGAACGTCCTTCAGTGCTCCGGTTGTTCATCGTTCCCGAGGCAGCACACGTAGCTACATGTGACACCCCGGGAACGATGAACTGCAGCTTACCTGCGGCCGCCGGTAATGTCGAAGGAAGGAGGTGGGCGGGATGTTTATGTCCTGCTCATCTCCGCCCCTCCGCTTCTATTGGACGGCCGCTATGTGACGTCGCTATGACGCTGAACGTCCCTCCCCCTTCAGGAAGAGTTTGTGCGACACAGGCAACAAATTGCCCGTGTCGCACAAACGATGGGGGCGGGTGCGATAGCTCATGCGAACGCACGATATATCGTCCCGTGTAAAGTGGCCTTTAAACTTATTTTACTGTTCACATTTTTTTCAATCCAGAAGATGAATTATATTTTTGGAGAAATAATTGAATATTAACAATTTTAGGATTTGTCAGTAAATAGATGTAAAACTTGTTTTACGATTTCTGAGTTATAACAAATTATTCAAGGGTATGTTTCTAGCATTTTTTTTAATGTAGCATTGATGGCTTTAACTATATACTGTTTGATGCATAAGTATAATGAGAGGATAACACTGGCACTCCTTCCAAAGATATGTATGTAAAAACAATGGATACTCAGCTGCCGGTAGAGAGTTGGTTCTGTGTGTTAACAGTCAAGAAAAATGAAAAGAATACAGGAGAAATTTACTGTGTTAACAGCAATGTGAATATAAATACTAATACTGAAACAAGAATTCAACATGTAATATTAAACAATATCAATTATATAGCATCATTTTATACAAATAGGGATGAAATGGTAGAATACAGATAAAAATCCGGGTTACTAGTAACAGAACAGGCCTGTTTATGATGAATATAATTAAATATAGTGTTTCCTAACAGTAGCATAACTACCGGGGGGTGTGGCAAATGGGACAATTGCCCTCGGCCCCATGATCACAGGGGCTCACCCAGAGCTACTGCCACTTTAATGGTTTGCACAGTTAATCTCCATGCAGTGGCGTACCACAAATAGTAATAGACAAAGCGACTGCTATGGGGCCAGTGAACTGGAGGTACCTGCCAACCTGAGCACCTGCTTCAGCTGGATGTGCATCTGATGGCACACATCCAGTTGAAATGCATTGCGTCGCAAAGATCCTTTGGGTTCCTGCGTTGCAAATGTGCCAGCCGTTTAAGAAAATGAATATGAACTGCTCTCCATAGCCATAAACCCACCCACTTCTTGCCACTAAGGCCAACACTGAGATGTGGACGGGATTATGGGCATGAGGAGCAAAGAATACTCATTCCCTTTAATAGCAGCAGACGTGATTACCCAGCCCCCGTCTTTCTGTAGGGGCTGGGAAATTAGGTGTGCCCGCTATTAAAGAGAATTAATATTCACTGTTCCCCATACCCATAATTCTTGGCAAGGAGAGCAGCAAAAATGCTGATAGCTGAGCTCAGTCTAAGTGGGTGTGAATGGCAGTGACATCATGCGCTGCACTGCTTACACACTGAAGTAAGTCAGAATCAAGGGAGGACACTGCACATCAGAGAAGCTGAGGGAAGGTGAATATATTGTTATTTTCTGTGTGCAGCATGATTGGGGTCATATATACAGTTTAAGCCAGAAGTTTACATACACTACCTAAAAAGACACATATGCATGTTTTTATCACTATCTGACATGAAATCAGAATAAACCTGTCCCGTTTTAGGTTAATTAGGATTACCAAAATTATTTATATCTGCCAAATGGCAGAATAATGAAAGAGAATATTTTAAGGCATTTTTATTACTTCCTACAAAGTAAAAAATTTATATAAATTTAATTAGTATTTGGTTCTATTGCCCTTAAACTGTACGACTTGGGTCAAACATTTTGGATAACCTTCCACAAGCTTCTCACAATAGTTGGTAGGAATATGGGCCTATTCCTCCTGACAGAATTGGTGTAACGGATGTATGTTTGTAGTGCACTTTGCTTGCACCTGCCTTTTCAGCTTTAACAATAAATTTTCAATAGGATTCAGATCAGTGGTTTATGATGGCCATGCTAAAACACTGACTTTGTTAATCTAAAGCCACTTTGTAGAGAGTTGGTCATAGTCCATTTGGAACAACCCATTTCCACCCAAACTTTAAGTTCCCGGCTGATATCTTGAGATGTTGCTACAGTATTGCCACATGATCTTCTTTCCTCATGATGCCATCTATTTTGTGAAGTGCATCAGTCCCTCCTGAAGCAAAACAACCTCTTGCAGCTGCCACCCCTTTGCTTCACAGTTGGGATGTTGTGTTCTAAGGGCGGCTTTGCACGTTGCAACATCGCAGTCAAATCGGAAGTGACGCACATCCGGCGTCACTTTCAACATCGTAGTGTGTAAATCCTAGATGATACGATTAACGAGCGCAAAAGCGTTGTTATCGTATCATCGGTGTAGGCTCCGACTTTTTCAAAATTACGCTGCCGCGACAGGTACGATGTTGTTCCTCGTTCCTGCGGCAGCACACATCGCTGTGTATGAAGCCGCAGGAGCGAGGAACATCACCTTACCTGCCGCCGGTAGCTATACGGAAGGAAGAAGGTGTTTGGGATGTTTACATCCTGCTCATCTCCGCCCCTCCGCTTTGATTGGCCGCCTGCCGTGTGACATCGCTCTGACGTTGTACGACCCGCCCCCTTATGAAGGAGGTGGGTCGCCGGCCAGAGCGATGTCGCAGGACAGGTGAGTGCATGTGAAGCTGGCGTAGCGATAATGTTCGCTACGCCAGGAATCACAAGATATCGCTGCTGCGACGGGGGCGGGGACTATCGCGTGCGACATCGCAGCATCGGCTTGCGATGTCGCAACATGCAAAGCCCGCCTAAGGCTTCAAAGTTTCTCCCTTTTTCTTTTTTTAACAATGGTCATTATGGCCAAACAGTTAAATTTTATTTTTGTCAGACCACAGGATATTCCTTCAAAAATTAAGGCATTATTTCCTGTGTACATTTGAAAACATTGTTCTGGTTTGTTTTATATTTCTTTTGGAGCAATGGCTTCTTCCTGGCAGAGTGGCCTTTTTTATCATGCTGATACAGCACTCTTTCACTGTGGACAAAAACACAATCTTACCAGCTTCTACCAGCATCTTGAAAAGGTGTTTTGCTTTTGTTGTTTGTTTGGTATGCTAATGTCTGACCAAAGCACGTTTATCTCTGGTACACAGAACCCGTCTCCTTCCTGAATTGTATGATGGCTGCATATTCCCACCTTGTTTGTACTTGCATATAATTGTTTGTACAGATGAACAAGGCAACTTCAGGTATCTGGAAAATGCACCAAAGGATGAACCAGACTTGTGCAAGTCCACAATTCTCTTCCTGAGATCTTGGCTGATTTCTTTTGATGTTCCCATGATGCTACATAAAAGAAGCAGTATTGCCAATAAATATCAGAAGCTTCAAAAGACGTGAAATCATCATATAGGCTTTCCCGTAGTGTTTAAAGGCATAGTGCTGTTAGTGTATGTAAACTTTTGACTTTGCAAAATGTAATAAAAATGCCTTAAAGTATTCTATCTCATTTATTATTCTGATATTTGAAAATATAAATATTTTGGTAATCATAATTGACCTAAAACGGGAAATTTTTATTCTGATCTCATGTCAGATAGTGAGAAAAACATGCAGCTGATGTCTCTTTTTAGATAGTGTAAATGTGCAGTATGTAAACTTCTGGTTTCAACTGTAGAAGGATGGACACATATATACGAGGATGGAGTATTGTGACAATCAAAGGTGCACATGGGACATTATTACTTTTTAAGAGCAAAATGTGGATACTTTTATAGGACTTGCACTGGGCATAAATATTTTCTAGTTGGCAAATTTGCCATCTAAAGGGCACAAATGAGGCAGTATTACCATGTAAGTGGCACAGTGGTGGCATTACTATGTGGGGTGGTAAGAGGAGCCCTGTTTTTGTACCACACAGCAGGAGAAGTAATAGGGACAGATACAGCAGCAGTTTAGTATTGAGGTATTAGCAGGATGAGTAAGTTTGTGCAGGTTGGGAATAGATGGTATGATGTAGGAAATGTGAGAAATCAAATGTAATCTCTGTAAATGAATCGTGGCTTGAAGCAGTTGTCTTGTTGGTCTGGACCAGATGGAAAACTGAATGACTCCATCACAATAATTTTAGGCTGTATGTCACTATCTGTAACTTTACTGTAATCTCTTGTACGTACTGCAGGACTTGTATCTCTCACTATATGGCACTAATATCAGTGGTGGGCTTTGTGTAGAGATTTATTTGCCATAACAGCAAGGTTCCCATGTACCCATAATTAGGCTGCACCTTGGTTACCTGCTCAGGGGCCCACTCAGATATCTTACCCCCTGTCCTCCCGATCTGAACCCCTAGCTATTCCTCTGTTTCCTCACAATGATGTGCTTCTGGAGCAAACACTTGTCCAAAGTTGTAGTACCAATGTAAAGGCACAACGTAAGTGTGCACTTAGAAATATCCCCTAGTCAAGGAGACATTAACAATAGCAATTTTAATTAGTCATGTTAAAAGATATAGTCATTTCAAAGATTTCACATAGAATATGCAAATAAGTAGAACAGTACTGCTAGACTTCAACGATGCCGTAGTGCTTGAGCAAATGCTGGGCACTTACTGGGTTAATGTATGTTAATTTAATGTTTTGAATTATGCTCTGAAGGCTATACAGAGCATGGAGAGTTATAGGTAAGCATGGGGTTGAAAAAAATAAATCACCCCTTTCCTGTCCTACTAGTGCATTCTCATATTCAGTCCTTATTCAACTCCCTACAGCCTTTTCTTTTTAAGCATTGCATTAGCTATGTGCACTTCTGCTCTTCTGGCAACTTCACTCTGAATGGGGTTTCTAGCTCTGAATATGTCTCTGATGTAAATACCAATATCATGAAATCACGGCGTGCGTCTTCCAAGTCCTAGTAAGCACCTTGGTCAATGCATGTCTTGACATCGTAATGTCATATGTATTCAGCACCAGAAGCCCCAGCATAGAGTGTTTAAGGAGGTGGACTAGTTGCTGTATAGTTCCTTTCCCTGAAGAAACCAATCGTGTTGTTGTATTTTCATGTGAACTGTGTCCTGGTCATAGTGATTAAAACTCCTTACCTCCTTCTCTATCAGGAGAATATGGGGCCACAAAAAGGGAAAGTGACTGTCACGGATTGGTTTGTTGGGCTGGGATGGGTTGTGGTAGGGTTCAGAGGTCTAGCCAGATCAGGAACAATTCAGAGGAAGCTGAGAATGTGCCAGAAGATGTGTTTTAAAACTCTAAGGATCTGGAAATTATGTGTCCAGTATCCCATTTGTACAGTTGTTATGGATGTAAAGAGTTGTTGTTGAAACTGAACAAATGGTCTACTTGCGGAAGAAAGTCGACATCTGGTCCTGAGCACCCTATATCAAAGGTAACATGCAGCCTACCCACACAACACAAGTCCACACACCCAACTGGGACCATGTTTTTCATGTAATGTTATCAGAGTCAATCCCTTGCCCATGACTACCACGCTTCACCACTCTACACGTGAAGGAACAAACAGCCTGCAGTAATGGAAAGGTGAGAAGTGAGGTGAGTATTTTGATACTTTTAACCGATTCACTGGAATCTTACAAATCAGTAAAATGAACAATTTGCTTATCTCTAGTTAATATATACTTGCTGTAGTGATTGTGATCAAGCTTTACAATTATAAAATCATTGAATTTCATTTGTATTTTGGGAGAACCATTCCCTGATGTCCAAAGAGTAGCACAGGATTTGAAAAATGAGTTGCATTAAACTACCTCATTGAGATTGCATCTCAGAAATTTTGCAATGTAATGTGTATTTTGAGATGTACACAGTCATCTAAATTCTAATTTATATCCAAGAAACAAACTATTCTGCAGAAGAATCAACAGATTCTCAAACAAATACTTTATGGATAATATTCTGCTGAATCTGACATTTTTACAAATTGAGTTGGCTAAAGTCCAGGATAAAAGGTGAGAATAAGCTATTAAATATTTCCAAGGCAGAACAATTCCCATTAGTGAAATAAAGAATACAAATTCATTAAGAAACATAATCTGGTAAAATCCCACAAAATGCAGATGATTAAAATGAAAGTGTAATAAAAAAAACAACCTATTAGTAACATGAAGTTTTTATGTTAAACAGATATTATTTTTTTTTTTTACATTTTCCAGGTTTCCATTTATAATAATAAAAAATGGATGGCCACTTATCCATATAGCAGAAACTGCCTGTTCTGTATAGATCTTTTATTTTATCAAATAAATCATTAAATAAAAAAAACCCCAAAACAGATTATTAAAAAAGATTATTTTTTACTATCTTGTTTTAAAATAACAACTGATGTATTCTCTTTAGGATGTGTGTATTCAATCATAGAAGTCTTCCTACATTGTAGTTAAATAGTGATGGATGAATTTATTTAAGTTGGTTTGAATTTTCCGTGAACTTTACAAAAATCTGCCTTCTGAACAAGAGAGATTTTTTGTAATTCACTCCGAGTAAATTCAGTAAAATGGTGGACAGGTGCAGCTGCCATCTAGCTGAACAGTAGAGGGTTGGCAAAGAGTTAAAAGGTAAAAAGCATACACCCATTCACAGCTCACCTCTACATGAGTCTCCGATGCCAACTTCCCATTTTACAGAGCACCAAAGCTCTGTAAGCCAGTGTTCCTCAACTCCAATTCGAGAGCCAACAACAGACAATGGCTACAGGTCTCGCTCTGTATTGCCCAAGTGATAATTCCATCACGTGAGCAATATTAATAATTTCTGAAAACATGATCTGTCATTACAAATGGCATACATACAGCAGGTGCTCATGAGAATACAACTTAATATAGAGTACTTTATCATGTAACAAAGATAACTTGACACATACTTTTGTCCAGTGTGGAAGGCTTACACCTTAACTTGTGCCACAAGTGACACACATTATAACATTACATTAACTTTTACAGTACATAAGGTATAATAGCAATGCTTTGTTTGTGACAAAATTAATCAAATATAAATATTTCCCTATGCATGAGCCCTCACATTATCAATAGATATCTGCCTGGTACAGCAGATCTCATAGAACGTAGTAGACCTAGATCAGGACTGCCAAGGAAAGTGACATTATAGCAGGAAGTAGCCAGTGCAGGGGACATTATCACAGAAATGGGAACATTATGGCAAGAAGGGGCTCACAATAGAGGATATTATTACAGGAAAGGCCCAGGAAGGGGGACATTATTAAAGTATGAGACCAGGATGAGTGACCTTTTTACACGATGGGAACATCATTACAGGATGTGGGACATTATAGCAGGAACACACAAGAAAGGGGGATATAAATACAGGAAGGGGTTAGGATAAGAACATTATTAGAGGATGGATCTAGGATTAGGGACAGTAGTACAGGGGAAGGGGGTTGAACACAGAACATTACTATAAGAAGGGGCCCATGATGAAGAATATTATTACAGGAAAGAGCAAAGAAGGGGGACATTATTAAGATGACACCAGAATGAGAGACATTTTTACAGGATGGGAACATTATTACAGGATGGGTGAGATTTTAATGGAAACGAGCAAGGAAGGGGACACTAATACAAAAAGAAGCTAGGATAAGAACATTATTAGGGGCTGGGGCTAAGATGAAGGAATGTATAACAGGGGTGGGGTATTGAACAGATATGTCTTTATATGCTCTAGAATGCTATTTTAGCCCATACAGTGGACCAACATGTAGGTGGGGCCAAGGTTCAAATTTTGCAGTGAAAACCAATTGATTCTAGTTTTGCCACTGAAAATAAAAAAATCATGTTAAGTTTTGTAAGAAATTGTTTACTTCTTCCAGAGATGGCTTCACATCTCCACTGCTTAGCAGTACTGTGAAATTTCCTCATTGCTGCTGATTCTGTCTCTGTATTAACTAAGGAATGAAGAAATGTAATACTTTTTAGTTTTTGTGACCTGTTTGAGAGACATCATAGCAGCTAGTGTCTTTTTCCATCAGCTAAAGGCTGCTTTATATGCGTCAATATCTCGTGCGATTGCATTTGCGATCGCACCCACCCCCATCGTTTGTGCGGCACGGGCAATTTCTTGCCCGTGTCGCACAAAGTCGTAACCTCCCGTCACACGTACTTACCTTCCAAACAACCTTGCTGTGGGCGGCAAACATCCACTTCCTGAAGGGGGAGGGACATTCGGCGTCACAGCGACATCACACAGCGGCCGGCCAATAGAAGCGGAGGGGCGGAGATGAGCTGCACGTAAACATCCCGCCCACCTCCTTCCTTCTGCATTGCCAGGTAAGCTGTGCTCATCGTTCCTGGGTGTCACACGGAGCAATGTGTGCTGCCTCGGGAACAATGAACAACCGGACGTTCGATTTATAGAAAATGAGCGACGTGTCAACAAGCAACGATAAGATGAGTATTTTTGCTCGTTCACACTCGCTCATAGCTCTCACACGCTACGATATGTCAAACGATGCCGGATGTACGTCACTTACGACGTGACCCCGACGACATATCGTTTGATCTATTGTAGCGTGTAAAGCCCGCTTTAGTCAATTTTACATTCAGAAATTAAGCCTGCAATCAGAAAAAAACAGTGAAAGAGCAGTACGCCAGGCCAGAGTTAAGAGTATTACTGAAGCAAATGCACAGGACAGTTTATTCTAAATAGTTACTTGAAAATATAGTTAGTCTTTAAATATACCAACTATACCAAGTGATAAAAAATGATATTTCTTCCTCGTAAGACAGAATCTAATATAGCCACATCATCAAAGAAATATAAATTTATGGCTGCTGAAATGCGGAGAACCCAAAAAATATATTTAATAAGATCTTTTTAGACCTGAATATTTTTAAACTTGTAAAATTTGGTTTTCTATATGAAATACAGAAGATTTGAATTTTGAAAAAACCATAGATGCCTTAACTTTTATCCTGTGCTCTCATTAGTTATCTACCTAAAAATTTTTATTTGCCTTATGTATTACTTTTAATATACTGTAAAATTACTATACACAAAAGGCATAAAGTAGGAAATCTAATATACTCAATCAGTTTTACTTGTTTTTCTTTGTTAGTGCACTCTTTTCAAGCAAAATGTTGCTATTAGAAAAACATGTTAATTTTTTAAATATATATAGAAATATATAAATTCCTTCCAGATAATTACATAAATGGCTCATTAAAAAGCTCAAAATAATTGCCATGTCCAATGTTTTTTAAATGGCTTCAGAATCATATGGTATAACTGTAAATACTAGTGTTGAGCGAGTATGCTTGTCACTACTCGGTACTCGCACGAGTATCACTGTACTCGGGCTACTCGGCGGGTACTGAGTAATCTCGCGATACTCGTGCTGTACTCGTGGTCTTCATCCCTGCATGTTGGCGCTCTTTTGAGAGCCAGCCCTCATGCAGGGATTGGCTGGCAGACCACTGCAATGCCATAGCCCTGTTAGTTGTGGAATTGCAGTGATTGGCCGGCCCGCACAGCGTGACCGAGCCTTTATACCGGCGGGCGCGCTGTGCTCTGCACATAGTCATCCAGACAGTCAGTGCAGGGAGAGTGTTGCTGCTTCAGGGAAAGGATTGCGGCCCTTTATAGTTATTTCTGTAGCAGGGCTGAAAACAGTGTGACCAGAAGTCCTTCTCAGGACTATTGTAGTTGTATACAGGCAGGCAGGGTATAGCCAGGTCGGAGTACAGGAGCAGAGTCCTTCTCAGGACTATTGTTGCTGTATACAGGCAGGGCAGGCAGGGTATAGCCAGGTCAGAATACAGGCCAGTGACCAGAAGAGTCCTTCTCAGGACTATTGTATCTGTATACAGGCAAGCAGGCAGGCAGGGTATATAGCCATTCCTAGTGGTGACCGTATACCAGCCTTCATCACCATATCTGGGGCTGGTGTACACAGTCTAAAACAGTCCTGATAGTGTCAGACTTCTCAGTAATTGTCGATCCTAAAAACCTGTTAGGTTCTTAGTGTGTCCGTGCTTGCATTTAAAAACCGCACTTGTGTGCCTGTCGGTGGCAGCGTACAGGTGCACTTGTGTGCGTTTTTCACAAACTTGGATATAACGCACAAGTCTAGTGAATAATACACGTCAGTCAGCAGTGTCTGATAGTGTCAAACTTCTCAGTAATTGTCGCTCCTAAAAACCTGTTAGGTTCTTAGTGCGTCCGTGCTTGCATTTAAAAACCGCACGTGTGTGCCTGTCGGTGGCAGCGTACAGGTGCACTTGTGTGCGTTTTTCACAAACTTGGATATAACGCACAAGTCTAGTGAATAATACACGTCAGTCAGCAGTGTCTGATAGTGTCAAACTTCTCAGGAATTGTCGCTCCTAAAAACCTGTTAGGTTCTTAGTGCGTCCGTGCTTGCATTTAAAAACCGCACGTGTGTGCCTGTCGGTGGCAGCGTACAGGTGCACTTGTGTGCGTTTTGCACAAACTTGGATATAACGCACAAGTCTAGTGAATACAGGTCAGCACAGCATTGCAAAATGCGCAAGGGCGTTGGCAACGAACAAGGAAGTGGACGTGATGGTGGTGCAGGCAGAGGCCGAGGTCATGGGCAAGCTCTAATTTCGCCACAACAAAGGGCCACATCTACTCGCTTGCACGTCCTGTCCCAAATTCTTGTGGACCGCAGCAGTACACCGCTCTTGAACCAAGACCAGTGTCAACAGGTTGTTAGTTGGATAGCGGATAATGCTTCCAGTCAGATTGGCACCACCACAAACACTCTGTCTTCTACACGGTCAAGTGTCAGTAGCCGTGATACTGCACCGCACATTTCAGAACCTGATCCTCCTTCCTACCACAAGGCTGAGTACACGTCCACGGACATTACTGATCCCACACTTGGACACTCGGAAGAGCTGTTCACGTTTCCATTCGCACATTCTGGCCTCTCGCCAGCTCCTGTTGAAGTGGGTCATGAGGAGATCGTATGTACAGATGCCCAAATATTTGAGCAGCCACATTCTCACGAAGTTGGCAATGTGTCTCAACTAGGGGTGGACGATGATGAGACACAATTGTCAGGAAGTCAGGAGGAGGAGCAGGGTGCAGAAGAGGAAGACAACGTGGTGGATGATCCAGTAACTGATCCAACCTGGCAGGAGGATATGCAGAGCGAGGACAGCAGTGCACAGGGGGAGGGAGGCGTAGCATCCCAACAGGCAGTAAGAAGCAGGGTGGTGGCCCCAGGCAGACGTCAGGCAACCGTTCCCCGGAACATCAACACGACACAAGGTGCCTGTACAAATGTTAGGTCTTCCCGAGTCTGGCAGGTTTTTAAGTTGGCTCTAGATGATTCTAAAAAGGCCATTTGCAACACCTGCCGGGCCAGCATCAGCAGGGGTACCAAAACTAGCAGCCTGACCACCACCAGCATGATCAGGCACATGTCAGCCAAGCACCCGACTTTGTGGGAGGTACAACAGAGTCGAGGAGCAGTGCTTGCTGATGTCACTGCTAAGTCTTCGCTTGTTGTGCATGCGAGCCTATCCCCTGTCCATGCTGCCTGCGAACAAGCCTCCTCCGGCCCTGCACCTGCAGTTGCCTACGCAGAAATAACACCATCATCAAGCACGTCCTTGTCCCAGCGTAGCGTTCAGTTATCCATTCAGCAAACCTTTGAACGCAGGCGCAAATACACTGCCAACGCCCCACATGCCACAGTTCTAAATGCTAACATTTCGTGACTGCTTGCGCTGGAAATGTTGCCTTTTAGGCTGGTGGAGACAGAAGCATTCCGCGACCTGATGGCGGCAGCTGTCCCACGTTACTCGGTCCCCAGCCGCCACTATTTCTCCCGGTGTGCCGTCCCCGCATTGCATAACCACGTGTCACAAAACATCACACGTGCCCTGAACAACGCTGTTTCAGCCAAAGTCCACCTAACCACAGACACGTGGACAAGTGCTTGTGGGCAAGGCCGCTACATCTCGTTGACGGCACACTGGGTTAATATTGTGGAAGCTGGGACCCAGTCTGAGCGAGGGACGGAACACATCCTTCCCACACCAAAGTTTGCAGGCCCTACCTCAGTCAGGGTTTCACCCACACTCTACAGCTCCGGAATGTCATGCTACTCAGCCTCATCCTCCTCCTGCGCATCCTCATCCACTTTACCCTCCACACCAGTCCCAAGCTGAAAGCACTGCAGCACTGCCTCGGCGAAGCGGCAACAGGCTGTGCTGAAGCTAATCTGCATAGGTGACAAACCCCCCAATGCAGAAGAGGTGTGGACAGCTCTGAAACAGCAGGCAGATCACTGGCTCACACCTCTGAACCTAAAGCCAGGAAAGGTCGTGTGTGACAATGGCCGGAACCTGGTGGCGGCTTTGAGGCGAGGCCAGCTGACACATGTTCCATGCGTGGCCCATGTGCTCAACCACGTGGTTCAGCGGTTTCTAAAGTCATACACAGAGCTGTCTGATCTGCTGGTAAAAGTTCGCCGCCTGTCTGCACATTTTCGAAAGTCACCTACTGCTTCAGCCGGCCTTGCTGGCTTTCAGTGCCGTTTGCATCTTCCGGCTCACAGACTGGTGTGTGATGTCCCCACGCATTGGAATTCAACTCTGCACATGTTGGTCAGGATATGTGAGCAGAAGAGGGCAGTTGTTGAGTACCTACATCACCTAAGCCGTCGGGAAATGGGTCAAACTCCACACATAACACCTGAGGAGTGGAGATGGATGTCCGACCTATGTACCATTCTCCAAAACTTTGAGGACTCCACCAAGATGGTGAGTGGGGATGACGCCATTATTAGCGTCACCATACCGCTTCTCTGCCTTCTAAAATGGTTTCTGCTCAAAAACAAACATGATGCATTGCAGGCGGAGCGCGATGAGTTGGAGCAAGAAACAGTAGTGGGTGTGAGTGATAACACACAGCCGAGCCTCGTCTCATCACAACGTGCAGTGGAGGACTATGACGAGGAGGAGGATGAAGACTTGGAGCAACTCTCCGGCCAAATTGAGGATATGACATGCACACCAGTCATATCCTCAGTTCAGCGTGGCTGGCCAGAGGACAGGGTAGATGAGGAGGAGGAGGAGGAGGAGGACAGCATGTTCAGTCATCGTGTTGGTCAGGATACTGAAGTGATGGCTGTTAAGAGTCTGGCGCACATGGCTGACTTTATGGTAAG